>NC_090353.1:20168440-21368440 GCF_035084215.1 Heptranchias perlo | reverse complement strand
TGTTAAACTCTGTAGTAAAAATTGGGATTGTGTAGTGAGTATTCATTTTTGTTTTAATAAAGTAAACAAAGGGAACTGCTCGGTGTCTGGTTAAGTTTATCACTCCACTCAGTAGTTTATTTAAGCTAAGCCTCACAGGGTTAACAAGAAAACCTTACACTGATGCATGTGGAAGGCTTGTATACAGCATGGGAACCTCATGGGTTATTGTGACTAGAATCATTATAGCACAGGAGGCCATGCGGCCCATCGAGCCCATGACGGCTCTTTGCAAGAGCAATCCAGTTAGTCCCTTTCCCCATTACCCTGCAAATTCTTTCCCCCTTCAAGTATTTATCCAATTCCTTTTTGAAAGCCACAATTAAATTTGCTTCCACCACCCTTTCAAGCAGAGCATTCCAGATCATAACTACTTGCTGCATAAAAAAGTTTTTCCTCACTTCACCTTTGGTTCTTTTGCCAATCATCTTAAATCTGTATCCTCTGGTTCTCAACCCTTCTGCCAATGGGAACAGTTTCTCTTTATTTACTTTATTTAAACCCCTCATGATTTTGAGCACTTCTATCAAATCTCCTCTCAACCTTCTCTGCTCTAAGGAGAACAACCCCAGCTTCTCCAGTCTATCCACGTATCTGAAGTCCCTCATTCCTGGAACCGTTCTAGTAAATATTTTCTGCACCCTCTCTAAAGGCATTCACATCTGAGGTGCCCAGAATTGGACACAGTACTCCAGTTGTGGCCGAACCAGTGTTTTATAGAAGGTTCACTATAACGACCTTGCTTTTGTATTCTATGCCTCTACTTCTAAAGCCCAGGATCCTGTATGCTTTTTTTATTAAAAAAGCTGCTTTCTTTAAAACTGTCCTGCCACCTTCAAAGATTTGTGCACATATACCTCCAGGTCTCTCTGTTCCTGCACCCATTTTAGAATCGTACCATTTAGTTTATATTGCATCTCCTTGTTCTTCCTGCCAAAATGTATCACTTCGTACTTGTGTTAAATTTCATTTGCCATGTGTTTGCCCAATCCACCAGCCTGTCTATATCCTTTTGAAATCTATTACTATCCTCCTCACTGTTTATTACACTTCCAAGTTTTGTGCCATCTGCAAATGACTAGTGCTTACCAATAACAAAAAACATTAGGAGGCATCATCCATCACATGATTTTTCTAGAAAATTGATCAGGATCAGGTTCATCTTTATGGGGCTGTGAAGAGTGCTGAATAAAGAATGTTTGATTGTAGTAATCCCTGATTAACATGATCTAAGAGTTTAGCTGTTACTTTTTAAAAAGTGGTTTAGTCTCTATAACTGAGATCAGTTACTGATAACTATACATCTAGTCACACAATACCTAAAATGCTCATCCGGTTGGAGGGGTGGGGGAGGGGGAAAGAGACAGACAGGAACAGGGAGAAAGAGACAGGAAACTAAAAGTTCACCTGGCTAGTACAAGCACTCCAAAGGTATACACAAGTGCCAAGTCCAACACTTAACACATTTAGGGAAGACCAGTCCACTAGGTTTAAGTAAAAGTCATCCTGTAGTTCTGGTGCATCAAGAACTTTAAATGGAATCTTCGAGATTTTTCGAGTAGGCTTTCTCGGTGACCGCAACAATTTTTGGCTGTTCAAGAAAGAAATATACAAAATTAAATTCTGAACAGGATAGCAGCATATACCTCTAAGTCTGATAATGGTTAATATTCATGCGCTATGCTACCACTTCTGCTCATTTTAGGAAAAGGGAGCATTATTTGCCACTTCATAGTTGGTATAATTTTGTGATCGCTCAAATGGGTATTGAAAAACTTGAAATGAATTAGATTTTGTGTGACATTTAGAACATTAGTCATTTAAATTATCTAAAAGTCTCAGATTAAAGAAATGGGGTTAGGGGCAGGGTGAAATTAGACCTACTTTTGCCAGTTTCTTAGGTGCAAAATGGGGGCAAAAAAGGTCCAATTTTGCAGGGCTGTGACCCGTGTACCAAGGACACCGGAAAGACATCAGATGCCATATTGGCTTGGGCAATTTTCAGGCCTCCCTGGCGGCCGCTTTAGACAGGTGTTAAGCTTCTTGCATATGTTAATGGTGAGGTCTAATGCCCTTTTAAGGACCCCTCACCAAAATTAGTCAGAAACTGACCAGAGCATGCGCTGGGAATGCTCCACTCAGCTTTTCCAGGTCCTTCTGCAGCCTAACAAGAGGTCCTTAAACTTACATAAACGTGGAGTCCCACAGCACTACTGCTGGCTGATGCCAGCCTGCACTCGCCCCCTCCGGTTTGTCTCCCCACCCTCTCCACCCTCCCAGGACCTACCTAAGGACCGGTGCGGGCTTCACAACCAACCTAACTTGATCCAGAGGAAAGTGGTGAGCTCGCTCAGGGGGCCTGACAGGCAGCTGCAGCTCACCGGAATTACAGATGTGGCTGAGGCCCAATTTTGAACAAGGCTCGGGTCTTCAGCTTCTGGCGTGTGCGCCAACCATTTCAGGCCCAAAAACGGCCCCAAGCAAAATTTTCTCCCACTCTCACTTTCAATGGCATGTGCAGGCACTTCAGTGACAATATACACTAAACCCAACAAACAATATCAAAAGAAGGGTTTTGATGGGTTTTAGCCAAGAATTAAAAATATCAAGGAGCAGAGATTTTATCTTACTTTAATCAATTATTTTAAACTGATGAATTTAAATACATTCACCTGCGGCATTAATTTTCAGTCTAAGTGGCTGTGGCAACAAAACTGGTGTAAATCCAGGAAATTCGAGAGCACCATGATTGGACTGGGGAGTGGAGCTACGATAATCAATTTTGACTAGGGTTTTGGGAGAGCAGTGTAAAAGTCTTAGGATATTATGGCACGGTGTGAATAATGGCATAACTTCTTTATACCATAATTTCCTGGACCTTTGCACTGGATAAACGAACCCGATGCTGTAGATGCACCATTCCCAGGAGTAAGTCTCTAGGAAATTCTGGACCGTTGCCTCGGGTTTAATTATCTATCCTCATCCTATTATTCTTCTATGAGGTCTCCTCAAGCTTCCCTCATGATGGAAATACCAGACTATTTCAGGATCTAGATATTTGATGCCTGTCCCTGGAGCTAAGTTGGGTTAGGTGGCACTTCAAGGATCCATTTAACAAAACAGTCAGCAAACTAAACAAATCAATATTGAATTGCTGGCTAAAATCATCTAAAGAACTGCAGTATTCCAAGCTCGAGATTCAAGGAAAGCCAACAAGAGAATGTTAAAGAAAACTAGTACAAAGCACACATACGGTTCAGATTCAGTACACAATTTTACAGTTTAATGTACTAATTTGCATATTTTAGATATTAATTGAACAATGAGCTTGGTGACTCCAAAACAGATTAAAAATGAAAAATGTCTAGAACAAGAAAGCCATTTGGCTACTGAAGCTTGTCTCTCTAGCATCCTAATATAGGTAACTCAATGTATATTGAAATTAACAGTCAGGATATCACATTTCCACAAAAGTTGCAATTTAAAAAATAAAACAGAAAATGAAGGAATTTTGTGAGAACTTTCAGTAACGTGGCATTTCATTTTTTTTTAAATGGATAAATAATTTCAATATACAGGCTATTTGAAATGTAGTATTATTGAACCATTAGAATTCCCATTACAAACTGGTATAACAAGCTAGAAGGTTACCTTTTATTGCTAACAGGAGACAAGGAGTAAGGTGAAATGTCATTTCCATCATCAGGACTTGCACGCTTAGTGCTGAGCGAGTACTAGAAAATAAAACCAATACAAGATAGCAATATTGATTAAAGACATTAAAACAAGGCATTTGAATTCTGCAGTGGAAACCTAATTCAGGTTTTTTTTTAAAATTCCCAATGGGGAATATGAAAGCAATTTAATGTATTCCTTGGCAAGATAGACAACAAAGCTCTTGTTAAGTAGATCTGCAGTTTCAATAAATATAGATCTTTCATTTTCAGTGATGTAATACAGTCAACTTCAACATTAATTGAAGAATCAGGCCATAGAACCATAAATGTAATTGTAATGAATATGGATTTTACTTCCTTGTGCTCCTGAAATATTTGAATTAAATGGAAGAATACCAGAACAGCCCAAATGCCTGTCAAACCCTCTCTTCCATAAAACATAATTTATCCTATTATGGGCTCCACACTACCCATTTAATGTCCAACGAGAAAGTCCTAAAAAAGTACTGATGCCCAAAATAAGAATAAAACTCCAGAATATTTTTTAAGAACAACTGCAGCCATAGCGTATTGCCATCTAAAAATAATGCACCCAACAAGTAGCACAGGAACCATGTCTCATGGAGTATTTGATGATCTTTGCCTATACTTATTTTCAATAAAGACAAAAAAAATGCAGAAAGTATACAATAGGGTTGTCAGCATCTGTGAAGAGAAAGGGTAGATTAATATCTTAGCTACAGGCTTTTCACCAGAACTGGAAGTGGAAGGTAAGCAAGCCCCTTGATAGGGCTAAACAAGAGAGGAGCAGTTAGTCAGGTACCATGACAGAGAATGTTAACGAATTTATTAGCTTAGGAATAGTTTATTTTTAAAATGCTGGAAAGGGAAGAAGTAGTACCGAATAATACAAATATCATCTCAGTCAAGCAGTGAGAAAGCAAGAAAATTACAAAAAAGGGAGTGAAAACAGCTCAGTCAGGCAGTGGAAAAGCAAAATGTTAAAAACTCAAAATTATAAAGGAATGAAGGAGAAGGCGGAGAGCAAAACAGGTAAGCGGGGGAGGTGGAAAGACAGCTAAAATTTAAAGTTGCTAAAGGCAATATTTAGACCAAAGGACTACAGACTGCCAAGGAGAATGAGAGACTGTTACTGAAGTTTATGTGAGAGCTCAGTTGGCACAGTATTGGAGGTCAAAGACTTAAAAGTCAGAGTGAGAAGCCTAGGGGATTAATTGAAGGAGTGAGTCACAGGAAGGGCAAGACCATATCTGCAGATATAATGGAAATGTTCAGTAAAGCAGTCAACCAGTGTTTAGTCTCTATTGTAGAGGAGACAGCACTACCAGCAGCAATACAGAAATAAGTATATATTGCTGTCTCACAGAATGAATGCTTGGAGTCCTGGACAATGGCATGGGTAGAGGAGAATGGTAATTGTTTAATGTGCATGGGAGTGTGCCAGAGAAGGGCACCCAGAAGTGGGGTGATAGATAAGTGAACAAGGAGACTGTGCAAATGTAAGCAGAGGGGAGAGGAAAGGAAAATGCATTTGGTGGTGGGCTGATGCTCTGCATGGCAATCCCTGGAGTATCCAACTCAACATTTCCCCCACCCTGACCCAACACCTTTAAAAAGGTACCTCCTGCTTTTTAACTTTCAACCAATTTCTTACCCATTCCCAGGTTTTCTTATTAGCTCCAAGAAAAAAAAAACTTGCATTTATATAGCACCTTTAATGCAGAAAAAAAATGGACACTGTAGCAAAGGAGGAGATATTAAGAGGGATTACTAAAAGCTAAGTCAAAGAAGTGGATTTTGAGGAGAGGGAGATGGAGAGGTTAAGGGAGGGAACTCCTGAGCATAGGCTCTGGATGGCTGCCAAAGATGGAAAAAGGGAGTAGGGGATACACAAGAGGCCAGAGTCGGAAAAACTTAGATTTCTTGGAGGAGATTAGAGAAATAGGGAGGGAACAGGCCATGAAAGTATTTAACACTAGGATCAGAATTTTAAAGCCAATGTAAGTGAGCAGGCAGAAGGGCAAAGAACGAATGGGACTTGGTGCGGGATAAGACACAGCCAGAGTTTTGGATGAGTTTTTAAAAAAAATTTGTTCATGGGTTGTGGGCGTCGCTGGCAAGGCCAGCATTTATTGCCCATCCCCAATATCCCTTGAGAAGGTGGTGGTGAGCCGCCTTCTTGAACCGCTGCAGTCCGTGTGGTGAAGGTTCTCCCACAGTACTGTTAGGGAGTTCCAGGATTTTGACCTAGCGATGATGAAGGAATGGCATTATATTTCCAAGTCAGAATGGTGTGGGACTTGGAGGGGAACATGCAGGTGGTGTTGTTCCCATGTGCCTGCTGCTCTTGTCCTTCCAGGTGGTAGAGGTCGCGGGTTTGGGAGGTGCTGTCGAAGAAGCCTTGGCAAGTTGCTGCAGTGCATCCTGTGGATGGTACACACTGCAGCCACAGTGTGCCGGTGGTGAAGGGAGTGAATGTTTAGGGTGAGGGATGGGGTACCAATCAAGCGGGCTGCTTTGCCCTGGATGGTGTCAAACTTCCTGAGTGTTGTTGGAGCTGCACTCATCCAGGCAAGTGGAGAGTATTCCATCACACTCCTGACTTGTGCCTTGTAGATGGTGGAAAGGCTTTGGAGTCAGGAGATGAGTCACTCACCGCAGAATACCCAGCCTCTGACCTGCTCTTGTAGCCATAGTATTTGTATAGCTGGTCCAGTTAAGTTTCTGGTCAATGGTGACCCCCAGGATATTGATGGTGGGGGATTCGGCGATGGTAATGCCATTGAATGTCAAGGGGAGGTGGTTAGACCCTCTCTTGTTGGAGATGGTCATTGCCTGGCACGAATGTTACTTGCCACTTATGAGCCCAAGCCTGGATGTTGTCCAGGTCGTGCTGCATGCGGGCTCGGACTGCTTCATTATTTGAGGGGTTGCGAATGGAACTGAACACTGTGCAATCATCAGCGAACATCCCCATTTCTGACCTTATGATGGATGGAAGGTCATTGATGAAGCAGCTGAAGATGGTTGGGCCTAAGACACTGCCCTGAGGAACTCCTGCAGCAATGTCCTGGGGCTGAGATGATTGGCCTCCAACAACCACTACCATCTTCCTTTGTGCTTGGTATGACTCCAGCCACTGGAGAGTTTTCCCCAATTCCCATTGACTTCAATTTTACTAGGGCTCCTTGGTGCCACACTCGGTCAAATGCTGCCTTGATATCAAGGGCAGTCACTCTCACCTCACCTCTGGAATTCAGCTCTTTTGTCCATGTTTGGACCAAGGCTGTAATGAGGTCTGGAGCAGAGTGGTCCTGGCGGAACCCAAACTGAGCATCGGTGAGCAGGTTATTGGTGAGTAAGTGCCGCTTGATAGCACTGTCGACGATGCCTTCCATCACTTTGCTGATGATTGAGAGTAGACTGATGGGGCGGTAATTGGCCAGATTGGATTGGTCCTGCTTTTTGTGGACAGGACATACCTGGGCAATTTTCCACATTGTCGGGTAGATGCCAATGTTGTAGCTGTACTGGAACAGCTTGGCTAGAGGCACAGCTAGTTCTGGAGCACAAGTCTTCAGCACTACAGTCGGGATGTTGTCGGGGCCCATAGCCTTTGCTGTATCCAGTGCACTCAGCCGTTTCTTGATATCACGTGGAGTGAATCGAATTGGCTGAAGACTGGCTTCTGTGATGGTGGTGATATCGGGAGGAGGCCAAGATAAACTTTATGTTTATTGAGGGTGATGTATTGGAGGCTGGCCAGGAAAGCATTGGAATAGTGAAGTCTGGAGGTGACAAAGGCACGTATGATGGTTTGAGAAGCAGACGAGCTGAAGCGGGGGTGGAGGTGGGCGGTCTGTGTGATGGAGAGGATATGGGGGTCGGCGGTCAGCTCAAGGTCAATTAGGTCGCTGAGGTTGTGAACAGCCTGGGGTTCAACCTGAAACAGTGGTTGGGGAGGGGGATGGAATTCGTGGCAAGGGTACAGGGATTGTGGTGACGGTCGAAGACGATTGCTTCAGTCTTCCTGATAAGGAAATTGTGGCTCAACCAGGACTAGATGTCCGATAAGCAGTCTAACACAGAAGGAGTAGATGGATCAAGAGGTAGAGCTGGGTGTCACCAAGGGGACAGCATGTGGATGAGAGGAGGCCAAGGAAAGAACCATGGTGGATTCCAGCGATACCATTGTGGGGGCAGGAAGAGGAGCCATTGGGAGATGCTCTGGCCACAATTGGATAAATAAAAAAATAACTTGTTAATGAACAAAACTTGCAATGCAAGTAAACAGACTAAATTGTTCTGATTGGGGGGGGGGGGGGGGGGAGAAATGGGGGCAAGGAGATGAGCAATTCATACCTTGAATAAACTTTTCTTTTCCGGTGTTGAAGGCTGTAATCTTCTATCTTCAGTTTGAGGGTCCTGAATTTTTTCAATCCCTGCCCCAAGCAGCTCATTTTTAAGTAATGCAGAATAAGCAAGTCCATCTGTCAGATAAAACAGGCCCAGAGTGAAACATAGAAAAATCTAATTAAAAAAGCTTAAGGAGGAATGCACAGATTGTAAGGTTTTTACTTACTGCACTTTGCTGAAGAGTTTCTTATATAAGTAGGATTTTTATCCTGCTGCACTTTACAACATTCAGGGTTGAAATAACTTTAAATTGAGAAAGGGAAAGTTGAGAGATTGATCAACATTACATCCACCTCAAAATGTAATCACTAGTATCTTCCAGAGCAGTAATGTTATTAGTTACAACTGATTTGTTAACTGCCAGTGGGCATCACAGTGGAGAGTGAAGGGCAGATGGTTTGTGATCAAATCACGTGACTTGACATACAATAACATAGGGTTCAATCGAATGATACTGGGGAGTATTACAGTTTCTACATCTGAAAACAGTTAAGCAAAGCTTCACTAACTGTTTTCCAAACACAAAACAAGCTTACCCTTGACCTAGGGATGACTGGATCACATACATGAGATACTAAAAGTAACCATTGTTTAATAAACCGATGATTTCAGATCAGAATATCATGAGAGCTAGGCAACTGACTTAATGTTTTGAAAAGGCGGATCTCCTGTGGCTTTGCCCACAGAAACTCAGGACAAAGCAAATTTCCCTCAGCGTACATTTTAAACTTTCAAACCAAAATTTCACATTTAGCACAGATTTTCATTTTCAGGTGTCTTCATTTCCACATTCACCAAAGAGAGTTTTAAATTGAGCACTGTGCACATTGTAGTGGTCATCAGTTATAATATCCCTACTTAAACCCATTATTGAATATACATTTCAGTATTATGCAGAGGCCTGCTTTTGTCCAGTAGAGTTTCCCTACAATTCTGTGTGAATAGTTAAAGTGGTAATTGTTAGTTTGTGAGAAAATTAGAGCACCTCAATGTAAATTTTACATTTCACCTCCCTTTGCTACAAAGCAGTGCGTGCAGTGAAGGCATACAACACATGACAGTTTATATACAACAAAATGGAGAATGATTTTTTTAAAATGATATACTAGCGGATCTTCTGTGGCTTTTCCCAAAGAAAGTCAAGACAAAGCACATTTCCCAGAGTACATTGGTGATGATGTTGGTATGGGGATCAGGAGGTCCATCTAGTGGTAGAGGCATGCAACTGAAGGCATGACTGGTCATATGTCAGACTCGTGATATATGAAGTGTTGTATTTAAAGTGTTATCATCACTGTAACACAATAATACATTGGAAAGGTCCAATCTCTATTTAGTTGCAAAGAGGATGGGGGAAGTCATTCAATTACTACATAACTTAAAAATCTATGTGTAAATATGCAACTTTCAGTGCAACATTTAAGTGTTAAAAAAAGGGAAAGCCCCATTGTTTTCTGTTGGTTTGTTCTGAACTTGGGGAAGAGCCAGTGATTTATAAGCACTTGCCAATCTATGTAGAAACTCACGCAACAACAGAAAATATCCCTGAATTGACCCTAGGATCTGTCAAAGAGCAATTAGGTTCTAATTCACCTCAGGATGTACTCACTTGCAGTACAGTTTATGGCCCTAAAGGGAATAACAATTACGCAGTGATTCACCGTAACAGCAGAGATAATACACTGCATGTTCTTGTACTTATAATACAGCATATTTTCTGGTTTATCAACAGGGGATCTGCTGTATTTAATAATTTGTTTCTACTCATCCTTCTGATTCAATACAATCAACAGCTTCAACTTCTTGCAACCGAATCAATTAATTTAATCCCCAAAAGAGTGCAATCTGAAAAATTACTGCAACAGTCTAATGCTTTCCTAAATTAAGGTAGCTCCTGATCAGTATCCAGAGCCAAAAGAGATGTCGATCCAGAGACAATCGCCAGCATTGTAGTAGCTGACATAAGCAGATTCACTCAGAAAAACCACCAAATTATCAGATTTCCATGGTGGGTACCTCTTATTTTAAAATAATTTCCCAAAACTTTTCAACTACAGAATTTGAGCATTAATTATATTGAAAAATTCCTGACTACTTTTGGTCCTCAAGCAATTACATTTTGTTTCTAAAAAAAAATTGATCAACTATCTGCATAATTAACAAGTCTTCCACATGCATGCACATCAATTGCACCAAAACACTTTTTGGTTGGCTCAAATAATCATGTGACTCCCTCACAAATCATTTAGCTTCCTCACTACCACACACCCCTAAAAAATAACATTTGCATAACAAAAACATACAAAATCCCAAAAAGCAAATACAACATTTATCAGTATAGTTACCCATTATATCAATATACATTTACCAATTTTGACCCCACACGTCTCCATTTCTGAGCAGTATCAGCTCTGCCGCCTGCTTATTCTGGAGCTTATTCTCCATCTTGTCCCTCCCTACTATGCTAACACTGTGCCCCTCAATGTTACTCTTAAGATCCCCCACATGCATGATTTTTTTGTCTGTACCAGCCTATTGGGCCTATCCACCCACGCACCAAGGTCACTGCAATGCATGCGCATTCTCACTACCATTTACCCGCAGTCAATGTCTAGAGGTATCCCACTATCTCCACTTCCAGTGAACGGTGCCAAAGAAGATCAGCTTGTACACTTTGAAGAACTACAAGATTGGATTCAGAAAGTATTTAGATACAAGAAATATGACTCAATTGTTTTAAAACTTAGCATATTTATTTGGAACAGATACTCATTGTAATATAATGTAACATTTAATTATTAATATTGCCAATGTTTCAGTGTGTATAATTTCAACTTCAGCACTGCTAACAGAACTTTTATTTCTCATTTCCTTAAATGAATCACAATTTATGGATCATAGAATTTTACAATGCAGGAAAAGGCCAATCAGCCCATTGTTCCTGAATCAACTCTCAAAGAGCTAAGAAAGACAGAAAAAACTTGCATTAATATAGCATCTTTCACAACCTCAGGATGGCCCAAAGCACTTCACAGCCAATAGAGAACTTTTGAAGTGTAGTCACGCTTGTAATTTAGGAAAACGCGGTAACCAGTTTGTGCACAAAGTTCCACATACAGCAAGATAAATAACCGGATACTCTGTTTTAACGACGTTGGTGAGAAATTGGTATTGGCCAGGACACCAAAAGAACTTATCTGCTCTTCTTCAGATAGTGCCAAGGGATCCTTTACATCCATCAGAAAGGGCAGAGAGGGCTACAGTTCAACGTCTCATACGATAGACAGTATCACCAACAGTGCAGCACTTTTTCAGTACTGCACTGGAATGTCAACCTAGGTTATGAACCCACAACTGTCTGAATCTGAGGCGAGAGTACTACCTCTGAGCTAAGGCTGATACTTAACCAATTAGTCCCATTCCACTGCCCTTTGCTCATACACTTCAGTTTTTTCTTTTTCGAATATGTATCTACTTCCCTTTTAAAAGCTATTATGGATTCTGCTACCCCCAATATTTCTTAACAACCCTCAGCATAAATTGTTTTCTAACTGATCCCTTCACTCTTTTGGTGATGAGCCTCCATTTTAAACAAATTTTAATTTTAAAGCATTACAATTTAACAAGATGCTCTGCCATTACAAACATCATAAAATAGCCAAGATTAAACATTTTGCAAGAGCTGTGAAAGCAGAAAGACCCTGTGAAAATCTTTTGAAACGAAACAGTAAATTGGGAATTAAATCCACACGTGCCTTTAAATTTTTTATATTAAAAAGGGTTATAACCAACCATTTGGTAAACAGTAGGATTCTTCAGACCTTCCCTCCCAAGTATCTGTGTGCATTTGTTTCTGCTCTTTGTACGCATTGTTGAAGTAGGTGGAGAGACAACGGAGATGGAGTTGCATCTCTGTGTTAATGTGGACTGTTAGTGATCGGTCCATCTGACTGCCCAGAATAGTGAGTTGGTCATCCCTTTGGGGTGGAGGGTATAGGGTGGAGAAGGAAAAAGATGAATAGACAGAGGCAACCCTGCTACACTCTCACTCCTGTAGTTATCTTAAAATACATTATCTGCCTTAATTTCCAACCTCAACAGCAAAATAAATTAGTTCCCACACACCACTGTTTCTACCTCTGTTACATTTTTTCATTAAGTCGGGACATAATCTGCAAAACTGCCTTTTCCGGATGTGTAAAGATTGTAAAATCTCAGTTTACCAGACTTAACAAAAGAATGAGGATTAATTAAAATAACTAAAAATGCATGTACTGAACCTTTGCCATTGTCAGAGGTGGCATCTTTTGCTTTTCGGTTTTGACTGGGAGATTTTTCATTTTCCTACAACAGAAACAAAAATCAGAATATATTTTCAGTTATATAATGTATTCAATGCTCAATTTTACCCATGTCATTCATACAGCACCATCTTAGAGATGGTCCCCAGGTCTATTTATAAATGGTTACATGCATCATTTGCTAACAGATCAGTGTGGGTTTTTTTTTTGCTACAGACAGATTCTGTTTTCCTGGCTACTGGATGGGTATTCTTAACTTATAGTCACATGTAGAATTCAGCATTGTTCAATGCGCATTAGTATATAGGGAGGGTGAGCAATATAACTACTGTTGCCAAACCACGTATGCTGTGATTGGTTAGCTACAATTTCACTGACCATGAAAAAAAATCTAGAAAAAAAGATATGCTTATGGCTTTTTTTTTAAAAAAAACCCTCAAATTTGGTCAAATAAGACAATAGTATCCATTCATTTCAACAGAAATAGAAAAAACCTGGTAATTTCATTAAAAAATAAAATCACCGCTGACAAGATCCAAGCCAAATTATTTTTTTTTTATTATTAGTTGATTTAAAAGGATGGATGGCAGGCATTTTGCTGAAGCCCAAGTTCTATGGCAGCTCCATTATTAGAGATCTAGAAGTTTCAGCTTCAGGATTCCAAGATACTTTTCAAATAGAAGGAATGAACCACATAGCATTTTTCAAAGAAAATAAAAACACCCACAATTCAGGGAACAATGGTGATTTTCTACTTTTATATTCTATAACTCCTAGTCCTTATACCACTGCTTGGTACAGCAAAAAAAACTTACCAAATGTATAGGTTTAGAGAGAGTGTCAAGTATATAGAACACAGACTGCTCTTGCATAGAACTGGTATGGACTCAATGGGCCGAATGGCCTCTTTCCATGCTATAACCTATGATTCTAATAAGGGACAGGATTTGCCTGTAAAGAGCCCTGGGCTATTAAAAATACTGGTACGTTTCCTACTTAATAACAAGCACACTGTCTAGTGAGAGGACTGTATTTTCTTGGTTTATTATATATGTATTTATATATATCAATATTGTCTCTCACATGTATTTTGTCCATCACACTTTGCTACAAATGCAAAACAATCTTATGGAGAAAGCCAGTCACTTAATGCCCAAAACATAAATAATTTTTCAATCTCCACTGTTCTTTCCCCAAACAAAAATTAAACCTCGATCGACCCAAGGACAATTTCCTTAACAATAATTATATTTTGTGGCCTGAAGGGACAGCAGAATAATACATTATGCATTATATAGTGTACAAGACTTCTGACCTTACTATAGGCAACACTGCAGAAGATCTGCTGCATTATATACAAAGTCTCAACAAAACAAAGAACAAAAAGCAATTGTTGCAGCAAAAGTTCCATTGAGAATGAAAAACTTCTGGAGCACAACAGCACTTTTGAGAAAATGTAGACTAATAAGCTCTCTCAGTATCACAAAAAACATATATGACATATCAGCAGTTTGTGGCATCTACTCATTCAACATTTGTGTACACAAACTACAATAGCAGATGACCTTTTACCTTATGCATAAACATTTACAGCTCAAAATGTGACTCTGGCAGAACAGTACTTCTAAGCATAAGCAAATTTCCACAAATAGAATAATTGAATGACACTTAAAATGGGCAGACCTTTATTCTGTTGCACTTTTTCAACCATGCTTTTGGTCATCTCTCCCAATCTTTACACTACTGCTCAGCATCTATTTCTCCTCTGGACCTTTTCCATTAAAGAACTGAATTTTTAAATTCCTGACAACTCCAAATAGAGAAGAATGCTAATCTGTGATAATACAATGACAACTATTCACTGGCAGACCTGTTGTATCTATCAGTTGAGCACCACTCTTCCAAGCCAAGCAACAAGGGTATAAAAACTGAATTTTCCCTTAATTGACACTAATGCCTCTCTTCTCTCTCCACCTCCACCCCCACCCCCCAGCCACACACACGCATAATTGGGAGGGGAAGAAGAGATAAAAAAAGATGGCTGGGAATTATGCTACATTGACAGTACTTTCCTCCAGTCAACATGCATTTCACCTGGTCAATCCCATCTCTTTTCACATCCATCTCACTGTCTGGAAATAAGGTAAGATGGAGAACGGGGTCAATGTACAAATTGGTGACAAATCACAGCTAATTTAGTCAGCCTACCTACATTCCCAAGGTATGCCCAGGAACAGCAGTAAGAGTGCTACTCACCTAAAATGTTTTTAACTAATATAATCTGCTGAAAACATGAAATTCCATTTGAACCCACAATAGAAATCCATAAGTAGCAGGCTACGGATTAATTGTGTATTATTACTTTACAGAATGTTTGTGGCAGAATAGCAATATTAGCAGCGGCAAGCACTAACTTTACCTGAATCCCTAAATATGAGGGTTATGTTGAACATGGAAACAGGAAGAATGGACGTACATTGAAGCTGATTATATTAAGCATTTAAGGTGATTTTAATCTAGCTCAATGTACAAATATTCATCCCCCCCCCCGACAAAATGCTTATAATAAGAGTGCTGATAACATACATTTATTCTGTGAAAGTTTATACTCCAGTTTGCTGCTGCTCGCGAAGGAATAAACCGGTCTCCACTTTTACTTGGTGATGAAACTGGTGAATTCGAAGGTGTTAATGTTCTTCTAACTTCCGATATCTGAACAAAATCCAGAAAGGGAGAATAGTGTTAAATCTAAATATACTATAACATTAGAAGGTAGCATTATTAAGTTATTCCACAGTAGTTTCAGGTCTCCCAACTTTAATTTCTTCCAGGTTGCTTGGGTTTCAGCTCATGTTCAGAAATTTGAAATAAAAACAGAAAGTCCTAGAAATACACAGTAGGTTAAGAGAAAAAAAAAATGGGTTAACATTTCAGGTGTGTTATACGAAAAAGGGTCATACACCCAAAATACTATCCCATTTCCCCCCCCCCCCAATCTTTACAGATGCAGACTAACTTTTAGAAACCCATGGCGTCCAGTATGTGTCAACATAAATCCAAATTGATCTCCTACAGGGCAAATTTGGCAAGATTGAATTAGATCACTGTTTATTTACAGACTCAAGAGTGAGGCAAGGTTGTCTACTACCACCTAATCATATTCAACGTCTTCAATGATGTTTGGATTTGAAGGGTGTCTCTTCTAGGCATTTTTTATTTAAAAAAACATTGCAGTGCTCCTTTTGCAGATAGTGTTGCTGGCAGGCTCAACTGGGGTGATGACTCACTCTACTCACTAGTGGATGCCCCTAACTGCTGTATTATGGCTTTGTACAGGTCAAGAAATTGATCGGAAGATACAATGGTTATCAGTCCCATTATTGATTCCTTTTGGTACCTAGAGTCCCGATAGATGCCAACTTCTGCCTTGCCAGTCCTCTAGTCCTCACAAAGAAGGGATGAAAGGCAGTTTGATCTTTCTCCAATGGCAGCAAAATCCCAATCTGGGTTAACCTTACAGCATACGAGACGTGTCCAAACAGTTGTTCTTCACAGTTCATAACTCCTGGACATGCAATGGAGGGCTTCCTTCAAGTCATGCATTGGTTCTCACATGTAACTTGTGAATCTAAGACCAATCTGGGAGATAGATTAATGCAAAAAGGGCAAGCAGGGAAAGAGGGTTGCAGCCTACACCAACTGGTAACTGAGTAGGGCACTTGTCTGCCAAACCCCTCATGAAGGACTGGATTAAGCAGTTGATCATGGAGCTCAGGCAGACTAGCCAAAGACAGAGTCCAGGACTCCATATCACCTGTGCCCTGCTCATTATGGTTCCCTATTTTTCATTTTATAGATATACCAAAAGCTCTTAGACAGAGTCTCCACAATGATCCTTAACAACAGTGGAACAACAATGAAAAGACAGCACTTACACAAGGGACTGTGTTTTCATTCTGAACATGAATTTGTCTTAAAAGTCTCCGTTCATAGTCTTGATCCATAGTCATGAGAGTTGAACTATGTTGAAGTTTAATCAAGATGTCAGTTCTGAAACCAGGAAAGAAGTAAAAGTTTTACATCAACAAGCCAAATGTAAACATTTAGCTATACAGTGCAACCTTTGCACCAATAGTTTGCATGATAAAATATACAATACAAAAAACAATTCACTAATTGGAATTTAAATAATTGACTCTTTTCAATCAGAACATTCCGAGACATCGTATTTTTGGTGTTGATAGCATAGAACAAGTGTGACTGTGTGCAAATGTTTCAGTATGGGATAGTGAGAGAGAAGGGTTTCAGGTAATAATTGAATGCAAGAATCCAAACCAGTTCACTAAGTTTTTTTTCTTTTCCAAACAATATAGTTAGGTTTCACCTTTGGATAGCAAGAGCTCCAGGGTGGGAACCAACAGTTACTTCATAGTAGATACAGCACAGGAGGAGGCCATTCGGCCCATCGTGTCTGTGCCGCCTCTTTGAAAGAGCTATCCAATTAGTCCCATTCCCCTGCTCCTTCCCCATAGCCCTGTAAGTTTTTCCCCCTTCAAGTATTTATTCAACTCCTTCTGAATTTGCTTTCAGGAAATGCATTCCAAATCATTAGCACTTGTTGCATTAAAAAAAAGATTAGTCATGTCGCCTCTGGCTCTTTTGCCAATCACCTTAAATCTGTGCCCTCTGGTTACTGACCCTTCTGCCACTGGAAAGTTTCTCCTTATTTGCTGACAAAACCATTCATGATTTTGAACACCTCTATCAAAATCTCCCCTTAACTTTCACTGTTCTGAGGAGAACAATCCCAGCTTCTCCAGTCTCTCCACATAACTCCCTCGTCCCTGTGTTGTCATTTCAATTAGCTACAGGAAATTCTCTTTCCTTATTCACCCTTTTAAAAACTTAATTTTTGAAAATCTCAATTAAATCTCCCCAGCCTTCTCTGCTCCAGTAGAAATAGTTCTAATATCGCATCTCTGCTCAAAATTATATTGAGGCTTTTTTTGATTACGCCCGTGAAGTGCTTTGGGATGTTTTTCTACATTAATGGTGTTAATCTCCTCAATGTACATTCACCAGGTATCATCCTGGTGAATGTACATTGTACACACTCTGTGGCTCTCTGGTGCTTGTGTTTCCCTTTGGTACTGATTCACAGGGAGACCAGTGGCTCAACTTAAAAAAGGAGAGTGGTGCTCTTAGATCCCAACCTGTAATGTAAATGGCCCTATAAAAAGTGTCTATATTCACTTTCTATATATTTTTTTTAAAAATGGAAGATCTTACGACACAGTACTAGGCCAAACAGGACTAACAACTTGCACTTATATAGCAGCTTTAATGTAGGAAACATCGGAAGGCACTGCACAGAGGGGCGGAGGAAAAATAAATAAGAATTGACACTAAACAAACACTAAAGTTGGTGCTGAAAATAAGCACTATAATCCGGCTTCACAATCCAGTCTCTAACTTACTCAGGAAACCAGCTGACCTGCTGGGTCCGAACACTAAGCTAGCCCACCTGCCAACTTAAAACCCCTGCTCCTGTCTCCTGCACCCCCACCCCTGTTGCAGCCTTCTCAATCCCTGCTGGAATGGCTTGGAGCCTCTGTTTTTGAACAAATTAATGGAATGACTGCTGCAGCACTTTTTTCTATTTAAATTCATGTCTCACTCTCCACACTTGCACCATTCTAAGACAGCTCCAAACAGAAACAACTTGCATTTATGCAGCGCCATTAACGTAGAAAAACATCCCAAAGCACTTCACAGGGGCATAATCAAAAAAAGCCTCAATAACTTTGGAGGTCTGCCAAAGAGAGGTTTCCACATACCCTGGTTTAGCCAGCCACGATCCGGGGCAGGGGGGGTGAAATTGACCAAGATCAGAGATCAGCAATTTGGGTAGATGGGAAGTATCCATCTGGGACCTCAAAGCAAGGGCAGTGAAACATAGAAACATAGAAAATAGAAACAAGAGTAGGACATTCGGGCCTGCTCCGCCATTCAAAATGATCATTGCTGATAGTCTAACTCAGTACCCTGTTCCTGCTTTTTCCCCCATATCCCTTGATCCCTTTAGCATTAAGAAATATATCTAACTCCTTCTTGAATACATCTAGTGACTTAGCCTGCACTGCTTTCTGTGGTAGAGAATTCCACAGGTTCACCACCCTCCGAGTGAAGAAATTTCTCCTCATCTCGGTTCTAAATGGCATACCCCGTATCCTGAGACTGTGACCCCTGGTTCTGGACTCCCCAGCCATCGGGAACATCCTCCCTGCATCTAGTCTGTCTAGTCCTGTTAGAATTTTATATGTTTCGATGAGATCACCTCTCATTCTTCTAAACTCTAGTGAACATAGGCTTAGTCGACCCAATCTCTCCTCATACATCAGTCCTACCATCCCAGGAATCAGTCTGGTAAACCTTCGTTGCACTCCCTCCATGGCAAGGACATCCTTCCTCAGATAAGGAGACCAAAACTACATACAATACTCCAGATGTGGTCTCACCAAGGCCCTATATAACTGCAGTAAGACATCCCTGCTCCTGTATTCAAATCCTCTTGCAATGAAGGCCAACATACCATTCAGCTTCCTAACTGCTTGCTGCACCTGAATGCTCGCTTTCAGCGGCTGGTGTACAAGGACTCCCAGGTCTCGTTGCACCTCCCCTTTTCCCTATCTATCACCATTCAGATGATAACCTGTCTTTCTGTTTTTACAACCAAAGTGGATAACCTCACATTTATCCACGTTATACTGCATCTGCCATGTTCTTGCCCACTCACCCAACTTGTCTAAATCACATTGGAGGCTCTTTGCATCCTCCTCACAGCTCACATTCCACCACAGCTTTGTGTCGTCTGCAAACATGGAAATGTTACATTTAGTTCCCTCACCCAAATCATTGATATATATTGTGAATAGCTGGGGCCCAAGCACTGATCCCTGCGGTACCCCACTAGTCACTGCCTGCCACCCGGAAAAAGACTTGTTTATTCCTACTCTCTTTTTCCTGTCTGTCAACAATTCTCAATCCATGCCAGTATATTCCCCCCAATCCCATGTGTTTTAATTTTGCACACTAACCTCTTGTGTGGGACCTTATCAAAAGCCTTCTGAAAATCCAAACACACCACATCCACTGGTTCTCCCCTATCTATTCTACTAGTTACATCCTAGCATTTTCCCCACTACTGATGTTAGGCTAACTGGTCTGTAATTCCCTGTTTATTCTCTCCCTCCTTTTTTAAACAGTGGGTTTACATTTGTCATCCTCCAATCTGTAGGAACTGTTCCAGAGTCTTACTGCACATCCACTACGACGTGCAGCAAGTTGCCACAATGTCTTTTCACCCCAATCTGGATTCAAATCTAACCCAGAGCAATAGCATTGAAAATTCTCTCTCTGCTATCTTTAAGGGTCCTACATGAAATGAAAGCAACCTCAACAGTTTACAGTGTGCATGGATTCACTACAACAAACAATCCCAACTGCCAATCTGATTGAGGGAGGACATAAAGATAAGTGATATGGGAAGTAGATGAATTCAAAATGATGCAGTACTGATAGCTCTATTAAAATTAGGATTAAGGCACTCGTTGGGGGAGTGGGGAATGCTTAAAGCCTGATTTTCAGATTGGGTGCAAAAAAAGGGGAACTCTGTTTTGCCATTACTGACATCACTCATTGTGATTGGCAGATTCAGCAACAAAAACAGCATCATTCATAATTTGTTATTTTGCTCTTCACAACGCAAAGTTCCTAAATTGATCTGAATAGAAAAGCATTCAATGCACTTGTTGAACCTAAAAATATTACATTCATTATCCTGTAGAACCTGATATTTTTAACTTGCACACTTCATCCAAGATTGAAAACCAGATGATTTGTATCATTAGACTCCAGCCCAGTACTTTTTTTCTACAGGAATCAGCCACAATATTCTCTTTTACAGTCATCACTTTCTGAAATGTTTTCCTCACCAGCTTGACTGAGTCGTAGCACTCTTGCCTCTACAGTAGAAGGTCATGGGTTAAGCCCCATTGCAGGACTTGAGCGAATAACCTTGGCTAGCACTTCAGTGAAGTACTGAGAAATTGTCAGAGGTTCCATCATTCAGATGAGATGTTAAACCAAGATGTCTGCTGTTCAGGTGGACGTAAAAGATCCCATGGCATAACTTGAAGAGCAGCTGAGTTCTCCTGGCATCCTGGTCAACATTTACCCTTCAACAAACACCATCAAAACCAATTTAACTAGTCTTTTATTTCATGGCTGTTTCTAGGACCATACTGTACTTAAACTGGCTGCCACATTTGCTTACATAAAAACAGTAATAACACTTCCAAAAACAAATTAGTTGGCTGTGAAATGTTTTGGGATATCCCAATGTGAAAGGCACAATATAAATACAAGTTCTTCTGTTTAATCCAGAACTCGGCAGGCCCATCCTTCCCCAGTTCCACTGTCTCCAAATGTCCCAATGAACTGATCAAGATCTTTGACCGAGTTTTCAAATTCCTAACCAGCTTCACTACACCCTATTTGGGTAGTCTTCTCCTGCTCAAAGTCTCAACCCATGCCCTCCATTCCTCTCTCCCAATTACTGCTTGCCCAATTCCTATCACTGGAGATCAATGTTTCAGCTAATGCCACTGTTCTCTTGAACTGCCTTCCAAAAAACACTATGCCATGCTCTCGGCCTTCAAAAAACTCCTAAAAACACACCTCATTGCCCCTTTTTAAAAAAAAGTGTTCTTAAAAGTTCTATTTCATGAAAGGAGATATATAAAATGTTGCATTGTTCTTCTTGGGTGTTCTTTACTTATTCAAATGGATAGCAGGGTTTTTCTCACCTGTGAAATAAACCGTCAATCAGCATTACAATTGTAATCCCATTTATTCAGATAAGTAGGGAAACAATTTGAAGTTTTGAGAAAAAAAGTGAAAGCAGCTTGTAATTTCTAGGTAAAATATTTTGTTAGTGCAAACACCTGTGTTGCAAAATGCACTAACAAGTGAGACGTATTGAACTGTGACACATAGAATACTTGGACAGTAACCATAAGCTACTACAGCAAATTTATGCAGTTCTGAACTTCAGGAAAATATTTCTAAAAATAAAGATAGAATATATATTGTAGAGTTTGAATAGGTGTTTTAAAATAATGTTTAAGTTCTTGGGAACAGCAAGTGTCTTGGCAGACAAGATCAGTATTGTTGCACATTAATGTTCAAACAAACAGATTAACAATTGTGATGTAATCATTGCACGCTTATAGAGCAATAATCAATAACTTCCTTATAATATTTCTACTGCTATGAAAATTACAGTAAGTGACATATCTCATACTGTGAAGAAACAAATGGTCCTAAATTTGTAGAACTGAAAGCACAGGGAGATTCAACCTGTTCAGTCCACTCATCAAGAATAAGGCAAGTTTTCCGTCATCAGTGGGTCAGCTGTAGACTAATTGATAGAGGTTGATTGCTATGATTAATCAACAACGCCATTATCATTGCACCATAAAGAAAGAACTTGTCCTTAAAAGTGATGTTGAGGGATAAATATTGGCTGGGATACGAGGGCTAACTCCCCTACTCTTCTTCAAAATAGTGCCTTGGGATCTTTTGCGTCCACCTGATAGGGCAGACGGGGCCTTGGTTTAATGTCTCATCCGAAAGATAGCACCTCCGACAGTGCAGCACTCCCACAGTAGTGCATTAGAGTGTCGGCCTAGATTTTTGTGCTCAAGTCTCTGGAGTGGGACATCTACCCACAACCTTCTGACTCAGAGGAGAGAATGCTACCCACTGAGCTACGGCTGACATCAAGCGACTATCAGGATGGTAGAAGGCAAATTAGATGGCCTTTTTTCGTCTAGCAATTCCTATTTTTTAAAAATTCGTTCATGGGATGTGGGCGTCGCTGGCAAGGACAGCATTTATTGCCCTTGAGAAGGTGGTGGTGAGCCGCCTTCTTGAACCGTTGCAGTCTGTGTGGTGAAGGTTCTCCCATAGTGCTGTTAGGTAGAGTGTTCCAGGATTTTGACCCAGCGATGATGAAGGAAAGCAATATATTTCCAAGTCGGGATAGCAAGTGACTTGGAGGGGAACTTGCAGGTGGTGCTGTTCCCATGTGCCTGTTGTACTTGTCCTTCTAGGTGGTAGAGGTCGTGGGTTTGGGAGGTGCTGTCGAAGAAGCCTTGGCGAGTTGCTGCAGTACATCCTGTGGATGGTACACACTGCAGCCACTGTGCACCGGCGGTGGAGGGAGTGAATGTTTAGGGTGGGGGATGGGGTGCCAATCAAGCGGGCTGCTTTGTCCTGGATGGTGTCGAGCTTCGAGTGTTGTTGAAGCTGCACTCATCCAGGCAAGTGGAGAGTATTCCATCACACTCCTGACTTGTGCCTTGTAGATGGTGGAAAGGCTTTGGGGAGTCAGGAGGTGAGTCACTCGCCGCAGAATACGCAGCCTCTGACCTGCTCTTGTAGCCACAGTATTTGTATAGCTGGTCCAGTTAAGTTTCTGGTCAATGGTGACCCCCAGGATGTTGATGGTGGTGGATTCGACGATGGTAATGCCGTTGAATGTCAAGGGGAGGTGGTTAGACTCTCTCTTGTTGGAGATGGTCATTACCTGGCACAAATATTACTTGCCACTTATGAGCCCAAGCCTGGATGTTGTCCAGGTCTTGCTGCATGCAGGGATTCCAATTTCAGTATAATGGGTGCAAAATTTTGGTATTCTGAAAGATGGCCAACATTTCAGTACTGGATAAAAAATCAAAACGCTGCAAATACTGAAAATCTGAATTTAGAATCAGATTTTGTCCTTCCAAACTGGAGTTGTGTCTGGAGAGAGCTTTTTGAGCTCATAACACTTAAGTGTCATTGAAAAAGATACAGAAGATACCAACTAGAATGATTGATGGGATAGAGCGATTGGATTATGAGGAGTGATTATATAAATTGGGCATGTTCTCACTAGAAAAGAAGGTTGAGAGGCAATATGATTGCTGTTATTAGGATTCTAAAAGGGATTAGATAATGTAGACCATGACAAGCTATTTCATCTTGTCCAAAACAGTGGAACCAGAGGACATGGTCTACACTTGAAGGAGGTAAATTCAAAACTAATTTGCAGAAACAATATTTCAGTGAGCATGTGGTTAATCTATAGAACAGCTCACTAGGGAGATAGTGGAAGCAGTTAGTATTGATTCATAAAAATGCAAATTAGGTAAGATTTCTTTTAGAAAATAACATTTTGGGATACAGTACATGAATAATTTGAGACATGATGTGGCAAGTGTACCATGCTTGGAAGGAATAGATGACTTTAGCCCATGGTTCCCAAAGCTGTCCAACATTGGGGTTTTCCCTCACATCATGTCCGGGTCTGTTGCAAACTAATCAATAGAGATTGATTGCGATGATGAATCAGAAACTTCATTTTGTTGTATCATGCAACTACCAGGATGGTAGAAGGCAAACTAGATGGACCGTGGTCTTTTTTCATCTAGCAATTCCTATGTTCTTAAGTGAAAAGGATTGCAGCAGTCACTTGTAATAGGAGCAATTTGATGGGACAAATTATAATCACCCACCATTAAAGTGCATTGGTTCTTTTCCAAATGTTATTGGTATCAACACCACCTTCCCAAGCATATTATCTACCTTTTTAAAATCAGTTTTCTACTGATAACTAGAATCTTGTCTGTTGCATGAAAATAGACATTAAATCAATCAGTGTTGACCTGTGCCCTAAATGTTAGTTTACTGTTCTCTTCAGATGCTGCCTGACCCAAGTGTTTCCAGCATTTTCTGTTTTCATTTCAGATTTTCAGCATTTGCAGTTTTGTTTTTTGCTCATTAAATAAGGCCTCATCTGCCTGTTCAAGTGGATGTAAAAAAAATTCCCTGGCACTATAACAGAAGCATTCTCTTGGTGTCCTAGCCAGTGTTTATCTCTCAACCAACACCAAGGTAACTTAGTCAGTTATCTCAATGCTGCTTGTGGGACATTGACGTGCGCAAACTGGCTGTCGCATTTGTGTACACAATAGTGACAGCATTTCAAAAGTAGTTATTTTGCTGTGCAGAACGTTGAGATGTCATGAGCATCTGAAAAGGTACTACATAACTCCAAGTTATTTCTGTTGCGTTCAAACGAAATTGAGATATTTTTAGCAATAGTGCAGAAACAACCCCAAAGTACCGAACAATGCACCTTTATGTTTGCAGTGCACCCAAGAACAATCCCAACGGGAATTCCGCGTTCCAGGTGGAAGACACTTTTCAAGCGATTCAAAAAAGGACCGAAAACAGGAGGATCTGGGAGGGCCCCTTTAATCGGACTCCTCGATAGGGCGAATCCCCAACACCTTAGGCCATAAAGAAACTCATTCAAACCAGTCCACACTATGTTGACATCGGCCTGCCGCAAACTACACCTTTTCAGTGAGATAGCGAGGCAGATATTAAACACTCTCTGGGCACCGGGTTACCAGCAGCACCCGGCGCATCCCCTCCATACCCACAACACTGAGAACACCGTTCCCTTCTATCGTACCTGCAATGCCGGATTGTCCGTTAAGTGCTGCGGAAACCTGTACAATAGACATAAGCAGGACGCACCGTCACATACTGTCTCGGGTTCTGCTTTTCACTGAAATGCTTTTCTTTCCCCCCGCTCGGACTTGAAATATTCACCCTCAGACAATATGGCGACCCGTCCTTCCGGTGCTGTGCTCCACCAGTCCAACCGTTACCTTTGTGACGTCACGTAAATTTAAACCAGTACAGGAAGTGCGTCGTTGTCATAGCGACGGAATCTCTCCAAATGCGTGGGGGGGGGGCCTCCCGAGTAACCATGGTAACGTAATCACAATAAATTATATATGTAAATATAATAGACTTTCAAACCTCTGATCCTCCTGTCATTTTCCAACAAACTGTAACAACTACTCTTGGGTAGGGCTCGAATCTGATTCTAATTCCCGATGGCCCAACGAGCGGGCGGGAGTTCCGGGCCTGGGGTGGTTGGGCCGAACACTTCCCGGGTTAAAACTCACACTCAGTCAACATGGCGGATGAGACAGTGCTGCCGATGATGTTTTTATTCCTATTTCTGTTAATGAAACGCCGCGCCGAGTTTGAGAGTGCAAGCATTGAAAGGAGGAATGATGCGCAGAGGAGACTGAGAATGAGGCAGTATTTCCAACAGCGGCAGAGGAAAATGATATTGGTAGGAAAATAAAATGTGCGCAGCGACACAAAGGCTAAAACTTCTCTGCCATCCTTGGTTGAATGGTGGGCATCCGTGCGTTTACCCCAAATGTTGTAGCTCTGTAATCGGGGCTCGAAAGAACAAGAGAATAACGATTCAAAGCGGCGGTGCTGTTTTTCCAGCCTCATTATCTTATGCAGCCATAACTGAAACCCAGCAGGAGTTTGTAATTCCAGCCAGATCCGCAGTCTCAGAATGAATGCTGTAAAGTGAGTGACTTTGGCGGCAAATATATTTTCCTTTTCCGATTTGGCTATTTCAGAGAGGAAAGTCTCAAATGAAATTATCGATAAGATAAAAATTAAGGTTTGGGACACATTTAAACCTCCTTTTGAAATATTCCACAATTACGACTGGAACTGAGAAGGGATTGTAGATTCCAATCAGGTTAGGATTTTTTTTAAGCAGAGGCTTGTAAGAACATGAAAAGTTCTACCAGAAACAGTGGTGGAAGCAGAAACCAGAATCGCTTTTGAAAGGGAAATAGAAAAAGACTTGAAAATGCAAAAATGAAAAGATAGGGGAACTGGACTAAGTACATAACTTTAAGAAATCCGGAATAGGTGTCATGGGCCAAATGGCCTCCTTCTGTGCTGTAACATTCTATCATTCTGTCTCAAATATTTGCTATGCCCTACAGCTGTAGCATTTCTTGTTTAAGATTATTTAGAAACCGGATGGATGGTGGAGGGAGACTGAGTGGCACAGAGCAACTGGCTACTCTCATTTGGGATTGTGGTTAAAATTCATTCTCTGCGTGCTGACTGTAAGACTCCTATATTAAATTAATTTTGGTTCAGTTAGAGGTGCTCTTCTTAAATTGGATTCAGTTATTTTTCTTTCTCTGTAAAGTATTGTCAGGACAGAATGGAGAGAACTCTTGTGCTACAGTTGGCTGTACATGTAACCTGGAAGTAATTGAATCTGACAATGGGTGCCTGAAATGAAAAAGTATTCAGTTTCTCTGTACCAACATCCCTTCTCTTGATGAGTACAAAACTTTGCAGAGAAAAAAAGGCATGAATTTTAGCGGACTGTGCTTGTAGACAGAAGCTGAGAAGTAACCTATTCCCCTCCCTCCCTGCCAGAAAAAGTGATTTGATATACATATTACTTTTTGGTGTCCTTTTGAAGCTATAATTTGACATTGTGATTTGGAATTGTGAAGAATTCTGTTCAGGGTGCATATTTTTAAAATTCCAAAACACTTGTGCATTCAGAAATTGGAAGACTTTAAACCCTAAGCAGAATCGCAATGGCCTTATTGGACCAGTTAGTATGCCAACCAATTCTCAGTTCCATCTAACCATAATTGTGTTGTGATTGAAAACACTGTATTTATATTTGCGAGAGGGTGTGTGCCTACAGGTAGTCAACATAGACTCCAAAGATAATTCTGCTGATCGTAAATCTTTGGAAGGAAATAAATTGGATGGAGTTCAAGTTAACCCTTAATTGAATTTGAGAAAAACAAACCCCACTGCATTTAATTGTGAGCTGGTTTATAACCTTTTAAAGGATATATTGGGGAGGTGAAATACTGCAATGCTTCCAAAAAGGGTAAAATTTTCTTGATTGGCCCAAATGGTTTAAACTACAAAGGCTATTACACAAAAATGTTGGTAATTGAATATTGTTACAATATGGCAGTGCTAACACCTGAGTAGAAAGTACAACTTGATGCAACAAATGTAAATTAAACCTTCCATGAACACACTACTAACCATGTAGCCATTACATTTTCTGGTGCATGGAAACTGTTCTAAATGAGAACTTAATTTTTTCCCCCAAATATAATGATAAAAACCTCATGCCCAGAATATTATTTCTTTTAAGCTATCCTGTTAATAAGATATCCATCTTCCATCCATCCATCGTATGTATCTAAAAGGAAATCTTGGCTATGATCATGTTATCACATCTGAAGTGCGTCTTTCTTTTTGAATGCTCATGTGATGTTCATACACGTTATAGTACCAGCACACCTCAGTAAGCAGGAACTAGCTGTGACAGCAGTAATTTTTAAATAAAGATCTCCATTAAATCCTGCAGTATTACTGGATGTTTAAGGAGTACGGTTGTAAAGATATTCTTCTTTAATGTTTGCAGATGGTGATGGCACGTGGAGGTAGTAGGTGTAACTGTCGTACAAGAATCTGGTGTAAGCCAAGAAGCTCGGACTGGTGGGAGCGTGTGGTTATGAAGGAATTTCAGCCAAATGATTGGCTGGAAAATTTCAGAATGTCTAAGGAAACATTTTTCCATGTTTGTAATAAGCTGAAGCCCATGGTTTCTCGCCGAAATACTCACCTTCGTCCTGCACTGCCCCTGGAAAAGAGAGTCGCAGTGGCATTTTGGCGACTTGCTACTAATGTAGAATATAGAACTATTAGTCATTTGTTTGGGATAGGCCGATCAACTGTGTGTAAATGTGTAAGAGAAGTGTGTCATGCCATTGTGTCTCTCTTAAAGCCTCTGTATCTTAGGATGCCGTCTAATCAGGAATTTGAAACAATGGCTCAGACATTTGGTAGAAAGTGGGATTTTCCCCAATGTGTTGGTGCTGTTGATAGTTGCCATATACCCATCATTGCCCCTCCACAGTATCACAAAAATTACTTAAACAAAAAGGGATGGCATTCAGTTGTGTTGCAAGGTGTAGTTGACGATACTGGTAATTTCTGGGATGTCTGTACTGGATTTTCTGGGAGTTCTCTTGATACAAAAATTCTGAGGAATTCTGATCTATGGAGAATGGCTACTGAAGGAAGGTTGTTCCCTGACTGCTCAAAAAACATCATGGGAACACCAGTAAAATACCTGTTGATAGGCAGCTCTTCATATCCACTACAGGAATGGCTCCTGAAACCATATTTAGAAACAGGAAAACTATCACAGCATCAGCTTGTATTTAACTACAGGTTAAGCCAAGCTCACACTGTGATAGATGATGCATTTGGACGACTCAAAGCACGTTGGCAATGTCTTCTCAAGAGGAATGACTGTAGCCTTGAACTGATTCCAACAATGATCACTGCCTGTTGCATTCTTCACAATGTCTGTGAAAAACATAATGATGGTTTTAATAATGAATGGCTGGGTGTACTTGGGCAGGAGGAATTTCCTCAGCCAAACCAAATAGTGTCAGATAGAAAGGTTGACAGTCAAGCTGAAGAAATCCGTCAGGTATTGTCTGCTTACTTTATGGGTTTGGAGGAAAGCTAGATGTTATCCTTTAAGTTTTAGGTTGTAATAGTAGCATTTATGGAAACTGTAAATAATGTATGATAATTTTTCAATATGGTTTTCATCACTATTCTCTGACTAGGAATGCGTTGATATGGTATACTAATATGCTATTGCAATAAAACACTTATCATATTGTCTCCTTTCTTGTAATAATGGTAAAGCCTATTGCATTTGTTACTATACTAATTACATCTTGCAACAACTTGGTTAAACTTCCAGCCGCTGAAAGCTGAGTAGCAGTTGGAGATACATGCTTAAGAATATATTTTGTTTATATACTCAGTTTAAGGAGTTTCAGATAAGCTTGGTTTAACAGCTGTTCTCCGATCAGTTGCAACAGTGTTTAGTACAATTATTGGACAAGGCCTTCCATCCAGAAACTTAAAGATATACAAAATCAAAAGACAACAGTAATGAATTCTGGTGAGGATAAAATGGAAAATAAAAATAAAATGAAGAAACAAATGCATAAATAAACTACCTAAGAAAAACACACAAAGCACATGGGTAAAGTTAATAGAAGTTAGAATAAAAACTTTAAAAGTCAACATTAAAAAAAAAAGTAGGAAAAAGAAAAACAAACTAGAAAGGCAAGACAACAAAAAGTAGAGTGAAGGGCCAAGAAGTGAAACAATATTGACAGGAAATTATTTATTGGTTTGTTAAGGATAGAGATGATTTTACTTGAACCATCAAATTCCCAACTGCAACACACAAAACTCTAGTGTCAGAAGGTAAAATGCAAATTAACTATGTTTGTAGTATACTCATTTGAGACCTAACCCCTAAAAAGTAGAAACTTGATGTGAGACAGTTCAGAAGAGTGACAGATGTTTCTTTACTGAATTTGTTTTGGCTCCCTAAGCATTTTAAAAAAATGATATACCTAAGTGCAGGATATCAATAAGGGTAAAAAGCATAGGAGGGAAGATGAGATAAATCAAGATTGCAGGAGGAGGAGGTCATAGGTTAGCAGCATGAGAAGAATGAAGAAGAGTAAAATTCTTAGAATAGAGTAACAGAAAGACCTAGATACATAATTATTTAAAGCGAGGAGTGGATAAAAAGAAAGACTTAAATTATTATAATGTTTTTCACGACCTCAGGACATCCCAAGGTGCTTTACAGCCAGTGAAGTTTTTTTTTGAAGTCTTTTTATATTCGTTCATGGGATGTGGGCGTCGCTGGCAAGGCCAGCATTTATTGCCCATCCCTAATATCCCTTGAGAAGGTGGTGGTGAGCTGCCTTCTTGAACCGCTGCAGTCTGTGTGGTGAAGGTTCTCCCACAGTGCTGTTAGGAAGGGAGTTCCAGGATTTTGACCCAGTGACGATGAAGGAACGGCGATATATTTCCAAGTTGGGATGGTGTGTGACTTGGAGGGGAACATGCAGGTGGTAGTGTTCCCATGTGTCTGCTGCTCTTGTCCTTCTAGGTGATAGAGGTCGTGGGTTTGGGAGTGCTGTCGAAGAAGCCTTGGCGAGTTGCTGCAGTGCATCCTGTGGATGGTGCACACTGCAGTCACAGTGCGCCGGGAGTGAATGTTTAGGGTGGTGGATGGGGTGCCAATCAAACGGGCTGCTTTGTGCTGGATGTTGTCGAGCTTCTTGAGTGTTGTTGGAGCTGCACTCATCCAGGCAAGTGGAGAGTATTCCATCACACTCCTGACTTGTGCCTTGTAGATGGTGGAAAGGCTTTGGAGAGTCAGGAGGTGAGTCACTCGCCACAGAATACCCAGCCTTTGACCTGCTCTTGTAGCCACAGTATTTATATGGCTGGTCCAGTTAAGTTTCTGGTCAATGGTGACCCCCAGGATGTTGATAGTGGGGGATTTGGCGATGGTAACGCCGTTGAATGTCAAGGGGAGGTGGTTAGACTCTCTCTTGTTGGAGATGGTCATTGTCTGGCACGAATGTTACTTGCCACATATCAGCCCAAGCCTGGATGTTGTTGTGCTGCATGCAGACTCGGACTACTTCATTATCTGAGGGGTTGTGAATGGAACTGAACACAGTGCAACCATCAGCGAACATCCCCATTTCTGACCTTATGATGGAGGGAAGGTCATTGATCAAGCAGTTGAAGATGGTTGGGCCTAAGACACTGCCCTGAGGAACTCCTGCAGCAATGTCCTGGGGCTGAGATGATTGGCCTCCAACAACCATTACCATCTTCCTTTGTGCTAGGTATGACTCCAGCCACTGAAGAGTTTTCCCCCTGATTCCCATTGACTTCAATTTTACTAGGGCTTCTTGGTGCCACACTCGGTCAAATGCTGCCTTGATGTCAAGGGCAGTCACTCTCACCTCACCTCTGGAATTCAGCTCTTTTGACCATGTTTGGACCACGACTGTAATGAGGTCTGGAGCCGAGTGGTCTTGGCGGAACCCAAACTGAGCATCGGTGAGCAGGTTATTGGTGAGTAAGTGCCGCTTGATAGCACTGTCGACGATGCCTTCCATCACTTTGCTGATGATTGAGAGTAGGCTGATGGGTCGGTAATTGGCCAGATTGGATTTGTCCTGCTTTTTATGGACAGGACATACCTGGGCAATTTTCCACATTGTCGGGTAGATGCCAGTGTTGTAGCTGTACTGGAACAGCTTGGCTAGAGGCGCAGCTAGTTCTGGAGCGCAAGTCTTCAGCACTACAGCCGGGATGTTGTTGGGGCCCATAGCCTTTGCTGTATCCAGTGCACTCAGCCGTTTCTTGATATCACGTGGAGTGAATCGAATTGGCTGAAGACTGACTTCTGTGATGGTGGGGGTATCGGGAGGAGGCCGAGATGGATCATCTACTCGGCACTTCTGGCTGAAGATGGTTGCAAACGTTTCAGCCTTGTCTTTTGCACTCACGTGCTAGGCTCTGGCATCATTGAGGATGGGGATGTTTACAGAGCCTCCTCCTCTTGTGAGTTCACGACTGGATAGGACTGCAGAGCTTTGATCTGATCCGTTGGTTGTGGAATCGATTAGCTCTGTCTATAGCATGTTGCTTCCGCTGTTTAGCATGCATGTAGTCCTGAGTTGTAGCTTCACCAGGTTGGCACTTCATTTTTAGGTACGCCTGGTGCTGCTCCTGGCATGCTCTTCTACACTCCTCATTGAACCAGGGTTGATCCCCTGGCTTGTTGGTCATGGTAGAGTGAGGAATATGCCAGGCCATGAGGTTACAGATTGTGCTGGAATACAGCACCTCATGAATGCCCAGTTTTCAGCTGCTAGATCTGTTCTGAATCTATCCCATTTAGCACAGTGGTAGTGCCACACAACACATTGGATGGTATCCTCAGTGCGAAAATGGGACTTCGTCTCCACGAGGACTGTGCGGTGGTCACTCCTACCAATACTGTCATGGACAGATGCATTTGCGACAGGTAGATTGGTGAAGATGAGGTCAAGTAAGTTTTTCCCTCGTGTTGGTTCGCTCACCACCTGCCGCAGGCCCAGTCTGGCAGTTATGTCCTTCAGGACTCGGCCAGCTCGGTCAGTAGTGGTGCTACTGAGCCACTCTTGGTGATGGACATTGAAGTCCCCCACCCAAAGTACATCCTGTGCCCTTGCTACCCTCTGCTTCCTCCAAGTGATGCTCAACATGGAGGAGGACTGATTTATCAGCTGAGGAAGGGTGATAGGTGGTAATCAGCAGGAGGTTTCCTTGCCCATGTTTGACCTGATGCCATGAGATTTCATGGGGTCCAGAGTCAATGTTGAGGATTCCCAGGGCCACTCCCTTCTGACTGTATATCACTGTACCGCCACCTCTAGTGGATCTGTCCTGCCGGTCGCTGTTGTAATGTAGGAAACATTCTATGTAATGTAGCATAGAAAAGGTACTATAATGCAAATGGGATTCTGGATTTTATACAGGAGCATTGAAAGTAAAAGCAAGAAGGTGATGTTGAATTTGTGTTTGGACCAGAGCTGGAATATTGCATACAGTTCTAGGCACCCCATTATAGAAAGGAGCCATGGAAAGGGTACAGCAAATAGTCACTAGAATGATAAAAATTAGAAGCTATTGTTATCAAAATAAGCTCAAAAATTGGGGCTTTTTTCACTGGAACACAGATCAAGAGGAATTTTAGAGGTTTTCAAAATTCTGAAAGGTTTTGAGAGGGTAAGTAGTGAAAAGTTTTTTTCCACTGGTTGGCAAATCCATAATAAAAGGCACTAGAAGAATGAGGGGGGAAAGACTGAGGTGCTACTTATGCTGGGATACAATTCCATATATGCATGCAGCCCTCCTGTACCTTGCCTTGCGATGTTTTACTATGTTAAAGGCACTATATAGATGCAAGTTGTTCTCATTCTTTATGTATGAGCCCAAATAGCAATTGCCAGAAGTCTATTTGAACGTGGATAGTCCTCACCGTAGATAAGTTTACATTCACTTTCTAGTAGGAGCCACTGGATAGTGATCAGAAGCAGCAACTCTGGCCGAAAATCCTTCCTCCCTAACTGACTATTATTTGCCCACTTTGCTCTAAATGCCAGAGAATGTGGTTCATCCCCACCACCCCCACGCTCCATGGATTGGCCCAGTGGGCGCCGGAGGATTCTGGGTGATTAGGGTCACGTGGCTCCGGTGAACCTGGCCTGGTCCTGGTCGTGATTGCGTTAAACTAACCGTTTGAAAATGTTCGACGAAAAGGCGGTCGAGTCGATCGGGAGGACGCTGGTGGACGTGTCGAAGCCGCTCAAGGAGCGTTTCCGTGCGCTGTTTACTCTCCGGAATCTGGGCGGCCTTGTCGCCATCGACTGGATCTCGAGAGCGTTCGGGGATGAGTCGGCGCTGCTGAAGCACGAACTGGCCTACTGCTTGGGGCAGATGCAGGACGAGCGCGCCATCCCCGTGCTCACCCGAGTGCTGGAGGATCGCAGCCAGGAGCCCATGGTCAGGCATGAAGCAGGTGAGCCGCTAGTGCACTGACCCTGGAAACACCGGGAGGCTGAAAATATAATATTTAAAAGTTAGAAGGAATCAACTCGGCTATTTAACTCTTTCTTTTCATATTATGTTCTTATGAATGATACAGCACAGAACGAGGCCATTCGGTCCATCGTGCCCGTGTCGGCTCTTTGGTAGAGCTATCTAATTAGTCCCATTCCCCTACTCTTTCCCCATAGCCTTGTAAATTTTTCCCTTCAAGTATTTATCTAATTCCCTTTTGAAATTTACAATTGAATCTGCTTCCACCACCCTTTTAGGCAGCGCATTCCAGATCATAACTCCATGCATAATTTTTCTTCCTCATGTCGCCTCTGGTTCTTTTGCGAGTCACTCTGTGTCCTCTGGTTACCAACCCTTCTGCCACTGGAAACAGTTTCTCTTTATTTACTCTATCAAAATTATTCATGATTTTGAACACTTCTATCAAATCTCATCTCAAGCTTCTTTGCTCTAAGGAGAAGAACCTCAGCTTCTCCAGTCTCCACATAACTGAAGTCCCTCATCCCTAGTAACATTCTAGTAAGTGTTCTGCACCCTCTCTAAGGCCATGACAACATTCCTAAAATGTGGTACTGAGAATTGAACATGATACAAGTTATATAACCATTTAAAATGGGGAAAGGTTCTTTAAAGGTCACTCCTATAAAGTGTTTTGGTACGTTTTACTACATTAAATGCGCTATATAAATGCAAGTTGTTGTTCCTACATTACAACAGTGTCTACACTTCAGAAGTACTTCATTGGCTATGAAGCGCTTTGGGGTGTCCTGAGGTCATGAAAGGTGCTATATAAATACAAATTCATTCTTTTTTTCTTGTAGTTGTACTGTATCTAGTGGTTGGCAGGCCTGAGGTAGGATGTTGGTGTCACAAAGTAAAACCTCTTCACATCTGTGGTGCTTGGTAATTTTATTTCAGAATATATAATGGGGTGAATCTTTTGGGAGCAGACATATTTTGTGACTCTGGTTCTTGCACAGCTATCTAATCAACATCTATATATGTACTAGTTAAATTTTAATGTTCAGAATCTCTTGGGTTCTCAGTTAGCATTAAAAGTCCAGATCAAATGGACAATGTGGGGGACTGTTCATAGTATACAACAGGCTGCCTGAGGACTTCCCAAAGTGCTTCACACTCATCAAGGTACTTTTTAGAATGTAGTCACAGTTGTTACGTAGGCAAACACAGCATCAATTTGCACATAGCAAGGTCGTACAAATAACAATGAGATAAATGATCATCATCTGTTTTGGTGGTGGTTATGGGATAAATGTTGGTTAGGATAGTGGGCGAACTTCCCTGCTTTTCTTCACATAGAATCATTACAGCACAGAAGGAGGCCATTTGGCCCATAGAACCCTTGCCAGCTCTTTGTAAGAGCAATCCAGTTAGTCCAATTCCCCCACTTTTTTCCCCCGTAGCCCTGCAAATTTTTTCCCATCAAATATTTAACCAATTCCTTTTTTAAAAGCCACAATTGAATTTGCTTCCACCACCCTTTCGGGCAATGCATTCCAGATCATAACTACTTGCTGTGTAAAAAAAGTTTTTCCTCACATCACCTTTGGTTCTTTTGCCAATCACCTTAAATCTGTGTCCTCTGGTTCTCGACCCTTCCGCCAATGGGAACAGTTTCTCTTTATTTACTTTATCTAAACCAGTCTACTTCTATTAAATCTCCTCTCAACCTTCTCTGCTCTAAGGAGAACAACCTCAGCTTCTCCAGTCTATCCAGATAACTGAAGTCCCTCATCCGTGGAACCATTCTAGTAAATGTTTTCTGCACCCTCTCCTAAGGCCTTCACGTCCTTCCTAAAGTGCAGTGGCCAGAATTGGATACAATACTCCAGTTGTGGCCGAACCAGTGTTTTATAATGGTTCAATATAACTTCCTTGCTTTTGTAGTCTGTGCCTCTATTCATAAAGCCCTGGATCCCATATGCTTTTTTAACCGCTTTCTCAACCTGTCCTGCCACCTTTAAGGATTTGTGCACATATTACCCCCAGGTCTCTCTGTTCCTGCACCCCCTTTAGCATTGTACCATTTAGCTTATATTGCCTCTTTGTTCTTCCTGCCAAAATGTATCACTTTGCACTTCTTGGCGTTAAATTTCATCTGCCATATGTCCGCCCATTCTACTAGCCTGTCGTGTCCTCTTGAAGTCCACTACTGTCCTCCTCACTGTTGACTACACTTCCAAGTTTTGTGTCATCTGCAAATTTGGAAATTGTACACCCAAGTCCCAGTCATTAAAATATATCAAAAAAAGCAGTGGTCCTAGTACCGACCCCTGGGGAACACCACTGTATAGTGCAGTGAGATCTTTTACATCCATCTGAGCAGGTAGATCGGGTCTCGATATAACTTTTCATCCGAAAGATGGCATCCCAGACAATGCAGTACTGCCTTAGTATTGCACTGAAGTGTCAGCGTAGATTATATACTCAGTCCTGGAGTAGGACTTGAACAGCCTTCCATCACTGAGCCAAGCTGACACTAGGATCGCTAGAATATGGGTGTCAGAAACACATTGCAACACAGGCAATATAAACTAAAGGGTACAGTTCTAAAAGGGGTGCAGGAACAGAGGGATCTGGGTGTATACGTGCACAAATTGTTGAAAGCGGCAGGACAGGTTGAGAAAGCGGTTAAGAAAGCATACGGGATCCTGGGCTTTATAAATAGAGGCATAGAGTACAAAAGCAAGGAGGTTTTGATGAACCTTTATAAAACACTGGTTTGGCTGCAACTGGAGTATCGTGTCCAGTTCTGGCCACTGAACTTTAGGAAGGATGTGAAGGCCTTAGAGAGTGCAGAAGAGATTTACCAGATGAGGAACTTCAGTTACGTGGATGGACTGGAGAAATTGGGGTGGTTCTCCTTAGAGCAAAGAAGGTTGGGAGGAGATTTGATAGAGGTATTCAAAATCATGAATGGTCTAGATATGAGTAGATAGAGAGAAACTGTTCCCATTGGCAGAAGGGTCAAGAACCAGAGGACATAGATTTAAGGTGATTGGCAAAGAACCAAAGGCGACACGAGGAAAAACTTCTTTACACAGCGAGTGGTTATGATCTGGAATGCACTACCTGAGGGGGTGGTGGAGGCAGATTCAATCGTAGCTTTCAAAAGGGAATTGGATAAGTACGTGAAGGGAAAAAAATTGCAGGGCTATGGGGACAGGACGGGGGAGCAGGACTAACTGGATTGCTCTTGCAGAGAGCCGGCATGGATTTAATGGGCCGAATGGCCTCCTTCCGTGCTGTAACCATTCTATGATTGCATATTGTAGGCTACTCAAGTAGATGCACAGGGTTTGATCACCATCACCTGTGTTTTGGTGATAGTTAGAAATATAAATATTGGGCCATAATTTGCTGTGGCAGGGCATCTAACGGCTACTGCTGTTAGTGCACGTTTAGTTTTTAAAAAAATTTGCGTGGGAAGTTGCTGAAAGTGCAAGGTGGTAATGTTGCAGCGAGGGAAACCGGGCATCTGGATGAAAAGGGCAAGCAACTGTGTATCTCCTTAACTAATCAGATTGAAGGATTGTGAAATTAACAACACAAGGACTGAGAAGGAAGTGTAAGTTAGAATGGGTGAATTCAATGTCAAATTAGGTACAGAAAGAGAAAGATTGATTGGATTAAGAAAGAGAGGAAAGAAAAAGTCAAAGTAAAAATAAAATTTAACATTTTTAAAATTTCCAACAATTAAAACCTGAAAGAATAAGACTCCACACTTTTAATAGTTAATTTTCACTGCCAGAGAGGTTTACTGGCAGGAATCAACACTTAATCATATTGTTAAAGGGGTAGTTAGACTGAAATGGACACTTTCTATGGCAAGTTTAGTCCTTATCTGCCATGTAAATACAGGAACTTCACACAATTCAATGCACTTCAATGGCGAAGCAGTCAGCGAGATACTGTTTTCGCAAAGCTAACGGCGGAGTGGTGCATCTCAGACAGCCACTTTTGGATTTCTGCATATAATTGTGCATCTGCCCTTGCCTGAAGTTGCTGTAACATTTGTGCATAAGTAATGACGAGCGCCATTAGCCTCACCGTTATTTTGATAGCGAATTATGGCCCATTCCGATTGATTACATCTGTTGTCTATGTATCTATGTCATGCTATCCCCACTCTCCAGTACCAACGGTGCCAATGTACACTGACTCCCTATGTCCATTCTTGAGCTTCAGCTATTCACTTCCCCAACCGCCTACCCTCCTGCCCCCATAACTACTTGGTTTGCCAATACTCACTATCTTTCCCCAAAGGTCTCACTACCCTACAAATGTTCACTTCCCTAGCCACAAACTATTCATTTCTCCAGTCCCCTCAACTGCTTCACACCCCCTTTTGAGTACTTAAAAGCTAACACCCTGTCCCAAACAATATATCTGCACATTTACTGGTAGCAACATAATAGAAGATCCACTTTTTTAATGAAACATCATATCCTCCAATTTCCTAAGAACAACACCAAGGAGATCAACTAGTAATTAATATTAAAAATAGTACATTTGTGTGGGCAGGTGTCATGCCTTATTACAAATGCAAAATAATCCAAAATGCTGTTTACATTTGAGCTGGAGCCTGAAACTGATGTACACTGCGATTTGCAAAGTTCCCAAACAACTAGACTGTGAATGACTAGAAGCTCTACTTATTTAACAATTATCGAGTTACATCTAAACTACAGCACAGAAACGGCCTTTCGGCCCAACTGGTCTATGCCGGCATTTATGCTCCACACGAGCCTCCTCCCTCCCTACTTTAACCCTATCAGCATACCCTTCTATTCCTTTTTCCCTCATGTGCTTATCTAGTTTCCCCTTAAATGCATCTATGCTATTTGCCTCAAATACTCCTTATGGTAGCGCATTCCACGTTCTCACCACTCTTTGGATAAAGGAGTTCCTCCTGAATTCCCTATTGGATTTATTAGTTATTTAACAATTATATTTTCTTTAAAGTAATACAGTTCCATTTGTCTAACAGATTAATACTATATGCACTACGTGATATAAACTAATTTCCTTATAATACAGCATGTCATCCAACTCGACGTGAGCAACACATACGTGCATGTATAATATGGATGTTCAGATTACTAAACATAGGAACATATGAAAATGACCTACTGATCCAGGGAGAGGTGAAAACCCAGATATAAACCCTGCCCGATTAGGGGAAAAAATCTGGAGAATTCCTCTGATTCCTTTAGGCGATCAAAACTAATCCAGGAGATTGCATAGTCCCTAATTTATATTAGGTACTTACCTCTTTTTTCATTATTTTATAAACCTCGATCAAATCACCCGAGTCTACACTTTTCTAAAGTACACAGGCCCACCTTGTTGAGCCTATCTGGGTAACCAAGGTGTTTCAACTGGGAATTAATCTTGTGGCCTCCTCTGCATTCTTTCCTCAATATCCCCCACGACGTGAGACCACCAAAAATGGACATAATATTCTAACTGAGGCCTAACCAAGGTCTTGTACAAGGACAAAATGATGTTCTATGACTACAAGCTGGAACGTTTTTGCTTTAGCTATAGCTTCACAGCATTGGTCATGAACCTTTAGAGAGTGATGTACGAAAACACCCACATCTCTTTCTTTCACCACTGGCTTTAATTCTGTTGCCTGTAGAGTGTAAGTATATTCGGCTTTATATCTGCCCATGTGCATAACACTACACTTTTCGAAGTTAAACAGCATTTGCCAAACACTGGCCCATTTTTCCAACACATCTAGATCTGTTTGTAGTAGTTGAGCATCCTCTATAGTCTTAACACTCGCACATATCTTGGTATCGTGCAAACTTGTGGATCATTCCCCTAACATCTACATCTAAATCATTAATGAAAATAGTAAATAGCAAACATCAAAACACCGATCCCTGAGGGACACCACAGGTAACTGGTCTCCAAGCGATCCAAATCCATTGACTACAACTTTCTGCCTGCGGTCAGTCAGCCAATTCACAATTCGCCACAGCAGATTACCACTAGACATCCAAATGAATTTGTTTTTTCTGGGATCTATTTGGACTGAATTTTTTTTTGTTATACTGTTATTTCAGGTGAGGCATTGGGAGCTATCGGAAAACCAGAGGTTCTTGAAACGTTGAGATATTACTCATGTGATCCAACAATAGAAGTAAGGATCTTTTAACATCATCTTACAGATAGTTGTTATTTTAATCTTCAACAGAGCATGCATTGCTTTTAAAAAGTTTGAAAGGTGCACTTTAAAATTAGTTATGTAGTAGTATAGTACCTTTTTGTATCTAATATTTATTTAAGCTGTTATTTTCTCTCTCACTGGGTTTCTAACCTCATTTCAAGATCAGTTTAAATTATGCCCTCTAATTTTTTTTCCCTCTCCTGATGCATAGTTCCTGGCTTCCATTTGGCCTTTATGTTGGCATAGGAAAGAGGAGCAGGAGTAGGCCATATGGCCCCTCGAGCCTGCTCCGCCATTCAATAAGATCATGACTGATCTTCAACCTCAACTCCACTTTCCCGCCTGATCCCCACAATCCTGGATTTCCTTAGAGTCCAAAAATCTATCTCTCTCAGCCTTGAATATACTCAATGACTGAGCATCCACAGCCTTTTGGGGTAGAGAATTCCAAAGATTCATAACCCTCTGAGTGAAGAAATCTCTCCTCATCTCAGTCCTAAATGTCCGACCCTTAATCCTGAGACTATGCCCCCTAGTTCTAGAATCTCCAGCCGGGGGAAACAGCCTCTCAGCATCTACCCTGTCAAGCCCTCTCAGAATCTTATATGTTTCAATGAGATCACCTCTCATTCTTCTAGACTCCAGAGAGTATAGGCCCATTCTACTCAATCTCTCCTCACAGGACAACCCTCTCACCCCAGGAATCAATTGAGTGAACCTTCGTGGCACTGCCTCTCCTTAGATAAGGAGACCAAAACTGTACACAGTACTCCAGGTGTGGTCTCACCAAAGCTCTGTACAATTGCAGCAAGACTTCCTTACTGCAACCCCTTTGCAATAAAGGCCAACATACCTTTTGCCTTCCTAATTGCTTGCTGTACCATTGGCATGAAATAGGGATCTTGCCATGTGCAAATCATGGGCTTGGTCTCATTTATTACCACTCTCTGATGTGTGTAGATCAGAGGTGACCAATCTTTTGAAGCTCAAAAGCTGAGAAAGCAATTTGTATTTGGGGAAAAGCCGTAAGTGTTCCTGCCCTTTTATGTTACAGCTTGGGTCCAGGGAAGGTGACTGGGTTATTGGCTGGTGAAATTCACCCCTAACAAAGATAGGGGATAAAAACTTAATTGCTGAGAAATTGATTTGGTAATAGAAGTAGCTAAAGGGGGTTATGGATCATTTAGTGTAAAATGTCCTCTTGGTAGTACTGCATCCCACCTCAGCATTGCTGCCAAACTGTAGTTCTAGGTTGCATGTTTTTTTACAAAGTTTGGTGCATCATTGAGCTTCACACCTTGAGAACCATTGTTGTAGAAAAGTTACACTGAAATAGAGTAAATTTTATGTGAAACACTCCTCCTTTCTCTTTCCTTCCCCCCCCCCCCCCCCCCCATTACCTTTGTTGAACTTTCTTACCTAACATGAGATATATCACTTTTTAATTGGCTTCAAAAGTGTAATGAAAACCTGTTTGATCCATCAGCAAGGACCTGAGTTAACAGCTATCGCCTTTTTGTTCCTGGGTCCTGACTGGGAGCTATTGATTCAAATTTCTCACTAATCAAGTTTACAGCAGTGCACAATTTCAAAATGCATGCCCTGATCTGTGCTTAGTCGGGTGATCTCAGCCAGGGCAACATGAGACACTGCAATTGGCCTCAGCCTAGGGAGGGAAAAGAAATTTGAGCCAGTGTTGCTACTTCTGAATGCTATCCAGTGACCACTGGTACACTGCACAGTGAAGCATGAGATCTGAAACCACATTTTTGAATGGCTTGTGTTCAGTGCACAGGTTTCAATTTCCAGAACAATCTTCATGATGTACTTCAAATTCAGGTGTGTTTGCATCAGCTGGTCTCAATGAATGATGCAATTGGAGTGCCAGAATTTGGGAAAGCTGTTATCAGCTTTACAAAGTCCTACTTATTAGTCCATCCATAGCAATGGCAATAAATTTCTGTAATAGTAATGAGGCTTTCTAAATAACAGCCCTAATAGAAGGTTTCAAGAAGTTCTTCTTTCTTAGTGCAGTCATCAAACGCAGTAAACAAAAGTACTGCTGGCCAAGGCTTGTGTTCAACATCACAAGACTTTGCCAATGTGAGTTTTCAATACAAAAGGTGAAGATACATTTTATAAGACATTAGTTAGACCGTAGTTCGATTACTGTATCTGCTTTTGGTATCCCATTATAGAAAGGGTATTACAGCAATGGAAAAGCTGCAATTTAGATTCACGAGGGCAATATAAGAGATGAGAGCCTATAGTTATGATGAGAGACTTGTAAAAACCAGAGCTGTGTTCGCTATAGCAGAAAAGGTTTGATCTAATAGCAGCTGTAGGGCAGATTGCTTGCAATTCAACTGTTGAGATCTCATGTCTACTTCTTCAGGTAATTTTTGAGTTGGGTCTTGTGGTGGTGCTGGAATCTGAATCTATATAGTTACGGATACGAGTGAGCCTGGGGGTGGGGGGAAGGGAGGAGAAGAGAGCGAGATAGAGCATAACATGCATGTGCACACACACAAACACACATTCTTCTGTCGAGCTGCAGTTTGTCAACAAAAAGTTGGTGATTTTTGTGTAAGAAAAAAAAGTACAAAATATTAGGCTTCAACTCAGCAGAGAACCCCTTTAGGGCTGTTTTATTACCATTGCAGAAAGTGACTGCCCTAGCAATAATATACCCATTGGATCAATAAGGTGCTGGTGAGGCCCAAGAACGAATGACAGTTTATTTTGTTGGAAACTTTTTTTTGAAAAATAAGTACTATTGGGGAGCCTGGATAGTTTTCATTTGTTTTATTTTTGATATCTCAAGCTGATTAAGTGGCTCTCCTAAACCTCTTTAAAAGATTAATTTATATTGAAATGTTTAGGTTGCTGAAACTTGCCAGCTGGCAGTTAAACGAATTGAATGGCTTCAGAACAACAAAGACCAGAGTGAAAGCCCATACTGTTCAATTGATCCTGCTCCCCCAGCTCTGGAGAAAGATATTAAAAAGTTGAGGGAAACTCTCCTGGATGAATCCTTGCCCTTATTCGACAGGTACAGAGCGATGTTTGCCCTGCGGAACATTGGAAGTAAAGAAGCAGTCCTGGCTTTAGGAGATGGTATGTATTTTATCAAGTTTTTTTTTTAAGTCATGTCATTAATTGCAGTTATAATTTGAGGCTGGCATATCAAAATGAAATGATTAATTGTTTACTTGCCTCTAATTCAGAAAGTTGTGGGTTCAAACCTCACTTTAGAAACCTGAGCACATAATCTAGGCAGTGCAATGCTGTTGGGAGGTACTGTCTTTCAGATGAGACGTTAAACTGAGGCCTTGACTGCCGCCTTGGGGTCGTAAAAGGTCCCATGGCACTATCTGAAGAAAAGCAGGGGGTCCTCCCAGTGTCCTGGCCAACATTTATCACTCAACCAACATAACTGAAACAGATTATCATATCATTTATTTCACGTGTTATTTGGAGCTATATTCCATACATTACAACGTGACTACACTTCAAAAGTATTTCATTGGCTGTGAAGCGCTTGGGATGTCCTGAGATTGTGAAAGGTGCTACACAAGTGCAAGTTCTTCCTGGCTTCCTTTCAATATTTTTTGCATGCAGTTTATTGCTCTTTTTATTTTTTCATAATATTTTCATGTGCATTGCACCAATACACACCATTATTTTGTCAAAATATTGGGAGAAAATGAAGACATATGATGTGATCCTGGGCTTTATCAATAGAGGCATAGAGTACAAAGGGAAGAAAGTTATGTTGAACCTTTATAAAACACTGGTTCAGCCACAGCTGGATTTCAATTATGGGCACCGCACTTTAGGATGGATATGAAGGCCCTAGAGAGGGTGCTGAAAAGATTTACTAGAATGGTTCCAGGAATGAGGGACTTCAGATACGTGGATCGACTGGAGAAGCTGGGGTTGTTCTCCTTAGAGCAGAGAGGGTTAAGAGGAGATTTGATGGAAGTGTTTAAAATCATGACTTTTTTTATTCGTTCGTGGGATGTGGGCATCGCTGGCAAGGCCAGCATTTATGCCCATCCCTAATTACCCTTGAGAAGGTGGTGGTGAGCCGCCTTCTTGAACCGCTGCAGTCCGTGTGGTGAAGGTTCTCCCACGGTGCTGTTAGGAAGGGAGTTCCAGGATTTTGACCCAGCGACGATGAAGGAACGGCGATATATTTCCAAGTTGGGATGGTGTGTGACGTGGAGGGGAACGTGCAGGTGGTGTTATTCCCATGTGCCTACTGCTCTTGTCCTTCTAGGTGGTAGAGGTCGCGGGTTTGGGAGGTGCTGCCGAAGAAGCCTTGGCGAGTTGCTGCAGTGCATCCTGTGGATGGTGCACACTGCAGCCACTGTGCGGCGGTGGTGGATGGGGTGCCAATCAAGCGGGCTGCTTTGTCCTGGATGGTGTCGAGCTTCCTGAGTGTTGTTGGAGCTGCACTCATCCAAGCAAGTGGAGACTATTCCATCACACTCCTGACTTGTGCCTTGTAGATGGTGGAAAGACTTTGGGGAGTCAGGAGGTGAGTCACTCACCGCAGAATACCCAGCCTCTGACCTGCTCTTGTAGCCACAGTATTTATATGGCTGGTCCAGTTAAGTTTCTGGTCAGTGGTGACCCCCAGGATGTTGATCGTGGGGATTCGGCGATAGTAATGCCGTTGACTGGTTTAGATAAAGTAAATGAAGAGAAACCGTTCCCATTGGCGGAAGGGTCGAGAACCAGAGGACAGAGACTTAAGATGATTGACAAAAGAACCAAAGATGACATGAGGAAAAACTTTTTTATGCAGCGAGTAGTTATGATCTGAAATGCGTTGCCTGAAAGAGTGGTGGAGCAGATTCAATCACTGCTTTCAAAAAGGAATTGGATAAATTTTTGAAGGGTAAAAATTTGCAGGGCTACGGGGAAAGAGCGGGACAGTGGGACTAACTGGTTGCTCTTACAAAGAGCTGGGCTCGATGGGCTGAATGGCCTCCTTCTGTGCTCTGATTCTATGAACCGCTTGTTGAAAAAATTCTCATCATTTTTGACAGTTTAGGTATCTTCTGATCAACCCCAGGCCACTCAGATATAAATATACAAGATTCCCTGTTGAGATTCTCCAGGATGAGGCTGTAACGGTAGTTAATGGAGCAGCTTTTTCCTACACTGGAGATCGAAGTGCAAAATGGCTGAAAAATAACACTCAACTTGTACCAAACAGAAGACTTTCAGATACTTTATCAAAAGTATACCTATTTCCCCAAATGCTTATTCCCTTTAACAAAATGTAACATGGTTTAGTTGGTTTAACAATGTTTCACAATGATTTGAAAACTAAGTGTGCTGTGTTACGAAGAATAAAATAGCTATAAATTAATCAGTCATAGTAGAGTTGGATGAATTAATGTGGAGATTTTTAATCTGCAGAGATGGTTGGAGTCATCGTCTTGATATGTTTTCGTGGAGCATTGGGGTTGATTTTTTTTTTAAATGGCAAAAGTAAATTCAAGCTGAGCAATATTACCGTATCAAGTCTAAACTGGGTTGTAACTTTTAATGTGAAGAGAATAACTTTGTCCTGTCTACCACTGCCACGTAAAAGTAGATGAGGCACCTGAACCTAATTACTGCCAGATGAAAGTTAGGCCAATTTCTAATCATTTAATATTGAGTATTCTGTAAGTTTTTGAAAAAAATTCCAGCATTCCTTCTCCCAGGCTACAGAAGCAACTACTTAAGACAGCAGGATTCTGATAGGTTTGCTCGCATTCTAGTTTGAAAAATCTCCAACATCAGTAGCTACAATTTTCACATTTCAGGGTGTTGTTTGTTTATTGTTGGCAATTTGCTGACTTGCAGACAGAATACAGAAAGCTCACCAGTTTACATAGGCTTTAGAAAAATATGCCCACAATGAAGCAGGAAGTTGGCTTCACACACACTAGATGACTTTCCAGACTTCGATATAGCAGGTCTTCCAAATAAGATCTTCTGAATATAAATTGATTTGAGTTCATGTGCATTTTCCCCTCCAGGTTTACAGTGTAGCAGTGCCTTGTTTCGACATGAAATTGGCTATGTCTTTGGTCAGATGCAGCATGATGCCAGCATTCCTCAACTTATAACAGCATTGAAAAAAATGGATGAAAATCCCATGGTCCGTCATGAGTGTGCAGAAGCTTTAGGATCCATTGCCAAAGAGCCATGTGTGGAAGTATTGAAAGAATATGTACATGATGGGGAACGTGTTGTGAAAGAGAGCTGCGAGGTAGCACTGGACATGCTTGAGTATGAAAACAGTCCGGAGTTTCAGTATGCAGATGGATTGGTTAAATTGCAAAAAAGCTGAGTCGGAGAATTTAACATCGTCTTCATGGGACTAATCTGAAACTGTTGACAGACTGTCGAAAGAGAATGGGACTTGACGTTCTGAACACAAAATTCCCAGAGGTTGTAACTTGCTCCAGTACTGAAATTGTGTATTTTCTAATGCCATTCTTCCTACAGTGTTTAGTTCTAAATTATGTTGTAGAATCTATAATGAAATACAACAAACTTTATTTATCTTGTGCCTAACTTATTAATATTAATCCAGAATGCTTATATCATACTAAGTGCATGGTGTCAGGGTCAGTCTTCTAAAACATCACTTTGAATTTTATTTAGATTTTGTTATCTGCTAACTTTCAAAGACTGTATGTAGGGAGTCAAAATCCTATTTACAACAGCAATTTTAGCAATATTGTATAAACTGTCTAATCTTGCAGATATACAACACCAGGTGCTATTCGGTGGGAGCAGCAACTGCTTTGGTTTAAAAATGTATTAAAAGGGATTTGGAATCTTTGTCACTCCTGCTGATCAAGGAAATATTACGAATGACATTTATGATGTTGACAGCTCTATAACACTGATGTATAAACCTCTTCTGTACTGGTCAATTTATCTGTAATATAAAGTGTCCTTAACAAAAAGGAATTGAGGAAAATAAACCAATAACCTTGCAATGTCTTAAATTAGAAACATTCAAGATAAAATCTGTAATTGGACTTTCTTGTATCTTTAGTTATACACATCTACAGTCCTCATTGGTGTGCTCAGCTGACAGGAGACATGGTATAATGAGACATAATGCTGCTAGCATTTTATTTCTGTGTAAACCACGAAGCTTTCTATTTTGTTGCTTTAGCTCGGGGCTGATTAAATTCATTACGAGTGTCTGGGACTTCACTCTATGCATTTTAACTCCGGTGTACCAGACTTGTAAATTATTGGTTACAAGAAACAAAATCCTTATCTGAGCTTTGGGCTATTTGGGTAGGTTTAACAACCTGCTTTACTACATACACCTGTTACCATGGTTGTGAGGGGAGGAGTAGTAATAACATCACCTGTAAATCAAAGTTTCTCCCAACTTTTTGACAATCTCACTATTTTGAAATGACTACTGTAGTACAAAAAATTGCATGGTTGGTTACTTTATTTGGACTCGAGGGCTATAAATTGGGCCATGTAGTGCCCGTTTTGTAGGCGTTGTGTGGCCTAAGGACCCAAAATGGCATCCAGAATACGCACGCAGACTTGTAGCGTGCAGCGCACGCCATCTTGTTAAAGGTGTTTGCGCACACACAGGTAACGAATGCTGGCAGCATGTAAAGAAAGGAGACTATGTTAGATCAGAGTGCAATGCTGATTTAAAGGGACAGATACGATTTTGGAACTCAACGCACGGTCTTAACCTCGCACAGCTAAACAGGTTGTAAACCGCGTGGAGGATCCCCCTACCAGCACTATTTAAAGGGATCATGTGGGATTTACAGGTTAGTTGCTGGATTATTGCTTCTGGCTGCTGATGCATTTGTACCTGTTTTTGGAGGTCTCCCACACTTGAATACTAGGACTAGGGGGCATAGCCTAAAAATTAGAGCCAGGAGTGAAGTTAGGAAACGCTTCTATATGCAAAGGGTGGGAGAAGTTTGGAACACTTCTGTAAACGGCAGTTGATTTTAGTTCAGTTAATTTTAAATCTGAAATTGATAGATTTTTGTTAACCAAAGGTATTAAAGGATATGGGGCTATGGCGGGTATATAGGGCCCGATTTTACCAGGCGTGTGGGTTCCCGGCGGATGGGCAAGCGGGCGCGTTGGTAACGCGCCCGGTGAAATTAGTGGGTTTCCCGCGCGATCGTAGCAGGCAACCCACTAATTGGAGCCACTAACCTACTCCTCCGGGTTCCCCGCTGCTGGTCTGCGCGTCGGGCGGGCTGCGCATGCGCGGTAAGATCTGTCAGCTGGAGGCGCTCTATTTAAAGGGGCAGTCCTCCACTGACAGATACTGCAACAAATAGCAAAAATTACAGCATCGAGCAGCCTGGGGGAAGGCTGCTCCCAGTTTAATGATGCCTCACCCCAGGTATCGATACATGGGGTGAGGAGGAGGGGGAGGACAGAGATCTTCCACCCGGCGGTCGGGAGGAAGCAGCCCGCCTCCGCCAGCAGGAAGGCCTGGCTCGAGGTGGCAGAGGGGGTCACCTGCGCCACCAACATATCGCCCACCTGCACACAGTGCAGGAGGCGGTCCAATGACCTCAGTAGGTCAGCCACAGTGAGTACACGTAGTCTTTCCCCGACACTCCGTCTGCCACATCACTGCCCCCACCCCACATCTCCTTCGGCAGTGCCAACACTACTCTGTCACATCACCCTCATACCCACTCAAACCCCATCCTCATCTTACCTGCATCTACTCACCTCGCCAGTACTCACCCCGCCACTACTACGCAATCCAATCCTCATACAATCTCATGGCTCTATCCCATACTCACCCTCTCGTGCATCTCTCTCACGGCCAGCCTCGCTCAACCTGCCACCACAAGTGCTGCAGCCACAGGGCATGCATCACATATGTGCAGTAGGCAGCATAAGGCAAACGTGTCGTGAGCATGAAGGGGATGCACAAGGGTGTTTGAGGGTTTGTCATGGTTGTTACTTATATTGAATTTCAGAACAACTCACATCACACATTATATTGGCACCACTACTGCCATGTCTTCGCAAATCCTGTCTGGTTTGTGCAATAATGCCCGCTCTTGGGTATCACTATGAGGACCCACCACTGATGCCACCCATTGTGTCACTGCAGAGTGGGTGTAGGTGTATTTTCAGGGCTCTTCTGCGCAGACGACTGAGAGACATCGGGTATGTCCCCGGTTGCACCCTGGAAGGCTGCGGAGGAGAAGTTCGGGAGGGCAGTGGTGACTTTGACAGCGACAGGTAGGAAGATGGTGCACGGGCCAGCCAGGAGCAGCTCGGCATGAAAGAGGCTGCAGATGTCCACGGCTACATGTCGAGTGACTCTGAGCCTCTGTGTGCACTGCTGCTCAGAGAGGTCCAGGAGGCTGAGCCTCAGTCTGTGGAACCTGTGGCGAGGGTAGTGCCCTTTGCGACGCATCTCTCTCTGTGGTAGCCCTCCCTCCTGCTGTACAGGTGGATGTGTCACAGCACTCTGTTGTGGAGCTCCACGTGTCAGAGGTGGACGGCGTGGATGGCGAGGCTGGTGATGCTGTTCGCCCTCCGAGGAGGTCATGACTGCAGCTACGGCGGCCCCCATCCGCAAGATGTACATCTGAGGGGGTCCGCAAGGTCGGTACATGTCTCCGGACCCCGGGATAAGTGTGCAGGTTGGTGACTTTGACCGTTAGGAGGAGGGTGGTGGAGGCCAAACTTTGTCCCAAGTGACAGAGTGGCCTCCTGCAATGGGTGAGGGTCTCCTCCCCCCCCCCCCCCCCACCTGTCAAATTGACCTTTGCAGCTGCCACAGGCTGACAGCTGCATCACGTCCATTCGATCTGGGACTGTTTCCCCCAGTGTGGGAAACAGTCCCATGTTGTTCAAAAATCTCACACAGTCCCTTAATCAGGTCAGTTAATGACCTGAAATAGGTAAATAAATAGTCAAGTGGCATCCCGCTGGCTTTAATTGCCTGCGGGATTCCCACCAGCGGGGGCTGCGCGCGCACGCCGGCGCGTCAGCAGGGAACCCGGAATTGGGCGGGATCGAGGCGGGATCCGTTCGGGATCCTGGATTTTTCGATTTTCGAAGCCCCCCGCAGAGAACGCACCGATAGCGGGTGCTAAAATCGGGCCCATAGAGTCTGCTCACAGATCAACCATGATCTCATTGAATGAATGGTGGAACAGGCTCGAGGGGCTAAATGGCCTACTCCTGTTCCTATAATAAAGTTTCAATACTCTACAAGGAGTGAGCTGGCCAGCTGACTGGCAACAGCGAGGGCACTGGCGGAGGAATGCTGTCGTCCTGAGAGAGGTCAGCAGGTTCATGTTCCATGGAGCCACTGCCACTTGCTGCCTCCTGTTATGCGCCACCTTCTCCTGCAAGAAAGTGCGTCAGTAAACGTCCTGCAGGATGTTTGGGTGATGTGCCTGTCATAGTTGAATAGCTGCCAGTGTGTGTCACCTGTGAGTTGTGGGTGTGCAGCTTGCAACTGTTGTGATGGGTGAGAGGAAGCATCTGATTGGAGGAGTTGGGTACTGATTGAAAGAGTTTGTTGGTGTGTGGGTGATGCGGGGTGTAGTGCGTGGAGCAGTGGATATGGCGAGTGGTGCAATCGGTAGGAGATGCCACTGGACAGCTGACCTCACTCACCTTGACCATTCGTGCCAAAGCATTGAACTTCTTCCTGCACTGCATCCATGTTTGTAGAATTATACGCCTGGCAATGACTTCATTCCCCTACTGCCTCCCACTGCTTCTTGAGCATATGTCTGGAGTGCCTCTAGCTCCGCTGCGGATATAGGATGCCCCTCCTTCTGTCCACCTCTTGAACCAAGACCTCTAGTGCATCAGCAGAGAACCTCAGTCCACGCTCCCTTGCAGGCCTGGCACAAACTCAGATCGGCAGATTGGTGAGGTCTGATTGGAGGACGTGGGATTTAGTAGGGTGCAACCTTTATTCAACGTTTTAACATAACTCAACAGTTTGTAAACAGGACCTGCATCTGTGTTTTACGTGGGCGATGTCTGATCTCCATTCACACTCTGTGCGGACCTGTATCTTATATTTTGCAAATAACAGGTGCAGGCTGCCTTTACGTGGTGCTCGCCACCCGCACGATATCGGGCCCCCCATGCTGGTGAGCAGCCGCTCGACAGCACAGCTCGGCCTGGCTGCTCACAGATATCAGGTAAGTGACGAGGCAGCATGAATCTCATGCGCTGTCTGCATCTCAACGACTGGGCATAGGTTAATCGTGCACCACGACCTCCCTGCCCGGATTCAGGAGTTATCGAATTTAACCCCCTAGATCCTGAAACAGACCAGTGGAAAATGGCACAAATTTATATTGCAATTTGGAAATGATCCCATTTTCTTTGTGGTTGCAGTTACTATTTTCTGTACTGTGGAATTACCAAAAAATATCTTTAGAGCTACCAATTCTTGGATTATGTCCAAATTTTTCTAAGGTATTTTTGAAAGAAAAATAAACCCCAGATTGGGAAGAACAATTTCTTGTGCCTTTTGCTGCTTGGATTTTGCCTAAATAAAGTTGAATAATCACAGGCGCGGACAGGCTCTGTTTACTAACTAGCTGTAGTATTTAATTGCTAAACTATTGTTTTGTTCTTTAGATATTGTTAGAAGTAGAAGTGTTTTTATTGAGGCTTTTATGCATCAAATGTGTTTTTTAAAGGGGGAGCTTCTGAAAGTACAGCAAACTTTCATTATCACATTTTAGAAACCACATATATGCACTATTAGTGGAACGTGTAAAGCACCCTCTATGTAACTACACTGTCAATTAAGGCAGCTTTTTGAAAAGTTAGCATAATTGTTTTATTTTGTTTAAATAGCTATATAATAGACAATGTTGCCTGTAGTGAATATTTCAGTTTTCTTCCTCATTGATTTGAAACTTTTTTCTCCTTTCTAATTTAATATTTTAAATTTCCTTATTCACCAGTTGTATTGTAGAAAACTGCCTCTCTCCTCATTTTTCCCAATCACATTGCAGTAAAGAAAAAGCTGTGCTACAGGTGCCATAACATTCCTTACCCAGCCTCAGACCGAGAGGACATAATCTTGCTTTAAAAGTTGTGGATTATCACATACTTCTTAGGAGATTACCTGCAATTATATTTAGTGCTTTGCTGTAGTGATGCCAGGTTCTCCACAAGCCTCAAACTCCTCTGTTTAAAGAATCTGCATCTCCTTATACTCTATTCCAAGGCCCAGCTCTGCCTCTGCTGCTTCCCTCTTTCATCCACCTTATCTGCATTCTTCATTGGAGCACTCAAGGCAGGCCTGCAGTTAGATTCTGCTCCATCCTCTCTCCAATCCTAGAAATCCCAGGCAGCATACCTGGGTTTAAAAAATAATGGTACTGCCAACCACACCTTTTGACCTGCAAACAGCACTATGGAAGATTTACTAGTCTTCATTTAACCTAGCCATAACAAACTATTTACACACAATGTATATATTCCTGCTTCTACAGTAACATCCTTGACCTTCTCAAGCTTATAATTATTTGTCCTTGTGCCTATGTGTAATCTTCTTATTATAAATCCCTAAGTATTCCACCATACTTATGCAATGCAAGTTTGATTGTAAATAATTAATGAAAAGTAAACTTGTGTATTATATTGTGGGCATAATGCTGCCTTTGATCGGTTCTTCAAAGGGGACTGACCTTATCTCTGTACAAACTGCTTTTTGACACCAATTCACTTTTGGTGCACTGTTCAAAGTTTCTTTAAAACTCAATTATTGTTCCAGAAGGTACCAGCTTTATTTTGAGCTTTCTTAATTGGGTCATTTGTGCCATTTCTTATCCAGAGTAACAATTGACAGGCCCTTCCCTAACTCTCTGTTCTTGTCATCCACTAGGAGATATACAATAACTACACAGATCAGTTTACTAGGACTCTGGTTGAATACTGTTCTTTGACAGTATATAGCAACAGTCAAAAATTGGTGGAAAATCAAGCATGCAAATCTAATTGAATATAATTAGGAAAATTGTATAGACTAGAATTTTCTCCCCTTTTGTAATGCAGGAAGAAAAACATTCCAACTGCAGTGTAATCATTAAACAGCCTAGATTTTTAAAAAAGACAACCTGTGATGGTATGTCAATAAAATGTGCAGAGGGGAGAAAAGTTTGAGTGATGGCAAGTATTGCGCATTGTTGAAGCAGTGACAGAGTAGTTGAGCATCATTTTGAGTAGAGGGTGCAATATAGGGATAGTAGAGGAGTTATTTAAAATAGGGGAAGCTAAGAATTGAAGAAAAATAATATAGATTACATTGGTGGAAGAAGTGTGATTTTGTCCCCCAGCCCAAGCACACACTGATTGAATGTACTATCTCCTTGTCATGTGGCTGAGATCAGGTAACTGAACCTCCAGAGGATAAAAGTGCATCCTGGACCTGTTAAGCCACTAGGGAACACTCAACTGGATTTTTAATTGTAGCTCACACTCTGGTATTTATTAGGCTGGTCTTACAACATTACTGTAAGAACGCTTGCATTGCAGTTTAAAGGCTATAGGTTCAACTATTAGGTGTGCCTGTAACTCAAAATCACCAGCTTTAACTATTGTGTCCATTGACGGTCCTTAGCCTGGCTACAAACGTGAATGCTAAACAAAATGCCATACACTGGATGCTAGAGTTTCTATTAAGTATTATAATGTATATTAAGTTATATATTCTCCTAGACTTTGTATAGCAATAATAAGTACTTAACACATTCTCCTTTTCAGTTATCTGGTATTTCATATCCTTACCTCCAACACATAAAAAATGTACTTCTTGACCTTTGCCCAGAATATTTCAACTCCAATTAAATACAGATACAGACTGTGCCTGTCTGTGACTTTTCACTGCCATTAAATTATACAAACCAATTAGAGATGACTAGCAAATGAATAGATGTGTGTCATTAAAGTAGTCTCTTTAAGGGTTTTCACCCATGAATCTATTCAATGCCATTGAAGGAACAGAGACACTAGAGGATTAAGAACAGCAGGGGATAAAGCACATTATTTAATAAAGCCTGAGGAAAGAATTGGCTGCAGCCCAGGGTTTAATCTGCAGAATATGTATTTAACAATGCTACCTTTTTTGTAATTCTCTTGAGCACAAGGTAGCTGGACAGTGTAACTACAGAAATACTAGTGAGCACTGGTTCACATACGGATCATACCCAAAATATGACTAATATTCCAGACAGCACGGAATATCATTTGCAGAACTCTTACAAAGAGGAGATCCTGTACAAAGCCTATAAACCCCCTTCAAGAGATGCCATTCATCTTCCAAAACATGTTGTATATTTGCTTTTGGCAACCCTGATTGTTCTGGCTGTAGCATATGCCATTGTAGGACATCTTATTAATGACCTGTTACATGACTTTGCAGGTAAGTCACTTTTAAGATTGCATACAATTGTAAGTTATGTCACAAATCAGTGACATTTTAAAATGAACAGAAACCTCGGGAATGCTTTGAGACATTCCTTGAAGTGTCAATTCCAATTTATCAGGAATAATTGAGAATAGCAGACCTAATTTGCGACTACAATTTTAAAGGTGATAGGACAAGTTGATAAAGCTGTTAAAAAAAGCATGTGGTATCCTTGTCATTATAAGTAGAGGCATAGAGTAAAAAAGCAAGAAAGTTAAGCTAAACCACTGGTTAGGCCTCAGCTGGAGCAGCATATCCACTTCTGGGCACCACACCTTTGGAAGGGTGGAGGGGAAATTTACAAGAATGATACCAGGCATGAAGGACTTCGGTTATGTGGAGAGGCTAGAGAAGCTGGGGTTTTTCTCCTTAGAGCAGAGAAGTTTAAGTGGAGATTTGGTAGAGGTGTTCAGAATTATGAGGGGTTTTGGTTGAGTAAATAAGGAGAAACCGTTTCTACTGGCAAGGGGATCGGTAACCAGAGGAAACAGATTTAAGATAATTGGCAAAAGAAGCAAAGGGGAGATGAGGAGAAATGTTTTTACGCAGCGAGTTGTTATGATCTGGAATGCACTGCCTGAAAGGGTGGTGGAAGCAGATTCAATAGTAACTTTCAAAAGGGAATTTGATATATACTTGAAAAGGAAAAAATTGCAAGGCTATGAGGAAAAAGCAGGAGAGTGAGACTAATTCGATAGCTCTTTCATAGAGCCAGCACAAGCACGATGGGCTGAATGGCTACCTTCTGTGTTGTAAGATTCACTGTCTGGATCAATGTGTGGGCATATGAATCAGGAAGTTACTTATTTTAAGTTCAAAGCTATGTTTTGTTGTAACAGTAGTTTAAAATGTATCATTTCATGTTCTAAAGCAATGCAGTACTCATTTTTAACAACATTTAATGCATTTAAACTAGATGTCTGATACTTTACAGATTCTGCGTACAGTATATGGAAATTGACATGCAGAACTCTGCAGGTACCCTATTCAAGTTTAAGCACCAATAAAATTGCTTATTTTCACCTCCCAGGTCTCTGGTTAGTTGACGCTCGCATTGATTTAATTCTATTTTTGAACCTTCTAACATTGGTTTTGTTGAATCAAAGATTTTCCAAAGTTACAAAATCATGGGGTGGAATTTCTTGTGTAATTGCGCCCAGAGACACGTAATTGGAGCATAAAACAATACACCTGTCGTAAAAGATCGAGGAAACTCGGGCGCAAGTGTGTTACCCACGTAATTATGCTGCACCCGAATTTCCTTGATCCTTTATGCCTGTTTATTGATCCCTTTGCCCGAATGAATCTCAGCTCATTATAATGGCTCCGTGCCCAGGCTAAAGAGCCGTACATGAAATTCCCTGCAATTACACTAATTCAAAATGGGTGTAAAATTATGCCCAGAATTTTAGGCCAGCAGGAAGCAAAGTCATTTTTCTGGTATTTTACGATTTTTTAAAAGCTTTTGTCAGTGTCAGTCACATGAACAGCACGGTCAGAAATCCATGATGGTGCTGTCTTTGTAGCCACATAAATAACATTTGTAACATATGAGAATCATATTTGTGCAAAAGTCATTAAACTTATGTGCAGAAATTAATTTTTTATAATTAGAAGTCTCAGCAAGCAGTTTCCCCAAGAAGCCTGCCTCACTCTCTGACTTGAGACTTGAATTCTGCTTCACCCCTAGCCCCAAAACTGGAATTTTCACCTATTCCGTGTGGGTGTAAAAGAGATGCTTTCTTGTAGAACTACAATGCTGAGGGAGTGCCAGGTCAACTTGTGTCATATGACAACCAGGCTGAAAATTTACAATGATAAGAGACAAACAATAGCAAAAATAATAAGATTTTTTCTCCCAATTTTTATACAGTTTAAGCTTTTAAATAAAGATTCTGAACTAAAGTTGTTTAAGATAACTATTTTGTTTCACTGAGTGGAACTGATAGGGCTGGGAAGAAATATTGATAAAGTGGTTTGACGATGAGCCCAGACATTGCAACTGGAATCAGTGAGACAGTCAGGCCTAGACCACGGTGAATAACCATCTGATCTTTGGAGATTTGATGGTGGGACTAGCTTCCTTGGACAGTGCTATACCAATCATCCGTGATGGGAAGGGAGAAAAAATACTTTTTATAATCATGTAAATAACTGAGAAAAATAGTTTTGGGGAGGGGGGAGGGATGTATAAACAAATCAATAAAAATATTTGCATCTTTAGCAACTAATGTAATGCAGGGAAAAATATATTTTATCATGTATACAATATTACTTGCATCTTAAGTAAGTTTTCTAAAGTGGTAGGTAAGGCCTATGTTGTACAGTATTAGTAACAGGTGCAATACTTCTACCTTGTGTCAGCCAAGTGATATATTGCTTCATTAAATTTGTTGTACTACAGTGATAAGAAAAACTGTTGTCATAATTAGGGTGCCAGAGGAGCACAGAAAGCTTCAGGTCCTAGACCATCCACGAGCAATGTCACACTAATATATTATGTCATGATCTGTTAGAAATGGAAACCCATTTATTAGCCAATAATATGGACAAAACTATTCACCTTCCACCTTATCATGAATAAAGATCACAAAAATAAACATTTAATTTTAAAGCTGTCTTTATGTTTCACCATAGATTGTGTCCTTGGACCAAATGCAGATCAAGAAGATTGGAATGAAGAAATTGCAGATGAAAATTTAGATGTGCAGATTGAAGAAACAGAACTAATTATAAAAGGAACAAAAATGGATGATATCAATGTGGTAATTGATGTGCCTAAAATCTGTATTATATCAAGCCATAGAACCTCTCTATCACTTCCTCCTCCTAATAATTCCATCATATAACCATATAGCTTATATGAATAACTTGGCAGGAGGAGCTGATAAGCAAAAGGAGGGGTTTGATAACAAAACCGAGCATTTTTATGAAAATATGGAGACTCGGTGTATGCCTAAGAAAGTCAAAAATCTGTGAAAGGTTTACTCCAACATGATATCAATATTGCAACAACATTTGTAGCCAAATAATGTGAAATTTTGAAATATTGTTAAATGATATTGTGATGGTTTAAAAAATAAATGCCCTTCCCATAAAGCCTTTCTTTTCCTTGTGTCCTGCTTCAGCTTGGTAAATGGAATGGTTCAGGATATGGCTTGTGATCTCCACTTAACAAAAGTCAGGCTAAGGCCAAAGGCAATTTTTTATTTTTCCTTTTGAAGCTTCCCTTTCATAAACTGTTTTACTTGGCAGCCAAGCTGAGAATTGTTAATATATACGGTAGGGTGGATCTGAACAAAAGGAGATTCTGAGGCTCAAACCCACAACCATCTGATGGGAAGGAAGCAATGTTACTTTGGGCATGAAAATTAAACCTCCACATCATTTCCGTTTAGCTACCTCAGTCTTGTCAGGCAGTTAAAACAATAATTAAACAAAACCTTAGTCCCATGGAAGAGCAGTCCAAAATACATGGCAGAATGTAGCAATCCATGGCAACATGCACGTAACTCTCAAAGGACATGGGTTCAAGTACATAAGAAGTCCAGAGGCCTCAGTTACTCTGTTAAGCACTACAATATTTTCTTAAGTAGGACACCAAAGTGTGCAGCACACTGTACTCTCAATCCCCTCAGTCTATCTTTCACTCATTTCAATGCTTACCATTTATGACCATTTTGGCACAGGGTAACCGTGACATGCTCAATAGCTACCTACAATGCTGCCTTTGCTTACAACCTTTCTAGAAAGCTGCATTTTAATTCCTTCTTTATCAATGTAACTGTATTATACATATCCATGTAGAAATATCAACTGTTGTCTGCATAAAGGCCCTGACTTATAACTGTATATCCTCCTAATAATGTGAACTTCTTACCTCAGCTTCTTTTCTTGTAGGACAAGATGGTGCAGGAGAAGACGGAGGATGACCTGCACAGAAGAGGGTAGCATAGTTACTAGCTCCTTGCATCTTTTGAAGATGGCACTCGGGCTCCTTGATACTGAGGCTGCAGAGAGGGGTGGGGGATGGTGAAGTTGATGGGCCCTCAAGCTGAGATCTAATACCATTTTTATCATCCTCTTTATTCTCACTCTATCTATTCACACATACCCACCCTTTGTACATTAAAGCTCAAAAATGTATGACAAATTCTCATGGAACTCATTTTGCATGTGATTGAACCACTGGGCTCGATTTTCCTGGGAAATTGCTGGTGCGTTGGGGCCGAGGGGGCTCCGAAAATCGGGGAAATCCCGTTTGGGTTCGGAGCCCAGCTCCAACCTGCAGACTTCCGGGTTCCTCATTGACGCATCTGGGTGCGTGCGCGCCTCCCGAACGCGGAAGTCCCGGTGGCAATTAAAGCGGCCGGATGATAATTTACACAGTTGTTGAGCTTGTTTAAGTACTTGAAGTACGTAATTTTCTCCACATTTTGGCAGGGGTACGATTTTGAAGCATCCTCAGCATGTTTCCCGTACTGTGGGAAATACTCCATGTTGCAACAGACGTGTTTCAGCCAGCAGCCAGTGAGACATTCAAATGCTTATTTGACAGTTCAGGAAAAAATGTCATTTATTGCAGCAGGGCACTCTGTTCTTTCAGACAAAGTTTTGGCTGCAAGATCTTTGTGTTTTCACTGAAAATTTTTGCTTTCCACTCAAAATTCTGCTGATTGAACATATTTACCTATTTTGCGGACCCCCTCAAACTCACACCGTCAGGATGGGGGGGGCGCCAAGGCTGCATTCACCACTAGAGCCGAGGACGAGCAACATCACCGGCCTCGCCAGGCACGGCGTCCACCTCCGCCATGTGGAGCTCCACAACACAGTGCTGCGCCACAGGCACCTGCATAAGAGCACAAAGGGCAACAACAGAGAGAGCGACATCGCAGGAGGCACTACCCTCGCCACTGAGCCTACAGACCGAGGCTCAGCTTCCTGGACCTCTCTGAGGAGCAGTGCATACAGAGGCTGAGAGTCAGTTGCCAGGTAGTCGCAGACATCTGCATCCTCCTTCATGCTGAGCTGCTCCCAGCTGAGCTGTGTAGCATCTCCTTACCTGTCGCTGTCAAAGTCACCATTGCCCTCAACTTCTTCACCAGGGACATCACCGGGGTCTCTCAGTCACCCATATAGCAATACGAGCACCTCCACATGAGCCAGGACCGTTCATCAACAGAAAGGGGTATCACTCCATCAACACTCAGCTCATTTGTGACCACCGCAAAAGATTCCTTCACATGTGCGCCAGATTCCCTGGCAGCTGCCACGATTCCTTCATCCTCCAGGAATCCAACATCCCACTGCTCTTCCATGCACCAAACACCCTTAACGGCTGGCTCCTCGGGGACAAGGGATACCTCCTGCACACGTGGCTCATGACACCTCTGAGGAACTCCATCACCGAGCAACAGCGTCGATACAACGACAAGCACATCGCCACCAGGTCTACAATTGGGTATGCTATAGGGCTGCTCAAGATGCGATTCAGGTGCCTTGATCGTTCTGGGGGAGCGCTGCAATATGCACCAGACAGAGTGGGACACATTATAGTAGTGTATTGTGCCCTGCACAATGTGGCACGACAGAGAGGGGTGCCGCTTGAGGAGGCCCCATCCATATCTGCCACCCACATTGAGGAGGAGGAGGCGGAAGAGGAGGAGGAGGTGGAGGAGCAGGAGCAGGAGCAACCCATGGACTGAACAGTGGCTCACCTGGCTGCTCCTGAGGCCAGGAAGTCACTGATAGCGAACGGTTCTCCTAACATCAGAAAGTGTGAAGAGTCCAGTCCTCACACCATCTGGATAGAGCAGCGCCAACACCAGCACCACCACCCCCCACCCCTCCCTGCACAAAACAGGCCTGCAATTACACCCACTGTAAAGTGACCCAATGGCATCAAGTGTCGCCGTTCATGGTGAACCTCATGAAAGGGCCATATTACAAAAGCCAGTCAAGAATGGCCAAGACATGGCAGTAGTGGTGACAATCATAATATTTAATGTGAGTTTAACAAAAAACTAATATAAATAAAAAACATGACCAACTGTCAAACACCCTTATGCATACCCTTCGTGCTTACAAAACCTTCGCCTTTCTCTTCCGACTACTTCTACATGGTGCATCCCCTGTGGCTGCAGCAGAGTTAGTGGCAGGTTGCTTTTGTTCATGCCCTGACTGATTAGATGCTTTGGGCCTACGCCCTCTGGGTTTTGGTGCCCGTGAAGGCCCCTCCAATGTCTGCTTCACCTGCACCTGTGCAGGGGCAGACTCGGCCACCTGGAGAAGAGGCAGCATTGCAGGTACTGGTTGAGAGGGGGGCAACGGGTGAGACGTGGGAGCGCTTTGAGTGGTGTCCCCACTTCCATGTCCCCTTTCGCCATCATCCCTCCCCTGGGCCAGGCCCACATTACTCCTACCACTCTGCTGGACAATAGTTTGGAGGACATGTGTGAAGCCTTGGAGGCCAGTGCTAGTGTATCTGCCTGCCTGTTTAAGGCGGCAGAATGTTGTTCACTGTGAGTCCAACGGCCACTGTCAGGGCCTGAATGGACTCAGTTGTGAGCCGTTCTTGAAGCTCAATGGAGGCTAGCCTTCTCTCCATCGCAGACATTCCCGCACTTACCCATGACAGTATCTCAGAAAGTTGCTCACATGCCTGTGACACTATCTCAGAGTTGCTCATGTCCCTGTGACAGTATCTCAGAGATTCCCTCACGTCCCTGTGACACTATCTCAGAGAGTTGCTCACGTCCCTGTGACATTATCTCAGAAATTCCCTCACGTCCCTGTGACACTATCTCAGAGAGTTGCTCACGTCCCTGTGACATCATCTCAGAGATTCCCTTGCATGCCTGTGTCGCTCATGCAGGAGTTGGACTCCTCCATCATCTGCGCTATTGTGGTGAGTGCGCGTGGCACCTGTTCCAGCACCTCGCAAATGTGTTGCTGTCCCTCGATCATTCTCCTTTTAAAGAATGGCCCCCAGGGTTCAGCATCTGCGTCGAGCTGAGCAGAGCCTGGAGAGGAGTGCTCCCATTGACGCGGACTCTCCACAGCTGCCCCTGCCACCAGTGTCTGCTCGTGCTCACATTTGTGTGGTAACTCACCAGGTGCCAACCCAACTAATTGAGGACTAGGACCCTCTGAGGTGTGAGTATCTGCGCTGGTGGATGGCTCGCTAAGGTGTAACGGTGCACCCTCAGAGGCCGGCAGGTCCTCTGAGGAATCGCCCTCTGCCGTCACAGCAGTCGCTGAAGGCCCTGTAAGAGAACAGAAGGCAATATTAAGCATCATCACAGATGTGTCATGTTGTGATGAGCATACTGAGGTGCTGAAGATGGCAAGGCATGTTAACCTCAATTCATATTGTGTGTGCTGAATGTTAAAGTTCTGTCACCAGATGTTTGTCAGGTGCCAGTCTCGGCATCCCCGACAGATAGGCACTCAAGGGTTCGGCTGAGCTCCAGCGCCTCCTGCTTCGCTTCTTTGAGGACACCGATTTGTTTGCGGTCCCCTCCGGTCCTCGCCCTCTCCCGTGAATTCTGAGCTCTATTTTCCTATAAGGGGAGAAAGTACAGACGTGTGAGTGAGTGATGGTGACATGGCCAACCGATGAATGCATTGGTTTGTGTGCGGCTGACCATTAAAGAGATGCATCAGAGATTGAGTATGAGACTGAGTCATGACATTGTATGAGGATTGGGTTGAGTGGTAGTGGTGGGGTGAGTAATGGGGAGGTGAGGAAATGCAGGTAAGTTGAGGATGAGCCTTAAGTGGGTGTGGGGAGTGATGTGATAGAGTAGTGTTGGCAGTGCAGAATGAGTTGGGGGGTGGGGGTGGTGATGTGGAAGACGGAATGTAGGAGAATGATGTAAGTGTACTCACTTTGGCTGACCTAGTTAGGCTTCCTGCACTGGATCCAGGTGCGAGATATGTTACTGCTGCTGGTGACCTCTTTTGCCACCTCAAGCCAGGCCTTCTTGGTGGCAGAGGCAGGCTACTTCCTCCCGTCCACCGGGTAGAACACATCCCTCTTCCTCCTCATCCCATCCAGTAGCACCTGGAGTGAGGCATCATTGAATCTTGGAGCAGCCTTTCCCATGTGCTGCTCCATTGTGGTGTGTGGGTGTTTGCTCCAGGTGATGCCATTGCAGGACTGCCCCTTTAAATAGAGCTTCTCCACCTGACAGCCTGTGATGCGGGTGTGCAGTCTGCCTGCTGTGCAGCTTTCGGACGGCAAACTCGGAAACCATGCTAAGTGACTCCAATTGACTCGACATCGCATGCGAAACGGACATTTTTTATTGGGTGGATTACCCACGCATCCAATCGCTCCCCCCCGCTGCCATCCCACCTCCACTCTAATATCGGGGCCATTGTCTTTGCTTTCTTCAGGTGTAGAACAGGAGCAATTCCACCAGGCCACTGGCACAGACCTCCCAATCACTTTGCAGCAGCCAGTGTTATTCATTCCATCCCACCCAAGTGACAGTTCAATGTATTTGTTTAATGACAGTGATAAGGATGCACCAGGAGATTCTGTGAACATCTTTAGCAGAGCTCCCATGGGCAGAGGCCTCGAGCTTCAATATTGAATATGTTCTCTCCTCTGATTTCCAGACGTGGAAAGATTGTACTGAGTGAAACTTCGCCAAGGGCTTCAAAAATCTTCTTGGTGCCATTTGACCTGCTGTCATGCAGATCAGTGGCACAGAGCAACAGGGCCCAGCAGCAGAAGCATAGCTGGAGATGGCACAGATGAAGGTTCTGGTTCTCTGGACCCTGCCACCATTTCCCTCCATTTTTCGTATAGGTACCAGAAATCTTGCAGGAGCATGAGGGCCCCATGGCTGCAGATATGGTGGAGCCAGTACTTGGGTCATCCGAAGAGCCCATTTAAGGGTGTTCATAGAATCATACAGCACAGAAGGAGACTATTTGGCTCATCGTGTCTGTGCTGGCTCTTTGAAAGAGCTATCCAATTAGTCCTACTCCCCTGCTCTTTCCCCACGAGCCTGCAAATTTCTCCTTTTCAAGTGTACATTCAATTCCCTTTTGAAAGTTAGTATTGAATCAGCTTCCACCATCCTTTCAGGTAGTGTATTCCAGATCATAACAACTCGTTGCTTAAAAAAAAATTCTCCTAATTTCCCCCCTGGATTTTTTGCCAGGGTGTTCTAATCGTGGTGTGTTCCTTTCTTCTTGCAATGGCTCTGTGTGTTTGGCTCCCTGAAGAGCAAAATTGTTCAGCATGTAGCATACCATGAAGATGTGTGAGACTTTTCCAGAGTGATTTTCCTTTTGACAAACTCCTTACAATAGTTTCAACTTATCATAAGGGATAACATAGGTGTACATTAATAATAAGTTTTTATACCAATAATGTGGGGATGCTGCCTGGGTGTCATGGAGAAGACTTTCGTTAGCAGGTAATTCGAATGCTATATACGTTATGCCTGCAGCCTATCGAGTTAAGTTTGCTGAGATTGACCAGCGCTTTTGATACAACTTTCATTTACAAAATTGAGGGCCCATCCGTAAGTGTAGACGACAAAATATTATTATATATTATAGTAGCTGGATGCGAAGGGCTCCTTTCCCAGCAAAAATGATCACATTAAAGGCAATTAGTAAGAGGCAGCCATATTGAAGATAATATTACTGAATCCTGATAAATAAATAAATAAATGCTAAAAAGCATTGTACTTGGATTAAAATTTCTACACAATGTGAGTGATGGGAAATTATGTTTATTTCTTTAAAGCATAAACCTGCTAATAATTGCACTATGGAATACTATCCAAAGATCTTTTATCGTCTTTTTGAAGTAGAAAGTCAATCCTATCACATTTGAATATTTGCAATGACTCTGACAGTTGGAACGTTATCATTATTAATAATAAAATGATTAGAACAATTAAATGTTAGTCTTTTCATTACAGAATCAATATCAATAATAGCCACATGATATAAATAAATATGTTTTATTGGGAACTGATTCAGAATTTCAATTGTATCTTTTAAACCGCTGGTTCCAATAACCCTATTTTTCGGGTTTGTTAATATGAAAATTTGCAATGATGGTTATATCTAATCTCTGCTGATGCAGAACTGAACATGGATTCATATGTTCTGAAAGTGCAGTGGAGGAGAGAAAAGTGGATATTTTTAGTTGTATGTGGAGATTGTATTGCTATCCTGTAGAACTGGAATTGAATTCCACAGGCACCTGGGTCTCGGTTTTAACTCCTGGGCAGGAACACAGTAAGGCAATCCTTAATGTAAACAAACCAAGTTCCAGGAACTGACAGTATTGCAGGTGCACAGAAATGTGTCTATAATTCTGCCGCCAGGATAAGGGAGCCAGTTTTATTATCATAGAATCATAGAATCTTACAGGACATTGAAGGAACATAAGAACATAAGAAATAGGAGCAGGAGTAGGCCATCCGGCCCCTCGAGCCTGCTTCGCCATTCAACAAGATCATGGCTGATCTTCTACCTCAATGCCATTTTCCTGCACCATCCCCATATTCCTTGATGCCTTAAATATCTAGAAATCTATCGATCTCTGTTTTGAATGTGCTCAATGACTGAGCCTCCACAGCCCTCTCGGGTAGAGAATTCTAAAGAGTGAAGAAATTTCTCCTGATCTCAGTCCTAAATGGCCTACTCTTTATTCTGAGACTGTGACCCCTGGTTCTAGATTCCCCAGCCAGGGGAAACATCCTCCTTGCATCTACCCTGTCAAGCCCTGTAAGAATTTTATATGTTTCATTCTTCTAAACTCTAGAGGAAGTCTAGTCAATCTCTCCTCATATGACAATCCTGCCCAGTCTACTCAATCTCTCCTCATATGACAATCCCGCCATCCCAGGAATCAGTCTGGTGAACCTTCGTTGCACTTCCTCTATGGCAAGTATACCCTTTCTTAGGTAAGGAGACCAAAATTGTACACAATACTCCAGGTGCGGTCTCACCAAGGCCTTATATAATTGCAGTAAGACATCTTTACTCCTGTAATCAAATCCTCTTGTAATAAAGGCCAACATACCATTTGCCTTCCTAATTGCTTGCTGCACCTGCATGTTAGCTTTCAGTGACTCATGTACAAGGACACCCAGGTCCCTTTCAACATTTCCCAATCTCTTACCATTTAAAAAATACCCTGCATTTTTGTTTTTCCTACTAAAGTGAATAACTTCACATTTTTCCACATTATATTCCATCTGCCATGTTCTTGCCCACTCACTTAGCCTGTCTATATCCCCTTGAAGCCTCTTTGCATCCTCCTCACAACTCACATTCCCACCTAGTTTTGTGTCATCAGCGAACTTGGAAATATTCCATTTTGTCCCCTCATTCAAATCATTAATATAGATTGTGAATAGCTGGGGCCCAAGCACCGATCCCTGCGGTGCCCCACTAGTCACAGTCTGCCGACCTGAAAAAGACCCATTTATTCCTACTTTCTTTTCTGTCTGTTAACCAATTCTCAATCCATGCCAGTATATCACCCCCAATTCCATGTGTTCTAACTTTGTTCACCAACCTCCTGTGTGGGTCCTTATCGAAAGCCTTCTGAAAATCCAAATACACCACATCCATCGGTTCCCCCTTATCTATTCTACTAGTTACATCCTCAAAGGATGCCAATAGGTTTGTCAAACATGATTTCCCTTTCATAAATCCATATTGACTCTGACAAATCCTATTATTATTTTCTAAGTGTCCTGTTTTCACATACTTTATAATAGATTCTAGCATTTTCCCTACTACTGATGTCAGGCTAACAGACCTGTAGTTCCCTGTTTTCTCTCTCCCTCCTTTCTTAAATAGTGGGGCAACATTTGCTACCCTCCAATCTGCAGGAACCGTTCCAGAATCTATAGAATTTTGAAAGATGACAACCAATGCATTCACGATCTCTATAGCCACCTCTTTCAAAACCCTGGGATGTAGTTCATGGGATTTATTGATTTTCAGTCCCATTAATTTCTCTAGTACTATTTTTTTACTAATACTAATTTCCTATCCAAATAGTCCCACTCCCCAGCTCCTTCCCCCTAGCCCTACGCATTTTTCCTTTTCAAGTATAGATCAAATTCCCTTTTGAAAGTTACCTCCTGCCAGTGAAGGCAGTTTCTCCTTATTTACTCAATCAAAAGCCCTCATAATTTTTAACACATCTACTGAATCTCCCCTGAACCTTCTCTGCTGTAAGGAGAACAATCCCAGCTTCTCTAGCCTCTCCATATAACTGAAATCCCTCATCCCTGGTATCATTGTTGTAAATCTCCCCTGCACTCTTCCTAAAGTGTGGTGCCCAGAATTGGACACAATACTCCAGCTGAGACCTAACCAGTGACTTGTAAAGGTTTAGAGTAATTTCCTTGCTTTTGTACACTATGCCTCTCCTTATAAAACCGAGGATCCAGTATGTCTTTTTAACAGCTTCATCAACTTGGCTTGCCACCTTCAAAGATTCGTGCATGTGAACTCCCAAGTTTCTTTGCTCCTGCATCCCTTTTAAAATTGTACCATTTAGTTTATATTGCCTTGCCTCATTCTTCCTCCCAAAATGCACCACTTCACTCTTCTCTGCTTTAAATTTCATCTGCCATGTGTCTGCCCATTTCACCAGTCTGTCTATGTCCTCCGGAAGTCTGCTATTATCCTCCATTTCCAAGTTTTGTGTCATCTGCAAACTTTGAAATTGTGCCCCCTGTACCCAAGTCCAGGTCATTAATGTATATCAAAAAGATCCTAATACCGACCCTTGAGGGACATCATTGTATACATCCCTCCAGTCTGATAAACATATGTTCACCACCACTCTCTGCTTTCTGACCCTTAGCTAATTTTGTATCCATGCTGCCACTGCCCCCTTAATCTCATGGGCTTCAATTTTGCTGACAAGTCAATTATGTGGCACTTTATCAAATGCCTTTTGAGAGTCCATATACACAACAACAATTGCACTACCCTCATCAACCCTCTCTGTTGTTTCATTATGTAACCATTTTTAAATGGGGGGGGGGAGGAAGTTTCAATTCCGCCACCTGAGTAGTAATCTGGTGGAGCATCATTGTCCATCCTTTATAGACCCACCTGATTTTCATTCCATTGATTTCAGTGGAACGAAAATCAGGCGGGTTCTACAATGGGTGGGCGATTTGCTCCACCAAGTTACGGCCCAGGTGACCAAGCTAAAAATGACTTCTAGAGCCCTTGGGATAGAAATCCATCTTGGGCGGTGGCGTAAATCGAGCAGTATTGCATCGGCCGCCTGTTTTACGCCCCACCCCAAATTCAGTTCCATTGAAGCTGATAAGGCCTTTTTGAAGTTAGAACAGGTGTCCTCAGGAGCACATCAGTAATTGCAGGGGGTTCTCCACAAAGAAATATGTGTAAACTTGGGGAGTCCATCCTGTGTGTTTGCTTTGCGTGTGTCTCTGTATAAATGAAGGGAACACTATAAGAAGGTACAAAAGCAGCACATCGAGGCTGCAGTCAGGTGAAGACAGATCACATCGAGGCTGCAGTCAGGTGAACAGGCTGCAGTCAGCAGCACATCGAGGCTGCAGTCAGGTGAAGACCAGTCACCCCCAGATCCAGGCCTACAATCAACATCGGTAATGACCAGCCACATGGGTGATTGTAAGTTCCAGGCAAACCATTAAGGGGTTTGCACTGCGGAGGCTGCAGTCAAGGGAAGAAGGATGGAAACCGGTCATTTCCAGGTCCAGGCCTACGATCAGCATCGGTAACGACCAGCTGCATGGGTGATTCTCCTGATGGCAATCTGGATGCGAAACATCATCAACAATCAACATGTGATCGAGTTGGAAATGTTCCACACGGTGAAGAGGCAAATTCCCTCACATGGTTTCCCACCTTCCAGGCTGATTCTTGCCCCATCAGATATATTTTCTGGCATATAAACAGGTTGATTCAGAGCTCTGGTATTGTTCTCTGACTATAAATGCGGTAACCTTCCATGGAATCCCACACTCACCTGACGAAGGAGAAAGCCTCCGAAAGCTTGTGATTTTCAAATAAAACAGTTGGACTATAACCTGGTGTTGTAAGATTCCTTACATCTCTGTATAAAAGCAGAGCTCAGAATGCCTGAGGAGATTGGCTTCCCAGTCTGAATATGAAAGCGGGAGAGCAGTGAATAGATGTCACTCTCCCGAAAGAAGATGCAAAACCAGGCGCAAATATAAAAAACATCTAAAAGTGTTTGACAAATCTTTTATTGTTTGTTTACAAGCACACAACACAATGAGATAGATTTCATTATATTATATCTTTATATCATGAATGCATGAGTCTCAGGCTCTTCCACCAAAGTTCCCAAGGATTTTTCAAGAAGTCAATGCCGCTTTAAATGACCTAGCATTTGTAAATAGCACATGACTAACTTAAGCATTACCTACGGTACTCAGTACTTTGATCCAAGAGCTGCCCTAAAGATCAGAACACTGCAAATACCTGCGCTCATTCTTAAGCACTGTGTCAGCGGCATCACTGAAAATGGCTTTTCCCTGCCGAGCTCTTGTTGTTCTACTTTTAATCAGTGCAGTACATGCACAGGACGGTAAGTGCTATTCTAGTATTTATTTGAACACTAAGAATCTGAGTTTTAACTCCACTTCAAAAGAAGAAAGTGTTTCATGGAAAAAGATACAATATAAGGTCTCAAAAATCATGCTAACTGTGACCCATTCACTTTTAAAGTGAAACCTGCTGTTTAGAGCAGTCTATTCCATTGCAGGCTGCTTTCCTTTAGTTAACCGAAATGAAAGATAGATTTGGGGTATATATGTTACTGAAATGTTTCAGATGCCCAGAATATTAAAGGACTCTTGTGTTGAACATTTGAAGTCTTGATTTTCCTATTTCTACGCCATTCGTAGTAACACACATTGAAAATTTGGTGTCATCGTTAATTGGGGCAGCTTGCTTTCCTTGTTGTTATGTGTTACTAGTATCACAGTTTGTGTGTAAACATTAGTTGTTGATTGTTGCAAGGAAATAAAATCATGTCCTCACTCTGCTTGGTTACTGTGGGTTTTCAGGTTAGAAAAGATCGCCCTTAAAATTGACACTTTTCAAATTCTCCCTTATTCCATAATCTCTGGACAGGTAAAAAATAATTTAAAAGGCTAATGGAATGTTAACCTTCATCTCAAGGGGGCTGGAATACAAAACGGTAGAAGTTATGCTACAGTTGTAAAAAGCTCTGGTTAGACCTGATCTGGAATATTGTGCTCAGTTCTGGGCATCACGCCTCAGGAAGGATATATTGGCCTTGGAAGGGGTACAGTGCAGATTCATCAGAATGATAACGGGGCTAACGGAGTTAAATCATGAGGACAGGTTACATCGACTAGGTTTGTATTCCTTGAATATAGAAGATTAAGGGGTGATCTAATTGAGGTGTTTAAGATGATTAAACGATTTGATAGGGTAGATAGAGAGAAGCTATTTCCTCTGGTGGGAGAATCCAAAACAAGGGGGCATAATTTTAAAATTAGAGCAAGGATGTTCAGGGGTGATGTCAGGGACCACTTCTTCACACAAAGTGTAGTGGAAATCTGGAACTCTCTCCCCCAAAAAGCTGTTGAGGTAGGTCAATTGAAAATTTCAAAACTGAGATTGACAGATTTTTGTTAGGTAAAGGCAGTAAGGCATATGGAACTAAGGTGGGTAAATGGAATTGAGATACAGATCAGCCATGATCTAATTGAATGGCGGAACTGGCTCGAGGGGCTGAATGGCCTATTCCTGTTCCTATGTTCCTCTCCTCTGTCGTCCAGCTGGGTGGGACTGTGCTCGCCTGGTTCCATTTCTTATCTATCCAGTTGTAGCTAGCGAATCACCTGCAATGGTTTCTCTTCCCGCTCCATTACCTCTGGAGTCCCCCAAGGATCTATCCTTGGCCCCCTCCTATTTCTCATAAGAACATAAGAAAATAAGAAATATGAGCAGGAATAGGCCATCCGGCCCCTCCGCCATTCAACAAGGTCATGGCTGATCTTCTACCTCAATGCTATTTTCCTGCACTATCCCCATATTCCTTGATGCCTTTAATATCTAGAAGTCTATCGAGCTCTGCTTTGAATGTACTCAATGACTGAGCCTCCACAGCCCTCTGGGGTAGAGAATTCCAAAGATTCATCACCTTCTCAATGAAGAAATTTCTCCTCATCTCAGTCCTAAATGGCCTACCCTTTATTCTGAGACTGTGACCCCTGGTTCTAGATTCCCCAGCTAGGGTAAACATCCTCCCTGCATCTACCCTGTCGAGCCCTGTAAGAATTTTGTATGTTTCAATGAGATCACCTCTCATTGTTCTAAACTCTAGAGAATACAGACCTAGTCTACTCAATCTCTCTTCATACAACAATCCTGCCATCCCAGGAATCAGTCTGGTGAACCTTCATTGCACTCCCTCTATGGCAAGTATATCCTTTCTTAGGTAAGGAGACCAAAATTGTACACAATACTCCAGGTGCGATCTCACCAAGGCCCTATATAATTGCAGTAAGACATCTTTACTCCTGTACTCAAATCTTCTTGTAATAAAGGCTAACATACAATTTGCATGGTATCATCTACATGCTGCCCCTCACGACATCATCTGAACACACAACGTCAGATTCCACATTCAGGAGATTAGTGACTGGTTGACTTTGCATATAATAGCATAGTTTAAATTAAGTTGATTTGATACCTGATTGGAAATTACCTGTTTTTTTCTGCAAATATGCAGTCCTGGGGATGGAGGCACGAGGTGATTCTCTGCCCTATTGGTGCCGTTCATTCTCACAACAGCAACAAATGGATAAAGTTTGAAAGGGTTTCCCCAATTATCGTTATAGTATACCACCTCTTTCACGTGACTTGCATATGAAAATTAAGCATTCACCCAACATGAAATAGTTCTGATTTTCTCTAATTTTGCTCTTCTAGGATAGGCCTTCCTATAACTTTCTCTGCTGAGATAGATGTCTGCCACTATGGCCTAAAGGCTTCCTCCCACCTCCTAGGACAGATTTTTTCACACACTGCTGGGAAAGGTTTTGCCATATCCTAATCTACAAGGACAGTTTTTTTTTACCAGACCTGCTCTGCTAGGACAGGCTTTCCTATTTCCTACTCTGCTGGGATAGGTTTCTCCTCACCTTTCTCTGCTGCCCCTTCCTTCTCGCAATAATGTTGTTTTGTCACTTCTACAGTACACCCCTCAGTAATATGGTCGCAAGCATTGCTGAGCACTGAATCAAACTGGAAACTGAAATGGTGTGAATCTGATCATTTCAGGTTTATTCGTAAATACCCAAATCTGGTGCTTTTACAGGTTTGAAAGCATTTTCCTCTAAGAAATAAATGCTGCCACAAAAGTCATTTTGCCCACATCGACCCTTGCCCATTGTGTTGGTGGGTTATTTTGATCAGTGGTGGACAATATTCACATGTTAGAAATGTCAAAGTCAAATCTGAAAAGACTGAAAACTCATCATCAGCAGGGAGTTATCGGTTCTTTTACATTCTGGGGTAAAGTATTCACCATTTTTTCTTAAAGCCACAAATGTACAAAAGACATGAAGAGACTCTTGGTCAGGCTTAATTTGTAGCTTTGGATGAATTTTTGCGCTCATCAAGGTGAGGGTTGTTTACTCTGGGCACAGTAGAAAGAGCTGCAGCACAGTTAGATGTAGCACAAAGTTCTCGCTACTCTGCTCCAATGGTGTGCTTAAACCCTAGCCTGAGAAGTGCCCCACCACTGCATCTGTTCCTAGGCCAGTCATTCTTTAAGATTTCTAATCTGAGCTAATGTGAACAATATTGTCCTGTAGAGTCATATCAATCTGGGCTGCTAGAGGTTGCCAAAAGCTGTTTCATGCAAAATTTTTACAGGCAGCAGAACGAGGAGATTTTTGTCTCATCAGGCTGGGCTGGATTAGAATCCAGGTACCAGAAGTGAAAGATCAGTGTTAAAACAATGCAACACCAAGATCACTCAAACTGTGCTTTAAAAATATGAACCATTAACTACCACAGTGCTCTTTCTATTGCACAAAGAAACATTACGGCAGGTGCAGTGGGAATAAGTATTTTTCAAGGACTGTTCACTGTTTTGCAGTGTAATTTAGATAATCCAACTATCTAACTTTAGTTGGGGTTCAAATTGAGAAACATTTTTTCCTAATTATAATTCTCAGCACTGGAAAGGTCCATTCTGAATGACAGCTTGGTTCAGTTGCCAGCACTCTTGCTTTTGAGTCAGAAGGTTGTAGTTTTCAATCCTGCTCCAGGATTTGAGCATGTAACCCAGACTGACACTCCATGCAATACAGAGGGAGTGCTGCTTGGTCAGAGATATTCCACCACTTTTTACTCATATCCGCTTTTTTGTTAAAGTTAATCACAACAGGAATTTTGGTCCCAATGAGTGTCGAAGAATCCACTGATTTTTGGTCAGGCTAAATTTCCAGAACAGCCTGAAATAACCCAATCCAAAACGTCAGTTCAAATTCTGTCCTGTTGGCTGCGAAGCAGTCATTAAAGGGAGAACCTCCAATCGGCCGAGTTCAAGTATGAACACTTAATGTGCCAATACTACATCCTGCGTGTGCTATCTTTACATAGCTGTTAACCTGTGAACTTCAGAGAACAGAAGTTCTATCCTTAAATATCCTGCAACACAAGCTTTTGCTTGTGTTTTTGGAGAGAATAGTAATTCCATTCAAGTTTATTGTTTTTGAACCATACATAGTCGGTCACATGAGAGTATCAATTTAGAAACAACACAATCAGTTTAGAAATGACAATTTGCAATCCTGCCAGAGCTGACATAGTAACACATTTCTGCTGCGTTAATGCGTTTTGGAAAATTGTTTGTTGAACATTATCTACATTATGACCATCTACATCATTGTTCCCTGCAGCTGGTCACAGATAAGAATGAAAGTTTTACTTGTTAAAGATGCACTGTCTTCATCAATCTGTTTCTGTCTCTGTAACCTCCTCCAGCCCTACAACCCTCTGAGATCTCTGTGCTCCTCCAATACTGGCATCTTGTGCATTCCTGATTTTCATCACTCTACCATTGGTGGCCGTGCCTTCAGATGCCTAGACCCTAAGCTCTGGAATTCCCTCCCTAAACCTCTCCACCTCTCTCTCCTCCTTTATGACGATCCTTGAAACCGACCTCTTTGACCAAGCTTTAATGTCCTTATGGGGCTCGGTGTCAAATTTTGTTTGGCAATGTTCCTGTGAAGCACCTTGCGATGTTTTACTACGTTAAAGGTGCTATATAAATGCAAGTTGTTGTTGTTGTTTAGCAAACTCTTATGTTCAGATACACATAATGGGATGGCAAAAAATTAAACTAAAATTCATTCCTGCATCATTGACTCCTGATGTTATTTTGGGGTGAATGAAGCATGGCTCTTCTCTGTTCAAATTGAAAAGATTTGCCAGTTTTGATTATAAAGATCTTGCCTTTTTTCCAATCGAGTTATGTAGCTATCCCAATGGAAGAAGCTGGTAATGAACCAAATAAGAACAATGCCATCTTCATAGAGAAGTTCTGAATGTTTCTTGTGAGCAAATCATAGATAATATTGAGAGTTTATTTTGTTAATGATCCGGTTATGTTCTACCAGCTGCTATATCTGTTAACTTAATGAAGCAAGAAAAAAATTCTTCCTGTACAAATAGATAAACTAACCTACTGTAAACACCATCGGCTCCACAGTCAGAATATTCTACAATAATGCTGCCTGTATAAAATCTAAAAACTAGATGCCCCACTTTTATCCTGTAGGCAATTTGTAAATGGTGTTTGTGCCAGAGGAAAGCTCAATGCTGGGTCTGTGTAAAATGGTATGTTAGCTGTACTGATATTAGTAGTTATATCTGCACTGGGGAAGAGATAATAGGGATGAATAGTGGGGGGAGCGGTATAGGCTGATACCAACGTGCATATTCACATTCTGCACCGATATCTGTTACTTCCTCTCTCTTGCATAAAAAACAATGGGCAAAGTTTGCACAAATAGTTTCTGCTGGAAGTACATCTGTGCATTCTGTTTTTTGGCCAATCACATGAACAGAGAGAACATTTTTATCACATGGACTTCAGTCCATCTAGAGATAAGAATTGAGTTAACACCCCATTTCTTTTTAAAAGCAATAAAAATACCAAGAAGCCTGCAATGTGCAAACAATGAGTTAGGTTGAGTGTACGCACACTAATTTGAACTTTGCTACTTGGGAGCTAGGGAAAGAATCACAGATTTTCCCAGACATGAATTGCCTATGATTTTGCACCTAGACAGATGCAAAATCATAGGCAATTGTACCTAGATAGTGCATGGGGGAAAACAGGGCCCCTTTACAGTATAATTCTCAGTTGTTTTATATAGAATCATATCTTCTAAAATTAGCAATAATTACTAAATACTGAATCTCAGGGCTGAAATTTAGGTACATAATAATAAAATAGAATTTCAGACGCATCAGACCACTCTTCCATCACCCCCAACATTCTCTCTCCTTCCCACTGCACAGCGAGCACACAATCCCATGCGAGCGCAGGAGCTGCAACACCTTTCACCTCCTTCCTTCCCACCTTCCAGGGCCCCAAACGCTCCTTCCAGGTGAAACAGAATTACTTGTATTTCTTTCAATTTAGTATACTGTATTCGCTGTTCATGATGCGGTCTCCTCTACACTGGGGAGACCAAACGCAGATTGGGTGATCACTTTGCTGAACACCTCCAATCAGTTCACATGCGTGACCCTGACCTTCCGATCGCTTGCCATTTTCATTCTTCGTCCCATTCCCACTCTGACCTCTCTGTCCTCGGTCTCCTACACTGTTCCAATGAAGCTCAACCGAATCTCGAGGAACAAAATCTTATCTTTCGATTAAGCACGTTACAACCTTCTGGACTCAACATTGATCTCAATATTTCAGATCATAAATACTGCTCCCATTTTTTCATACAGCAGGTGCTAGTAATGGTTCTACTGTTGCCATTTACAGCTCCTCTAGACCCATCTTTTGTTTCTTTACTTGTCCCATTACCACCCTCCTTGCCTTGCACCATCATCCCTTTTGTCATTTATTCACTCCTGCCCTCCACCCTATCACAGACCTTCCCTTTTGTTCTTTCCTCCTCTCCCCTTCCTACTCTTCCTTTCCCTGGCTCTGTACTTGCTTAAAATCTGTTTGATCTTCAGCTTCTTCCAGTTCTGACAATAGGTCATCGACCTGAAATATTAACTCTGTTTCTTTCTCCACAGATGCTGCCTGACTTGCTGAGTATTTCCAGCATTTTCTGTGTTTATTTTAGGCAGACCTAATAATAGGGTAGAAGTTCAGGCACATCTCATTATAGTGCAAAAATTCAGACACGCCACATCATAGTGTAGAACTTTGGATACACCTAATAATAGGGCAGATCTTAAGGCATGCCTCACCATAGGAAAGAACTTCACTTCATCGTAGTGTTGAACCTCAGGCACATCTCATCATAGTATAGAATTTCAGGCATATCTAATATTAGGGCAGATTTTCAGGCATACCTCATTGTAAGAGGCAACTTTCATGCACACCTCATCATAGGGCATCTTGAGGCACACCCCATCATAGTAGAGAACTTCCAGTACACTCTTCCTACCTGTTGTATTAACTCAGTCATCTACCTATCCTAAAATATTGTTGTGACTGTGGTTACTAATGTGAATTGGTTTCACAGACATGGTAACACCATATTAGAATAATCATCTCAGATGCAATAGTTTCTATCCATGACAATTTCTCAGCTTATTCTTCCAAAATCAATAAAACAAAATAGGGCTTTCAGTATCAATAAGAAAAGAAATGTGCACTATCAAAGATAATTCCACAATGTTATTAAGGATTTAATGTTATACACAATACCAAGTGAAATCTATAGTTTGCCCTGTATTCATCTGTAAGATGGTGGCAGTTCTAAAAAGGGCTAAGTCGGGGAGGATTAATTCTTGGTAAGATTAACTTCCAGCTTCAGAAGTGAATGGTCAGATCTTCTTTCATTTAGACCGGAGCAGTAATTGGGTGATTAACATGATTTATTTTTGTCTTATTTAGCCAAATGTTCTTTCAAGTAATATATATATAGCAAGTACTACTGTGCTGTGTTGTCAGAAAATATATAAATAATTCTACATTGGCCATCTACGGATGATCAATTTTGCTTTGCCGTATCTCCAATACATGTATTTAAACAGCTGAAATAAACAGAAAATGCTGAAAATAGACAGCAAGTCTGTAATCATCTGAAAAGAGAAAAGTCAGGTTATCCTTTCATGTGTAGACCCTTTGCGAGAACCTGAAAGGTTCATCTGTCTTTTCTCCTTTCAGGTGCTGCTTGACCAACTGTGCATTTCCAGTATTTTCTATTTTTATTTCAGATTTCCAGAATTTGTAGATGTTTTCTTTCATCTTTATAGGTTAAAAATCCTGCATGATCTTGTAAATGTAACCTCTCATATTTGGCACACTTTAATTAAACCTACATAGCTACTATCTTGCGTGTTAACTTGCCAGGCAACGCATGCTGTACATGGCTTGAGGTATACAATATAATACAATAAAACAATACTAAATATAAATTAAAACTGTATTCTATAAATTTTGCGTGCAACAAGACTGCTCTAAAATTTATTTGACAAAGGCTGAAATTGAACATCAGTTTGTTGATACACATTTCTTACTCTGTAAATTCACAGCAAGGATCTTAATACATCGTTCATTTTTTTTATTTCAAAGGTGGAGCAAAAGCAAACACTACTGTTGGCTGGCAGCCTTGGCTTGTTGGACTCACTGCCGTTACAGTATTCCTTTTCATCGTCTTTGCTGCGTTGATAATTAACAGAGTCCTTTGTACAAAGTAAGTAAATACCACTGAACCTCAAGCATGTACTCAGATATTAATGTCAGATTAGCCAAAGTCAAAGAATCAGCAAAAAATGTACAGGACATCCAGTCCCTCTATACCTCCATCCCCCACCAGGACGGCCTGCGGGCCCTCCGCTTCTTCCTTGAACGGAGGCCCAACCAGTCCCCATCCACCACCACCCTCCTCTGCCTGGCTGAACTTGTTCTTATGTTGAACAACTTCTCCTTTGATTCCATTCACTTCCTCCAAATAAAAGGCGTCAGTATGGGAACCCGTATGGGTCCCAGCTATGCCTGCCTTTTTGTGGGATACCTGGAACATTCCTTGTTCCAGTCCTACTCAAGTCCTCTCCCTCACCTTTTTCTGGTACATGGATGACTGTAGAGGTGCCGTTTCTTGCTCTCGCCCCGAACTGGAAAATTTCATCAACTTTGCTTCCAATTTCCACCCTTCCCTCGCCTTCACATGGTCCATCTCCGACTCTTCCCTTCCTCAACTTCTCTATCTCCATTTCTGGGGATAGGCTGTCAACCAATATCTATTACAAGTCCACCGACTCCCACAGCTACCTTGATTACACTTCCTCCCACCCCGCTTCCTGTAAGGACTCTATTCCCTTCTCCCAGTTTCTCTGTCTCCATCGCATCTGTTCTGCAACATCACCTTCCATGCCAGTGCTTCCGATATGTCTTCCTTTTTCCTCAACCGAGGATTCCCCTCCACTGTAGTTGATGGGCCCTTGACCACGTCCATCCTATTTCCCGCACTTCTGCATTCACCCCTTCCCTTCCCTCCCAGAACCACGATAGGGTCCCCCTTGTCCTCACCTTCCATCCCACCAGCCTCCACATTCAATGTATCATCCTCCGCCATTTCCTCCACCTCCAACACAATCCCATCACCAAACACATGTTCCCCTCCCTTTTCAGCATTCCGAAGGGACCGCTCCCTCCATGACACTCTAGTCCACTCTTCCATCACTCCCATCACCCGCTCTCCTCCCCACGGCACCTTCCCATGCGAGCGCAGGAGATGCAACACCTGCCCCTTCACTTCCTACCTTCCCACCGTCCAGAGTCCCAAACACTCCTTCCAGGTGAAACAGCGGTTTACTTGTACTTCTTTCAATTTAGTATACTCTATCCGCTGCACACAATGCGGTCTCCTCTACAATGGGGAAACCAAATGCAGACTGGGTGATCACTTTGCTGAACACCTCCACTCTACCTGCAAGCATGACCCTGACCTGCCAGTCGCGTTCCATTTTAATTCCCCTTACCACTCCTACTCTGACCTCTCTCTCCTCGGCCTTTTACACTGTTCCAGTGAAGCTCAATGTAAGCTCGAGGAACAGTTCCTCATCTTTCATTTAGGCACTTTACAACCTTCTGAACTCAACATTAATTTCAATAACTTCAGATCGTAACCACTGCTCCCATTTTTTCAGCCAACTAGTGCTGGTAATGGTTTTGCTGCTGCCATTTATAGCTACTCCTGATCAATCTTTTGTTTCTTAACCTGTCCCATTACCACCTTCCTTGCCTTGCACCATCATCCCTTTTGTCATTTAATCACTCGTACCCTCTACCCTATCACAAACCTTCCCTCTTGTTCTTTCCTCCCCTTCTCTCCCTCCCCCCCTTTCCCTGACTCTGTACTTGCTCAAAAACTTTAACTCTTTTAACATCTTTCAGTTCTGACGAAAGGTCTTCGACCTGAAACGTTAACTTTGTTTCTTTCTCCACAGATGCTGCCTGACTTGCTGAGCTTCTCCGGCATTTTCTGTTTTTATTATTAATGTAAAGGAGAAGCTTTGAGAAAAGAAGGGATGCAGTTATTTAAAAGGGACAGCTTAGTGGAAAAGCTCTTGCCTCCTCAGTATTGTTTTCTTTTGTTGATGGCGTAATAATAGTACTGGTTTGGGGAAACAGTCAGAAAATCAATATTTCTCTAAACTTTTGTACTTCATTCTTTTCGAAGCACATATGTCACCTGCCTGTCTAATTTTATCAGAATATCTCTACGCCAGGCTTGGCTTTCTGAGATTTTCTCCATTCTGCGTGTCCTTTCAAAATCTCACAGACTCAGTCTCATTTATCCTTTCTCTCACTCTTGCTCTTTCTCAATAAGTTTGTTGCCTCTTCTTTCATTTTATTCTTTTTAAATCTCATTAAACCATATCTCCATCTATTTTTTATGCATCATTGTGTTTCTCTCTTTCCTTGGAGACATGCCTCTCAAAGCTGAACCTGTGACATTTCGTATGACAGAGTTTTACTTGTGACCTTTTATAAACTAAATCAATGAGCTATATACCACAACAAATATTGTCAAAGATATCTTGGCTATCTCTATGAATTTTAGTGGTTGGATTGCAAAGCAATCTGTGAACTTCTCCCACTGTAACAAAGGGTAAAAAATAACTGGCCATAAGAACTGGACACAGTGACCATAAATAAGGGAGTGTCACTCTTTTTATTAACAGTATCAAAGTCAAATGCAACTGAATGTGTAATTTATAGAGAATAGAGTAACAAAACATATGAAAAAGGATAGGCAAAGACCAGCTGGTCCTTTGAGCCTGTCCCAGCCTGGCATGGTGTAACTTCTGCACACCATCAACATCATTCACCTCTCCCCCACCAACCCCCCCCCCCCCCCCCCCACCATCCCCACAAACAGCTACACAATCTCCTGGGAGAGGTCAAAAAACAGAGAAAAACCTTAAACCAATTTAAGAGAAAACTCTGGGAAATTCCTCCCTGGTTCCTGAAGGTTTTTAAGCAAGCTTCAGGAGACCATGGTGACTAGATGACTACCCTCACTGAACCCCCTATCTTCTATATGTAGATATGTTAGCCAATCGCAGGAACTTGTCTAGGTATCAATCTAGGGTCTTTCTCTGAGTCTTTTCCAGGGCTTCTATATCTCCCACCATATGAGGGGAAAAGAACTATTCTTGATGTGGCCTGCCCAAGGCCATATACAGGGATTTTAAAGTTCTCATCCTTGTTTTCAAATCCCTCCATGGCCTCGCCCCTCTATCTCTGCAATCTCCTCCAGCCCTTCAAAGCTCAGCGATCTCTGCATTCCTCCAATTCTGACCTCTTGCGCATCCCCGATTTTAATTGCTCCACTATTGAAGGCTCTGCCTTCAGCTGCCTAGGCCGTAAGCTCTGGAATTCCCTCCCTACACCTCTCTGTCTCTCTATCTCTCTCTCTCCTCCTTTAAGATGCTCCTTAAAACCTTCCTATTTGACCAATCTCTTGGTCACCTGTCCTACTATCTCCTTATGTGGCTTGGCGTCAATTTTTGTTTGAAAACGTTCCTTTGAAGCGCCTTGCGACATTTTACAACGCTAAAGGCACGATATCAATGTAAGTTGTGATTGTTGTTGAAAGGATAATGTTTCTTGTTTTATATTTAATTTTCTTGGCAATACATCCTATTTGGTTTTGTAATAGCCTTACGAAACTGGTAATGAACCTTCAATGACTCATGCTTTATAGCTTCTAGGTCCTTATCCCACTAAGCAGTCTTGAGCATGTAACCCTGAATGGTGCATACCTGTTTGAGGTTACCACCATACAAGTGAATCACGCTACATTCATCTATATTAAGAATCATAGAATCATAGAAATTTACGGCACAGAAGGAGGCCATTCAGCCCACTGTGCCTGTGCCGGCCGAGAAAGAGCCATCCAGTCTAATCCCACTTTCCAGCTGTTGGTCCGTAGCCTTGTAGGTTGCGGCATTTCAAGTGCATATCCAGGTACTTTTTAAATGTGATGAGGGTTTCTGCCTCTACCACCCTTTCAGGCAGTGAGTTCCAGACCCCTACAACCCTCTGGGTGAAAAAATTTCTCCTCAACTCCCCTCTAATCACTTCAAATCTATGCCCCCTGGTTTTTGACCTCCCTGCTAAGGGAAATAGGTCCTTCCTATCCACTCTATCTAGGCCCCTCATAATTTTATACATCTGCCAGATACGGGCCCGTTACCTCATCATATCTAGATCCGCCTATTATCTATTTTTATCATATAAGGTTCTTACCCCAACACATATTTTTGTGCCATCTGTGAACTTGTAGATAGTTCCGCTGATGCCTTCATCCAGACAGTTGATAAGGAAGGTGAAGTGTAACAACCCTAACACCAATCCTTGCGAACTCTACTAGTGACTAACTAAACACTGAATAGACCCCCCATTTACGAGGGCCATTTTAAAAAATAAAATCTGTTGTGACTCTTATGACAAGTTCTTTGTGATCTATCCCATGCAAGACATAACAAGAGGAAGGGAGTTTTTAGGAGTAGGCCATATAGCCCCACGAACCTGCTCTGCCATTCAATCAGATCATGGCTGATCTTCAACCTCAACTCCACTTTCCTACCCAATCCCCATATCCCTTGACTCCCCTAGAGTCCAAAAATCTATCTATCTCAGCCTTGAATATATTCAATAACTGAGCATCCACAGCCCTCTGGAGTAGAGAATTTCAAAGATTCACAACCCTGAGTGAAGAAATTCCTCCTCATCCCTGTCTTAAATGGCCGACCCTTTATCCTGCGACTATGCCCTCTAGTTCTAGACTCTCCAGCCAGGGGAAACAACCTCTCAGCATCTATCCTTAATATGAAATAGTCGCTCCAACAATCAGCATTTGGGTACTGTAATGTGGTTATAGTACCAGACTCGCAGTCCAGAGGTGGTGTATTCAAAATCCCACCCTAGAAATTGAATTTAATAAAATCAAGTAATTTGTGGGCTGGCACTAGGAAATGACCATGAAAGCAGCTAGATTTTTGTAAAAATCCAACTGGTTCACTAATGTCCTTCAGAGAAGGGAATCTGCCCCCATACCTAGTACCTAGTCTGACTTACATGTGACTCCAGTACCACACTATGTGGTTGACTCTTCATGTCTTCTGTAGTGGCCTAGCAAGTCAGTCAGTTGTAAAAACAATTACTTTAATGAAGCAGGCCCACCACCAGCTTCTTAGTGCAGTCTTGCCAACGCTGCAATATCTCGAGAGCAAAAAAAATTCAATGTACACAATAGCTTTGGTATATTTCGCTATAGTATATCTTAGATATTTAAATACCCATGAAAGGTCTGTTGTGCTGTATTTACCCAAGTTACCTTTTGCAGGAAGGAAGAACCTGATCGATTTGGCACTAATCTAAATCCTGATGAAAGGTAGTTTTTTTTTGTTTATACATGCATTTATTTTTACAAATTGCTGTTATTTAGAGTGTAACAATGATAATTTTTGCAGCTTCTACCCTCCTTTCTTATTTCACAGTAAAAATAAAAGTAATCTAAGGTTTCAGTTTATTCCAATTAATGGGGCATTGCTGTTGTAATGTATTGAGGAGCTTTCTGTTAGGATAAAATCCTGGAACGGTCAGGAATATCCTGCTTCAAAGTCCTGTGCTCAATCTCAGCCAAGTGTGCTGTCACATGAGGGAGTGTGACCTTTAATTTGCACTCTCTCCCCACAGGGACACATCCCACTTACCTAAGTTCACTGAATTTAGGCGCAGGTAGAACCAATTAGTGACCTCAAATTTGTGAAGCATACCTAAAGAATTATCAAAAGCTAACCAGCAGTTTCAAAAAAGGTTGACAGCTCAAAAACAGCCCTGAACATATGACATGTGAAATGGGCCTAACAGTTGTGATTGGCCCACTCCACCAGCCGAAGTTTGCACCCAAATGAGAAGGCCCAAACCCCATCCTAAATTATAGGGATGAGTTCATTTCTATATTGGCGCTCACACTGATCTGATGGAGGAAAGAAGGCCAGGGAAGGGCCCAACAAAAAGGTAACTTTTCACCATCTTCACCTCCCAGTTGAACCAAGGATTGATTACCTTTAGCTGCAAGAGTTTTGGAGCCTTTCCTGGACCATAGTGAGACTAACACCAGATCTTAGTCTGCATGTAGGTAGGCCAGGGAATGACCCTAGATATAGAGATGATGATTGATGTTCCCGTGGCAGATTCTCCCATTCCCCCCTCCCCCAGAATTTTTTCTAAGAGCACAAATGGGATGGAATCTCAGCGGAACCCATTTTCTGCTCCTCTGATCAGAGATCTGCCCCACTTAGGCCTTGGCCTTGTTCAGAAATTTAGGGTCACAGAGTTAGGTGAAGAATGCAGTGGGATACAGGCTTGTCATAGTCTATGCTGCAGGTATACTGTATCCAACATTCCTTTTATTGCAATGCACTAAAGCGAAATAAGCAGCAGTGGTGATTTAGAAATTACTGAAGGACTTGTGAACAACGTATGGGTATGATCTTGTGGCCATTACAGAAACATGGCTGCAGGGTGACAACGACTGGGAATTAAATAGGCCAGGGTATTTAACAATCAGGAAGGACAGGCAGGAAGGAAGGGGAGGTGGGGTGGCTATGTTAATAAGGGAAGGAATCACTGTAATACAGAGAAAAGATATTGGGACAAAGGATCAGGATAATGAAACAGTTTGGGTAGAGATAAGGAATAATAAGGGGCAAAAAACACTCATGGGCGTAGTATATAGGCCTCCTAATAGTTGCAACTCTGCTGGAAGAAGTATTAATCAGGAAATAGTCAGGGCATGTAATAAGGGAACAGCTATAATTATGGGGGATTTTAACTATCATATTAACTGGACAAATCAAATTGGGCAGGGTAGCCTTGAGGAAGAGTTTATTGAGTGTATTAGGGATGGATTTCTTGAGCAGTATGTAACTGAACCAACAAGGGGGCAAGCAACCTTGGACCTGGTCCTGTGTAATGAGCCAGGATTAATTAATAATGTCCTAGTTAAGGATCCCCTTGGAATGAGTGACCATAACATGGTTACATTCCATATCCAATTAGAGGGTGAGAAGGTTGGTTCTCAAACAAGCGTACTGAGCTTGAATAAAGGAGACTATGATGGTATGAGAGCGGAATTGATTAAAGTGGACTGGGAAAATAGATTAAAGGGTAAGACGGTACATGAGCAGTGGTGTTCATTTAAGGAGTTATTTTATAACTTTCAAAAAATATATATTCCACTGAGGAAAAAAGGGTGTAAAAGAAATGACAGCCATCCATGGCTAAGTAAAGAAATTAAGGATAGTATCCGACTAAAAACAAGGACATATAAGGTAGCCAAACTTAGTGGGAGGATAGAAGATTGGGAAGTCTTCAAAAGACAGCAAAAAGTAACTAAAGGATTGATTAAGAAAGGGAAGATAGATTATGAAAATAAATTAGCAAAAAATATAAAAACAGATAGCAAGAGTTTCTACAGTTATATAAAAAGAAAAATGGTGGCTAAGGCAAACGTAGGTCCTTTAGAGGATGAGACCGGGAAATTAATGGTGGGAAACATGGAGATGGGAAAAATGCTGAACAAATATTTTGTTTCAGTCTTTACGGTAGAGGACACTAAGAATATCCCAACACTGGACAAACAGGGGGCTCTGGGGGGGAGGAGCTAAATACGATTAAAATCACTAAGGAATTGGTACTCAGTAAATTAATGGGACTCAAGGCGGATAAATCCCCTGGACCTGATGGCTTACATCCTAGGGTCTTGAGGGAAGTGGCAGTAGGGATTGTGGATGCTTTGGTAATAATTTTCCAAAATTCTCTGGACTCGGCAAAGATCCTGGCAGATTGGAAAACTGCCAATGTAACACCCTTATTTAAAAAGGGTAGTAGGCAGAAGGCTGGAAATTATAGACCAGTTAGCCTAACATCTGTGGTGGGTAAAATTTTGGAGTCTATTATTAAGGAGACAGTAGCGGAACATTTGGATAAACATAATTTAATAGGACAAAGTCAGCATGGCTTTACTAAGGGGAAGTCATGTCTGACAAATTTGCTTGAGTTCTTTGAGGATATAACGTACAGGGTGGATAAAGGGGAACCAGTGGACGTAGTGTATTTGGACTTCCAGAAGGCATTCAACAAGGTGCCACATAAAAGATTATTGCTCAAGATAAAGAATCACTGGATTGGGGGTAATATTCTGGCATGGGTGGAGGATTGGTTATCTAACAGGAAGCAGAGAGTTGGGATAAATGGTACATTCTCGGACTGGCAACCTGTAGCCAGTGGTGTTCCGCAGGGGTCGGTGCTGGGTCCCCAACTCTTTACAATCTATATTAATGATTTGGAGGAGGGGACCGAGTGTAACATATCAAAGTTTGCAGATGATACAAAGATGGGAGGGAAAGTAGAGAGTGAGGACATAAAAAACCTACAGGGGGATAAAGACAGGCTGGGTGAGTGGGCGGAGATTTGGCAGATGCAATACAATATTGGAAAATGTGAGGTTATGCACTATGGCAGGAAAAATCGGAGAGCAAGTTATTATCTTAATGGCGAGCAACTGGAAAGTACTGCAGTACAAAGGGATCTGGGGGTCCTAGTGCAAGAAAATCAAAAAGTTAATTTGCAGGTGCAGCAGGTGATCAAGAAGGCCAACGGAATGTTGGCTTTTATTGCTAGGGGGATAGAATATAAAAACAGGGAGGTATTGCTGCAGTTATATAAGGTATTGGTGAGACCGCACCTGGAATACTGCATACAGTTTTGGTCTCCATAGTTAAGAAAAGACATACTTGCTCTCGAGGCAGTACAAAGAAGGTTCACTCGGTTAATCCCGGGGATGAGGGGGTGGACATATGAGGAGAGGTTGAGTAGATTGGGACTCTACTCATTGGAGTTCAGAAGAATGAGAGGCGATCTTATTGAAACATATAAGATTGTGAAGGGGCTTGATCGGGTGGATGCGGTAAGGATGTTCCCAAGGATGGGTGAAACTAGAACTAGGGGGCATAATCTTAGAATAAGGGGCTGCTCTTTCAAAACTGAGATGAGGAGAAACTTCTTCACTTAGAGGGTGGTAGGTCTGTGGAATTTGCTGCCCCAGGAAGCTGTGGAAGCTACATCATTAAATAAATTTAAAACAGAAATAGACAGTTTCCTAGAAGTAAAGGGAATTAGGGGTTACGGGGAGCGGGCAGGAAATTGGACATGAATTTAGATTTGAGGTTAGGATCAGATCAGCCATGATCTTATTGAATGGCGGAGCAGGCTCGAGGGGCCAATTGGCCTACTCCTGCTCCTATTTCTTATGTTCTTATGTTCTTATGCGTGCTGAAGGCAAATTTTTTTCTATGGAGCATGCTCCCTCCAGAATATTCTGATTTTTGATACCTGATTTGTTGCCATTTTTGGTATTTTGAAGCCTATTGTAATTCTAAGTGTAAATCTCAATATAATTTTTTAAAAATTAAATAAACTAACTCCAATCCCTATTTCATTTCCAAATCTTTGCAATTTCACAAATGCAGTGTGAGGAACACTGATATAAAGCTGGTTAATGCATTAACCCCAGGGAATGTCCACTTTATCTCAAAAAAGCAGCTGCAACCAGTTTTTACGAAAATAAACCTACACATAAGACAAAGCCAAGTACATCTCAGAAAGTCTGAGGAAAATAAAAATGTTTTAAAAACTGCATTTTAGCAGTTTATTTGTTCTATATAACTTCTTTGGAGGAGAAATACTAATTAAACACACCCATAACTCGGACTCTCATTTAAAATGTTTCTGCCTCAAATTTGTGTGGAACAAACAATATCGTCTGATTCAGTCCTGTCCTGCTCTCCAATCAGACAGGTTGTGTCAGACTCCAGTCACATCTTCCAAATTCCCAGTGGAAAAAAGTTGACTTTTTTCGTGAAACGCTGGCAAGTCGGTGGCATGCATGTATAGCGCAGCAATATGGCTAGAATTTAACCAGCTAAAACCACACAGCTTATCAGTAGAGAACACCGGTAAACCTTACACCAATTGTCCAGCTCTGATCACCCTACACAATGGGGCATTGATTTGTAGATTATTTGGAGCTGAGCAGCATGAATCCCAGTACTAACTGACAGATCTACACCTCCAGATCCCATCAATGAGGCAGGCTCAATGCCAAGCTCATCAATATCATCAACAATGCCCTGAAGTACAGTGCACTTGCCAGGCTCCGATATCCGATCATTAAGTCTACCACAGAGAACTGACTCAGTTCCAATCTCGCATTGCCAGGCATGTCATTTTGAAAGAAAAGAAAAACAGTAAGAACTTGCAATTATATTATTTTATGTATATATTATATATATATATTTTGGAAGTAACTCTATCCCATCTCTGTACCCAGTGATAGGGGGCAATGCCAAGAAAGTCCCAAGGCAACTACTGATTAAATAGCAATATATTAAATATATTATGCCACTGTAACAAAGAAAGAATGCATGAAATTTATTTTTCCTAATTATTATATGCATCTTGATTGTAGAGTTGCGGCATCCAATGCGTATTCCAACTTAGCAGTGAACATCGACAGTGACAAAATGACAAGCCTGTAAGACGGTGTAACTGAAAGCTCCCACATGACTTCAGTACTATCTTTCTATGCTTAATAATTTTATTTTCCTCCAAAAATATAAACTGGTTGCCCAGTAGCTGAAAACTGTACCGTGCTGTAATGGAATGATGATTGCTCTTGTAATATAGTTCTGGAGATAAGACAAAGAATTTTTGAACATTGAAAACGTTTTGCAACTTAAGAGAATATAATTTGCTACATGTTAAGTACCATTGTCTTCTTCTTCTAAAAGAAATGGGAAATGTACATGAACTGTACAAAAGACCACCAATAAATCACAATGGAAACCTCAACCACTTCTCTGTGATTTTTCACTTTATGCTGGGTAATGCCACGGCTGAGGTCTGTCTGGGATACTGTGCAGATGTGAATCTTTTAGATATTAATGAGATCCAATGGGTTGGTTAATATAACAACATACTTTGCTTTCAAAAGCCGATCCTAGAAAGACCAAGTTAACCCACTGGCAACAGGAACACATAGAGAAGTACGTTTTCTGCTTTTGGTTCTAGGAAGGTTAATAACTCTACTTATCAACTTTATTAATGCTAAAGTCCTTCTGTGTGAAATCAGCTGCATTTCCCACTGGGAGAAATCTTTTACCATGTTAATGTCAGAAATCTGGCTAATCCAGATTTACCTGTGATCTTCCCAATTCCACATTTCTCAATTGGCTTAACAGTCAACTATCAGTATAGGTATAAGTATCACCACTGTTTGTGACCCAACTGTGGAGTGTGTATTTCCAAAACTAACATGTCTCAATTCTGCAGTCAAAAAGTTCATTTCACAGACGTTGCTCTGTCTGAACTGGTGGATGTGGTGCTGCAACACAGAGAGGCTTTTTTTGGATTGGTGGAACCCAACATCACCAAGGCGAAGTGACATCATGCCTGGCATGAAGTTACCAAATGTGTAAATGTTAAATCCCTGAAAGGGAAGTATAGATAGCTTACTAAAGGCAAGCCTTCATTAACTTACCTTCAGTGTCCTCATTGGCTTCCCAACAACTTGACCTGGTGGGGTAGCCGCGGTGGGCGTCCACTCAGGAGTGGGTTAAAATGCCATTGAGGTCCCTGTTTGTTGTGGGACCCTGATTTGCATTTATTAATGAGGATCTTGCCAGCATCCAATGGGAGCCACATCTGCCACCAAAACCAATAGTTTTCATCTCCCAATCTTTCCTGAAAAAATCAGCAGTGTTGTTAACTATCTCTGTTACTCTCAAGTCCTCTTTTTAATAGAAAACAATACTGCTTCTTTCTGAAGGTGCTGATTGACCTCAAATCAACTACCTTCTCTGCAAATTAGTTCCACTTTTCAGAATCAGTTGAAGGTTTCCCCCAAGATGGGATTCTCAACACCACAAAAGTATGTTTGCATGCTCATGTATGTGCCATGTGCTAAGCATAATGCATCAGTGGTAAGTATCACAGCATCTAAGCAGTAAGGTTTTCACACAGCATGTACTGTCATGACTAAACAGTCCTATTAATGTGCTCTGTTACTCAACAACTTGCATTTATACAGCGGCTTTAACATAGGAAAATGTCCCAATGCACTTCATAAAGGTTTATTCAAACATAATGTTGAATAATGCTGAACCAAAGAAGGAGGTATTAGGAGGGGTGATGAAAAGCTTGGTCAAAGAAGTGGCTTTGAAGGAGGGTTTTTAAAGAAGGAGAGGGAGCTGAACAGCCAGAGGGGTTTAGGGCGGGAACTCCAGATTTTGTGGCCTAAGTGGCTGAAGGCACGGCTGCCAACAGTGAGGTGAAGGGAGGGGGCATGCACAAGAGGCCAGATGTGGAGATGCCGGTGATGGACTGGGGTGGACAAATGTAAGGAGTCTTACAACACCAGGTTATAGTCCAACAGATTGTTGGACTATAACCTGGTGTTGTAAGGCTCCTTACAAGAGGCCTGAGTCAGAGGAATGGAAAATTCAGGAGAAGGCACATAGGCCAGGAGGAGATCACAGAGATAGGAAGGGGTGAGGCAATGAATGGATTTAAAACACGTGGAATTAGTTGTGGGACCAATTTCAATTCATTTGCATAAAATTTAAGGGTATACTGAGGCCAGTGCACACTGTCAGCATAGTCTCCAAAAAATGTTGAATTTTAACGTTGAAGAATTTGGAGTGTAGCAATGCTGGTGATTGTGCCTACTATATCACAGTAATGCACACATAATGCATGGATGTGCTCACTGAACATACCATTGGGGAATCAGCCCTATAATTTGAACATGTTGCCTGACACACAATTTTCACATTGTTGACTTACTGTGCATAAAAAACAAAAATAGTTAGTACATACTAGTAAATTGCTCATAAAATTGCCGTTAAGTTTTTTATATATACAAGATGATGATGGAGTTAGGAGAGAGACTTCAGAAACTCGTTCCACAAAGCTACCTACTGGCCAGACCCTGCAACTACATCGTGAGAGTTGACATAGGAAAACTCAATGAGAAATCTAGATATAGCAATTTACAATGGTAAATGTTGACAGAAAAGCATGACCAAAAATCATGACATCTGAACTTATGGACAGTGAATTCTGGTGCCATTACAGAAAGTACTGGCTTGGAAGGATTGCTGAGCTTGACTTGGTGAGACAGCTGAATTGACATACCCAATTGATGTTGAAATATCCTGGGTTTATGCCTGGATCTCTGGAAGTGTTAAATCCATTCCCTCATAATTGATCTCAGTAATCCCTTCAAGTCAGTACTCATGATCTGTATTCACCATTGAAATAATTGTAAGGAATCTTACAACACCAGGTTATAGTCCAACCGTTTTATTTGAAAATCACAAGCTTTCGGAGCTTACCTCCTTCGTCACCTGACGAAGGAGGTAAGCTCCGAAAGCTTGTGATTTTCAAATAAAACTGTTGGACTATAACCTGGTGTTGTAAGATTCCTTACATTTGTCCACCCCAGTCCATCACCGGCATCTCCACATCATTGAAACAATTGTCAGCGATATACAATAAAATAATCTTAATATTAATCACAATTTTATTTGTACTAAGATAATTTCGCAATTATGTGCTCCCAGCAGGGAGCCACACTCGCAGAAAGCAATAGTCAGAGAAACTGGGCTACAGTGTTGTAGACCTATCTCCAACCAGCACTCCTTGCAAGCATGGCACCCCACTAGGGGCGTGGGATTGTGGAATTACCTATTAAAGGGAGACTCTCATTTTAAAATCAGCAATTTGAGAAAAGTTTTTTTTAAATTTTATAATCTGGCACTTTATCCTTTCACAATTATGCATAAATTCCACCATTCACAATTGACCATTGAGGAACATCTAGGATCCTAGAACAAACATTTTTCTGAAAATATTGGCACACTCCTGGAGAAGCCCTGTCCTACTTCTGAAAGATAATGTCAGTGAAGGAGAACGGTGCTACCATTGCAGAAAACCTTTTTAGTAGTTCGCAGCAACAGAAGTAACAAATTCCACAAAGACTAGATAAGCACATAAGGACAGAAATCTGGTACCTTGTGCCCCCTGCCCTGGAATTCTCTCATGGCCCCCTCAAGTTTGAAAACCCATGTTCTAGTACACTAAACAGCCTGTTTGCAACACAGATAATCCTGACCTATGACCTCAGTGGGTGGGCTCAACAGGCTACATTGGAAAACATTCCATAATCATGGTGACGAAAATACTTTGGCATTTGTAGAAACAACCACCAGAGGTCAGTAGAAGTTTGAGTTTAAAGCAATCATTTCCACTGGTTTGTGGTTCCATCGTCAGGAATCAAACTTCCATAATTTAATATTATTAATAGAACTTTGAGATAGAAACTCATTCCCTTAGTATTAGTGTCAATATTTAACTCAATCCAGTCACAAGGTCAAGACTGAGACAAAAAAGGCCTGTCTAGGGTTTGATAAGGTTGACTGGCCTCCAGAAACAGATTGAGATTGTGCCAAGATATTCAGAAGCTGCAATATGCTTCAGCTGGTTATTTGTCTTCATCAGGAAATAACTCAAAAACTCTTAAATATCTTGAAATTTCCTTTCTGTACTCTGCTATAAACTGCTAACTGTTTTCATGCTGGATGCGATCATCTCTTGAAGGGCCAACCAATTCATCTACCTGTGCCATATTTTCTGCCAATTTTCTTCTCTTTCCTCCCCCTCTTCTCCTAAAGGTGCTGATTGCCTGCTGGGGTATGACTCAATGGATGCCAGTCGCCCAAGCCTAGATTTTCAGATCGGTGTTCTCTTAATGCTGGTGTTAACCCTTTTATTTTTAAAAATTTACTTTAAATAGGTTATTGCTGGCATTAAAAAAATAAATCGCAAATCTAGGCTTGAGTAACTATGGCACAGCAGGTGCTCTGACCTACCAATAACCCAAGTGCCTGATCTCCTGGGGTCAGGCAATTTTCATAATGGTGGTGAGCGCCCTTGCCAGTATCTGTGCATCATCGGTGTCCACTGATGGGGTGGGGAGCAAAATACAGTGCTGGGCAGCCACTTGTGGGCAAAGCCAGCAGGTCCAGCTGAAGAATTGAATAAGTGTAAGATATTGGTTCTTCTTCAAGAAGGCCATTGAGCTTGAGACAATAAGGCTTCTCCTGAATGTTTCAGACCTTAAACCCAGCCTGGAACACTCTCTGTACCCCACTGCCGCTGCATCTCAATGCCTTTCAGTGCATTGGGGCCAGGGGAGGCAGGACTAACAGGAATGCCAGCGGCTGACACCATCCTGCATGTCCCACTTCCATTTCTTACATCAGACGGTAAGTGAATGGACACAACAACCGTCCACCTGCGTGCCGGTGCCCCAAAAAACGAAATATTGGCATGAGTTTCCAGGGGAGGAGACCTGGTGTCATCAGGTGCAGCCCTATTTTCCGCCCCCACAAGTCGCCACCCATCCTGATTACGCCACTGGTCTGCCCTGATCCCCGAGGAAATTCAGTATATCCAACAATGGGATGGAGGTGCCACAGCTAAGCCCAATATTGCTTTCACATGACCTCCTAATGCACCCGGCCAGCTGGGGTCACTGGATAATGATCAGCAGTGAAAATCCTGGACAGATTTCCCCTCTTTAACCCAGGAGCGCTAAGGACAATGGTAGTATCCCAGCACGGCTCCACCTGAGATTAGCTAACTCTGCACAGATGAGGTCCTTCCTTCTCTGGATTGCTCAGCTAGTCACTGCCTGAATTAGCTGATGAATCAGAGAGGCCTGAAGGCCCATTTATAAAGAAAGTCCTTATGGATAATTTTGTTTAATTTGTACTTATATTTTACTGCACTTTTGTCCTGTGTCTTCAAGAATACTTTATAGTTAGTTATACATTTGACTGCAATGCTTTCAATGTAGAAAAATAAATCATTTAATAAAATCAACTTTGTGCCCATTGTAAATTTATTATCCAGCTCATATTAAATGTAAAATAATATTCAGGTTTGCTATTTTCTCACTATTCTTATCATACATCTTCTCTTGGCTATGTAGAATGTACTGCATCTGGGTGCTCGATGCCTGTTATGTTTTCTTACAGTGGGTTTACCTTTTTTAGCTGTGGGCACATTATACAAACAGGGTCATCCATCCCCCCACCCCCACACCCCCCACACACCCCCTACCCACCTCCCAGCCCCCTCCCTACTCCCCACCTCCTGCCAAGGACCTTCCATCTCTGGAGCCAGCAGAAAAGGAAGCCAATTTTAAGTGCATTTGTGAGGACATTGGAGCTGATTCACTTCTTTCTATGCTCCTTATATAAATTTATTGGAAGGTTCTAAGCATACATGTGTTTACAGCTTAAACTGGACAAGAATAAATGCCATGCATTGATTTATTATGATGGTAGTTCAGATTAAAAAATTGCAATGCTTGACCTCAGAGCTGGCTTTGGACTGTAATACAGGAGAGTCACATTAGGCTGTTATAAATGGCTGATGCAAACTAATGCATCCATCGAACAGGTAATTGACTATCCAACAAATGGATGTACTGAATCAGGCTGCCCTAATTATAGATCGTAGATTGTAAGCAGTTTGATGAACTAAAGGTAATCTCTCCTTGGTTGGAAGTAGAAAAAAGACTTTCATCTACCATTTAAAACTGCAATTCTGTAAAAGTCAATGGAAGCTCTTTTTGGGTCAACTCTGGGTTGTTCGATGACAGGATGCAGCCTCTGTAGTCTTTATAGTCTTCTGTTCTTAATATCACAACAATAACAACAACAATTTGTATTTAAATAGCACCTTTAACACAAGAAACTTCCCATGGCGCTTCACAGAAGCGTACAATTTCCGAGGTGACCCATGACCATATATTGTAGGTTTATCTATACATTTTCTTTCAGATTAAATGCCCAATTACTCTCCTAGTACTAAACTTTATTCCATTACTATATTTGACCACTTGGCCTTCTCCTTTCCTTTGAGGCACTTCAATGCTCTAAATTGCAATGCCAGATGGTAAAGACTCAGCTCACCTTGCCCACCTTTTACCTCTCTTTGATTAGCTTGTTCTTGGTCACACTGGTTTGTTTCCCAATCTAGATAAAATCTGTCTGGGCTTGCCTGATGCTTCAGTAGGTAAAGTAATTTAATAAAGTAGGTTTAGCACTGGGTAGTATAGACCATGAAAGTCCCAATTTAGATCCATGGTTTGTGCTGATTTAGTTTTTGTCATTTGGGGCAGTAGTGAGGGTATTACATTAAGGATGGGAATGAGTGTCTCCAGAATAGGAAGGAGGAAAAAAAACAGCCAACATTCCTGATTCTAATAGCCATTGACCCTGGTGATAATTGCTAATTTATAAATGTTGAGTGAGGTCAAGTTTGAAGAATGACCACCTGGGCAAGGTTCCAGGGAGCTGTTGCTATTCCCATAGCCATATCCCAACAGGTGGAGTGGGAAAAAATTAGAGTGGAGAAGGTAAGTGGACACTGGGACTATAATTGATTTATACATATAGCCAAACCTAGGAATGGCAAATATTTTATTATAGCAATCATTTTCTAATAGATGGGTATCTCTCGCTTCAGAATTCATCTTTATGGTGTAAATTACCTAATTGTAATTACTGTTGATGAATTCAGATAAGTTAAAGAATATAAAAATACTCATTTCTCAGGGTCCATTTTTGGGGAAATCAATTCCCCTCACCCTGATCCGGTGCAGGATTTGGTTCATTACCTCTGACTTGGACTAGTTTGATTTGAATCCCAAGGTCACCAAAAATTGTTCATCAAACCTAACACACTCCTCAAGCACTATCTGAGGTTCTGGAGAGGCAGACAAGAATATTATGTGGGTTTGTTTAGATTCTTTGTTCACCGTTTTCTACTGTTTCACTCTTGATGGTTGAAGAGCTTCTGATTGGGTTGGATGATGGAACCCCTTGTGCAAGAAGAAATGCTACATCATATCTTGTTTTGAACAGAAGGGACCCAATGCTATTCCACTATTTAGGATAATGGTCTGTGGTTCTATAAGGGAGTTCCGCTTAAGGTTAGAGAGGATATTGGGGCACATTTTCCACTTCATGCACTTGGGTTTATTGGATCGCCTTAATTTAAATGGATGAAAAATTGGGCAGGCTTCCTTCTGGGGATATGCTCCTTCCACCTGATTTTTCTCTTTGTGCTGCACCCAGGCAATCCAATACACCCAGGCGCAAGAACAGGAAACTCTTCCCCATTACCTAACCATGAAATGCTATGCTGCTTACACCCATGTGTCTATAAACAGTCTGCTGCATCAGAGCTCGATAGCTCAAGGAAAAGTAAACACAAATGTTTTGCTTAGTGTGTCCTGAAATAACCATCCATGTCTTATCAACCAAAGTTACTAATAGTCATGTTCAGTGCTAAGCATGGCAGTTGGTTGAAAGAGATGGTTATCAGGTTAGTCCAATGGTGGGAATGGAGCCACTGACCAATATTGCAGATGGTGACTTGTTTTTGTTGTTTAAATGTTGTTTATTGAGAACCTCTAAAGGAATCCTTTCAAGTTTTTATTCTTGTTTTGATCAGACAATATTGACACCAGTTACATTCGTGGCTTAGTTCTTAACAGTAAAATTACTACAGTAATGTTTTCTACCAGAAAGGACTGATAGGAGGGAAGGGGACCAGTGTTGTTTCGGGAGCTGGAGGCAATAAATAAGTAGGATTGGAACGGGACGCAATGAGGCAGACAGGATGGCATGCGGGTAAGGATGAGGGGCCTCTGAAGATAGTGGGTGAGGAGGGATAGAATAGGGAATGGATGGAGAGGTTTTCGAACACCCCAGCGCTTCACTCGCCAAGTGCTGAATTCGCACAGCACAACGTTGCGCTAACTAGCAGGAAGGCCCCCAAATGTGCCTGAATGTGGAGCCGCGCGCGAGAAGCAGGCATGCTCCTGATCCCCCCGGGTAGCGATCCCACCGCTGACTACTAAGGAGGCATCAAATAAATAGTAATGGAGTTAGAAGATCACATTAATTAATTGGAGCTATATTTATTATTTTTAACCTAATTACATGAAGGGGAATAGTAATATCTGTTTCTTTTGTTTATATATGAAGGAATGTTCAGGAATGGAGAATTCTGGGGATGGTTCATCATTATTACATTTTAGATCCTTGAAGAGATGGAGAGGAAGATTTCGTTTTACTTTTTGAGTTGTGGGTTGGTAGAAAAGCTGGAGGTAACATTTTAAGTTATTTTTTGAAATGGGCCAGGGAGCGTGGCAGGAGGCTGTCTGGAGCAAGGCTAGGGAATGGCCTTGGAGTCCTAATATATTTTTATTTAGGTTTTGGGAGTGAGGACAGTGGTACAATCTTTTCTTATTTTTTCCAATCAAGGCTAGGAGTTAGGGCTGGGGAGTGGGAGATAGGGCTGGGGACTGTGGGAGAAGGCTGGGGAGTGTAAGATAGGGAAGTGTGAGATAGGGTTGGGGAGTGGAGCACGAGACTTAGGAGCAGTGCAGGGGTGAGTGCAGGAAGAATGGGCAGAGGAGAAGTACAAGTGGGCAGTCATTGCCTGGTGGTATTGGCCAGCCGGAGGATCTCACGTGGCATTTACCCTGAGGATGGTAGGCAGGGAGTTAGCCAGACTAGGTGGAGAAGAATGGAATTGAAAACACAATGGGACGGATTTTGATCTAAAAGTTACGGTGAGCCTAACAACTCACCATTATTTCAGTGCAAACGGTAGAGGAACTTCCGGCGACCGTGCACGTGCAGTTAATTGCGGAAATCCGGAAGTTCCTCTACCAGATGTCCTGTACCTCCAAAGGCTTCGTGGAAAGGAGATCTCGCTGTCTGATTTAACGGTGAAATGACTGCAATGGCGCGAAGTTCCTCTTCTGCCCTGATGGAAATGAAGTAATCTCGTCAGAAAAAGGTATGCCAAGTATTTTAATTGTAACCAAAATTTTAACAGTGTGGTAAGTCTTAATGACTGCCAAAGAACCTCTCCGACACTGAAAATTTAATTTTACAAGTGTGGAGTCTCATTCCTTCACATTTTTAATTGTTGTTGGACATTTAAAAAAAAAATACTTTTGTTAACTTTTTCTTTCTGTCTCTTTTATCTCTGTTCTTTAATTCAATATTTCTTACCCTCTCTTTTTTTCGCTTTCTATAACTGATCTTATGTTGAATTCACTATTCTAACGTACACTTCCTGGTTCCGTGTCTGGGCTGCGTGTTAACATGCTTCAACCTGATTGGTTAAGGGGATACACAGCAGCTTGCTCCGTTCACACAGGTCCCAGATGCCCGGGAGATGGCGCCGCGCTGGATCGGGGGCCCCATAGGAATTTGCCAAAGTCTAATGAGCAGCGGGCACCGTTTGTTCGCCACTCAGAGCAAAATCGTGCCCTTAGCATTTATTTGAGCGCGGTAGTGGACAGTATAGGAACTGCAAGAAAAGCATAGCAGAAATTCAATTTGAATAAAAATTGCAGGAGATAATAAATTTTAAAAATCCATTTTATTTCTTTGCAAATATTTTTATTCATTCAGAGCAAGTGTAGAGAAAATATTTTCAAGTTTGAGATTCTTGGAGTTGGGAAACAAGTAGAAGCACAATAGCTCCACCAACAGGGAACATGTGTATTGCAGGCTTGACCTGTGACTGGCCTTGCCCCAATCTTGCTGTGTTGCACAAGAGTGACTGAGGTATGGTGAATTGTCACACAGGAGTGATTGAAATATGACAGGGCATAGATGGATACAGTGGGTGGGTTGATTAGGAAAAACATTGCACAAGAAAGTTGGAAAAAATTGTTTGAGCCTTTCATTGGTTGCATTTATGGTGGCTGGTTGTTGATTGATAACTTTTTCACAGCTTTCATCATTGCTTCTGAGTGAATAAAAATGCTTGTAAAAGAATGTAATGGACTTTTTAAAGGATAGTGGTTTTGATTGTGTGTTTTAAGTCAATAGCGCATTTGAGTGAAACATTACAGTTTGCTTAACAGACAGATGTGCACTAGATGCAAGACATTAAATTATATAGATTCTCAACTCATAATTTGTTGTTTTTTTGTTAAAGGGGTGTTCAGAAATGTCTGGTTTACCAGGAGAATTTTAGAATCTTGGGAGAATGAGAGACTTAGCAATCTTTTCCATGTTTTTAAAGAGATTGGAACAAGCTCCCCCAATGGCTTTGTGTGGCCAAGTTAACCACCCAGTATGTCACTGAGACAATAACTTACATTTGGATACGCCAGTAATTTCCGCGGGAAACTCCCGATCACTTGCCATAACTTTGGCGGGAACTTTGGAGAAACGGATATTTATGCCGCTTCGCTGCTGATCCTCTGATTTATAAAGCGACCAGATTTGACAACGGGCAGAAATTAAGAGTGCCAAGGGGAGGTGAGGAAAGGCATGGATGAAAAGATAGGTTTTGAGGACACTTTGTGGGGCGAGATTAGCAAGGAAGGGTTTAGGAAAGGATGCATGATATTCTAGACTCAAGAGAGCTGAGGGTGAAAACTGGGATTAGGTCTGAAAGAGGTTACAGAGGTAGGGTGGAGTGAGGGCATAAAGGTTCCACTATCCTGTGTGCAGTTAAATGATCTCAACTGGGATGATGGTGAGGGTGCTACAGAAAAATACTGATCAAAATTCATGAAGAATCCTACCAGAAATGTAAAGCTAACTTTTCTCTTTCAGGTCCTTACCGACCCTGTTGGGCATTTACAGCATTTTCTGTTGTTATTTCAAATTTCCAGCATTTATGTTCTTTTATTTTTCATCTCATGATGATGATAAGGTGCTAATGCTTCAGTTTTTTAAGGGGTTGAGACGCAAAGACATTTTCATTTTGTAAGATTTGCTGCACATAGCAGTTGAGTCTTGTACATTACAGTGAAATGTTGGAGGCTGAAATCTCAGCTAGTGAAAGTGACTTTGGCCCAGAAGTGAGCTGTGAAGTCAAATGTTTAGTTACAAAATTTAGTGGAATGAATGGAAAGCCTCAAGACTTCCTTGCAGGCAAAGCACAAATGCAGCGCTGACTGCTTAATCAGTCATTCATGAGTGATGCTATGCTTTAAAGAGTGATACCCTCATAATATAAATACAGTCCGTTTCTGTTAAATAAATAACCTGTTTGCCACAAGATTGTATTCAGCAGTCAATCATAGTGAAATATTAATAACATTTCTGTTCACAATTTTGTGCATACTTTAAATTGAAATGCGAGTTTTTCTAGCATGCAGACCACTTAAATACTGTTTTTAAACAATAGACAGAACACATGTCCTGCAGTGTGTTACCCAGAAGGTGATTGTGTATCTTGGGTTTAAGAATGGTAAGATGTGTAATTTGCAGCCCAAATTATTTACATTAAAAATAAATTCAGGTGAGGCTTCTCTTTTCTCTTCTGTCTTCCCTCTCCAACTTTCCTCTTTTCTCAATGTCTCCTTCTCCTGATGGAAATGGATTGCAAATTCACTCATGCTGTTTGTGCAAACTGCAAAGGATTGGACATATGAGGTGTCTGTGAGAGTAAAGGTTTTTTATGTTAGAGACTGTGCTAAGAAAAAACAGAATAAGTAATTATACATGTGGATGGGCCTGCTTCAGCCACTGCTGTGGCTTTAACCAGTGACTGTTGTAGTACGATGCAAGGTTTTAGATCACATGTGCCAGGGTGCCAGAAGACCACCATTTAAATTAATACACGAGAAGTTAATGGGCACTCAAGCTAACATGTGCCCACGGTTTATTTTTACCAGTATCAGCTACAAAGCCTTCAACAGAGGCCATTTTTGGCCTGAACTACCAATCCCAGACCAACAGAAAGCACGCCAAGTTTCTGTTATGAAGAGGAGATGAAAATCTTTTGCACAATTCAGTTATTACAGCTGTTGGGGTGAAACCCAAAAGGCTAAGAACATTGAGTGGCAGAATGCCAGCAGAGAAGCGAATCATGACCTTTCACCCTGGTGTTATTGCAGCTGGTTTTGAATAACACAGGGATGATTTCTTATTTTAAATAAAGAACAAGAGGCTTTTTCCTATTGCCTCTGTTTACGTACCCGACCAATTCTGCTGTGTCCGAAAAAGGTAACTAAATTATTACTTAAATAGTAAGAATGTTCAACAGAGGAATTAAACGAATACACTCTTTAGTTTGCATATTTTGCTGTTTGCATGCTGTTTTTTGGTGGGACCTTGCTGTGTGCAAATTGGCTGCCGTGCTTCCTACTTTACAATAGTGACTACATTTCAAAAGTACTTCGATGGCCGTAAGCACTTTGGGACGTTTGAGGTTGTGAAAAGCACTGCATAAATGCAAGTCTTTCTTTTTTTGCTTTTAAACTACAAGCAATAATACCAAGATACCATTATTATACCAGCCCTAGTATTATGTTTGAATGGACCCCAAAACTACTAGAAATCCAGTAAGTCATTGATGGTTAATGATTTTCAGGAAAGAACACTAATTTTCATTCAAATTCTAAACTACATGTTCTACTATTTCTGCCAATTATATTGTTGAGATTCAAAATTGATTATTGCCTGTGTAGTTTTCATGCTAATATATTTTCCCAGCAATTAAATGGAAAATTGACATTAGTGTGCAAGTATTAGTGTACAGGTCTTTGTAAAGATGTGATCACTATTTCCTCGTATTTGTTAGTGGTAAAGAAAGACTGAGAATTTATGGCTATGCAGAGAATACTGATTTCCCCTGAAATAAAACTATTGATATTCACATAGGTATCTATTGACTTAAATTAAAGTTAATATTTGTGTTACAAATACTGTAGATAATATATAGCTACAGATAACAATGTTAAAGAGGAAGCATGGATCATTAAAGTATCCCGTTATCCTGTGTTATAAAAAGATGTCTGGAAACCTACTGGTGTTTTTTAGTCACCTTTTATTACTCTGTTTTATACTTCAAAACTATTGATTAGTAGCATCTTAGAAGTAGACATTTTGTATGAAATTGTGAAGTTATACTCCACTGACATCATGAATGGGGACTGTGAGTTGTGGATAGCTTCTAATTAGTAGTTTCCAAATATCTATCTAGAGATAATTGAGATATATACAGGCATCTATACAAGTTCTCTCCATTTATAACATTTAGGATCATTAGACAATTCAGTAGAACATACTTCCCTTTTACTAATGTTCTTTAAAATTCAGTCACCATTCTTTAATTGTTGAGGCCATAAAATGTGTTAATAGTGGCCAAGCAGAATATTTAATAAAAGTATGCAAAATAATTGCAACCTGTGCTCCAGCTGATATTGGATCAGACCAAACTAGGGGTGTAACAACGAGATATTTAAAAATCAGCTTCAAAACTTTGTTATGCTAGGAAAATTTTGTCCATTATTGATCAAGATGGCAATTGGTGGATAGAGCGAGATTAGGCCAAGGATGGGACTTCAAAGTGCAGTTGGATAAAATCTCAAAACCGTGAGATGTTATTATATGGTGAGGTATTGGGAACTCCTGCCTTGTAAAATTGGATTTTTAAAAAATGAAAATTATATGGGGCAGAAAGTCCCTGGCCCTTCGGGCACACTCCTGCAGCAACGAAGGTAAGAGTGTGGCAGAAGGACCAGAGATTAGTTTAGGTCCTGAGTACATCAGTCCTGGTCTAATGTGAGAATTCACAGATGGTCTACGGGGGGTGGAGTCTCCACCTATCTCAAACAAGGCCATTAGGTATCAGACTTGGCTCAGTGGAAGCACGCTAGCCTCTGACTGAAAAGGTTGTGGCTTCAAGCCCCACTCCAGGACTTGAGCATATAATCTTCGTTGACACTCCAGTGCAGTACTGAGGGAGTTTTGGATGAGGTGGTAAACCAAGGTCCAGGCTGGCCTCTCAGGTAGACGTGAAAGATCCCATGACACTGTTCAAAGAAGAGCAGGTGAGTTCTCCCAATGTCCTGGCCAACATTTATCCCTCCACCAACATCAGTAAGAGTTTAATTAGTCATTTATCTCATTACTGTTTGTGCCCAAATTGGCTGCCACATTTCCCTACATTACAACAGTGACTACACTTCAAAGTAATTAATTGTCTGTGAAGCACTTTGGGAGGTCCTGAGATCGTGAAAGGCGATATATAAATGCAAGATTTTCTTTGTTTCTATTGGCATAACGGGGGAGGGGGGGCAGGGCCAGGGGGCGGGGACTCCCGGTATCGGGAGCTCCCATGCTCCCAGCTCTTAGTGTGATCTAGTGTCAGATGCAAGTACACCTGGTGAGATCAGCCATACCATGACGTCAATCGGGGGAGTCCAATCCAGGATTGTGTGGCAGAGAACTATATGTTCTGATGATCCTGTGTTTAAAGGTATGTATTCAAGCCTCCCCTTTAATTCTTTTTGTGCTTAGCTTAAATTTCTGCCTCTCATTATCATCTCTAACAAGTTCTAGACCCGAGTGGTTCAGGCAGATCCTGAAACTGAGTGTCAGCAAGCAGGTGGTGAGCGAACCAACACGAGGGGAAAACCTACTTGACCTCCCCTCACCAACCTAACTGTCGCAGATGCACCTGTCCATGACAGTATTGGTAGGAGTGTCCACCGCACAGTCCTTGTGGAGACAAAGTCCCGTCTTCACACTGAGGACATCATCCAACGTGTTGTATGGCACTACCACCATGCTAAATGGGATCGATTCAGAACAGATCTAGCAGCTCAAAACTGGGCACCCATGAGGCGCTGTGGGCCATCAGTGTCAGCAGATTTGTATTCCAGCACAATCTGTAACCTCATGGCCCGGCATATGCCTTACTCTACCATTACCAACAAGCCAGGGGATCAACCTTGGTTTAATGAGAAGTGTAGAAGAGCATGCCAGGAGCAGCACCAGGCATACCTAAAAATGACGTGCCAACCTGGTGAAGCTACAACACTGGACTACATGCATGCTAAACAATGGAAGCAACATGCTAGAGACAGAGCTAAGCTATTCACAAGCAATGGATCAAATCAAAGTTCTGCAGTCCTGCCACATCCAGTCGTGAATGGTGGTGGACAATTAAACAACTAACAGGAGGAGGAGGCTCTGTAAACATCCCCATCCTCAATGATGGCAGAGTCCAGCACATGAGTGCAAAAGACAAGGCTGAAGCTTTTGCAACCATCTTCAGCCAGAAGTACCGAGTAGATGATCCATCTCGGCCTCCTCCTGATATCCCCACCATCTCAGAAGCCAGTCTTCAGCCAATTCGATTCACTCCACGTGTTATCAAGAAACGGCTGAGTGCACTGGATGCAACAAAGACTATGGGCCCCGACTGTAGTGCTGAAGACTTGTGCTCCAGAACTAGCCAAACTGTTCCAGTACAGCTACAACACTGGCATCGACCCGACAATGTGGAAAATTGCCCACGTATGTCCTGTCCACAAAAAGCAGGACAAATCCAATCCGGCCAATTACCGCCCCATCAGTCTACTCTCAATCATCAGCAAAATGATGGAAAGTGTCGTCGACAATGCTATCAAGTGGCACTTACTCACCAATAACCTGCTCACCGATGCTCAGTTTGGGTTCCGCCAGGACCACTCGGCTCCAGACCTCATTACAGCCTTGGTCTAGACATGGACAAAAGAACTGAATTCCAGAGGTGAGGTGAGAGTGACTGCCCTTGACATCAAGGCAGCATTTGACCAAGTGTGGCACCAAGGAGCTCTAATAAAATTGAAGTCAATGGGAATCATGGGGAAAACTCTCCAATGGCTGGAGTCGTACGTAGCACAAAGGAAGATGGTAGTGGTTGTTGGAGGCCAATCATCTCAGCCCCAGGACATTGCTGCAGGAGTTCCTCAGGGCAGTGTCCTAGGCCCAACCATCTTCAGCTGCTTCATCAATGACCTTCCCTCCATCATAAGGTCAGAAATGGGGATGTTCGCTGATGATTGCACAGTGTTCAGTTCCATTCGCAACCCCTCAGATCATGAAGCAGTCCGAGCCCGCATGCAGCAAGACCTAGACAACATCCAGGCTTGGACTGATAAGTGGCAAGTAACATTCGTGTCAGATAAGTGCCAGGCAATGACCATCTCCAACAAGAGAGAATCTAACCACCTCCCCTTGATATTCAACAGCATTACCATCTCTGAATCCCCCACCATCAACATCCTGGGGGTCACCATTGACCAGAGACTTAACTGAACTAGCCACATAAATACTGTGGCTACAAGAGCAGGTCAGAGGCTGGGTATTCTGCGGTGAGTGACTCATCTCCTGACTCCCCAAAGCCTTTCCACCATCTACAAGGCACAAGTCAGGAGTGTGATGGAATACTCTCAACTTGCCTGGATGAGTGCAGCTCCAACAACACTCAAGAAGCTCGACACCATCCAGGACAAAGCAGCCCGCTTGATTGGTACTCTATCCACCACCCTAAACATTCACACCCTTCAACACCGGTGCACCGTGGCCGCAGTGTGTACCATCCACAGGATGCACTGCAGCAACTTGCCAAGGCTTCTTCGACAGCACCTCCCAAACCCGTGACCTCTACCACCTAGAAGGACAACGACAGCAGGCACATGGGAACAACGCCACCTGCATGTTCCCCTCCAAGTCACACACTATCCCGACTTGGAAATATATCACCGTTCCTTCATCGTCGCTAGGTCAAAATCCTGCAGATGACACCAAGATTGGTGGCATTGTGGACAGTGAAGAAGGTTATCTAGGATTGCAACGGGATCTTGATAAATTGGGCCAGTGGGCCGATGAATGGCAGATGGAGTTTAATTTAGATAAATGTGAGGTGATGCATTTTGGTGGATCAAATCGGGCCAGGGCCTACTCCGTTAATGGTAGGGCGTTGGAGAGAGTTATAGAACAAAGAGATCTAGGAGTACAGGTTCATAGCTCCTTGAAAATGGAGTCACAGGTGGATAGGGTGGTGAAGAAGGCATTCAGCATGCTTGGTTTCATTGGTCAGAACATTGAATGCAGGAGTTGGGATGTCTTGTTGAAGTTGTACAAGACATTAGTAAGGCCACACTTGGAATACTGTGTACAGTTCTGGTCACCCTATTATAGAAAGGATATTATTAAACTAGAAAGAGTGCAGAAAAGATTTACTAGGATGCTACCGGGACTTGATGGTTTGACTTATAGGGAGAGGTTGGATAGACTGAGACTTTTTTCCCTGGAGAGTAGGAGGTTTAGGGGTGATCTTATAGAAGTCTATAAAATAATGAGGGGCATAGATAAGGTAGATAGTCAAAATCTTTTCCCAAAGGTAGGGGAGTCTATAACAAGGGGGCATAGATTTAAGGTGAGAGGGGAGAGATACAAAAGGGTCCAGAGGGGCAATTTTTTCACTCAAAGGGTGGTGAGCGTCTGGAACGAGCTGCCAGAGGCAGTAGTAGAGGCGGGTACAATTTTGTCTTTTAAAAAGCATTTGGACAGTTACATGGGGAAGATGGGTATAGAGGGATATGGGCCAAGTGCAGGCAATTGGGACTAGCTTAGTGGTATAAACTGGGCGACATGGACATGTTGGGCCGAAGGGCCTGTTTCCATGTTGTAAACTTCTATGATTCTATGATTCTATACCTAACAGCACTGTGGGAGTACCTTCACCACAGGGACTGCAGCGGTTCAAGAAGGCGGCTCACCACCACCTTCTCTAGCGCAACTAGGGGTGGGCAATAAATGCTGGCCGTGCCAGCGACGCCCACTTCCCATGAACGAATAAAAAAAAAGGTGTCACTTAATGGCATGATTAATGACTCCCTCCATCACTTTGCTGATGATTGGGGAGGGGTAGAAGTTTGAGGGCAGTTACTAGCTGGATTAGATTTATCCTCTGTTTTGTCAATAGGACATACCTGGGCAATTTTCCACGTTGTTGATGGATGCCAGTGTGATAGCTGAACCGGAATAGCTTGGCTATGGGATGGCTAATTCTACTGTGTAGGTCTTCAGCACTACACCAAGGATGTTGTCAGGGCCCATTCTCTTCTCCGTGCCTTTTGCACTCAGCTACTTCTTAATGTCATGCGGAGTGAACCAAATTGGTCGGACACTGATATGTATGATGGTGAGGACCTTGGGAAAAGGCTGAGTGAGCTCATCAACTAGGCACTTTTGGCTGAAGACACTTGTACACATTTCAGCCTTCTCTCTTGCACTCACATGCAGGGTTCTGCCATAGTAGAGGATGGGGATGTTTATGGAGCCTCCTCCTGTTAGTTGCTTGATTATCCATCACCGATCCTTGACCAGATGTGGTAGAACTACAGCACTTTGCTCTGATCTGTGGGACCGGTTAGCTCCTACTGTTTTTGGTGTTTAGTATGCAACAAACCCTGTGTTGTAGCTTTACTAGGTTGGTGCCTCAATCTAAGGTATACCTGGTGCTGCCCCTGGCACACACTTCTACAACCACATGGAGCCAAGGTTGGTGTCCCAAAATCCACTTTAGGGACCCTCAACAAAAAAATTAATCTTTATTCTATGACCATTTCCAAGAATGTAGAGAGAATAGTCTAAGACATCGGTTTTGCCATCTACTGTTAGAAAGTGGCAAGAATTTCTGTTATTTCCCCCTGGGCTCTAAGGAAGGTTCAGATTTTAATTAGTATTTGCACAAAAACTTTGCACTGGGGATGTGCCAGAGGACTGGAGAACCGCTAATGTAGTACCATTATTCAAGAAGGGGAGTAGGGAAAAACCGGGGAACTACAGGCCAGTGAGCCTAACATCAGTGGTAGGAAAATTATTGGAAAAAATTCTGAAGGACAAAATTAGTCTCCACTTGGAGAAGCAAGGATTAATCAGGGATAGTCAACATGGCTTTGTCAAGGGAAGATCATGTCTGACTAATTTGATTGAATTTTTTGAGGGGGTGACTAGGCGTGTGGATGAGGGTAACGCAGTGGATGTGGTATACATGGATTTCAGTAAGGCCTTCGATAAAGTCCCGCACAGGAGACTGGTCAAGAAGGTACGAGCCCATGGAATCCAGGGTGCCTTGGCACTTTGGATACAAAACTGGCTTAGTGGCAGAAGGCAGAGGGTGATGGTCGAAGGTTGTTTTTGTGACTGGAAGCCTGTGGCCAGTGGGGTACCACAGGGATCGGTGCTGGGTCCCTTGCTGTTTGTGGTCTACATTAACGACTTGGATATGAATGTAAAAGGTATGATCAGTAAGTTCGCTGATGATACAAAAATTGGTAGGGTGGTAAATAGCGAGGAGGATAGCCTCAGTCTGCAGGACGATATGGATGGGTTGGTCAGATGGGCGGAACAGTGGCAAATGGAATTTAACCCGGAAAAGTGCGAGGTGATGCACTTTGGAGGGACTAACAAGGCAAGGGAATACACAATGAATGGGAGGACCCTAGGCAAGACAGAGGGTCAGAGGGATCTTGGTGTGCAAGTTCACAGATCCCTGAAGGCGGCGGAACAGGTAGATAAGGTGGTAAAGAAGGCATATGGGATACTTGCCTTTATTAGCCGAGGCATAGAATATAAGAGCAAGGAGGTTATGATGGAGCTGTATAAAACACTGGTTAGGCCACAGCTGGAGTACTGTGTGCAGTTCTGGTCGCCACACTACAGGAAGGATGTGATCGCTTTGGAGAGGGTGCAGAGGAGATTCACCAGGATGTTACCAGGGCTGGAGCGCTTCAGCTATGATGAGAGACTGGGAAGATTGGGTTTGTTTTCCTTGGAGCAGAGGAGGCTGAGGGGGGACATGATTGAGGTGTACAAAATTATGAAGGGCACAGATAGGATGGATACTAAGGAGCTTTTTCCCTTCGTTGAGGGTTCTATAACAAGGGGACATAGATTCAAGGTAAAAGGCGGGAGGTTTAGAGGGGATTTGAGAAAGAACTTTTTCACCCAGAGGGTGGTTGGAGTCTGGAACTCACTGCCTGAAAGGGTTGTGGAGGCAGGAACCCTCACAACATTCAAGAAGCATTTGGATGAGCACTTGAAATGCCATAGCATACAAGGCTACGGACCAAATGCTGGAATATGGGATTAGATTAGACAGGGCTTGATGGCCGGCGCGGACACGATGGGCCGAAGGGCCTCTATCCGTGCTGTATAACTCTATGACTCTATCTATGACTCTATGGGTGATCAGCACCTTTAAATTACATTTGGGAAACTTTAAAATACCCAATAAAGTGGGGGAATCATACACAATCTGCATTTAAGTAAGATAGTGTGGCTTATCAGAAAATGTAAGGAGTTAGTATATATTTAAAATCAGTCAAAAGAATAGGTTATGTTAGATTCTTGGAACTAAGTAAAATTGAAATGAAAATCTTCCTTCACTGCATCCATGTGCATGGTGCGATGCTCCTGGCATTGACCTCGTCCACCATAGCTTCCCACTGCCTCTTCAGCATGTGTCTGGAGGGTCTCCTGCCCTCCTGCGGATATAGGACGGCCCTCCATCTGAACACCTCTTTCACCAAGGCCTCTAGTGCACTGTCCGAGAACTTGGTGCATGCTCTCTACCAGGCGCAGCCATTCTTCAATATCTTCTAGCACTTCCCAAAGGACTTCCTGCAGCCACAGTGCACCTCCCCTTTAAGAGGTGCAGGCTACCTTTAAGTAGTGCTAGCCACTCCTGATATCGTGGCCCCCTGCCGGTACATGCAGCCAATCAACAGCGCAGGTAGCCCTGGCGGCACGCAGCAGTCTTTCAAATCAGCAGGCAGCACGAACGTTATGTGCTGCCTGTATCGCAACCAACGGGCGCGGGTCAATCATGCACTGCGATCCCAGCGCCCATTTTCGGGGGTTACCCAATATAACCCCCCATGTAACTCTATGTAACTTGATGCTAGTACTGGATGCTTTAAATGAGAAGAATTCCATTCCTCAACACTTACACTGTTTACCCTGATGAGCACAAAAATTGAAAAAATGAAATGCTGAAAGATGTCACTGATCAGCCTGTCCTCTTGCAGTATATTGCAGCCATAAGGACCAGCGCCAGCTGCCTCAGGGCAAACCAATTTTGAAGTGGGGGCCTCAAACAGGTGTTAGGCTCCTTATTTGCATTTGCCTTTGTTATCCTTCACCAATATGGCGGGCGGCGCACTCTGGCCGGAAATTTGCTCAAATTTCCTGCTGACCATATTGGGTGTTTAGTAGGCTAGTTAGTGCCTGAAAAATGGGCACTGCATGGCTGAATTTCTAAGCCAATGACTCAGTGCAGTAGAACATTTGTATTGACAAATATCAATCTATTTCAAGCTGTGATATTGTATTTTCAACTTCAAATTAATTAAAGCAAACTGTTAAGAACCGAGTTAAGGTGGTATTTCCACTTTTAGAGCACCAAGGTTAGCCCAGCAAAGTGTAAACTGACTTAAGCCTAACAACATTAAAACTTCTATCATCCTATCTGTTGTCACCATAACAATGAAAGCCAAATCAAAATCAAAAATGGTGACAAGAAAGAGGGTTGAAATGACCGTTCACGTTGTTATTATATGAATGATTAACATATTCATACCAAATTCCTCTATGTACTTTTTTAACAGAGGGAATTAACCAATTTAAAATAGACAGTTTAAATGTTTAAAGTAACTGAGGGGCATTTGGTAAGAGTGGGTTAAGTGGTTGTCTGATAACATTGGCAACAGTCATTTTTAGTCTTAAGTGTTTTAAACATAAAGCGAAAACAAAGTGAATAAGGAGAAACCGTTTCCACTGGCAGGAGTGTTGGTAACCAGAGGACACAGACTTAAGATAATTGACAAAGGAACCAGAGGGGAGATGAGGAGAAATTTACTGCCTGGGGGTAGTGGAAGCAGTTTTGATAGTAATTTTCAAAAGGGAATTGGATACATACTTGAAAAGGACAAATTTGCAGGGCTATGGGGAAACAGCAAGGGAGTAGGACTAATTGGATAGCTTTTTCAAAGAGCCGACATAGGCATTAGGGGCCAAATGGCCTCCTTCTGCGCTGTGTAATTCTGTGCTTCTAAGTGTGAAGTGCTACATTTCAGGAAAATGAACGGAAAGAAAATGTTCCCTAAATAGTAAGACTCTTAAGGGGCGATTTTAACCTTGTTCACTTGGCAGGCTGGCAATTAAAATTGCCCGAGGGATGCACTCACTCTCCAATGACCCATTCCCTTTCCATAGCCTTCAATTTTAACCTGCACTTCTGAGCAGGCAAGAAACAAAATGAAAAAAGTAACAGAAAGGAAGAGAAAAACAAATTATAAGAGAGACACCCATACCAGCAGCAATAAACACAGGTAACAGAGACAATTTGACTTTCCACAGGCAGTACTGCGTGAGATCAAATAGAATCATACAGTCATAGAAAGATTACGGAATGGAAGGAGGCCATTTGGCCCATCGAGTCTGCGCCGGCTCTATGCAAGAGCAGTCCAGCTAGTCCCACTCCCCCGTCCTTTCCTCGTAGCCCTGCAAATTTTTTCCTTTCAAGTACTTATCCAGTTCCCTTTTGAAGGCCATGATTGAATCTGCCTCCACCACCCCCTCGGGCAGTGAATTTCAGATCCTAACCACTCGCTGTGTAAAAAAGTTATTCCTCATGTCAGCTTTGGTTCTTTTGCCAATCACCTTAAATCTATGTCCTTTGGTTCTTGACACTTCCGCCAATGGGAACAGTTTCTCTCTATCTACTCTGTCTAGACCCTTCATGATTTTGAATACCTCTATCAAATCTCCTTGCAACCGTCTCTGTTCCAAGGAGAACAACCCCAGCTTCTCAAGTCTATCCACGTAACTAAAGTCCCTCATCCCTGGATTCATTCTAGTAACTCTTTTCTGCACCCTTTCTCAGGCCTTCACATCTCTCCTGAAGTGCGGTGCCCAGAACTAGACACAATACTTCAGTTGTGGCCGAACCAGCGTTTTAGAGAGGCTCATCATGACTTTCATACTTTTGCACTTGATGCTTCTATTTATATAGCCCAGGACCCTGTATGCTTTTTTAACCGCTTTCTTAAACTGCCCTGCCACCTTCAACGATTTGTGCACATATACCCCCAGATCTCTCTGTTCCTGTACCCCTTCTAGTAGTTTATATTGCCTGTCCTCATTCTTCCTACTGAAATGTATACCTTAATAGTCCTAATTAAGAAACGAAAGAACTTGCATTTAACACCTTATCACATCTCAGGAGAGGTTAACCAACTGAGCTGCCATTCTTGATTGAAGACTGTATTTAAGCAATTCGCATAAAACCTTGCCTTTGATCCCTGGCAGCAGCTGCGTCAAATATCACCAAATATCCATCAACATCCTCAGGAACCAGTAATTATCCCTTAACCTGCTTTTAAACATCTCAGCTGTATTAATATTAGGAGACGTTCTAAAGGGGGTAATTTAAACATGACCCACCCGGCAGGAAACTGATATGATCAGAATGGCCGCCTTTTTTACACCCTGCCCAATTTTAAGTTAAAGAGCAGCGTGTAAAACGGGCAGTTAATCTGATTATATGTGTCAGTTTCCCATCGGTCAGGTTAGGTTAAAATTACCCTCTTTGTTTTTGTTTCATTAATAACAAGGATGTGCACTTCGAAAGCAGAGAAAATATTTATTGCAGTACTTAATAACATGCCCTTAATTAATGTAATGTTTATCACACAAGCAGTGCATGGTGGAAAAAATAGCAAAATACAAAGCATGGTACAAATGCCTTTTTCCAATGCATCATAGAAAAACTGACACCAATAAATATTATTTCAGCACTGCCACAGCAGCCTGTGATGCAATACATTCCAGCTTTAAATATGCAGCATCTACATTGCATTGAAATATTTACTCATTAATAATTTACTTATTATTACTTCCTGAAATGAGACTAGCTGAAACGAAAATTGCCACGAAAAGCTACACGCGAAACCACATCAATGTTACTTATTCATAATTTGAATATTTTAATAATTAATTCACCAATATAGATTAATTAGTTATTAAGCCAAAGTGTAGTCATCATATCATTAATTAAAACAGAAAATGCTGGCAAAGCTCAGCAAGTCAGGCAGCATCTGTGGAGAAAGAAACAGAGTTAATGTTTCAGGTCGAAGACCTTTCATCAGAACTGGAAGATGTTAAAGAGTTAAAAGTTTTTAAGCAAGTACAGAGCCTGGGAAAGGGGGGGAGGGAGGGGAGGGGAGAAAAGAACAAAAGAGAAGGTCTGTGATAGGGTAGAGGGCAAGAGTGATTAAATGACAAAAGGGATGATGGTGCAAGGCAAAGAGGGTGGTAATGGGACAGGTTAAGAAACAAAAGATTGATCAGGAGTAGCTGTAAATGGCAGCAGCAGAACCATTACCAGCACTAACTGACCGAAAAAAATGGGAGCAGTGGTTATGATCTGAAGTTATTGAAATCAATGTTGTAATGTGCCTAAATGAAAGATAGGCTAAACGAAAGATAGGATAAAACTGACAGTAACTTGGTCCAAATTGGTGCTCCATTGAGAGTTCATTCAGGCAGATTATCAGGATGGCTTGTATGGGAAGCGGAAGCTTTACATTGGTGCAGTTCTGATGCTGAGGTTTGTGCTGATCAAAGGAGACTTTATTTAGTGTTACCATGGTATACCTGACCTTGATGAACCCAAAAATTCACCCACAAGTGAGAGGTCGGAGAGGAATTTCCCAGATTTTTTTTCCCTTATTGGCCTGGGTTTTGATCTGGTTTTTCATCTCTCCCAGGAGATTACATGGATCTGGGTGAGTAGGGACTGTCTGTATCGTGATGCATAGGACATCACAACTATATGGGACAGGCTAGATGGACCAGTGGATCTCTTCCAGTCCATCATTTCCATATGTTCTTAAGTGTATATAGGTTAACACATAAATGGCTGGTTATTACAATGCAATATACTGTAGGCAACACAGACATTAAACTGCGAGAAGCAAGTATTGTTATCCGTGATCAAGAATATTTGCCCAGTATAAAACAGTGAATCATTATAGTCAAAATCTTTTCCCAAAGGTAGGGGAGTCTATAACGAGGGGACATAGATTTATGGTGAGAGGGGAGAGATACAAAAGGGTCCAGAGGGGCAATTTTTTCACTCAAAGGGTGGTGAGCGTCTGGAACGAGCTGCCAGAGGCAGTAGTAGAGGCGGCTACAATTTTGTCTTTTAAAAAGCATTTGGACAGTTACATGGGTAAGATGGGTATAGAGGGATATGGGCCAAGTGCAGGCAATTGGGACTAGCTTAGTGGTATAAACTGGGCGACATGGACATGTTGGGCCGAAGGGCCTGTTTCCATGTTGTAAACTTCTATGATTCTATGATTATCAGTCAGTGATAGGAAACCTACAGCAGATGAGTTAAATTCCCCTTACTCTTCTATTTTCACACCATAAATCACACTCTGGAATTCTCTACCTTATCTCATCTCTATCCAACTTCAAAAGCCTCGTCAAAACTTTGCTCTCACATTTAGTCACCTCCCTAACTTTACTCCTTATTCCTGTTCAGGGTCCAATTTCCTCCTTCCCTGCGAAGCATCTTGGGATGTTTTGCTATGTTAAAGATAAGCCGCTGTTGAAGAAAGATCTTACTTTTTAATGAAAGTACAAACAAGGCTTTAAATTCATGAATGGAAAAAATATTCAGCTGCACTGCTGTTGGAAAAAGAACTCTCTCACTATCAGAAAATGCCATACATCTATTAATAGTAGGCCATTGTATTTCAATTATTTTTTAATAAAACAGAAATGATAGGTGTTAGTGCTCAACACTGAAGAAGTCACCCTAGTTTAATTGGATCCCTGACACATGTGAATGTGACTGAAACTGCAGTGATTTTGTGTCATGTGACTAATGCTGCATTGATACAAAGTTTTATTTTACTGAATGTTATAGAAAAGTAAGATACTGGCCTAGAAATTCAATTACGACTGAATATGGATGCAAGGGGGCGGGGCACGAGCTGCATTTGCCTGTTCATGTGGTCAGGTCGCAGGGACCACGTGAAATTGATGTTGCCAGCTCATTACAATGACTCAGGTATGCAGCCAGTACGACCTGTGCTATTCATTGGCTGCATGCCTGTTTGGGGCGGGGGGTGGGTACGGAAAGAGGGCATCTCTGATGCCTCTTAAAGGCAGCCAGCACCTCTTAAAGGGGAGGTGCACTCTAGCTGCAGACAGCAGGTAATGCTTCTGAAGAGAAAAATGGCTGCAAAAGGTACAAACAGGTCATCCAGGTTCTCCGCTGCTGCGTTGGATGCCCTGGTGCAGGTATTGAACAGAAGGAGGGAGATCCTGCTCCCCACAGAGGGCAGAAAGCCCTCCTGCCAATGGGAAGAGGTCGCAGAGGAGGTCAATGCTAAGAACTTTGCTCCCCAGGACATGGCTGCAATGCCGGGAAAAATTTCAATGACCCCACAGGAGTTGCCACGGTAAGAATGCTGCTCTCTTACTCTCTGCTCACACTTCCACTACCTCCAGCCTCACTGCTCACAAGATTCCCCTCTCCTGCTTCCTTCCACTCTCCTACAATCACCGCACCACACTTCACTCCATCTCCTTCTCCTCATACTTACACACTCACCACTATTGCAACCATCATCTCTCCAAGCCTCATACCTTACACACTGCATGCCAACCATTCTACCATGACAGGCACATGATCTAAACACCTCACAAGAATGTCACTAACACAATCTCTTCTTTCTTGCAGCAGAGGGTTGTGCACAACCAATGCCGGGAGGCTGCCAGTGAAGGAGGCCGAGCCCACCTATGTACCCTCTCCCTCGTGGAAGAAAACATGATGGCCATCATGGGCAGGTGGAGAGCCATGGCCGTGGTGAGCAACAAAGTTGGAGGAGACGTCGCCCAGGATCTCTTTTTCATTCTTATTTATATCTCATCCTACATACTCTACATGACAAACTGCAGCTGCGTTCATCAGCCACTTCTGTCTCTACTCTCCCTTCACACTAAAAGTTAATCCTTGTCCCTATCTTTCATTTCAGGTGCTAAAAATGTGAAGATACCTCTGCCACTTCAGGAAGAGGAGGCCAGCCTTCCTGAAGAAGTACCATCACCGGATCTCATCCTAGCAACACCAACTCAGATATTGGCACCATGCCTACTTTAGAGCTATGTAAGGAATCTTACAACACCAGGTTATAGTCCAACAAATAAAACTGTTGGACTATAACCTGGTGTTGTAAGATTCCTTACATTTGTCCACCCCAGTCCATCACCGGCATCTCCACATCATACTTTAGAGCTAGGCCAGAGGAGGGGCCTTCATGTGGTGAATCACCGCGCACAGGTGTGCAGGAGCTAGGGCAAGGGGATAGGATACAACAGGTGCCAACTCGCTGGAGGGTGAGATCGCATACCAGCTCTGCTGCAGCAGACTCAGATGGCCCAGACCATGCAGGAGTCCTGCTCCAACTTTGTGTCAAGGCTTGTGCAGAACTTGGAGACTATTCCATCCAACATGGACTGAGCAGGCAGCTCAGTGAACACAACAATGGCGCCCTCTGTGATGGAGCCTCTGCTGACAGCTCTGACAGCTTCCATGGCAGCAATGTTAGCTTATATAAGTATTTTAATCAGCAATGTAAATAGTTCTGCCGTGCACCCTGGGCGCCTACGGAGCAGCCCAATCCAATATGGCGCCCTGCCCACCTTATTGGCTGCTTAGGCGTCCCTATTGCACCTGAAAAATGGGTACAGTGCCATCAAATTTCTAGGCCATTGAGTTTTACAGTTTACTCCACTTAAAAGCGATTGACCAAAATGTAGTCTGACGGTGAATTCCTGATTTCAGTTGAAGTGCATGTTTTTGTTGTAAGATCTTGGGCCAGAAATTACCGTGAGTGATGAACGACCCGTGCTCTTTGCTTCATACCTACTAACTTACTCATATTGTATCCGCTGTCTTTACTGCGGGAACTTCCTCTAATGGGAACCTGAAAAGAGTCCAGCGTTAACTCCCGCGAACCTAGGACCTATATGGATGACAAGAGGAGCTCTTTCTCCCCTCAACCAATCAGATCTTTGACAAGCGGACAAGATTCAAAACCTTGAAGTTAAAGCTACAACAGTAAAATCAATTGTCAAAACAGTTAGAGAAAGTGAAATAAAGAGAGGTAAGAAATATCAAAGTAAAAGGCAGAGATAAAAGAGACAGAAAGAAATAAAAAATTGTTTTATGTCTAACAACTATTAAAATCACAATGAATGAGACTCCACATTTTTACAATGTAATTTTCAGTGCCAGAGGTTGTTTGGCAGTCACTAATACTTACCACGCTGTTAAAACTTAGTTTAGACATAAAAAAACTCAGCGTACCTGTTTTGTGGTGAGATTGGTTCGTTTCCAGCTGGGCAGGAGAGCAAATTGGCGCTGGTCCATTGATTGCAGCCGGCGAGGTCCCTTTAATGTGACGCTTTCAGATCACCGGTGAACCAGGAAGTGCAAGTTTGCGTTTGACTGTGCATAGAACTTGCTTTTCGATTTCCCCATTAATAACGGTGAGTGCTGTTAAGTTCAACATTATTTTGAAAGCAATTTCCGGCCCCTTATTTTTCTTAAGAAGAAATGCTGCGCTAAAAATAAAAACAACCAAAATTAGGATCTAGAAGGAAGGAATAATGAAGAAATAAAAAAAATAACAAAACATGAAAAGGGTGCACAGCTTTTATATATATATATATTTTATATAAAAAGGTAAGTCCATATTTTATAACTTAATATTACAACAGTTCCAGTCCAGCCTGATTTCCAAAAGTTCCCACAATTCTTGTGCCTCTGGCACTCATCAAGATTCTGGTTGTTATTTAAGATTCTATTTAAAAAAAACCTAAGGTATAATTAATTGTACAAATCCTATAATGTATCCCTGAGGGCCTAGAGACTGGCCAATAGCCATCACTAATAACTCCCTTCCACCCTTCATTCAAATCTGTGCCAAAGAAAATGCCATGTGAACTGTTTTCAAAGCAATGATTCATCTGAAGGCTTCAAGCGTTGGAATTGCCTTGTTTTTGAATATTCAGACCGAAAAACGCTACCATTTTTCAAATAAATATTTAAGTAATTATTGAAGAAACCACGATTTCTTCAATGTTTAACAAAAGTGTCTGTATAATGTATGGAGCGCTAACTGACTGTCTCGTCTTTAAAGCAAATTTGGCCTCAGGCCAATAATAATTAAAGATTATTTGTATGTTAATGTTTTTGGTACAAAATTTTATAAACTTAAATTACTGCACTTTTAGTTCAAATTCATTTTAAAGTCTGGAGCTGATTTCACATAATGCCTTCCATTTGACAGAATCATTTGGAATTGATATGGTGGTTTTAGTAAATCCGTGTTTAGCTCATCTCAGCACTACTTTCCCCTAATGAAAAAGAAATGAAAGATTTCTACTCCTATTTTTGCATTGTACACAATTACTCATTTCTGCCAGTATCCATTTAATAAGGGCTTGGGCACTTTACGCCATGTTTTTAATATACAGTTGTTACAATGGGCTCCATACAATTTTGTCTCCTAATTGAGATCATATTGCTGAAACATCTATGGGAAAGTCAGCTTATTTAGACATCTGGGATCCATTTGCATAGCATTTTGTCCACACCACCCACACAGCACACTGTAAATTACAGCACTGAGTTTATAAGATTATTCCCTCTGCACAGCAAACATTAGGTTGTCATCTACTTTGATAGGAGGGAAGAGGGGGGGAAAATACGTGCAACTGGGAATGACAACATTGCAATACCAATCATGTAGAACAGGAAAAGTCCTTCACTGTTCTCAATTAGCAAGTTACTGTCTTGGTTGGCATTTTGGAAACTTTAAATGTAACCCTCTGAGTATGGAATTGCTGTAACAGATTTCAAAATATGCATCTGCTTTCTGTCTCATTACATCTGCAAAAACAATTTCCAGTGAATGCCCTGAACTGATTTTTTAATTATTAATAAAAATGATGGTAATAAAAATAATTCTTAATTTTCTGATTTTTCATTTAAAATGAAAAGAGTCTTGTTGAACTGTTGTAATCTTGTTTCGAACGCTGGATATCACAACAGTGGACTATATGGCAACACCAATATACTGTAACTCAGAGTGCTGGGTGTAGGTTCAGCACATGATTCTACACTGTGCCCAAGAGTGCTGGAAGTGAGTTCAGCCCATGATTCAGCACTGTGCCTGGAGTCACTGAGCAGCCTGCCAGCGAGCTTGCGCACGATGTCATGGATCATGGAGGAGTCCAGTTCCAACTTCATAGAATCATAGAATCATAGAAGTTACAACATGGAAACAGGCCCTTCGGCCCAACATGTCCATGTCGCCCAGTTTATACCACTAAGCTAGTCCCAATTGCCTGCACTTGGCCCATATCCCTCGATACCCATCTTCCCCATGTAACTGTCCAAATGCTTTTTAAAAGACAAAATTGTACCCGCCTCTACTACTGCCTCTGGCAGCTCGTTCCAGACACTCACCACCCTTTGAGTGAAAAAATTGCCCCTCTGGATCCTTTTGTATCTCTCCCCTCTCACCTTAAATCTGTGCCCCCTCGTTATAGACTCCCCTACCTTTGGGAAAAGATTCTGACTATCGACCTTATCTATGCCCCTCATTATTTTATAGACTTCTATAAGATCACCCCTTAACCTCCTACTCTCCAGGGAATAAAGTCCCAGTCTGTCTAACCTCTCCCTGTAAGTCAAACCATCAAGTCCCGGTAGCATCCTAGTAAATCTTTTCTGCACTCTTTCTAGTTTAATAATATCCTTTCTATAATAGGGTGACCAGAACTGTACACAGTACTCCAAGTGTGGCCTCACCAATGCCCTGTACAACTTCAACAAGACATCCCAACTCCTGCATTCAATGTTCTGACCAATGAAACCAAGCATGCTGAATGCCTTCTTCACCACCCTATCCACCTGTGACTCCACTTTCAAGGAGCTATGAATCTGTACTCCTAGATCTCTTTGTTCTATAACTCTCCCCAACGCCCTACCATTAACGGAGTAGGTCCTGGCCCGATTCGATCTACCAAAATGCATCACCTCACATTTATCTAAATTAAACTCCATCTGCCATTCATCGGCCCACTGGCCCAATTTATCAAGATCCCGTTGCAATCCTAGATAACCTTCTTCACTGTCCACAATGCCACCAATCTTGGTGTCATCTGCAAACTTACTAACCATGCCTCCTAAATTCTCATCCAAATCATTAATATAAATAACAAATAACAGCGGACCCAGCACCGATCCCTGAGGCACACCGCTGGACACAGGCATCCAGTTTGAAAAACAACCCTCGACAACCACCCTCTGTCTTCTGTCGTCAAGCCAATTTTGTATCCAATTGGCTACCTCACCTTGGATCCCATGAGATTTAACCTTATGTAACAACCTACCATGCGGTACCTTGTCAAATGCTTTGCTGAAGTCCATGTAGACCACGTCTACTGCACAGCCCTCATCTATCTTCTTGGTTACCCCTTCAAAAAACTCAATCAAATTCGTGAGACATGATTTTCCTCTCACAAAACCATGCTGACTGTTCCTAATTAGTCCCTGCCTCTCCAAATGCCTGTAGATTCTGTCCCTCAGAATACCCTCTAACAACTTACCCACTACAGATGTCAGGCTCACTGGTCTGTAGTTCCCAGGCTTTTCCCTGCCGCCCTTCTTAAACAAAGGCACAACATTTGCTACCCTCCAATCTTCAGGCACCTCACCTGTAGCGGTGGATGATTCAAATATCTCTGCTAGGGGACCCGCAATTTCCTCCCTAACCTCCCATAACGTCCTGGGATACATTTCATCAGGTCCCGGAGATTTATCTACCTTGATGCGCGTTAAGACTTCCAGCACCTCCCTCTCTGTAATATGTACACTCCTCAAGACATCACTATTTATTTCCCCAAGTTCCCTAACGTCCATGCCTTTCTCAACCGTAAATACCGATGTGAAATATTCATTCAGGATCTCACCCATCTCTTGAGGCTTTGCGCAGAGCATGGAAACCATTCTGTCCAACATGGACCGGGCAGCCAGCTCCATTAACACAACAGTGGCACCACCATGATGCAGCCTGTGATGACAGCTCTGACAGCTTCCATGGCAGCACAGACTGCTGCTATATAAGCTTAGAAGGCATCCATCTTGGCTCTTGGGGTCAGTGTCAACAGGGACCTGCAAAGCATCAAAGCAGTCCTGTGCTCTGTTCTCATGCAAAGTCATGGGAGTGCTGAGGTGCCTTCCCAGGAGAGTGGTCTTGGCTCCATGGGAGAGGCATCTGCTGTCCACTCTCAGGATGACTGCTTCCCCACAAGCAACTTCGCCAGTGCTCTTGTTAGTGCCTCACAGCCAGCTGGGCAAGACTGCTCCGGCCCATGCCGAGATGTGGCAGTCTGCAGCCAGGCCCTCAAGGCCCTGAGCTCCTGAGCTGTTCAAGGTCGCCCACCACGGCCACCTGAAGTGTTCTGAATGTAGGCTTAGCAGCCTGCCAAGCTGTGGCTACTGGGGAAACACCTCGTAGGAGCACACAAGACAGAAAATGAGGGCTGGCACAAGGGTGATTTTTAATTATTTCTGTTAACTATTAGATAGAGATGAAATTGAGTTGATTGCTAAATTTGTTTTTTGTTCTGGATTTGGTGTTGGTGTCTATCTTTGTAGTCAAATGAGGGTAAGACCCACAAGGGAAGCAATCGGATAGTGATAGTAAGGACAGTGGTCAGGATTGTGGGACTTTTGATGTAATGGGGATGGGAGGGGTAATTTAGGTGATGTGCTCCTCGATGAGCCGGTCTCCGACAGCTCTGACAGTTAGGGGCACTTGTGATCGCTGCCTCTGCTCCTGCTCTTCCTCTTCCTGATCCCCCTCCCTCTTCTGGCAGCTACTCCTGCTCTCTGGTGTCTTCCTTGCTGCTCCCCCTTGTCCTCCAGAGGGTTCAACACACGGCGAGTAAAGCACTGGGGTGTACAAATATTGAAAACGGTTCCTGCAAGAGGCGCAGGACCCCAATTTACATAAAATATTCTTCCCTTTACATAGTCCTGACAGGCGTTCCTGCAGTTAGGACATCCACCTTCAATATGGTGGGTGGCGCACTTCCAGCTGGTAATGTGCACACGCTTCCTGCCTGCCATATTGGCACCATAGTAGGCCGGTTAGTGCTCAAAAGACGGGCACTCCATGGATAAATTTCTAGGCCAATGGGGGCGATCTTTGTATTGCTACCATTTCATTTGTGCTTAAAAATGAAACAGCAGCAGAGCTGGAATCAAGTGGCAGGTAGTCACAGCAACTTACCTTTGTGTTGACATCCCAAGAACTATGGGATGTTTCTGACAGATTTGATTAGGTGCTATATAAATGCAAGCTTTCTTTCTGCACATTGGCCCGTTTTTCTTTCTTCCCATTCCCCCTTCAGTTCATTCTGGCATTCTAACGGAACTGCCCCAATTGCACTGCTCAGGATTTCTCAGCAAGGTCGCTCCAAAGCTGTAAGGTCCATGGGTAAAAACGTTATAGAATGCCTTTGGGAGCTTTAATACAAAATGTCAACCACAATGGATGGCAGACAGAATGGAACAGAAACTGTAATTAGTATGGTTACCAGGTCTGTTGGAAGTGAATTCAGCTACAAGTCTGCCACCAAGTTATATTGGTACTGGCATAAAACCCACTTCACAGGTTTGTGATTCAGCACTCATAAAGGATACATTGTGACACATATGGTGTCCAGTTCAACATTTGACACAAATGACAAACATTCTTTTGAGGTTTGTTGAAAATAGTTGGTCATGACCTACATCCAAGAAAATTCAGAACAGACTATACGGACAAAGAATGTCATTGTACTCATTTATCTCTAACTTTCAACATGTAGAATATTCTTTACAAAACAAACTGTGCAGGGATTGCCACCGGAACCCATGTGGTTACATCAAGAATTCAATTAAATACAAGCTGGGAAATTCCTAGGAAGCCTTGGGAGAGGGGGCACACCTGGGGAGGAGCAGAACCTCTGCCCTTCCACTGGCACTGTCTTGATTCCATCCAAAATCCCAGTGGCAGACTAATTTGAATATTGTGGATGGGCACCCGGATGCTTCTTGGCACAATTGTGATGCCCACCTGAGCAGAGGGAAGAATTTCACAGTGGCACCTTGTGGGTCCACAGAGCTCTGGCAGTGCAGCAGAATTTTTAAAAAAGTAACCCTGGTCCTTTCTTCTGCTTGATTTGGCATTGCAATTGATCACTCTGTAAAACTCGCCTTAATATTTTTAAAGCTCCCCCACCCCAACAGCTCTAGTAACTCACAAACTCTCCTGGTGTCCCATCACTGTTAAGGACATAACTGAAAAAAACATGTTATATGACTTTTAAAAATTAATCCAATTGTATTATTACACACCTGCCATTTGTGGGTGAGCATATTATGAGCCCATCCCTGAAAATTCTGAGATTTCCAACTGGGCCAAAACAGGGCCCAAATCCTGCAGGATTCCAGGTTTCACTCCAAATTCTGCCCTCCACCCCCACCCCTCCAATGCCAGTGTGCTACTAAACCACCCTTCCTAGCCCAAGAATCTTGGGGGATTACCAAATCATTTCAAACAGCTATCTTAAACAAAGAAGAAGATACAAGAGGTTTAGGGCTGCTGAAGAGGTGGTAAATTTGTGGGCCATTGCATAATTGCTGCCTTGCTTAATGGTTTCTCGAGTTTTAAAGGTTATTGAGCTTGCTTACAGACTGGAGAGAGAGAGCATAACAAGTTTAAATGATATTTCTTGAATTAGGTCCCAGAAAGGAAAATTATTCTTGAGGGATTCTCTCTATACCTAAAGAGCCTGTCTCACTGGTTGGTCGCTTACTTGTTGACCTGTGTTATAGACAATGGGCCCGAAAACCCATGATCTCACTCCGCTGCCAAAACAGTAGTAGAGCAGACTTCTGAAGAGTCAGAGACTTACATGTCTGATCCCATCAGAATTCCCGGCATCAGACAATTGAAATATTTCTGGCATGCACCCACACCAGGATCAGTGAAGGTGGAGTGCCCATGAGGTGGAGGGGGGAATTGTAGGAATATGCAATGGTGGCCAGCCATTCGGGACAGAGCCAGCAGGCCAGCCGAGGTTTGCACAAAAGGTGAAAAATGAAATTTTCCTAGGAAGGATGCATTCAATCCAGCCAAAGGCTGGCTGGCTTGACTTCCAGAATCTTGAAATCAGCCTGAAACAATCCTATGGGCCCCACTTCTGAAGGCAGTCAGTACGTTGTGGTCACTAGTGGCATGACTAGCGTGAATTCTGGTGGGTGACAACATCCTGATTTGATCTTAGACGCACACACATACATATACTTCATTGATAAATCAAAATATTTACTTTTCTTGGTTGATAATTATTTCCCAGTTTAAATTTTTCATTTGCTTGTAAACATTTTACAACACCATTTTAATAAATCACTGGAAGATTAACTGACACAAATTATTTTTTTTCTCATTATGTTGAACCGATTTACTCCCCCTGCTGAGCCTGAATGATTCAAGTTAAAGCTTTAGTTGATTGGCTAGCTTTTACATTGGATTGTGAGCATGGTTTAAAGGGGCCCTGAAATTATGCTGCGGATACGAGACTATAAACACCTGATAGGTTCCCCTGAAATTCTTTCCTTCATTCTTAAAGTGGAGTGCTAAACAAGTAAATACCTCTGCTAAAACAGCAAAGGAAGGAATTCCAGATTAACATGCTAAGCGCTCATGGACTAATATCCCACTCCATAATTTCAGGGCATGGGTGTTGCAGAGTCCTTTAAAGAAACCATAACTGCACTACTGGGTGCAATACTTGACTCTATATAGTGGCATAACCATGTTAAAACATGTAAGATGTTTGGCAGATGCAAAAAGATTTATTGTAATATCAGCCCTCTATATTTCGCATAAAGGGGGTGAAAATTGGTCAATGCCAGTAGTGCAAAATAGGCTGACAGCGAATCAGAAGCCCATTTTACACCAAACCCCATCTTCCTTTCCAAGTCCATGGATTTGCTATCAGCCCGTTTTGTGCTATTGGCATTGACCAATAGTGTTTTCAGCTTGAAAGTACACCATCTTAAATTTGATAAGAATTTGAATTAAGTCAAGCTAGTGGAGAAATGGAAACTTGGAGCCCTTGTGCGCTCCACATGGAGCAGTGGTTCTTGGTTTGCGCCTGCTTGCCACACAGTGAGGAGGTATCAGGAGAAGTCAGGTACTACCATATAGAGATGGAAGTTAAAGAAATTCATTCAAGCTACTCTTGCATACCTTCTGATGGGCAGTTAGACATGGCATTTCCTCAGGCAAAGGTCATCTATCTGATTTTTTGATTGTAAAGTTATGTGGAAGGGAAAGCATAGCTTTTTTAAAACAAAGAAAAAAATTCCAAATCAGAAGCAGCTCAGCACATTTTTCCTGCATTAGGTTCTATTTGCTACCATCCATTACACTTCCTTTCAATTGAGAAGGAAGGGTGCTCTGGCCTCTGCAGCTGCTGTTAACACTCTTCCATGCAATCATTGAACAGTAAGTATTCCTCTAAAGGGCACCAGTCCTATCATGTTTTCCTGTAGCTTCCCCCTCCTTTCTTTAATGAAATGCCTAATTGCTGCAATGGACCTTCATTCAGGAGGAAAGATAGTAAGTTTCAATATCAGCCAAGGGCATTGAACCTGGATCCTCTGCTTGAAAGTCTAGTACCAAACAGAACAACCAGGCTGTCCCAGTAATGCTATTTATTTTTGTTTTATTTTGACATAACACTTCTTGTGCTGAGAACAAGCTTGAACTTATCTTTTTTTGGATTTAGAACGTATAAATAAATCTTTGTCAGAAAGCTTTCACGTTAATAGATTTTTTTTTGTTGTGTAATAAGATTGCCTGTTCTGAGAACAAGTTGGCAGATATTTTAATGAGAGAACAAATCCAAAATCATTACTTGTCAAAGTCTCTATGCAGTAAGAGGTTTGTGCAGATAACACAGTAAAACATGAATTGAAGTAAACTATTACATATGTAATTTGATGTAAAATTGCATTGTGCGATTGTGACAGAGAACACTATACAGCAATCCTTTCTAACAACATTTTACTTAGCCACATATGTTCTTATTAAAGGCAATGCTAACATAATGTTGAATAATTTATTTACAAATATTTCTTTTTCTAAGTATTCTGAGCTGTATGTTGTTTCAGTGTGGAGAAATCGATTTATGTATGCTCTCTTTCTCTCTGTAGTGTGTTTTGACTAAGCTGACACGTGGCGAATTTTAACTCTTTCCTGAAGTGGCTTCCATCTTAAACATTCCCTTAGAATTGAAGCTGAAAATTAAGAAGCAATAAAACATCCAGGGCAATAAGCTAATAAAAATACTTAGTGTCACAACTCACTGAACAGTCAATATTACAAAGGTGGGAATTGAGGTTACACCAAGAAGGTGCTCCTTGCTTCAGTTCTACTTCCTGCTACTTCCAGGAACTGCTGCAGGAGCAATTCCCTGTTGCCACTATCAACAACAGAAACTATTTATATTTCTGCAGCATTTCTCACATACAGAAAAATGTCTCCAAGCGCTTTATAGAATAATGGAAAACTGGACGGTGAGAAGGAGGGGTACCAGAAAAACATTTAGAGTGGGGGCTGAACATGTTTCACAGTGAGGCTAAATTCTACATTGTTGACATTTCTAATATTTGAACCCTTAATGATCTGTAGAGCAGGAAATTCAAATTAGCTCTGTAACACATTATTAAATTTGACTCTTTTGGAGCTATGATCGAGGTGATGCCAGAGACTGTGGATTGTGTAAGAAAGGTGCCCCAATTCTTGCAGTTGATAAAGTTAATCAAATAAGAGATCCAAATCTAAAATGTATTTAACGATCTGTACATGGACTTTTACAATGAACTCAAATGAACTTAATATGAAAACTGTCACTAGTCAAATATCTAAAATATGCAAATGTAGAAAAGGCAAATGATGAAATGTGAAACCATTATTCATAAAAATTTACCATAAGCCATGGTTGGACATTTTACTAGCGAGGGTTGAGTTACTATCCAGCTTTAATAAGCTGAATAAACAAAGCAACTTGCTACGAAAACCACCAAGCTAAATTCCAGGAGAACCTCCCTTGAGGTATTAGGGTAAATTCTAGATCCTGTGATCCTTGTGGGGAGCTTCACTCGAAGACAGCACAGGTCGGAGGTAGGGCTGCAACAGTGTTGCTTTGATTCTCTAATCTGCATTCCCTTCAAGTGAGACTCCTCGCTCGGAGCATAACATTGGTGAATTTGTTTCATTTTATGTAGTATATCTGTCTACATCAGCGAACAAGCCTTCCATTCTATGAATATGTAGATGATATGTGATGACAAGAATATCTTCACAGATGTGTCCTTCAATTATCCTGACAGTGCTCATGATCATGCTATCCATGGGATTAGGCAAGAGCTTCAGCACGGTAGATGGCTGCTATGTAAACATTATCTGATGGATAGTGTTGCCTGTGTTTGGTGTCCTGTTCAGCTGACAGAGGCTACGGTTTCAAAGTCTTTGAACCGTGCACAAGAGAAGTATAAGTTGGTCTAATACAACCACAAGGATAGACACAATACAGCTTTAAGAGGGTGTGTGATAATTTAATGTCTTGTTGCATCTTGTAGGGCTTTTTAAAACCATATATTTACTGTCAGTTAATATGGAGAAGAAAATCAAGAATAAAAAATGGCTAAAAAAGGTAATATTTGCTTTTGGATTTTAAAATGAGAGTTTTGTTTATTTTTGTCACAATGGCTTCTAATAGTTCTCCCTGCCTGGCTGACTACCTTCTCCTCTGTACTTTATTCCTCTTGAGGTATAATTTTCTCTCATTTGAAGCTAAGTACCAATTTCTGGTCAGTGAATAGCTAGTTGAGACAAGTTCAAGAAAAAATGCTATGTGCCATCTAACAGATAACTGAAACAACATTTCAAGCACTGTTATAAATCATGTACTGTAATCCTTCAATAATATTTACAGTACCCATAAGTACAAGGCAGGAACAGAGTTCAGTATAAGATGCAAAACTTCATGGCAAACATTTGCCCCTTAAGAATAAAACACTTTTTACTTCCTGCGGAATAAAAGCTACAGTCTGCCAGGTTTCTTCTAAAATATGTTTATTAAAAGCCATATAGTGAACACAGTGATAAAAAGCACTTGCAAATGAGAGAGGGAAAACTGCCCTCCTATTATTCCTGGATACAGCGCAAGAACATGCTGTAGTCTTCAAAAGAGTAAAGCTATCACTAACGCTTTTATTTTGTCTGGTCTTGTACAAAGTAAACGGGATTTCAAAAAACCCACATTATTTCAGGGAGTGCCCAATAGAATCAGCCTTGTTGTGGTGCCTGCTATCCTTTGTGAATGATATTCATTCCGAATTCTTAGTGAAAAAAAATCAGGCATCAGTCAAAAATTCTGAATCTGAGTAACTTGTCTATCCATGGGAACGGAAAGTATTCTATTATATTTCATTTATTAATTTAAAATAGTTACTTTAATTGCATAGTTGCATTCTGCGTTTTTTTTAATGTTACAGAGCTTGGGCACTTACTGCAGTCAGTGCTAGGAGTCTTATGTATCAGTTTGTGTATAGTACCTCTTCAATAGTTGCCCCATTCACTCCAGTTCTTTCCTTTTTCTCAATTGAATCTCAGTAACACAGATATTTTTGTTCTTAAGAAGATGCAGAGAGAAACACTACAAAAGGAATCACATAGATTGCTACACCATATCATTTTAAAATTGCAGCCAAGCATTTATACTTCCTCGATCAAAGAATTGTAAACAATTTTACAACACCAAGTTATAGTTCAACAATTTTATTTTAAATTCACAAGCTTTCGGAGGCTTCCTCCTTCCTCAGGTGAACATTGTTGGATTTCCAACATCGTTCACCTGAGGAAGGAGGAAGCCTCCGAAAGCTTGTGAATTTAAAATAAAATTGCTGGACTATAACTTGGTGTTGTAAAATTGTTTACAATTGTCAACCCCAGTCCATCACCGGCATCTCCACATCGATCAAAGAAGGCAGCACAAGTGCCACAACATCATTCCAGGGAGCTCCATGGAAGTTCTTTATAAGCACATTTACAATTTTATTGTACATACCTCACAGAGCAGATTCTCTTCCACTGTTGTTGAGAGCAATATCTCCATGGTCACCTTATAGGAGTATACTTGCAAGGAGACAGAAAACATTCCATATTATAATGTAATCCCACTGGATTGAAATGTTTGGATTGGTAACCATTTTTTGTATTTGTTTTTGGCATGTGGGTGACATTGGCAATGCCACCTTTGTTACCCAGCCCCAGTTGCCCTGATTGAGCTTTGTAGCAATTGTTTGTACAACAGAGTGCTTGATAGGCCACAACAGAGGGCATTAAGAGTCAACCATATAGAATGGGCTCGACCAAGTAGGAGTAGCAGGTTCCCTTCAATGAAGGACATTAGTGAGCCAGTTGGGTTTTTACAACAATCCAGCAGCTTTAATGGTCATTTTTTCTAGTGCTAACCTACAATTACCAGATTTTTTGAATTCAATTTCCCACCTTGGCTTGCTGGGGTTTGAATTCACAATCTCTGGATAGTGAGCACAGTACTATAGTCACTGCACTTCTGTACCCAATCACCAGCTGGTAGGCTCAGCATTTGGACTGGATAGTGTAACCTTAATTATGTATGTTTTGGGGAATTTGTGTGTCAAACCAGCAGATTGTTGGTAATTCCAGGAAAATTGGGCTCCTTGTTCGATGGATGAAATTAGTTTACCTGCATAGACTAGAGACAGCCTACCTAGCAACTCCATAAGGACGTGATAAAACCCAACTAAAGTAAAGGCTGGTGAATTTGGCCAATAGTGGAAGGACTCAAGCCTACAACCAAAAAAAAATCATTGGGTAAAATTGCAGGGTACGGTTTGAGCATCCATTCATACAGCATTCCTTTGTCTGGCGTTTTAAACAGAAGCACTAACATATAATTACTTCATCTGATATTTTAAATAAAGGCATTAACTCAGACACAAGATTTTCTTTGTGTTTATATACTAACATCAAACAGCACAATTTCATCCCACGTTAGTCAGCTGATCTACAATAGAACATCCTTAATTATAATGACACCGGATGGAAAAATATTACATTTTATAGAAGAATAATGTAAACTAGTGTCTGTGAAATTTGCTCAGGAAAATTATAATTGTACCACAGGGAAAAGTGTCGGACCAGATAAAAGTTGTGAATCTTTGGAATTCTCTGCCTGAGAGGGCTGTGGGTACTCAGTCGTTGAGTATATTCAAGACTGAGATCTATAGATTTTTGGACACTAAGGGAATCAAGGGATATGGGGATAGGGCGGGAAAGTGGAGTTGAGGTAGAAGTTCAGCCATAGTCTTATTGAATGGTGGAGCAGGCTCGAGGGGCCGTATGGCCTACTCCTGCTCCTATTTCTTATGTTCTTGTTCTTAAGTAAGTGCATCAATGAAATTCTATCTACCCAATGGCCTAGGGTGGTTGCTTGTGTTTATGAGGTTGTGCCCGCACCATGTAATGCTAGAGATAAGTAACTCATAGATATTTAAACCTTATTTCAGAACTGCATTTTCATATCATTTGTATCTTTTAATTATATTTATTTTGCTATTAGCTTTACCAGAATAAATTTAACAGGGTACATTGTTTACTCCAAAATATTATGGCTTTCTTTAATATGATGAAGCTTTAATGGTTTCTAGCTGAGTTAATATAGAATTACTATAATTTTTCGTCCATTTTATTTTTGGAGGTGCCGATTCATGCTAACACTAAGGACACCCCATGCTATCGATTCTGTCCCACTAGGACATGCCTTAAAGCTGTCCAAATAAATTTTCATTTCTAATCTTTAACACTTACCAGAGAGGGAAAAGTTCTATCTCTTATTGTGTCTGGATTGGATTCAAACCCCAGTACCAGAGGTGAAAGAATGGCGTTCAAACAAATTTACTCAACCCACTTTTTCTTCTGTTTAATTTAATCTGGTCTGAACTGGTGTGAACCAGTTACCTGCAAGCATTAAACTTTAAAGTGCAGAGTCTTCATAAAGAAGTGATTGGTGATTTGTTTTTTTTGTTTGAGCAGGGAGAATAGCTCTCTATCACTTCTGTCACAGGCCCTGAATTTCCTCACTATCTTCATCATGTACGCCATGATGAAGATATTATTGCGTAAAAAGTGTTTGAGGAAACTCACGACTTGCACATTGCGCTGCTTATGCGTTGTTAATTTACTAAATAAGAGTTTCCTTGACCTTTTGGGCAGCTTTGACGATTTGCCTGCCCAAGCCCCGCGTGACTGATTTGCAATGGAACGCCACTCACCTGGTAGCGCTATGCCTGGTGCTTCCTTGCTTTCCAGCCATCACTGCACTCTGGCAATGTTAGACTCATATAAAACAGGCGCAGTTGCTCCCCCAGTTACCTGATTCAGGCAGAAGGAAGAGTTTGAGAGTTTTGAAGAGTCCCCAAATTTTGCATGCCAATTTCTGGCTTCACAGATGATTTCTCAATCTTTTTTTCCCACAGTTTTACTGAGACTTTCACTCCCCCCACCCCCCACCCCCACAGTGTTACAGTCTCACTCCATCCTTCACTTTTCATGCCCTTGCTGATATGTGTGCAACAAAAAATTTCTTTGCTGTTAAACATTACTACGCTAGTAATGCCTCCACCCCTCCCATACATAATGCTCAACTGGTCTGCTGGATTTCCCACCATCCCAAATAGTGAGCTGCCTATAAGAAGTTCAATTGGCGCTGGCAGTTCACCTCTCAAGGAGTACTGAGGCCTGGTGACAAAAATTGATCGAGCCTTCTGCCAACTGCATTGGGTGGCAGAGCAGATGCCGTGCCCACATCTTGTCCAATCTACGTCATTATCAAAAATCTCCCCCATTCATTTATCCTGGGATAAATGATTCATCTCGGGAATAGAATGGTTCAAAATTGACAAGTACTAAAACTGGAAATGATTATATTGGTGGAAGTAAATATACAGAATCCTCAGCACCAGACCATCAGAATCAAGACACATTCCCCTTCATCACTGGACCATCAAGAATATAGATGATTACCCCATCGTTGGACCATCACGGATCCAGTACATCGCTGTAGTAGGGAAAAGGATGTTCACTAAAACATCACTTCCAAAACTTTTGTAATCATCAGCAACCATGACCATCTGTTGCTAGGTGAATGTTGTGGACAAGAACATTTGTCTGTCAGTGCAGGTGTCCTGCTACTTTTAAAAGAGGCAGGCACATCCGAATTCCAAATAATCTAATGTTGGAGAAAGTAAAGAGATTTAACTTAAAAAAAGCATGCATTTATATAGCACCTTTCATGTCCTCAGGATATTCTAATGTACTTCACAGACAATTAAATACTTTTGAAGTGCAGTCGTTGTTGTAATGTGGGGAAACCCGGCAGCCCATTAGCATACAGCAAGGTCCCACAAACAGCAATGAGATGAATGACTAGTTAATCTGTTTTGGTGGTGTGTGTTGAGAGGCAAATGGTGGCCAGGACAATGGAAAAACTGCCCAGGTTTTCAAATGGCACCAAGGGATCTTTTATTCCCACCTGAATAGGAGGATAGGGCCTTAGTTTAATATCTCATCCAAAAGACTGTACCTCCCCCAATGCAGCATTCCGTCACTACTGTACTGAAGTGTCAGCCAAGACTAAGGGGTCGATTTTAGCTGTTCCTGTCAGGTGGGAAACAGGCAGCAGCAGGTCCAAGTTATACCCAACCCGATTTTACTTTCTATTGACTTCAATGTAAAGCAGGTGCCCGACCAGTGCCACCTGGCGGGATCAGTTCACATCGACCCCTATGTCCCCAACTGGGGCTGGAACCCATGACCTTCTGAGTCAGAGGTCAGAGTGCTACCACTGAGTCAAGCTGGCACTAATAGTCTGTTTTACACCCCACCTGATGTTACTGTCTAATGAAGTCATCCCTCATGCCATAGTTTACTTGCGCTACATTTGTCAGTAAAACACTAAAAATCCATTTGTGCTTTTAGAACATTTCTCAAACATACCACAGTTTCATAACTCATTGCAAATCTGGTCATGGGAAATTAACTTTGGCTGAGGATACTACAGCTGGACATTACCAGTGATCCAGCCATCAGCTTAATGTTTCATTCATAATCTAGTTTACAGTTGGCTGATCAAATTCTCAATGATGAAAAATAATCCTTAAAAAGCATGTGATGACTAATGCTGTAGCAAGATGGAAACCTTGGGAAAGGCAAGGAATGAATATTTTTCCAAGTTTCAAGATAAATCATGTACATAATTATACAAGAATTTTTTTTTAAATGACACCAGAATTAGAATTGATGTTGTTTATACAACCTATTCTATGGAATGTGGCAAAATAAGTGTGGGAATTTGACATAGTTGTTTAGAATAACAAATGTTGGACTGTGTGCAGCGGGACACCCTGAAATGATCAATCATTCCTGATGTTTATTATTTTGGGATTTCATTTGCTCAGTAATTTGGGATCATCACTTCCTACGGATGTGCTATCAAACTGCACTGGCAATACCTACATGAAGCTACATGACATACAGGGCTGCAAAAAGATGAAATTTTACAGGTCACTTAAGGAGAGCAAAATAAATGTCTGGAACACTCTGTGTGAAAACGTCTTCTACCTTTATTGGCTCTGTGGTTTCAAATAAAGATTGAGGACATTAATAAATATTTTACTGTATTACGGTGACCCTTTAAATTGTGAAGCAATGATGGGGTATAAGTTGGATAACGTGGCCTGCCAGCATAAACTGGTCACAGGAACGATCCCTACATCTGAACAGGGAGGCTCAAAGCCCGATCAAAATTGGGCCACGGGCCAAATTTAAATCAGACTGACGAGCTGTGGCTGCCTGTGGAGTCGGGAGGGCTTTCTCGCTCCTCCTGGCTCCACAGAAAGGTGTTTGAAGAATCCTGAGCGGAGCAGGCCCAACGCCTGCCCCCTTCATAGTTGACTAGTTTTGAAAAGGAATCCTTCAACAGGTGTTAGGTCACTAATTTACATATTCAAGGGATCTAACGCCTGCTTTAGGAATCCGCCTGGGACGCCTAAAAAATGGACCCCACAAATATAGCAGTGGGGTCGATTGGGCACAAGCTGTCCCACTGCTAAATCGATATGCTCTGCGCCCATTTTACACCAGGAAAGCGGGCGCAAAGCACACCAATTTATACTCTATTGGGATCAGTTCTAAATTCTAAAAACAGTTAAAAGGTGCTATAGTGGAGAACAATTAATTTAATGTAGGTCATATATGTATTCATACCTCGCATACACATACATTGGTAGCATATTAACCCTTTCTTTCTCACACAGGTAAGTATCATCTTTGCAATTAAGAAACTGACCCTGGGAGTAAAATTCAACTTCGGCAGGGGCGCAAAATGGACAGTAGCGGATCGGCTGCCCATTATACACCCCACCCAAATTTCCTTTCCTTTCCATTCCAGTCAATGGAAGGGGAAATCAGGCACAGAGTGTAATGGGCAGCTGATCCACTCCCACCTGTTTAACGGCCCCCCACCGCCAACATTGACCTCAAAATGACTCTCTTAATTAAGCCAAAAAATACTTTTAAACAGCAATGTGCATCTTCAGATCATTTTCCCCATGATGCAGCAAGCTCTTTCACAAGTCTATTTTGGATACATTAGAAAGCTATTTTTGCTTGGCCGCAGGATTACCGTTGAGTTTTTACAGTTTTTAACATCTGTTTGGCTCATTTGGTAGCACTCTCCTCTCTGAGTCAGAGGGTTGTGAGTTCGAGCCCTTCCCACCCTCCTGCCAGGACTTCAGCATGCAAATTAGGCTGACAGTCCAGTGCAGTACTTGTTGGAGGCGCTGTCCTTCAGATGAGATGTGAAACCAAGGTTCTGTCTGCTTGTTGCAGTGGTTTAGGTGGACATTAAAGATCCTATGCCACCATTCAAAGAAAAACAGGGAATTCTCCCAATATCCTGGTCAATATTCCTTCCACAAATGACACCACCAAAAACAGATTAACTGCTCATTAATTTTATTGTTGTTTGTGGAGTCTTGCTATGCAGAAAATGGCTCCTGAGTTTGTCTAAATATCAACAATCACAGCATTTCAAAGTCATTCATCGTGGTGATTTGAACTTTTCTAAGAGGTGCAATAAGTTGCTATAGAAATGCAAGTTTTTTCTTTGTTTTAAATTTCCCTCAGTTCACACCTAGTTATGATGTGGAGACATTTACCTGAGGAAGGAGAAAATCTCCGAAAGCTTGTGAATTTAAAATAAAATTGCTGGACTATAACTTGGTGTTGTAAAATTGTTTACAATTGTCACACCTAGTTACACAAAGGGGGTTCTGCTACTCATTGAGGTGACAAATCATACACAATTGATGCTGATTCATTTGTTCTAACTGATCTATCACTGCACTCAAAACATTTGCCTGAGGAAGGAGAAAATCTCCGAAAGCTTGTGAATTTAAAATAAAATTGCTGGACTATAACTTGGTGTTGTAAAATTGTTTACAATTGCACTGAATAGCAGAGTCTTGCACGTGGAACAAAGTGAGCAATGCTGTTTCCTTATTCAGGAGCACCGCAATCAATTCAAACCGACACATTTTCCATTCCAGCTTGAGAAAAGCATAAATTCAAAAGGATCAACCATCACAGGAAAATAACTGACTAACACACCAGTAACCTGCCACGTCACTGTCGTATTAAGCACAGGACAGAATCTGCAGAACCCAGAACTCTTCCAGAAAAATCATTACTGATGAGAAGAGGACTAGCAAAAATAGGAATTGTTCTCTTTGATTTTGTACAGTTTTAAATAGTTAGGGTAAATCTGTATTAAGGATGGGATCAGCCACCTGTGTCTTTGCGATGTCGTTGTGGCAAAGTCAGTTTATAGATGGCCAAATAATCTTATCACCATAAGGTTGATCAATTAATTAACCAAACTGTTACCTCGTACAATTATGGATATCTGCCCTAAATGTATTTTGGCTGTTGTATCATATCCATCCATGCCTGGCTGCTCAAACTGTAGCCACTGCTTGTACCCATGGGATCCTCCGCAGCGCTATTTTATGTGAATTCATCTTGATGATAGCAGAACGAGGATTCAATGCAATTAGCACTTTCCACCAGCAGGGGGAGCTCCAATCTCTTAAAGGCAGGCTGTCTGTTAGAAATCGCTTAAAGGTGGCTGGTACCTGTTATTTGCTGAAAATAACAGTCTGCTGTCTGCACGGAGTCTGAATGGAGATCAGACATCACACACGTAAAGCACAGATCAGGTCCCATTTACACACTGATGAGTTATGGTAAAGCATTGAATATAGGTTGTGCACCACTAAATCCCACATCCTTCAATCTGCATGCCAGACCACACCAATCTGCTGATCTGAGTTTGTACCAGGCCTGCAAGAATGCGTGCACCAAGGTTCTCTGCTGATGCACCAGGGGCCTTGGTGCAAGAGCTGGACAGAAAGAGGGACATCCTATATCCGCAGTGGGGGAGGTGGGGGGGGGGGCAAGAGGCCCGCCCGACATATACCCAAAAGGCAGTGGGAGGCAGTAAGGGAAGAAGTCAATGCCAGGCACACATCATCATGAACATGGATGCAATGCAGGAAGAAGTTCAATGCTTTGACATGAGTGGTCAAGGTGAGTGAGGTCAACTGTCGAATGGTGTCTCCTACCAACTGCTCCATGCACCACATCCCCCATCCCCCACACACCAACAAACTCTTTCCATCAGTACTCAACTCTTCCAACCAGATGCTTCCTCTCATCCTTACACATTACCACTGTTTCAAGCCGCCCACCTACAACTCATAGGCCACACACACTGGCAGCTATTCAACCATGACAGGCACATCACCCAGACACAAGTCCCGCTTTCTTGCAGGAGAAAGTGATGCATATCAAGAGGCAGCAAGTGGCAGTGGCATTTAGCCCCTCGAGCCTGTTCCATCATTCAACGAGATCATGGTGGACCTGTGACCTAATTCCATATACCCGCCTTAGCCCCATATCCCTTCATACCCTTGGTTCACAGAAATCTATCAATCACAGATTTAACTTTCACAAGTGAGCTAGCATCAACTGCTATCTGCAGAAGAGTGTTCCAAACGTCTCTCAAACGTGTGTAGAAGCATTTCCTAACTTTACTCCTGCACGTTCTGGCTCTAAATGTTAGGCTGTGTCCTCGCGTCCTAGTATTCAAGTTTAGGAGACCTCCGAAAACAGTTACAAATGTCTCGGCAGCCAGAAGCAATAATCCAGCCACTAACCTGTAAATCCTGCGTGGTCCCTTTAAATAGTACCAGTGAGGGGGTCCTCCAAGCACTTGAAGACACTCTCAGATGGTCGGGGTTAAGACGTTGAGTTGAGTGTTAAGTCCCAAAATGGGGTCTATCACTTTAAATCAGCGCTGCACACTGATTGAAGCCATTTTCTCCCAACTTTACATGACTGCAACGTGCATTATCTGCGCCTGCGCTAACTCCTATAGCAAGATGGCGTCCGGCGCAAGTCACGCTGGAAACGTGCATGCGCATCCAAGACGCCATCTTGGATGTCGGAGAGGCCGTGTAGCACCGAAACAATGGACGCTACACGGCCCAATTTAGCGCCCATCATCTCTAACTGAAATGTGTAGGCACCGCAGGGGAACTACATGATTCCTAGGCCATCAGTCCATTGATGATTGAGATTATCTGCTGCAGTGCCAACTTCTTCAACGTTGTTTCATCTTTGATGGAATTCAAAAAGACAAAATCTATAGCAGTGGATGGGATCGTGACATGATGATGTTATCACATTGCTAATTGCAAAGCCTCTAGTTTCCTCCATGCATAAACATCGTAAGATATGTTACCATTGTGATGACATCCCTTTAAGACAAGAAGTTACTAAAAAAAACGTCCTCTGTGCTGTTAAATTAGGCATCTGGAAACTACCGAATGAAATGGTGAGATCACATATTATAAAGCAGGGAAATGATGTCATCTTTTTTAGCAACTGAATATTTTAATTAACTGGGGCCCAATGCTTTTATCATGCTGACTTCAGCAAAATACAGTCATTAGTCAAATTCCGCATGGACTTTAGAAAAATTGGCTCCGAATTATGTTTAATTATTACTTTTATCACAGACCTTTTAATTTATATTGATTATGGTTTGAAAGGCCTAGTGTAACCGGGTCTTACTTGCCTCATTCCCTGTCTGCCTGTCATATAAATATAATCACTGTGTTCAATTTACTTGATAACAAATGAAATATTACATCCTTCTGCAGTGTCTGAAAATAACATTTTTCACATAAAGTCAGATACGTAAATACGCCTATAATCTCTGCTCTTTGACATCAATCATCTATTGGTTTCAATCTCAAACATTGTCAACACTTTATTGTCCACTCACCTACGTAAGCCTGGTTATTACAGAAATCTAGCATGGCTAAGGACATATTCTGCAGGATTCTCCCTATCTCCTGCCGTAACTTCAAAGATTGACAGAAACCCTGAGGAAATGGTGTAAATGGCCATTTTTTTAACCATTTATACCGTTTCTCTGGGCATTCTGCCAATCTGTTGAACTTATGGCACTACATTGGGAGAACTGTCATGGAAATTCCAGGTGATAGGCTATATATTAAAAATACATAGGTTATATACTAAAAGAATACATGGTCAGAGATACACCCCAAAGGCATATATGATGGTTCACCAGTCTCAGGATTTACATGAATAGATGAGTGGCCCCGATTCAAACATAGGTGGTACTGAGTTCAAATCCAAATGGCAAAGCACAACATAGACCCAATGCTACTGTTAGACTACCACTGTAGAGCTGAAATTGTGATGGATTGGTGACATTTTTGGCACTTCATTGGTAACGTACCACCACAGTAATCCAATCTTTCTGAAATCAGCAGCCATGTACTGCTCCTAGTCAAATCCAATGAAAAAAGTGGTAGACCCATCATTCATGTTATGTCAACTCTAGTGTTATGAGTTTGGGTCTGCCGGAGATACCTTCTCGAGTTCAGTGGCATCAGTCCTGTAAGTGGTCTGAGCACCTTACTTTTATGGGAGTTGATTCACTATGCCCTATACCATCTTGTACGGTGGTGGGACCTGGGGGAGTAACAATGAAACTCCTTGTGATCTGGATCGGCTCTCCGTGTCTTACACATGTGTACTCCTTCGATCTGTCTGAAGGCAGACTGAGTTAACACTAGATGAGGCGAAATTTGGCTCTTATCATGAGCTGCTTTATTTCACAGTAAGGTGAGACATACAGAGCTATTGGTCTGGTCAGAGTCGCTTAGTTCAGTTGGTATGACTCATAGTCACTTAATGAGACAAATTAAACATTCCGTGCTACCCCCACTCCATGCTACCCCCACTCCAGTGAGTTGTAACTAAACTTGAACAGGATAATCTCTCTGCACGCTGTCCTACAGATCAGGGCAGAACCTCTCTCCCTGTAGTGTCGTCTTTTCAATCTTCCCACAGGCTCTTCATTCTCTGATTGTATGTTCAGCCCTGCTTTAAAGAAAAACAGACGGACTTCCTTGGTGTCTGTGTGCAGCTTTATTCCTGACAGTTCATAGTCAGGAAATAATAAAAAACCTTCTCAATGCAATGTGTGTGAAGTGTTTATTTCTTTTAGAAACAAGCCACCAAATTGCTTATTATCTGGGAAAAACAACTCACAATTAGTGTATTAATCACGTCTGACTTTGGCGTCACAGCTAAAGATGGGTCTGTCCTGAGAAACTAACCTCTTTAAAGGAAGCCTCAACTCAAAACACATTTTAAAATGACTCATGTGCAGATCCTTTCCATGGAAAAATGGCCAAAGATTCCTGAAACAATGGGCTCGATTTTCAAAGGGCGGCAGGATGGCAGCCGGGGCAGGGGGGTGGGCTCAATGGGCGCGAGGGTAACCCGACTAATAAAGTCTTACTGTTTCCCACACGATCGTGAGTTAACTGGTGGCCCTTAACGTGGCTTCTGAGTTTGCAATCCGAAAGCTGCGCAGCGGGCGGACTGCGCACCCGCACAACAGGCTGTCAGCTGGAGCAGGCTCTATTTAAAGGGCCGTTGCTCCAAAGGCTGCAGCAAACACCAAAAAGGCACAATGGAGCAGCACAGGGGAAAGGCTGCTCCAAGGTTTAATGATGCCTCACTGCAGCAGCTACTGGCCAGGGTGAGGAGGAGGAGAGAAGTGTTTTACCCGGCAGACGAAAAGATGTACCCTGACTCTGCCACCAAGAAGGCCTGGCTCGAGGTGGCAGAGGAGGTCACCAGCAGCAGCAACATCTCCTTACTAGGTCAGCAAAAGTGAGTAACTTATTGATTCTTCTGCATTCCATGTTCCACATCACCGCCCCCGCCCACCAACTCATTCTGCACTGCCAAGACTACTCTATCACATCACTCCTCACACCCCACTTAAGGCTCATCCTCAACTTATCTGCACTCCCTTAGCACTTCCTCACCTCCCCATTAGTCACCCCACCACTACCACTCACCCCAATCCTCATCCAATGTGATGTCTCTGTCTCATACTCACCCTCTGATGCATCTCTTTCACCGTCAGCCTCACCCAAAGCAACGCATTCATTGGCTGACCACTTCACCATCACTCACTCACACCTCTGTACTTTCTCCCCTTCTAGGAGAAGAGAGCACAAAATGCATGCGAGAGGGCGAGGACTGGAGGGGGGGAGGGGGGGGCCACAACAAATAGGGGTCCTCACAGACGCGGAGCAGGAGGCGCTGGAGCTCAGCCACACCCTCGAGTGCCTGTCTGTCGGGGATGGCGAGACTGGCACCCCACAAATATCTGGTGACACAACTTTAACATTCATCACACACAATATGAATTGATGTTAACAATGACTGGCATGTTGAACACCTCAGTATGTTCAACGCAACGTGACACATCTGTGATGATGCTTAATATTGCCTACTGTTCTCTTACAGGCCCTTCAACAACCACAGCAGCAGCACAGGGCGATTCCTCAGAGGAGCTCCCGGCATCTGATGGTGCACCGTCACATCATAGTGAGCCATCCACCAGTGCAGATACTCACACCTCGGTGGGTCCTAGTAGTCAGTTAGTTGGGTTGGCACCTGGTGAGTCACCACACACAAGTGAGCACGAGCAGACACTAGTGGCAGGGGCAGCTGTGGAGAGTCCGTGTCAGTGGGAGCACTCCTCTCCAAGTTCTGGACGCAGATGCTGAACCCCGGGGGCCATCCTTTAAAAGGAGAATGATCGAGGGACAACAGCACATTTGCGAGGTACTGGAACAGGTGCCACGCACACTCTCCACAATAGTGCAGAGGATGGAGGAGTCCAACTCTTGCATTAGTGGAATGGCGGCACAGGTACGGGAGGGAATGTCTGCAATGGAGAGAATGGCAGCCCCCATTGAGCTTCAAGCACGGCTCACATGAGTCCATTCAGGCTCTGACAATGGTTGTTCGGACTCAGGGTGAACAACATTCTGCCGCCTTAAACAGGCTGACAGATACACTAGCACTGGCCTTACAAGGCATCACACATGTCCTCCAAACTGTTGTCCAGCAAAGTGGTAGGAGTGATATCGCCCTGGCCCAGGGGAGGGATGATGACGAAAGGGACATGGAAGTGGGGATGCCACTCAAAAGCGCTCCCAAGTCTCACCCACTCCTCCCCTCGCAACCAGTACCCGCAATGCTGCCTCCTCTCCAGGTGGCCGAGACTGCCCCTGCACAGGGTGGTGGTCACAAATGAGCTGAGCGTTGATGGAGTGATCCCCTTTTCTGTTGAAGAACAGTCCTGGCAATCGATTGCACCCTGCACCAGTAGGAAGCCAGCCACAGAATGGAATCCCACTGCCATTTCCGTCTGGCTGAGGTCATCCATGGGTATCTTGACAAACTGCGAAGCTCTGCGAAACAAGCCATCAGTGACCTACCTTATGCACTTGTGTGCAGATGACTGAGAGACCCTGGCAATGTCACCGGTGGCACCCTGGAATGATCCGGAGGCGAAGGAGTTGAGGGCAGTGGTCACTTTAGCAGCGATGGGTAATGTGATGCCGCTAGGCCCAGCCGGGAGCAGCTCGGCATGAAGGAGGCTGCAGATGTCTTTGACCATCTGGCAACTCACTCTGAGCCTCCGTATGCATTGCTCCTCAGAGAGGTCCAGGAAACTGAGCCTCGGTCTGTAGACCCTGTGGCGAGGTTCGTGCCTCCTACAACGCCGCTCCCTCTGTTGTTCCCCTCTGTGCTCTTGTGCAGGTGCCTGTGGCGCAGCACTGTGTTGTGGAGCTCCAAGTGGTGGAAGTGTAAGCCGTGCCTGGCGAGGATGGTGATGTTCCTCGTCCTCAGATGTAGTGGTGAATGCAGCTATCGGGCCCCCTATCCTGATGGTGTCAGTTTGAGGGGGTCCAAAAAAGTTGGTAAATATGTGGAAACAGAAGAATTCTGAGTGTAAACCAAGAATTTTCAGTCTAAATACAAAGATCTCCCAGCCAAAAATTTGTCTGAGACACCTGAGTGCTCTGCTGCAATAACTTATCTTTTATCGCCATCTGTCAAACAGGCATTTCAATGTCCAACTAGCTGCTGCCTGAAACACGTCTCCTTGAACCTGGAGTGTTTCCCACAGCACGGGAAGTAATATTCGCGCCAAACAAGTGCCAGGCAATGACCATCTCCAACAAGAAAGAGTCTAACCACCTCACCTTGACATTCAACACCATTACCATCGCTGAATCCCCCACCATCAACATCCTGGGGGTCACCATTGACCAGAAACTTAACTGGACCAGCCATATAAATATTGTGGCTACAAGAGCAGGTCAGAGGCTGGGTATTCTGCGGCGAGTGACTCACCTCCTGACCCCCCAAAGCCTTTCCACCATCTACAAGGCACAAGTCAGGAGTGTGATGGAATACTCTCCACTTGCCTGGATGAGTGCAGCTCCAACAACACTCAAGAAGCTCGACACCATCCAGGACAAAGCAGCCCGCTTGATTGGCACCCCATCCACCACCCTAAACATTCACTCCCTTCACCACTGGCGCACTGTGGCTGCAGTGTGTTCCATCCACAGGATGCACTGCAGCAACTTGCCAAGGCTTCTTCGACAGCACCTCCCAAACCCGCGACCTCTACCACCTGGAAGGACAAGAGCAGCAGGCACATGGGAACAACACCACCTGCACATTCCCCTCCAAGTCACACACCATCCTGACTTGGAAATATATCGCCGTTCCTTCATCGTCACTGGGTCAAAATCCTGGAACTCCCTACCTAACAGCACTGTGGGAGAACCTTCACCACACGGACTGCAGTGGTTCAAGAAGGCGGCTCACCACCACCTTCTCAAGGGCAATTAAGGATGGGCAATAAATGATGGCCTCACCAGCGACACCCACATCCCATGAACGAATAAAAAAAAACAGGAAACACACTGAGGCTGAATTAAAATCGCACCCCTCCCTCAATCTCCACAAAATTAACGACTTAAACAAGATCAACGATGTCAATAAATGGTTTAACTATCGTCCTACGAGCTTTAATTGCCAGCGGGACTTGGGAATTTGTGAAGCGCATGCACACACAAGTGCATCAGTGGCAACCCCGGAAGTCGGCGGGTTGGAGCCGTTTCCGAACCCACTCGGGATTTTCTCTATTTTCGCAGCCCCCTGACCCCCAATGCACCCGCAATTGCAAGTTAAAATCGGCCCCAATGCATCTAGTATAACACCAGAGCCAGTACAACATCGCAGGTCATTGGCATCCCTGGATGGGCCTGAACAACCGGCCTTTCCGTTAACAACTGAACACGATGGCCTATTGCACCAGAGGCAGACAAAGAAACTGATACACGTCATTGAGTCAAAACATGATAAACCGGTCCGTCCAATTTCAACAAGAGTCACCTAACTTGGGAGATTCACTTGGTAAATAGATTTCATTGTGTGCAGCCCATGAATGAGCCACACATACTGGACACTTTGGTTTGGTTTGAAAGTACAAGTGGAATTGTACATGTTCAGGCACAGTGACACTCTGGGTTTTAGAAGAAATGGGACAGGTATTATACAGGTAGGTAGAACCTGATATTCGTCTTGTAGTAATACAGTCCCTACTGCTTATAGCAGGCGTGTTGGTGTTAACACAATTTGTCCGCTATAAGAAGTGGACAGCAAATAGTGACACAACATATTGGAGTAGGTATTGTGTATCTTTGTTATACTACTTTGAGTTGACCAATTCAATACAAAAACTGTATCAGCAGAGCCACTCAGCAATGCAGCAACTACTAAAATTGCAACTATTGGAAATTCCTTTAAATTAAAAATGATTCTTCGTTTCTTTTCCAGAATATAAAAGAACTTATCAGCCTTTCCACACTATTTGAACCTAATTGTAACTGCGCTTATAAATGACAATACTGTCACAGTATTCCCGACCCTGTGAAACGTACAATATCAAAGATAATGTGATAAAAGCAGATTATTAATATTTCCTTCTCTTTCTTTCCAGCCTTTTTTTCCAGTATTTGGTCTCTGAAATGTGCTGGAGGAAATGCAAAATCCGCAGCTGCCCGAAATAGCCGCTGCACTTAATATGTTATAAACGGCGCCTTGTGATTGACTTCAATGGTAACGGCAAATGGTTAGTGCTATTTGCCAGATGTAGGCAGCTACCTGCGATAAGCGTGGATGGTGTAAGTGGTGGAGCCTGTACTTGCTATGCTGCTGTTTCAAGTATGACAGCAGTGTTAGTTATTAACCCTAATCCGCAATTGCTCAGCATGTATAATACTCAGCATCGGAAACTGAAAGATTATCAGGATTAAGGATATGAGGTCAGGTGATGGAAAATATTTTTGTTTTTATCCCGGGAAGGAAATTGAACTGAGATGCACTGTTTAATCAGTTACTGTGGGTCAGGTCAGAGGATTGAGGTCAGGTTATGTAAATTACCAATAACATTTCTGGAGCGGAATTTCAAAAAAAAAATCAATTTTAAAATGTAATAGAGGCTACACAAATATTGACACTCTGCTGTCAGGTTTAAAGTAATTTTAAGAACAGTTTAAAGGGAAGAACTTAGCACAATTTGCAACAACACCTGGACCTGACTAAAACAAAGGGTCAGACATGTCCTGGAAATTCTTCAAAGGATCAGTACGGATGAGGAAACCCTTTCACCCACCGTAGCTCATCCAGCTCAAGAAACCTCCAGTACACCCATTGCGGCATCAAACTGTTCTCTTAAATCTAAGGTTTTACTTCTCCGAGCCTGCCCAGAATTCCATTCCAAGTACTCAACACTGTTTGTCTTTCACCAGTTTGAACCTGTAACCCTTTGTTCTATTTTCACGGCAAATACTCCAAATTTAGATTTTCCATCCCATTTCGTATCTTGTGTACCTCTATAAGGCCTTTTTCAGTTGGCTTCAAGAATGAAGAGCCCAAGTTTCTCCATTCTTCCCTCAGACTTCAATCCTCCAAAACTAGGGGCCGGCCTGTTCTCTGCACTACCTCCAGGTCTCTTATGCTTTCTTGTGTCTCAATTATCAAAACTTGACACAGTATTCAAGCTGTGGTGTACCAGAGCATCGGGCAATTCAGCCTCTGACTTATGCTCCACCGATATAGCAATTTAAAGCATTATTCTATTTGCTTTGTAGATTGCTGCTCCACTGTGACTGAGCCTGAGTCAACAAACAGCCCTACAACTCTTTCAATTTCACCTTTTGCTAGTTCTACCCCATCAATAACGTACATAGCCTGGAAATTGTTGTCAGTGTAAAGCTTTATGTTGGCGACAATTGTGCAATAGTGGCCAGCAATGTCAGGGGTGCAGTACAGAGCTCGTTTACTGCTCGATTCCCAATGCTAACAAAGTGGCTGGAAATACAAATTGAAATGCTACCATTAACGTGCTGAATTTGTGCGTTAGTTCAAATAAGCCAGCAGATTGAGCACTTAAAGGAGGAGTGCCCCACATTGCTGAATAATGCATTGCTGGTGCGATGCATTCATCTCAACACAAATAAAAGAGATGTTACTGGAAAGGGTGCAGTGAGAATTTTAAAGGTGAGTCGCCTCAGATTTTCTTTCCATATTCTAGGTAACTGTATTCAATGCTCCACTAGCACTGGACTCGGCAGAGGAAGTCTAGAATAGGAAAGGGCTGGCTTGTGATGTTAGGTGGCATGCAGGGGCATGCTGTCAAATCCTTCCACTTTGCTACACAGCAGACATCCCATTCCAGGCACAGCTGTCTGGTAATGACAGTGTGAGAGTGCAGCACAATTCTTAAGGTCTGCGGGCTTTCCCAGAGTCCATCACGTCATCATGTGCATCCATATTGCCATTTGGGTCCCTGTGCACAATGTCGCGCCTGATATAACCCAATAGGGATTTTTAAAATCTCAATGTGGACATGATATCCAACCATTATGACAAACCCATGCCGCTCAGTGACTGTTTCCCCAGAAGTTCTCATGATACCTTTATATTTTCTGAAAAAGTCATCTTGTTGGTTGAGCATGACATGCTTTTTCATAAAAATGTTCCCCTTTTAAACCCAGTGCGTTACTCTGACACAAGCAGTAACACGAATGTGCCACAAGCAGCTTGCAGTTCCACCCCTGTGATTTGCAATTCACACAAATGTTCACCTGCGACTAATACCTGATCCTTCTGCTGTCTGAGGAGAGTTCTGTCAGTTAGTGATGAGACTGTAATGATCCACAATAATTAGAAGATAGAATCACTTGATCGGTTGGTTGGCTGTCGCTTTTCTGAAATGGTTGTGTCCTGGACTTAGTGCTGAGTGGTTATTTCAGGAAAATGAGTTCATTCCGCCATCATTTAGCTATAGCGCATGCATCATTTAATGTTATTACAAGATTTATGGCAAACAATCTATGACTAACCTAAGATAAATCTCCAGTCAAAGAACCAGATTCAAAACAATGCATCAGCTAATGAAGTAAAACAATTTTTTTATTTATACTTAACCCATTTATTCATACTTTTGAATGGAAGCCACTCATTGGAAACATGTAATGAAGTGAACAATTCACAAACTCATTGCTCCGAAGCCACTGGTAATAAATTTGCAAAGTTGTACTATTATTGAAAGAGAATTCAACTTTATCAGCAGGAACCTGCAACCAGTGTGTGTGGGTGTGTGTGTGGGTGTGGGTGTGTGTGTGTGTGGGTGTGTGTGACGGGGTGGGGGGGGAGGGGTATAACATACTAGCCTCTCCCACCCTGTGAATACTTGGAAGTTTGTGAAAAAAAATACTTAATGGAAACACTGCTGTCTGGCAGGTAAACTCTTGTGGGTGAAATCACACTATGCAATATTAGTGTCCAAATATTTAATGTGTCTATACGAAATTCCTTTGTCTTCTATTGTTAAGAGACAATAGCTAGTGGATTTACCTTTTCAGGTTTAACTTTCGAATAAGATGTAAAACCGAGGCCCCATGGCACTATTGGAAGAAGAGCAGAAAGATCTCCTGGGTAATGTTCACCCCTCAACGAACAGCACCAAAAATAGATCATCTGGTCATTTGCTGTTCATGCGACCTGGCTGTACTCAAATTGGCTGCTGTGTTGGCCTACATAACAACAATAACTACACTTCAAAAAGTAATTCCATGGCTGTGAAGCATGGCGGGATATCCTGAAGAAGTGAAAGGCACTATATAAAAGCAAGTTCTTTAATCACCACCGAAGAGTGCATAAGAACAAAAGAAATAAAAGCAGAAGTAGGCCATACGGCCCCTCGAGCCTTCTCCGCCATTCAATAAGATCATGGCTGATCTTCGACCTCAACTCCACTTTCCCACCCAATCCCCATATCCCTTGATTCCCTTAGAGTCCAAAAATCCATTGACCTCAGCCTTGAATAAACTCAACGACTAAGCATCCACACCCCTCTGGAGTAGAGAATTCCAAAGATTCACAACCCTCTGAATTAGGAAATTTCTCCTCATCTCAGTCCTAAATGCCCGACCCCTTATCCTGAGAGTACGTCCCTTAGTTCTAGTGCAGGGGGGGACAAAAGGCTGGAGGTGGGGTGAGGCCATGGATGGAGTGCATACTGAGAAGAATTGAGAGGCTATTGTGTTCCTGGAGAATTAATTTGTTTCTTCGTACTTTATTTTGAAATGTGACACAGGAATTTGATGTGAGACAAGTGTGATAGCGAAATGTGATGAACAGGGAATGGCCATGAGATATACCATTTTTATAATATTAATAGATGTAGGTATATGTAACTGGCCAGGTGCAGCTTTATGTGTCTGGGTTTAAATAATTAGCACGATAGCAAGGAACAGGAGAGTATGGGGCTAATTTTATGAATCCACATTGCTGGCTGGACAACTCCCCCACTGTCGGTGCAACATTGAAACATTGGGTGTGAACTACCCATCATGTGAGTGGTTGGACCCAAATTTCAGATTTGCACTGCTGGCGCCAGATTCCCAGCCTGTAGTGCAGACTTTTATTTGGCATAAAATGGGCACAAAGAATACCAATTTACCAGTGGGACGGCCTGCGCTCAATCTGCACAGGCATTGGTCCCTCTGCCGAATTTGTGGGGCCCATTTTTTAGGCGTCCCACAGATAAACCCAGGGCCAATAAGGCAAAAAATACTCTGGAAAATTACTCTCCAACCCCCTCAGGCGATCAGAACCAGTTCAGGAGATCAGATGGACCAAGTGTTACCTGTAAAACCATTTATCTTCTCTATGATGTGATCTCTGCCCTAGTCAAGAACCTGTTCAGTTCCCTTTTGAAGAGATGCAGAGAGTCACTGCCCACCACGCCAGCCGGCAATACAATCTTCCGGATCTGCTGAATACTTGTGAATCCTTCAATTACTGTCAGCTTTCCGGAGATTTTGCAGACAGTATTGAGCTGATTTGTTTCTACATAAACATTCCTTATATGCTTTGATGCCCAAAAAAACAGAAAAGAAAATACAAAAAGCCACGAAGAAATGGAAATAAAAAAATCAGACAATAAAGCCTCCAACCCTTTAAGAGCTCAATCTCCTAAAGATGGGAGCAAAATCATCTCCTAAAAAGATGGAAGATTGCACTAGGGGCCACTCACACCCATTATCATATTAAACGAAGTTCACACAAAATATGCCCGAAAAAGCAAGCCAGAAGATCATACACTGCACCAATCAGGCAGCGACTGGCAAAAGGATACTATTCAAATCCCCATTCCTCACATACTCACTCTGGCAGGTAGGTGTGAGCTCACTGGCTTGAATATCTATCTGTTATTCTTTCGTAGATATTGAAGCCTGTATTGGTGAATCATACAGAGATGAGGAATCACAGACAAAAAAGAATTTTTGCTTCAATATCATTTTGCTGGCTGCAATATGTTTGCTCTGCATATAAAATCTTTAGGCGTCAAAGTCAAATCATCTGAGTAACACATGTGAAAAATTGAAGAAGTCACACAAGGTTCATTGTTACTATAATTAGCAAATCTTCCAGCCTTCTTTGATGTCTCTGCCAGGTTTAATGCTGACTGCTGCTGCTATTTAATCTTTTCACTTACCAATTCTACCCAAATTGCACCAGCCAGTGTGCGGAATTCTTAATCCAGTGAACTTTTCAACTTCTACAGCATTTAACTGTCTGCCTACCATCCCATAATAAACATCATTCAACACAGTGGGGTAGAAATCGGTTTTGGGCAGGAGTACAAAACAGGCGCTCGCGAATCGACGGCCCATTTTACACTCCGCCCGATTCTGTTAAATGGAAAAGAAAATCGGGTAGTGTGTGTAAAACGAGCCTCCGATTCGCTATCGCCCATTTTGAGCTCTGGCCAAAGGTGAATTTCTGCCTGTGAGTACAAACTGAAGGACAGCGTGAAGCTGCCACAAGCTCCATTGGTGCCAGCAACAAATAAAAAGCTTCCCTGATGTTGCTGCAAATGATAACTACATGTTGCACATGTCAGTTGCTGCACATTTTCAGAGACTGAACTTAGCGATTGCACGTGGGTACAATGTTACTCGAAGGTCTTTCTTTTCAGGCGACTACCCACAAGCACTGGTTCCCACGCTTCCAAAGCCACAGGCATCGTTCTCCTCAGTCTGCGATGGAAATGTGGCACACCCTGACCTATTTCCCAATCCTCGGCTCCTTCATGCTCTGAAAATCCTCACTGGCACTATCTAATTTCTCTCGGCTCGTGCTTGCTGGTGAAGAAGCAATAATGCAGGGGCTCAGTTGGAGGAGGTTGGGGCAGAAGAACACATGGGCAGGTGGTCTGTGCAAGAACTCATGGGTGGGCTTGAGTCTGACTTCTTCACCATCATTCTCCTCATCTTCCACATTACTATCATCATAGTTCACAAGAAGGTAGTTACATCTTTGTTGTTCTTACTCCCGCTCATCTTCAACTACTTCCTCTTGCGCTCCCCATTGGTGTGGTGGATTTGCAGGATTGGAGGGTAGAAGCCAAGAACAGGTGAGCATTACCCTTTGGGATGTAGGGGACAGAGAAGGGGGTGGAAGCTTGTGTCTGTGCAGTGCTTCACAGGGATGTCAGGGCGACAATGTAGGAGTTCAACCACTAACATGGTGCTGGCAATTTGCCACAACCTTGGCATCACCCAAGGCAAGAGTACAGTGCCTCCCTGTGAGCCCAAGGCCTTCACCCGGAGGGGAGGTGAGGGGCAGGGGGGTTGCGTGAGCTGTTTAAATGAAGGCAGGCAGTTGAGGAGTGTGCCAAGTGTTAAGGGAGAGCTGAAGTTAGAGATGTGGGGGTATCAGCCTATTAAAGTGGATTTTAGGGTTGTGCAGGTAAGTAACTGCTGTTAAGGGAACTGGGTAGTCATAGTTTAAAATACTGAGTTAGAGCCCTCTTTAACCAGAGGGCATTGTGAAGGGTTAATTATACAAGTGTTCCTTTTAGAGGGTGAAGAATGTGGTCCCCAGGGTGGCCAAGGGAGAGTGTCTGGTGTGTCAGCTGGCCTGTCCTGGTGAAGACACTGAACAACTTATGGCACTGGTCTGCAGTCCTGGGTGTAAGAGAGTTGGCACTCTGTGCCAGTGCTACCTTCTGTCATGTGACACAAGTGACATTTCTGGCATAGACAGGAAAACCTCTGCCTCACAGTAAAACACTGCACGAAATAAAGTTATCATGCCTGAGGTTTGTACTGAGACTAATCCTGTGACATACGAGTGGGATTTGGGCGTCAACAACTATATCACTGAGCCAGTCAAATGTATCTTGCATCTGAATGTTCAATTTGGAAAGGGGAAGGAGAATAAACTTTGAGATACAGGTATAGATTCTTGTTTTCACCACCTGGGCAGTACTCTGGGAGAAAGGATCACTCGCCTTTTATCGAACCCACACGATGTTCATTCCAGTGAGATTATGGAATGAAAATCAGATGGGTTCTATAAAGGGCAGTCTCTGCGCTCTGCTCCACTAGATTACTGCCCAGACAGTGAAGACAAAAATTGACCCCACATTCAACCATTGCAGCACAACACTTCCTGTCACCTGATCATGGAACAACAGTGGATGTCCAAAGGGACTTAGGGGTTCAGGTACATAGATCATTGAAGTATCATGAACAGGTGCAGAAAATAATCAAGAAGGCAAATGGAATGTTGGCCTTTATATCTAGAGGACTAGAGTACAAGGGGGCAGAAGTTATGCTGCAGCTATACAAAACCCTGGTTAGACCGCACCTGGAGTACTGTGAGCAGTTCTGGGCACTGCACCTTCGGAAGGAAATATTGGCCTTGGAGGGAGTGCGGTGTAGGTTTACTAGAATGATACCCGGACTTCAAGGGTTAAGTTACGAGGCGAGATTACACAAATTGGGGTTGTATTCTCTAGAGTTTCGAAGGTTAAGGGGTGATCTGATCGAAGTTTATAAGATATTAAGGGGAACAGATAGGGTGGATAGAGAGAAACTATTTCCGCTGGTTGGGGATTTTAGGAGTGGGGGTACAGTCTAAAAATTAGAGCCAGACCTTTCAGGAGCGAGATTAGAAAACATTTCTACACACAAAGGGTGGTAGAAGTTTGGAACTCTCTTCCGCAAACGGCAATTGATACTAGCTCAATTGCTAAATTTAAATCTGAGATAGATAGCTTTTTGGCAACCAAAGGTATTAAGGGATATGGGCCAAAGGCAGGTATCTGGAGTTAGATCACAGATCAGCCATGATCTTATCAAATGGTGGAGCAGGCACGAGGGGCTGAATAGCCTACTCCTGTTCCTATGTTCCTAACATTTGCCATGGCTGTGAGACGCCCAGTCATAGTTTATGGACAAAATGTGACATCAATGGAATCCAAACAGGAGAAAGCAAATGTATTTCATTTACCTGAAATGTTAAGTTTGTCTGTTTCATGATTCACAGGAACTGATCACCACTGGGAGAAGTCACAGGAGGCAGTTACTTCCTGAGCCACTTGCAAAGCTGTAATAAATTTACCCCAAATGATGGCAACCAAGGATTAAAAGCAGAGCAATAATGTACTTTAAAATAACTTTTTGCAGCTAATTAGTATCAGTAAAATCAGAACCAATTTCATTTGAAAACTGAGAAACAAAGATTTCAACCCCTCAGAAAAGCAAATAAATGGACACGAGTCACAACCAACCAAAAGCTGAAATTGATGTTAAAGATCAAGGTACTATTGTTCCCAGTATTTTAATCCAGCTGAAAATCACCATTTTTACCAAGGGTAAAACCAGGGAGTATCATGGGAGGAGGGAGTTTAATAGATGAGGTAAGGGTGTGAGTCTAAAATATAAGCCTTGATTTTAACTCAGGGCGCGAATTGAGCATGCAGGGGGTGGGGATGGAGGCAAGACCACTTGATGCTTTTGATGGTTTAATAGCAGCTTCTGAGTCTGCATTGTAAGAATATCATTGATATAGAAGTTGTCTGGTTTCAATGTTCTTTAATGCAGGATGAAAGAAGTGGTGAAGGATGTAACAAGGACTGGAGCTCTGTGTAAGTTCTCAGGGCAGGGGAATGAGGTCAGCGGAATCGCTGAGCAATAAGCTGATCCCTCAAGCCTCATACTGCAAGTCCTTTGGCCTCCTCAGTCCAGCCTTGATTCTCCCTCTGCGTGCTGGCATTGGTTGCCAAAGCCCTTGCCCAGCGATGATGTTATGACGAGGACCGTTCCTTTGGATCCCCGGCATCTTAAGGCTCCTGTGCTGATTTCCCGCTCCCGCTTGCCGGCCCTGATGTTAATCCTGGCCATTTTGGGAAGGAGACTGTCCTATGTTATTTAAATGAGGCCCTGGAGTTAAAATGGCCCGTGCCTCATGCTGAGCTTCCTGTGGGGGCTTCCCCCCCGCCCGCACCCCATCCCATCCCAAACGTACCCCTCCAGTAAAAATTGAGGCCAATGTATTTTACCAAAAAGCCCCATTTTATTCTTCCTACATGTCGCTGTGCCTCTAACCAATGGCTGTTTGCTCCATCTGGGAACTGATTGATTGAGTGGGCTCTGGAAGCATTCAGGAGCAAAACTATCCTGCATTTGTTTCCTGGGAAGCAGGATGATATGCAGATAGCTTGCATCTCTCAGTGCAGGAAATATAAAACTTTAAAGCTCTCTTAACTTCTTAGGCCTAAGAGATGTAATGGGTATCAGAGAATACATTTTATTATCTCTATATTTTATCTGTACTATTGTGGTCACCGCTGCTTTGAGCTTTTCTCCTAAGCTACAAATAAGCCTTCGTACATTTCCTTTCCTATATCCTAGCTGCTTTTAAATCAAGATTCTGTGCATCGTCTCCTACTCTAGTTTATTCTTTCCTAACATTCAAGTCTATGGATCTCTTCAGTTCCCCTCAATTTTTTCTTGTGCAATCAAGTTTTAAAAATCCAACATTGGTGCCACCTTATCACAATTCTTCATTTACCTCATCTTCTTGCCACTTTTCAAGCAGGGTGGTCAGATACTGATCCATCACCTCAGATTCTCAATAACATTTAGTGAAGAGCCTGTGAATCTAAGTTAGAGGCTTCACTGTGGAGCTATTTTTTTTATGTGGTCGCTCTGCGAAGAAAAAGGGCTTAAAAAAAATCAGTCTTCTGAGAATTACGGAGTAGTCAGTTCATTTTTTTTCATGTTAATTCTTGGGTTGCAGAAGAAAATTATGGAGAAAAGTTTCAAAGAAAACACCAGAGCCAGAACTGTAGCATAGCTTGTTTATTTTTTTTTAACTTTTTTGCATAGGGAAACATATTCACTTCCAGTAATTGTATGTAGTATGAGCAGCTGCTAACAGTAATGGCTGAATACAATGGTTATAATCAAATGTCAAGCTGAGTTCACACCAGTTTAAAACGAGTGGTGATTTAGTTACACGTATACTGTACATCTGTGTACAAAAGCAGCAGGAAAGATGCTGGTCTTTGTACAAGTGTCCCTTTACACACTTAGCTAAAAATCAAAAGACAAATACAATCAAAATAAATGATTTTTTTGTTGGAGTAGATGTACTGTGGTCAAGAAAGATTTTTTTTATTGTCAGAAATTTGCATTTAGCAACTAAAGAGCCACAAGTTTGTCCTGGTGTGTAGTGTGTGTATGTCTGTGCAGCAAGCAAGCGGTTACTGATTAACTACTGTGGTAACTACCGTAATATTCTAAAATATAATGAAAAACCCTCAGAAATAACACGGTCTCAATGTGTTCTCAGAGAAATATTCTCTTCCCAGAATATATGCGATGTAATACATATGGAATTACAACAGTGATGTTCAAAGGACATTTGTAATAGAGCCTGTGCAACAAAGACTTAAAAAAAACGACAAACTGTGAAAACCCAGGCCTTGCAAAGCAAAATGCAAAATTGAATCCAGCAGTCGATTATCAGGCACTGCATTTATTAAAAATGTTTTTGGTACTTTTCTGCTGGCTTGTTAAAATTGTTATAAATAATTGCAGAGAATAATGCAACTGCTTATCTGACCATTGCTCTCTATACAACTATGATCAACATCAAACCTCAGTTATATAAAAAAGGAGGCCGAATCAATTCCTCCCTTTTTTGTTGCTCTTGTCATGCTAATCAGCAGATCACTCCCTATAGTACCCATATGCTGTAGGAAAATGGGTTGCATTGATGGAACTTTTGCCTATTTTCCTGCCATTTCATACAGTAAAGTTCAGTGCAGTTGGATCAAAGTACAACCTTGTTTACACGGAGCTTCTTCATTTGGGTTCTGGCGATGAATTAAGGCTTTTAAACAGGGTACATCCAAACTAAATTCATATTTCCTTTGGTTACTGGCTTTACAAACAGCTAAATAAGAGAATGTGGAATAGGTTCATCATAGTGTGCTGACTGAATTTTTAAATGTAAGTAATAAGCTTCACAATATTGGAATAAGTAATAACTGAGTGTTATGTTTCAATTCAAAAATAATTTTCTGAATAATGCACCTCCACTAGTCTGAATATGGTGAAAGAATAGTTCTGGAATGTTAGAGATGCAATAGAGAAGTTTTAAAAAAAAACTACAGCATTATTTTCTTTTAGTAACCAAAATGTAATCAGAAATTTCTAATTTAAAAAAAGCTAATTTTTACTGACAGATTTGTGGAACAGAGTAAACAAAAAAGGAGCTTTTGGCCCAGTAATTCAATAATTTTGAAAACTGTATGTTACCTGTACAATACAGCCCCTTATTTTGCCAAGCAATGCCTTTCACTAGCAGTCTTGCATGCCTAGCAGAACAATTTTCAAAGAAGGCTGGTGTGTGAAATTACCTTGTGTTGATATCATGGAGTTATTCTCTCACAAAAAGTGCTATTTTGATTGGTAAGAAATTCAAATGATTAAAGTCTGAGCACTATGGTTGGGGATATTCTACCGTTACAGGTTACCATGCAAGATCAATTTTATTTTCATATTCCAGTCATCCTAACTCTTATTTTTTACTGCTACTCACCCAGTACATCTTTCAGTGTGGGCATAAGTGAATTGCTGTGCTCCTTCGACTGCCTAATCCCCCGGCCTCATCCCTTGGAGTGCACTAGTAATAGCTGCTGGGCTTCGGACTCTGAAAACAGGGCTTCCCAACTGCAGGGATGTCATTGTCTGATCCAAGGTTTGTCATTATATCCCTGATATTATCACTGGTGCGGGTGCAGTGTTTGTGTCAGTCAACCACTGGGAAGCATTTACTTGATTTTAGAAAAGGATCTTACGATAGATAATCATCTTAATGTCAAAAGGATGTAGATGGGGGAGGTCTCATACATGCTGATTTTAGCAGGAAAATGATCTCGTCAGAGGTAATCTGAAGAGTCCAGTTAAATAAGCACAGGGATGAATGCTGGACCCAGCTCAGAGATAGTCCACATCACACAGAACCCAATCAATATTCATCATCCATGTAAACAAGGCTTAGGAAGTAACCACCTTCTCAACCTGATTGTCAGAGATGGAAAACTGAGTTTGCCAAACCAGCCTGAAAAACGCTTTTTGCATCAGCACGTCAACAAGAACCTTCATGAACGTTCTTGTAATTTAGAGTTTTTACACAGCCTGACTAAAATGCCTATATGAGCGACAGGCAGTCAGGTGTCACTTTAGCTGTCCTTGAGAACTCATCCGTTTCCTTTTTCATTTACTGTCTTTCAAAGAGATTTCCAGAGACCCACAGTTACAGACATTTGGACGAGCTGTGTATGTGAAACAACAATACCAGTATATCTACTGCTTTCTACAAAATGTAATCTGGCTGCTTAACGTGTGTCATTGCACGGTGCTGCAAAGGAGCTGCACAACAGAAAAAAAAAGAAATGGAAATTGTGATGGAATTTGCATATTCCCTTCAGGCTAACTGAAGCAACTGGCACATTTTGCAGGGGGTTAGATAAAACCTTAGAAAAAATATATCTGTGGTGTAGACCTAAGAATGGTGTTGGCTTTACTAATGTTGTGACTAATGGCAATGTCAATGGCAGCTTGTTCCGTCTCAGTCCCTGTCTTGAGTTATTGCAGAAACGGAAAAGGTGAAAGATGTGGAACAGTGCAAATTTGTCCAGGGTTTGAGGAGGGAAATGAATTTTGTCAGTTCTTGGTTGGGTGTTTTGACATCTGGTGTGTGCCACCTTGAAGCACAGGTTTTACAGGTCTATACTGTGCAGACTGAGCACTGAATTAAGTTGTTGCGGTGAGGACAGCCACTTTATCCCTGAGAGCATCGCATGGGCAGAATCAAACTGATAGCGGTTGGAGGGCATAAACCAACTAGAAACAGTATAAGAGCGATGCTCTTTGTTAGAACAGCTTTTTTAAAAAAAATTCAGAGCTTTCCAAAGCTCAAAAGTCACAGACATCTTCTAGATCTTTAAGAAGACTTGCTGTAACTAGGAAGTCTCTGTATACCACCAGTTTAGTTAAGACGATTCATTGTTTTATCAAATTTGGTCATAATGAACAAAATCATATTTTAGATTATATTTGCATATTATAATATTATTATTTAGTGGTGGTTTACAAATGCACAGGAAATTCATTGGGTTAGGAAAAGGAATGGCTTCAATATGAATGGGAAGGCAAGAATAATGGGGGTGGGTTTCATTGCAATTAAAAAATAATTTTTGATCAGCATATCTTATTTTGATTTTAAAAAATACTTTTCTAGCTGACAGGAAAAAGATTGAAGTACAGAAACTGGGCAGGGCCGAAAAATATCAATATTTGGCTTCATAACTTTTAAATGTGTGACTTGGAGACTGGAGATATCAGGTCACATATATTTTTATTTTTGAGGGGAAATGGAGGGCAGTCTCGTATCTGGTACAGTAAGTGGGCTGTCAATCAACTGGAAAACGGAAAGGAATGTTAGAGGCACCGGTGTGGTGACAATAAAAATTTGGAAGGATTTATCAAATGCAGAAGGGCTGGGATTGACTATGAAAGGACCCTAATTACAGGGACAAAGATCACCTCATTGTCTGCACCACATACACCTGAGCCTGCACTACCACCACTAGTAACAGTGTTCACCATTTGTGCCCCAACAAAAGTCATCAACCAACTCATAACCCCTTTAGGAATAATAAAAAGTCACATGTTGGACTGTGGCAGCATTCTATCCTGCTTGAGAGTCTGATGGATGGAGGAGAATTCCCTACAGGAATTCTTGTACAAGGATTTTACGGAGCATGCAGTCAGCCATTGCCAAGGGTTGGAATACATATGTAAACAATGTTTTCTGTCCTGCTTAAAAATAAACTAGCTACCAGCATTGCATCGTCCTTTGCACAAACAATACTGTACATTGCATACAACAATTTGTTGGGCTCCCTTGCCCTACAAAGAGTACACATAATCTGTTCTACTCCCACCAGTTTAGCACTTGAAAGTCTACAGACTTTTTTTTTCTTTAAAACAGTCAAAAGAGACTACAATGACAACACTCCTTCTCAAAATTCCAAGTGTTTCTTACAAGTTTGACATAATTACTCTTCATAAAATAAAGCATTTTTTCCATTTACAATGGCTCTTTTACATCAGAAGCCTATACTTTTAAAGTATAGGAATATGCAAAACCATAAAAATGAGGACAATTACTGTATTTAAATACAATAAGGGTAACAGGAGAGTTTTACTCAAATCCAGTTCCCATGCAGGAAGAATACTCTACAAATGGTATATAATGCTGAACATTCTTAATAAGCCAGTGTAATGAAACTTTTTTTCCGTACTTTTCTCATTACAAAAGTCTTTGCCTTATAAAATAGGGTAGATTAAGTAAAACATACTTAATAAAACTATACAGCTTACAAATTACACAGTCTGCAAGGAAGGCAGCTAATGTCCAAGACAGGGATGTGACAAGGATCAAACTTGCTGGCGGTGCCCTATTTCTTGTCCCCCTTGTGCAGCATCCCAGTTAGCATACCAAGTGTCAATCAAACTCAAATTACTAAAGCTCGGAGACATTAGTAGGGTCTTAAAGCAGAGCTATATATGTCTTGGTTTTCATTTATCATTCCACCTTTGTGTAGATGGCCATTTTGTTGAACAATGCTACCATGCCAAATTGACACCCCACAACTATTGCTTTGTGTTATTCTTTTTTTGATTCTTTATGTACAATCTTAATTCATGATTTTCATATTCTGACCAGAAGCTTCCCCTTAAAAGCTCAGGCCAGTTGACAGTTTAGGCTGTGAAGCACTTAGGCCTGGCGGAGTAGTGCACATATCCATAGGACTGCTGTGACCTATTTCCTGTTTGAACCAGATTCAGGTACAAAGGACAGCAGACGTACTGCTAACCAAATGCTGTAGCTCAGCAATTAAAAAAATGTTAGCGCTAAGGAATCCTGTCTTCAGTCAAAAATAGGGATTGATGCACAACTGAAATCCAATCCTCCCAAAACAACATGCAAGAAAAGCATTTACTTGATTGAAAACAGTTTGACAATTTACAACTTACAGAGGCTTGTACCACACTAGGCCAAAATGTGGGGCCTAGTGGATTTACTATAGCAATTGCCTGATCAGCTGCCACTGCATTTTGTGAAATGGAGCCTGTCCAGTTTGTTCTGATTAAGGAAATTATTTGAAAAAATTACTTTCTAGAGACCAATGTTTGAGCCACCAGGACACAGAGGAAAACAAAACAAAACGTTTTTTTTGTAATGTGTTGCCGGCATGGTGCTTCACAGCTGTACTGTAAATATACATTCCCCCCTCCCCCCACGTTCAGCCTTCCCTAATCATGCATCAAGCATTACTCATAACAGGAGAAGGACCTATCTTTCTTTCTGTATAGAGAGCAGCACCAACTTTGGTCAATTAAAACAAAATTAATATTAAAAAAAATGGAAAAGTATGATGTTGTAGTTATCATGTGTGCTAACTCAAAATGATTAAAAACAAGCTAAATGCTCTATCTCTATAGACAAGACTGGTATTGCATATTTTCCAAAGATTCAAAATGAAAGGAGCTGGAAGACGCAAATAGGGAGAATCAAAAGTGAAACACTTTCCATTAAAATATTAGTGACAAATAACGTCCGAAAGCAATGTTCCTACATGACCGCAAGATGAATATATTCTATATGAAAATCCACAGAATCACTGGAATACTGATAATTAGTGCTGTTACAATGTCCTATGAAGCAAAAATCATAAACCCTTACATTTTTACCAATGGCAATTTTTTTTTTAATGACAAGCAACCGTACATGCAGCCAAGAGTCTGTGCAGTGATACCAAGGATTTTTTTTTGTTTTTTAACATTTTTTCTCAAAGGCAAGGCACATAATGTGGTATAAAATTCCGTGCAAATTAGGAAAGGATTTTGTAGGGAAAAGAGTGAAGCCAGCACATAGTTGCCATGCACGTCAGAATTCAGCAGTTTAGCTGATCGTTTTTTGCTGGATCACAAAGTTTACTATCAAAGCACCATGCATCACTCAGCACCTTTGATGAAAAAACATGTTAATATAAATACGTTTTAGAGTTTGCCTCACTGTTTCTGCTTACACTCGTGTGAGGTTTTGGATGCCAGCATTTTAGCTCAGGCAAGGCTGTACCTAACCAAGTAAATTAAGCATACATGGACAGAAATTTGTTCAGATGCAGGCTACTTTCGTCAGAAGCTTTCAGTTGTGAACAAAACTGAAAATTATGCCAAATATTGCTTTTGATATGTGTCAGTTTAATGAATGATATCGTGTGCACAAGTGCTGTCTTTTTTTTACGAGAGTGCAGCTGGCTACCCTCTGCTTAAAAAAATAAAATAACAAGTAACATACTGACTAAGGCATTTGTGTTCACCTGTGAAAGGGGGGATGGGGTGCACTTTTGTGCCACGGTCGCCTGGCGACAACAATTTGCCCCTGTTTACAGTCCTGGGGTACAAGGACAAGTTCAAAAGAATCACTAAGTTACAAATTTGTTTCCTTTCAATTGCACTTGCCTCATAAATCTTTACAAAAGATTTTTTTTCTGTTTAAACAGGTAATTAACCTGTTCTTTTAAAATGCAGCAACCACTTCTTTCTTCTATTTTCCCCTAATTTAAAGTTGATTACTGATTGGACGTTAATTTCCAATGTATTTTTTTAAACCAAGTTAGACCTTGTTCAATTCTGGTGCTGTTTTCCTGTGTAGTGGTGACTGGTTGAAAGGCGTGATTATTGGGGAGATAAAAACACGGTATTTAACTTTACAATTAAAAAAAAATCACAAAAATATTGATTCTTGAAACAATCTTCTACCCTGCTCCCAAAATATAATCCACTAAACTAAAGATACTTTGAGTTTGCAGCCATTTGTACGTTTAATCTTTAACATAAATGCAACCTGTAGCCAGGAAGGAAAGGTAAAGTAATCTACATGTGGTAGTGTGAGGCTTTGCACTTAAACTGCATACGAAGAATTGCCCCACATCCTATATGCAGCCACCGTTTGCCTCCCAATACTATCACCAAAAGCTAGGTATGTATCGTATGGACTATGTCGTGCACTAGTGAAAAAGCAATAATAACTAAAACCAATAAGTCTACTGTTTTGGTAGATGAACATCTGTATCTGTGCTATTAGCTACATGCAAAATCTAAATGATGCCTAGGGTGGGAAAATTGGAATTGAAAAACTGTAATCAACGTTACTGAATGATTTGCTTTGTGGTATGCTGTGGTTAAATAAGTTTGAAAATGTGTTTAAAGTTTTAGGTAAATTAAATCATTCAGTGACAAACCTGTGGTGCAGGATGTTTTTGACACTGAATATATTCAGTATCCTCCTTAGTTTATAAACTGCAATGGAAGAGAAATCCCTTCATGATGTTCCCAATGAGTGACAGGTTGAGACTAGGCGACCATCACCCTGGCTAATTTGACCTGCAATGTTGGTACGAAGGAACTCTTTATAGTAATTTTAAATGTGTCGGCCTGAACAATTTAATGGAATGACTTTATACCAAAGTATTAAACACATTTATTTGTATAGTAGAAAAATAATTTCTCTTATGTTTAGTTTGTCCAAAGTTCTGAAACAGAAACACAGAACATAACTTGATGTCAAGCTAATGAATGAGCCATATTGAAGTGATGGTCTCCAATGTGTAGGTTTCATTAGTGCATTTTTCTATGATGTTTAAAACTTTGCAACGAAGTTAGTTAAAAAAATGGTTCACAATTATTATAATCAAGAATGATTTAAAAAAGTGTGAAGAATTTCCTTAACTGTGAAACTTTTATTAGACCTGTCCTCAGGTACTCCAATGCACAGATACAAGTCATTCTGTGCATTTCAGCACTGGAAGGCGAGGTTTGGGTGGCTTTTAATGATTATGCACATTACTGTGCATCCATCCTTCTTGTGAATGATGCTACCCTTGTTCTTTCAAAAGAAGGAAAAATCAAAAGATAACCATAATGTAATTTTGAATTATGTTCAGCTGATGAAGATTAATTTTCCCACCCTGTAAAAAGCAGATTTAGTAAACTTTGTTCTGTAATTTTTAAAAAAGAAATATAAAGGCTTATTTGCATAAAACAGATGGGGAAACCTCAGGCTAAGCTTCAGCCAATGGAAGAAGTGAATTGCGCCCATCTTCGGAACATGTTGGTAGGATGATAGTGTTTCTGACTTTTCATTTTCTTTTAAAGGCGAGTCGATAAATAGTCTTCTCCCTTGTTTCTCTCTGTTTTAAACTTGAAACCAAAGTTGACGCTCGACCATGTTTCTTGAAACATGATTAAATAGCTTCTGTAATACTTGAAAGAGGACTTCAACTATCCCAGATACCAGGACTGTGAAAAAAAGAAAATATAGATGTTAGTGACATCAATAGCTGGTGCATAAAAATAGACTTAACTCAACAGAATAAAACAAAAAACTCACACCAACTATCAGCATGGAAAACATTTCAACAATCAGTCCAACAGCAAGTGATTACCATGTCAATTTAACATCAGTGTGCTCGCAGTCTGACAAAGGTTAACCTTCTCCAGTCACACGGAATATGTAACAAATTGTCAGTTACAAGCTTCACAGCCTAGATTTGCCCAAAACTGGGCCTCGGGCCTTATCCTAACAGTTTCAGGTGCCTGTCACACCTCCAGAGGTAGATCGCAAGATTGCACCTCTCGAATTTGGGCCTGATGCCTTCAGATAAGTCCTGGAGGGGGTGGGGTGAGAGGAGAATGAGAGTGGGCAAGCATGGGGGAACGGGAGGGGCCCCACACGCCTGCTCCACCCGGCTCCGCGAGAAGGTAAGTTTAAAAAAAACATAGCTTTTTGTTTCAGCCTGTAACGGTCCCTTTAAGGACCTCTGGTTAGGCCGCTGAAATACCTAAAAAACTGAGCAGAGTATGCTGTGCTCGGTGCAAACCAATTTCTGGAATGAGTCCTGAAACAAGCGTTAGGCCCCTTATTAACATATGTTTTAGGCAGCTGCCAGGGACATTTGAATATTACCCGACCCAATATGGATCGGGATGTATTTCAACACCCCCCCCCCCGGGGCGCGGGAGACAGCACCTTGAAATTGATGCTCCCCCCCCCCAATTCTGCGCCCAAAGTTGTCCAATTTCTAGGCCTCCATGTCCAATTCACCTCTTCGCAAAAGAACTATTTACTTGCTATCAAAGCAAAGTGGAGATGAGCGACCATTATGAGAAAGGGGGAAATGTGTGGTTAACAAAATACAAAATAAGGAAATACATTAAATAAAAAAGATTTTGTCAACAATTTCACAATACTGGATCTTCACACTTACCCTCTATAGTCAATGGCAGAGACTCCGGACAATACACCTATTACAATTATCTATATTTTGTTAAGAGAACTCTTCCAAGGTTTCAGATGCAATGAATTATATAGGAAACCCAGCATAACTAGACCATACTTTTATTTTGGGACTGTCTCTGCCTTTCAGACTGTTTGGCATGACAGGGTAAATTCACTAATCCTACACTCCAAGTGTAAAGCTGCACTGAGTGAAAGCTTCAGTTTGGTGCAGCACATCGACAAAACGGAGTAATCTCTCCATGGTGCATTGGTTTTGTCTTTTCGTTTTGGTATCTTGAGGGTTAAAACCAGATTCACTTACAGTAAATCAGCCAGTCTGTCTGATACAAAAAGGCGGAGGAAGCAAACAATGGGTTTAAATATCTGGGATCCTGCTGTGCTGCTATAACTGGTGCAGCAGGAATCGTGACCTACCGGTAGGAAGATGGCCTGACCTCACATGAGCTTTTGGGGTCAGGGTGGGGTCAGGACAGTTAAATAAAATAGGCAGGTGCCTGCTGGGCCAGGAAACAAAATGTGGTGCTTGAAAACTGCATGGGGGCAAAGCTGGCAGGAGTGTTAGAAACAGTGAAATGGGTTCCCTTTATAAGATTTAAATGCTGAAAGTTGTAATCTTCTAGAGTGTTCCAGACCAGGACACCAGCCTGGAACAGCTCTGTGGCTCCACTCATGCCTCTCCACTCTACTGGATATCTGTACCTTGCCAGCATCCAGTATGACTGGGACAGAGGAGGCAGGAACAGTGGACAAGCTGGTGGATTACACCATCCAGCTGGCTGCATCTCCTTGTACAATGCTAGGCCTTCAAGGTGTGAATGGAACCTCTGTCCATCTGTGCCCTCACAAGAAACTAATATCACAGGTATACTGCTGGCCCTGAGAATGTTCAGGATCAATATATCTGTTGTAGATTTCAGGGGGAAATTAATAGGTAAAGCATTAAACTGGAACCAAGATTCCCTGCTAGCTTCTGTATTATACTGCAAATTTGCTGTTTGCCTTTGCTACTAAATTACTGGCTAATCCTTGTTAACAAATTTGTTCAGTAACTTCTCGTCTAAGCTACAGTCTGATTATTCCACTGCCTTCCTAAATCAAGACGATTATATGAGGACAAGTGATATATCCAGTAAGCAATACAAGAGTTTGTGTGTGATCCCTGGGCACATTACAACTACCGACATATTTTGTTGTGTAAAGGCACATCTGGTTCACAGGCAGTGAGGGCTCACTTATAAGAGTAGTCTGAGCACAAGGAAAGTATCTGAGGTAAAGATCCGAAAACGTAATAAGCATTGCATACTTAGGGGAGAGCCGACCAATCTCACTCGATCACACCATATGGGACTGATTGACAGGTAGCTCCGAAAACTGAACTCATATCCCTTTAGTTGGAATTCGAATGCTCATCCACTTAAACAACTATATCGTGTGACGCCTCAAGACTCTTACTGCAGTCCTATCATTTGGCAGGAAAAATTCTTTATCCTCCTTTACTGTCACTCATTTTAATTTAAATACTAAAACAACTTGTATAATATAACCCAGGAAATTATGGTCAGTGGTGTTATTGTACAAATGCTTAAAGTAAAAGAAATAACTTGCATTAACATGTTCACATCAAATTCCTCCTTCTGCTATTTTAATGGTGGTATTTTCAGGTCAATGCCAATGAAATAGTGGAAAGGAATTTGTTACAAGCACGTTGCACTGTAAAATCACTGACAGCAATTTGTAGTCTATAGTTTCTAAGCAAAGTGAAATTCATTCTGAAGTATCAGCTTCCCAATTGTAAGTTCCCTGGTGTAATGCTTCATAGGACTGAGGCAAGTATTGTACTTGCTGAAAAAAAGACACTCAATAAGATGACTTTTTTTCCCCCAGCTAATTTTAAAATACTAAATGTTACATTTCAGAATTATTTTTGATTCTTGTAGAAATGAGGTGAATTTTTGACTGCAGGAGCTGATTCTGTGAAAGGAATAAATGATGTGAATCTTGTATGAGGCATGCACGTTGATTGTATTTTTTAAAATCCATTTAAGTCTTTCAATATCTGTCTGTTTGATCTTCCAGGCAATTTTAAAAAAAATTTATGGATGGCTGTGAACTAATGATCTGAGCTTCACACTGTTCTCTGCATCACTGTTTAGCTCCTCTTCACAGTAAACCTAATACATTTTAACGCATTTCACAGATGGCACTGCCATCTGTCTGCCAATTGAACAGCTTTGTTTCACTGTTGTAAGCAGGCAGCTGCACAGCAAGCAGTGCCAATTCCTGGATGTTTACTGTACTACGTCTAAACTCAGCAGCCCAAGGCTATTGAGGGGAGGGGGGAATACCATTAGCAGGATGCTTTCATCCAAGTGGCACACAGCATTCATCTACACAGAAGCCAATTAACATAGGTAAATCAGAAGATTACTTAACAAGGGTATAATAACCGTTGACCTCTAAATGAGTCTTCTCCACATACTATAGGTCAAGACTGAAAACCCACAGGACAAAGCGCACCAACCTCTTCAAACTTCACAATATACAATTCACTGGTTCCATTTGGTGCATGTATATTCCTCACTAGTTACATTTGCTACAGTTCAAAAGTACTTCATTGGCTATAAAGTGCTTTCGGATGTCCTGAGGTTGTGAAAGGCACTATGTAAATGCAAGTTCTTTCTTTACCTGAGTTCTACTTCTAATAGTGTTGGTCATGACCTCTTCCATTTTACCACAATGTCTGAAAGCGAGGTACAGTGGGAAATCAGTGTATGGAGGAAATCTTACTTGAGCGAATAAGATTTACTTTATGTTTGGTTAAAAAAAACGATCCAAAGTTACAGCCTTGGAAAAATCTTGTTAATCTAAGGCTAATCGAGGGGGTAGAAACTTCTCTTGTTGAATAATGATTGGCTTTCCTCATAATGGGGCTCGTAGCCAACTTAGAAATAGATTTTTATATATTTTTGTACATATTTTGCTGGTTTTGAAAAGGGCTACCTGAGTATCATGTATTTCTTAATAATTTAATGCAGTCCAGATAAATGTGAGAAGCTCCAGACACACAAAGCTTATCGATGCTGTGATCTACCTTCAATTTATAAGCAACAAGGCTAAAGATAATCATATGTAATGACATCCTCCAGCTAATATTAACTACAGCTTAAGGAAAATTTTCAGAAGTTAACAAACTGCTATATACTAAACATCAGCAGGTAAACAGGGCCCCTTAACAAAGCCTGTAATTCACTGATCCTACTTTCCTGAGACTTCTTGTAAGAAGGGAGTGTTGCATAAGTGGAGCTTCTTGTCACACTTTATCTTTGGCTAATGAGCGACAAATGAATAACACAAGGCTGATGTCCCACCTGCAAGTTGAGGGAATATATGCTCATTTTCCAGCTCCTTTCCTAAAACTTAATGTGCCCATGCCCATTTTGGAAGTCCGGAACTTTTCCCTAAGCCCAAGTACTACACTACTGAGGGAGTGCTGCACTGTTGGAGATGCCGTCTTTCGGATGAGATGTTAAACTGAGGCTCCGTCTGCCCTCTCAGGTGGACATAAAAGATCCAATAGCACTATTTCGAAGACGAGCAGGGGAGTTCTTCTTGATGTCCTGGCCAATATTTATCCTTAAGTCAACAATCATAAACAAAACAGATTATCTGGTCATTATCACATTATTTTTGTCGGACTTTGCTGTGCGTAAATTGGCTGCCACGTTTCCTACATTACAACAGTGGCTACATTTCAAAAGTACTTCATTGGCTGTAATATGCTTTAGGACGTCCTGAGGTTGGTAACTCCACACACAGTCAGCAAAATCACTGGCTGTTTTGGTTAACTATCTTCACTTGTGTCTGAGTGAAAGGCGCTATATAAATGCAAGTTCTTTCTTTCTTTCAATGATCCTATTTCTCTGCTTCATCTGAATCAAAGTTTCTGTTCGACAGCATTGTGCAATGCATAAACTCTAACTCACTGAAGTCCTTCTTGCAACTGCCCACTTCAGAAATGGGATTTTTCAGCCTGTCTAGGGTTTGAAACTCCTTTTTTCTAACCCACATTCATGATAATTTGACTCTTTTAAATCACTACAGGCTTGTAACTCCGGTATTCTATGCACATTTTGTTGAAATCAGCAACGAAGTACAATACTTTTGCTACTGATGATGAAGGAAGAAAGAAATCTAAGATGCTGGAAGTGAAGATGATTAGCTTTTCCAGAGTGGATTTCTACTACATGGTAACTGTGTTCAGCATCAATTTTATCTGAGAACAAAATATTTTGTATATTTAAAACAAATTGCATATTTAAGGGAAGATTTCTAGAGAAACTTGTAGAAGGAATAATAATAGAAAATTATATATAATTAAACTGGATAGATGGGCATGGCGAAGTGAAGTAGGTTATCAATATCTCGATTATATTTTGACAAAGCCAAAGCCATTAATACCCATAGGCTTTGTCTACGGCCCATGCAATCCACATTTACATTTACACATTTGCCTGAGCGCACGAACAAACACTGATTATAGACAAGAGGTATAAATCCATATTATTATCAAAACATGCCACTGTAAACAATCAGATATAAGACTCTAACTGGACAGCTAAAGCATTTCGAGAAAGCTATACAAAGAAACCATACTTTGGTTAAATTTTCTGCCTGAAAAGTGATATTTGCATAAATTTCTTGGCAAACTTAATCAGTAGTTTGGCAATGTGAAAAGCAGAATTCAATCATTTTAGATATTGGCAGAGTTTGGTGGCTTTGCTGTTTTAACTCTCCAGCCACAGTGTTGGTAACTCCACACACAAATACTTGTATCGGCTGCACAAATGTGATGGGTACACATCTGGGATGCTGAGACTTTATCACATCAATGCAAGTATATTGTTTACAAGGAATTATTGCTGCTTATCCAAAGATTGCACGACTCGCATATCACAGGATTCAAATGGTGATTAGTTAGTAGAGGTACTGACTGTGTACTCAGACACAAGTGAAGATAGTTAACCAAAACAGCCAGTGATTTGCTGAAAAGCAGAGCCGACTTGTGCAGATTATTTCCCTTTATGATCAGAAATATTGTCACAACTATTCATAACCTGCACTACAAAGAACAGACTTGGCATCAATTTATCATTATTATCAGCATCAACCTAGAACCTTGTGCATAACGGTGAGTGGGTAAAAACTCCAACTATAACATGGTTGGAATCCTGGCTTTATTATGACTCTTTAATGCTGTGTAAACACAGCCCACTGCAATGATGGAGGGGTGTTCTTGTGAAATTGGAATGAGGGAACTTTATTCTGCATCTATTGGTGAATATGATTATAAGCTAAGGCCCTACACTTGCCCTCTACTATCTGACTGCTTTTCTTGCTGTGCATACGTATAGGCCAGGAATCCGTGATCGAGCTCTACTGCTGTGTAAAGGAGGGAGGGATTCCACTCTGCTTTCCACATTTGGCCTTGCATTCAGTGCAGCATTTCTACGTGGAAATTCGCCTAAATGGAGAATGTCAGTAAACCTTCACATTGCTACGGAGGCCAATACAATTACATTATCTGAGCTAGGTTTGGCAGCACTGCCTATGCGGGGCATTGTAAAGCGTAAGAAGCACTTTCAAATTATCCCTGCCTGCATTTAACTGTAGAATCTCTCTTTGGGTTAGTTCGGGTTAGCAACTGAATTTGTCTCTGATTAGTTAACTTAATTGGGCCAGAAAAATAACATACAGAATGTAAATCACAGGGAAACACTGTAATCAGAATGTAGTAATCATCTTCATTTATATCACTGACAGCCAATTATTTCTTGACAGAATCTCCAAGGATTTTTACCATACTCTGTTGTGAAGTGTGTTTGGTGGGGTTTATTGAATGTTATCATTTATTTTGAACGATTTGAGCATACACATTTGGCTGTTAAATAAAAAGCATCTCGCTCTTCTCTGCAGGAACCTTAACTCTGTGTTTGCCAGACTCACTCAATCAACTCATGAGCAAGCTGCTACAGTCAGTATGGGTAAGTTCAGCCTCCAATTCTCATCCTTCCCTTTGCCCAGCCATTCTCAGCTGAAACCAGAAACTCGCTGTAGGAAATTCTGAGCGTAAGGCATTGTCCTATAAATCTGTGGGACAGCAAGTTCCCACACAGTGGCTCGACAACACGAGGCTGTTCACAGGTTTTGAAATACAGTAATTGAAAAAAAATGGTTATTAGGGAACTGAAAGAAAAAGTATTTGTCTTGGATTGGTCACAAATGTTGCAAATACACCCAGCTTTGCCCCTCTCCCTCCTCCATTGATCTAAAGGCTGTTGCTACACTTTCCAACTGCCAATCTGACATCAAAAGAAATAGAAAGCATTTTTATAGCATCTTTTACCAATTCAGAACGTCCCAAAGTGCTTCACGTCCAATGAAGTACTTTTGACGTGCAGTCACTATCATAATGTAGGGGAACACGGCAGCCAATTTGCGCACAGCAAGATCCCACAAACAGCAATGAAATAACTGACCAGATAATCTGTTTTAGGTGTTGATTGCGGGATAAATATTGGCCAGAACACCTACCCTGCCCTTCTGTGAATAGGGCTGAGGGATCTTTAACACCCACCCGAGAGGGCAGACAGGGCTTCGGTTTGACATCTCATCTGAAAGATAGCACACCTCCGATGGTGCGGTCCTCAGTACTGCACTGAAGTGCCAACCTAGATTTTGTGCTCAGGTCTCTGGAGTGGGACTTGAACCCACAGCCTTCTGACTCAGAAAGCAAGAGTGCTATTATTGAGCCACAGTTGATATATCATGACCTGGATGAGCTAAACTTTTCCCAAGTTGAATGTCAGCAAAACTGAAGCCCTTCATACTTGCAGCAGCTGTTAAAATCGCCCAAGTTACTTACCCGCCAGCAACCCATTGTTCCAAATTTTACTAAGCTGGTGGCAAGAACACCTGCCCAAAGCCGACGGAGTCCTTCTTTGCGTGTGCATGTCGGGTCCCGATAACGTCCTTGGGACCCAACTGCAATTTTAACTGGAGGCCTGAGCGGAGAAGCCATTGTGGCTTTCCCACCAGCTGAAGACAGCAGGAAGAGAAGCCAGGGCCGGAAAAGGCCCAAACACGTAAGTTTTTATTTTACTGTGTTTCTCAGTGTTACTGTATTCCTCAGTGTTATTGTGTTCCACAGTGTTACTCTATTCCACAGTGTTACTCTATTCCACAGTGTTACTCTGTTACACAGTGTTATTTTGTTCCAGTGTTACTTTGTTACACAGTGTTATTTTGTTACACAGTGTTATTTTGTTCTACAGTGCTGTATTCCTCAGTGTTATTTTGTTCCACAGTGTTACTGTGATCCACAGTGCTATTTTGTTCCTCAGTGTTATTTTGTTCCACAGTGTAATTGGGCCCTCATTGACTAAACGAAGAAACTAGTAAACTGGAAATGCTAAAGCTTTGGCAGTGAAAGGGTGAATGACAGAATATCCCACCACATAGACCTACACACAGGAGGAGGTGCAGCACTGCACTCATCCTTTCCCAGGAGATCCCTCTCACACACATGTTTTACTTAGCCCCACCTCCCACTCAAATTAAATTTAAACTAGCGCTATTATATATTTTTAAGGGTCAATTATGGTCAGCCACAAGTCTGTAGCTTTTTTCTCTTACTTTTAATTTTGTAATTTTCGTTACATTGGTCTCCTCCTTTGGAGAAGAAACATATCCCGAGGTTCTGGTGAAATAAACTTCTTTCTATTCACGATCAGAACCAGGGTTGGTGAATCAGAAAGTTCTCACACACTGCCCATATACCCGAGTCAATAGACATTGAATTGGAAAGAACATTTAAATTCAGTTAAAGTCAGTGTATAGTTTGATTGTAAGAAGGTTTTGGATGGAAGCAGTGTTGGCTGTAAATTATACTGTTTCATTGCAGAGGAAATGGAACATGAGGAATGGAATGCTAGATTTAGGACCATAGATGTGGCAACATGGTTCTTGGCTCAAGTTAGATATTAACCTCTGCTCCCCACCCCGCTGAACGAGGAGGATTGAGCAACCTAGAAATGTTGAGGCCACAGTAGATTGCCAAGAAAGTTATGTGGCCTGAAACACCATGTGGCTGTGAAAGGAAACTTTAAAAGTTAAGAAACATTTGGGAGCAGGAGAATGGCTGAGGCGTCAGTGTCAAGGTTATCACAAGCCAAAAGTCTGTAAAAAAAAAAGGAACTGTGAGTTTGGGGACATAAATGACAGAAACAAAATGGAAGAAAAGGAAAAGAAAGATGTTTGTCTTTTGATGATGACATGCCTGAAAGATTTTTATTTGCTGCGTACAATTCTAGTAACTCATACTTGGAAATACATAAGAAATAAATGTATTCACCGTACAATATCTAAAGATGCATTATTTAATAAATGTCTCCATTTGTTGCACAATAATGTATTTTTATAAGAGAGATTGAATGCACTATGCTTTTTAAAAATCTGAATAAGGAGGCACAATTATTTTGCTGCATGTGCATTTTAATGTTTTTTTAACTAATATTTAATGTAATCTCTGTAGTACACGTCAAGAATATCAAAAATAATTTGTGGCATGCATATGTGTATAGACAGTGAGAATAGGCTGTTGCAGGATACACTTAAGAAGGGGAACCCAATGCCCCTCTATCAAAGAAAGAGTCCAACCCTGTCAACACTTAATATCTAATGATATTGGAATGTACCAAACTGTGTGATATCCTCACAGAATGCAGCTGCAAGCACTGAACCATGGATTGGCACCTGTAATGGATAAAATCCCCAATAAAATGTGAGCTTGGCTGAATTCAATACACTTTAAAAAAGTCGAATGTTTTGCAATACCTATAAAATACACAAGGTGGCAGCGTTTTACATTAGTAAAATGACAAGTGGCCATAAACATAACTAAAGTGTGTTAATGCAATGCAATAAACTGATATTTCAGACACTGGACCAATCAGAGCAATTTGGCGAGCCAGCACTTTCTTCTAATGGAGTGTGCTGTCCAAATGACGTTATATTTTATGGAGGAATAAAGCTGGCTGCCTACATTATTGCTTGAGAAGCTTTTATACAATTATACTCCAGCAGCAGAGTATTCTGATTGGGTGAATGCTGTGTTTCACCTTTGATTGAGACTATCCTCCTGAGAAAAGCTGAACATCACAAAAAAAAGGGCCGCTATTCCGAAACTGACAGCACCGTAATCTCAACTACAGAAACTCATCACAGCTTTTTCAAATAAAGGCACTTAGGGCTTTTTGAACCTATGATTCATTAGCAAGAACATTCTTGGGTGTTAACGGTAGCAGGGAATCTTGAAGAGACTGGTTACTCCTCTTTTCCTAGTTCAGTATCTCATGCATACATTATTCCTATAGTAAAATGGGATCAATGCAGTGAGCAACTGTTTATCAGCATTTTATATTTTGTATAGATATTAGAAAGCCTGGTAAGCAACAATCCAACCAGCTATCTAAATCTAACCCAGGTGGTGATGAACTGCCAAGATCGAACCATTCTCCATTTGTGCTTTACATTGCTTTCAATCTCCCCTCTCTCACTTCGTTTCCCTGCTATGCAGACTCCATCAGTCAGGAGAGCTGCATGGTCTGAGTCACAGATTTCTCCGTCACCACAGACAATGACATCCCATAGTTTGTGGCACACTTGTGGTATGAAAGCCCAATGTAATTTTATCTTCCCCACCCTTCCATCGTAGTGTGATGTGCCTTCAAACGTCCCAGGAACTGGTGTCTCTGCCAGCAGAGGCACTGGAGCAACACAAATACAAAATTGTTAGGATGTTTTTTCTTTGATTTATCAGTTGTATAAAGAAAATACTATTTTCACTGTGGGTGACTAAAGATGCAGTGATGGATCACTTGCCTTAATATCTCTAACACCAAGCCTGATTTCTGGTGGAGCTGTGCGACCTGCCCAGACTATTATATGAGTGATTGGTTTTAGGAGCTCTCAGCTGGTCACTGGAAGGGTTATCTCCATCTTGTGAAAATGTATGGGGATTACGACAGACAAAGAAAGGTGAGAAAACTCACTCAACCATGACAGGCGGGCTTGAGAGGCAGGCACCGCTGGAACTGAAACCCTTTGCCATCTGGTTGTGAGGGAGATTTTCTACCATCTGTGCTACTGGGTTGGCAGCAATGGTGACTTCCAATTAACTGTACAGGATATCAACAACTGCTTGGTTCACAGTCAGAACCCTTGTTTATATGTATCCAGTGCGGTTGGACAGCTGATTCACATCACTGGAAAGGGCATTCTTTTCAGTTGTCCTTTGGAACAGCACCAGTTTCACTATATAATTCCGACACATAAAATAAATGGCAACAGAGGCAATATGAGCAATACAGTGTCTACGATTTCCCACTCAGCACATTCCTGATCTTGGCCATGCCACCAGGTGCGTTGTTGTATTGGGGGAGGAAAAGGCGGACAGCCAGTCACCATGGCACATGGCAGCTCAGCTGCCTGAAACTCGGGCTGGAGAACTAAAAGACAGCAAAAAATAAAATCACTTCAGAACAGAGGAGAGGGAGAGCAGCATCTATGAACACAGCGCTAGGGGCATGTCCTTTTTTTTGGTGGAGCGGGAGGCAGCTCCATGACTGATACTAGAGGTGAGGTAAACTGCACAGTGCAGCATTCGTACCAATCACTTTCCCATGTAATTTGTATTTTTATTGCTCCATCATTAATACGGAGCATTTTGCTCTGATCCAAGCAGAAGACGAAATAATTTCCCATGTTCATAATTCAGAATGGAATGATGGATCACTTGCCTTAATATCTATGACAGCAAGCCTGACTTCTGGCGGAGCTCTGCACTCCACCTTGCTTGCCATGTGAGTGATGGATTTTGGGAGCTCTCAGCTAGCCACTGGTGGGATTACTGCAAAAAATATATGGGAAATATAATTGCTAAAAGGGATTGAAGTATGAAAAACGAAGGTGGTGACTCTGGATTTATCCTGGAGTTATTACTCATTGCTGCAGGAAGTGGCCTGATTCCAGAGAGAATGTACACTCACTGTGGAAAGGCAAAGTCATTGGAATACACGGGATACTGAGGGCAGCTCCCTGCTCCATTGTCTGTGAAAGAAACAAAAGTGTGAAGGGTCTGAACTTCTATCCTGGTTCAACTCTACGTCACTGACTTGAAATGGACTAACAACTCCAAAACATTCCTGGTTCATTCCTAATAACTGGAGTGAAGTTGAGTAAAGTCTGGGTGTCTTTATTAACCCCTAGTTGCAGATGAGTGACTACATGACTAAGCCATTACATGCCCTCTTTGCATTCTAGCTGTGCTGGCTTACTTAGACAGTAGTGGCATAATGTAAATGAGACATTGCTAATGCCACTGGAAGGGGTGGGGGAACCACTTCAAGAGGTGGTGTTTATACAAACGTAAAATAATTGCCACCATTTTTCATGGCCCTGGGTGGGTTGCATGTTCAGGCCACTTGCTGCATTACTGGCCTATATGGACCTGCCACAGCCATTGAGAAAGATCTGATAGCCAGAAATAAATTTTGATTTATGACTTTTAAATAACTGAGCATGCTCAGAATTGCACTTGTACAGTTGTTTCTCTGTTGCCACTGGTGGTCTGGAATTCAGCCCGCAACATAGCAGGATCAGGTTCCACCAAACTGATAGCCCCAGCATACTACAGTACTTCTTCTACTCAATGCAGCTCTGTAATGTAAAGCAGGTACCAATTCTCACTTTGGATTTTCTGGTGCTGGGTTAACAATTACCAGTAAAGAGTCTCTAAAAACGAATGAGAGTGCATAGGACAAGTCAGAGCTATTAATTAGCCACTCAAGCTTTTGAATGGAACTGAGTCCACATTAACTAAACAATGATGGTAATGAATGAAATGTAAAAGCCAGCAAATGTTTACAAACAATGGCGGCAATAAAATTAACAAAATGAAATTGCCAACAAATCCTGAAAGAATCCTGGGAAAGGAACAACAAATCTGAGAAAAATGAATGGATTGGTTTTAATCCCTCTTTGGCAACTCCCAGTGTTGGAGGCGACTTCTGGATAAAGTAAAGCACCAGTTGGCCAAAAGGATGATGGGAATCAACTCTCCAGACAATTTGAAAGGGGATAGTAGGGAACAATTTGATTGGGCAAATCTAAAACCAGTCTGGCCAAATTGATTAATTTTGGTTATGAAAATCAGGTCTTAAAGATTACCACTTTGCCTGAGAATAATTGCTTCCTACAAATCAATATTTTGCAACCAAGCTAAACGCAAGTTTGAAGCAAAGGCACATACAGCGTCTCAGTTGAAGAACTCAGGGTTACTGGATGACATTTTCAGATATTAAGTCGAAAATATAGGAACCCTACCAAAACATTAAAATGTAGCAAAGTTGAGATGTAAAATATACTGTGTATGGCATGTCCCTGCAATCTATTTCTGATTATGTCACAAAGGAACATAATACTCTTCTGTTAACATTATGCTGCACTGTGCTGAAATAATTCCAGAATATGTCAAAAACTCTGGAACTATCCCAAAAACTGTAAATAATATCATAAAATTCCATACACAAATACGGATCATATAACAAAGAAATATTTTTAAAATATAGAAACCTGGGTCAAGGCCCATTGTGCAGGACACCACCAAGGTTGAAAAGAATTAATGTGAAGACGAACTAAATTTGGAATGCAACCTGACCTCAGATTCAAATGACTTGAGATTTGCTATTCTGTATTGTGACATTGACTGAACCTTTTAATCAGGTGACAGCCTCATAATTCAATCTCATACATATCCCTATTATATTCTACATAATAATATAAACATATTCAAGCTGTCATCTGTATAGACAATACAACTCAAGGCAGTTTACATTTAGATTCAAACAAACCACCAGCTAATTAGACCATAGGTGCTGAGAATGGTCGCTTGTCTGGTTTGTAGGAGCTTTACTGAAGCCAGTGAGCTGTACCAAATAGTGTTAATATTTTTATGAACAATGCATCAGAACCCTAGCTTATTTAAACCATTTTTGAGCCATTGATTATAAGAATGAACTAGCATTCAAGAAGTGTCTTTCACGTCCTCAAAACACTTTTCTCAAAGTGCCAATGAATTACTTTTGAAGTGTAGTCACCGTCATATTGTAGGCAATGCAACAGTAATGAAATAATTGGCCAGATAATCTGTTTTTACTGATGTTGGTTGAGGGATAAATATTGGCCAGGTCACTGGGAGAACGTTGCTATTCTTCTTCGAATAGTGTCATGGGATCTTTTATGCCCACCTGATCAGGCAGACGAGGCCTCGGCTCAAAAATCTTATCGAAAAGTTGGCACCTGCAAAAGTGCTGCACTAAAGTGTCAGTGTGGATTATGTGTTCAAGTCTCTGGAGTGGGTCTGTGAACCCACTACCTTCTAGACTCAGAGGCGAGCATGTTACCACTGAGCCACAGCTAATAGATAAAACCAGCACAAGCTCAAAATCTTAATTTCTGTAACATTAATGTTTCCTTTAGTTTACTTCTTGACTTTGTAAAAATTAATTTTTTTGGGAATTGAAACTCACGTGGCTTAAGTTTTATTTGTTCTAAAGCACAACAGTATAAATCTAACTGTTTGGTTATGCAATCCCTCAAAGAGAAGAAATATTGCTAGTTGCAGGATTTTTAAAGTTATCTTCTCTATTTTTGTTCCCATCTGCCACAGACACGCTATGGTGAAGTCAAGATTTCGGGAAGAGAGCGGTGAAACAACATATTCAAAGCGGTTATGTAAATAATGTTGTTTTATCTAATGCCGAGGGTTTCGGAGGGATATTACCTTCAATGAAGGTGGGGAACTGCATTGCCATCTTTCTAGTATCTCCTCAGAGGCAAATGGAATTCAAATATCTTTACGGTTTCTTACTCTGAAGCTTCTCTATTCTGTAGAAAAGCAGGGAAAGGTGGAATGGATATCCATTTTATTCCAAAGTTGGATATTCTACTTGATCACCAGTCAGGAAAATAACAGGACTCACTGCAAACTATGGCGGATAGATTTAAGTATCAGTTAACTGTAATGGTGTGAAGCTGTGCATCTTTATTGTTCTCCAGTTGGTGCACTGGACTTACGCTGTTTCTATGGTAGGAGGTAAGAAGCAGATGATGCTCTTGGTATATTACCTCCCGACAATTGATTCATTTTCAACACGCAACAGTTTAAAGCCTGCCAAGAGTTGAAAAAGTTGCTTTCTTTAAAAAAATGACAGTTATAATATCTTATTTTAACTGTAACAAAAACAGGGCCTCACATATTCAAACATGTCCTAACTAAATTACAATGAGAAGCATTTAACATGTGGTTCTAGTAGTGATAGGCATTATTATATATTCAGATGAAAGAATGAATTTCTGGTGCCTTTCAAACTCATATGCTTGGCATATATGGCAGAGGCTGTAAAACTCAAACTGTCCCTTTTCATACATCCAGAGATATGTATGACTCAAGCCATCAGGACAATGTAGTACAGATGCCTGCTGCCAGTGGCTTGGTGCTTAGCCTCTATTTTGTGCTCTATTCGCTCGGAGTTTGGCGAAGGGAGAATATATTGATCCCTGGCGCGTCTGAACATCTCTGGTGGTCTACTTGATGGGATGAATCTGAGTTCCTGGTCGCGTAATGGAGGTAACTTTCCCACTTGACAGCCAACTTTATAAAATAGAACTCTGGTTGTGAAACCAAAGCTTGGATTCACAAAAATGTTCATCCCGAAGCCATACTACACTGATAGTAATTCAGTTTGGATTTGGGTTTCTTCATTCCTGTTCTTCATTGACTGAATTTAAAACAATAAAGTCCTAACTGTACATCATTGCATATGTTAGTCTTACAGGTTTTTATATTTCTTTTCAGAAAAAAAACAACAGCAACATTTTCAGAGTGTGGAAGACAAGCAACTCAGATCAGTCTTGTATATTTTCTTTTTGTTTAGAAACTGGTTGGATTGCAGGGCCACTTTCACCTTCAGCTGGTGTCAGCCATGGCTCAGTTGGTAGCACTCTTGCCTCCTAAGCCAGAAGGTTATGGGTTCAAGTCCCATTCCAGAGGCTTAAAGCACAAAATCTAAGCTGACACTTCAGTGCAGTACTGAGCAAGTGCTGCACTGTTGGAGGTGCTATCTTTCAAATGAGGCCCCATCAGCCTTTTCAGGTGGATATAAAAGATCCCATGGCACTATTTCAAAGAAGAGCAGGATTGTTCTCCCTGGTGTCCTGGCCAATTTTCATCCATCAACCAAACCAGAATATCTGGTCATTATCACATTGCTGTTTGTGGGACCTTGCTGTGCACAAATTGGCTGTGGTATTTCCTACATTACAACAGTGACTACACTTCAAAAGTACTTAATTGTGAAGTGCTTTAGAACATCCTGAGGTGGTGAAAGGTGCTATGTAAATGCAAGTATTTCTTTCTTTTAGAGGTCAAACATTTCAATCATTGGGAGATGGCCTCTTGTTTCAGTAGGTTGCCAAAATACATGCTACTGATTTTAGCCCTGAGCTTAGGCTTCCAACGTTTGAAGGATAGAAGGAGCCTGTTGATCCTCTTGTACAAAGCTCTCCTGTGCAATGAATGTTTTCTCATCCACCTCTCCAGTGTAATGCATGTTTTTCTTCGACTCTCTCCTGTGTAATGAATGTTTTTCTATAAAGTTCTCCTGAGTAATAGATGTTTTTTTCCAGAGCCTGTGAAAGAATACTAAACCCATTCTAGCTTTAGGCAGTTGTAAGGCTGTGAGGACGGGCTTATGGGAGCACCTTCAATGGAGCAAGCAGCAAGAAGCTGATGTTTGAGTTTGCAATGGTTGAGAAGGATTTCTCAGGAATAATAATATGGGAACATTTTCGAACAACTTCTACCAAATGTTTCACCTAGTCATGTGTGCCAAATCTTTGCAAGTGACTGTTTCTGAGGAGTTTCTGGCTTGCAAATCATGAAAGATTCAGTCATCTTAGTTCGCATGACATCATATCAGTGTCACTGCTGCCAGTTTATTAAAGTGAAAATATATTTTACTTTCGATATGGAGCCTGCACTTCAAACCAACAAACCCTACCAAAGCAGACTTACTTTATATCACATTTTTGAGCTGAGGTGGATGTTGCTGATAGTATGAAGACAATGCTATTTCCACTCGCCAGCTGCCACTCCTCTACATTGACAAGATTCCATGGGAATTTCTTTATCAGGGCTAAAAGCATGCACAGTAAAAGCTCTTCAATACAATACATTATATTCAGGCAATGCAATTTAAATATGTAATTGATTGTATAATGCTGCCTGTGATACGCTGTACTGTTGATGCATTGGGACTTGTGGCACGAAGAAATGTACAACAGATTACCAGTAAATTGGAGGGGCGGGGGGAAGAGAGGGTGTCACTAATACTTACTGCATTGGTGAACTCACTACCCACTGTATAACTGGTGGTATTTAGGAGATCATAGTGCATAAAGCCTCCTTAAGACTTCTTTTTTCCCCCATGTGGGGAAAAAGTAATTCTTGAGGGTAACATTTTCTCCACTGGCATTGTCACCCAGGGAAGAATTCTGTCCCATGTGGTCTATGTGAAATGAGCGGTCTTAATTAACCTAGTTGAGTTCCTCCCTGGCGGAAATCTCAGCGACACCCTGCTTTGTTTGAAAGCGCTTATCATCCAGATGCTATTTGTTGATGCTGTTATACTTGAAGTGAGAGGCCCATATATGTTTGAGTAGACTATGGTCAGATAGACCAAAGATACACTGTCCCTCCGCTTAGCTAAGGTTCTGGCACTGCAGAAACTATTACTGGACATATGCAGAACAGAAGTGCTCGCGATGACGCTGGAACTTTCATGTGTGCACGCTTACTTGTCTGTGGTACAACGTGACAAACAGTAACCGTTTGTAGGAAACGTGGAGGTAAACTCTTCACATAACCTACACTGGTACTGGGCTAACTCAAAAAATACCTTTCAGGTGCTGGATGTTGATGTCAGAGCTTCTAATATCATAGAATCATTGAATGATGCAGCACAGAAGGAGACCATTCGGCCCAACATGCCTGTGGTGGCTCTTTGAAAGAGCTACCAATTAGTCCCACTCCCCTGCTCTTTCCCCAAAGCCCTGCAAATTTTTCCCCTTCAAGTATTTATTCAATTCCCTTTTGAAAGTTATTATTGAAGCTGCTGCCACCACCCTTTCAGGCAGTGCATTCCAGATCATAACAATTCACTGCGTAAATTTTTTTCTCCTCATGTCGACTCTGGTTCTTTTGCCAATTATCTTAAATCTGTGCATTTTGGTTAGCGGCCCTTCTGCCATTGGAAATAGTTTCTCCATATTTACTCTATCAAAACCCTTCATGATTTTGAACACCTCTATCAATTCTCCTCTTAATCTTCTCTGCTCTGAGGAGAACAACCCCAGCTTCTCTAGTCTCTCCACGTAACTGAAGCCTTTCATCCCTGGTACCATTCTAATAAATTCCCACTGCACCTTCTCTAAGGCCTTGACATCCTTCCTAAAATTTGGTGCCCAGAATTGGACACAATAATCCAGCTGATGTCTAACCAATGATTTATAAAGGTTTACCATAACTTCCTTGCTTTTAAACTCTATGCCTCTATTTATAAAGCCCAGGATCCCATAAGCCTTTTTAACAGCTTTCTCAACTTGTCCTGTCACCTTCAAAGACTTGTGTATGTGCACCCCCAGTTCTCTCTGTTCCTGCACCTCCTTTAAAATTGTACCATATAGGGCAGTCCTTCAGCATGCTGATCTGCACCTGAACTCAGGCAGGCAGAAAGAACATATCAAACCACTTACTGCAGGGAGTTTCACTCCTCCAGGTGTAATGCACTGGGGACAGCTGATTTGAAATGCAGAATTATACTTCCGCTTTTGCCTCGGTGCACATCCAAAATTGCAAACGTGACAGTGTAAAGGCAGGCTGAGTGATGATTGAACTTCACTGCACTGAATATATGATTTGTGCTCGTGTCCTGACAAGTGACTTGTTTCAGGAAATTTCCAGAAATGGATGTAGCTCTCCTGCAGTTCTAGTAGGGCTGTGAGTGTCAGTCAGCGAAGGTGGGGAGCTTGTGCTGAAATAAATGCTGCCAACCACCCAATTAAAGATGCACCATCTTTTTGAAAAAGTACTAGCGCGCAGCTGAGAAAACATTAATGCGACACTGAACTGTGAATATAGGTCAAATCTGAGCTCCTACTCCCTCGACCCTACTGCCACTAAACAGCTGACCACCCAATTGCCCATCCTGTCCCTTATGTTAGCTGATATTGTAAACGATTCCCTCTCCTTGGGTACTGCCGCCCACTTTCAAATCTGCTGTCATCACCCCTTCCTCGAAAAACCCACACATGACCCCTCTGTCCTTGCAAACTACCGTCCCATCTCCAAACTCCTTTCCTCTCCAAATTCCTTGAACGTGTTGTCGCCTCCCAAATCTGTGCCCATCTTTCCCGCAACTCCATATTTGAATCTCTCCATCATGCATCTGCCCCGGCTACAGCACTGAAACGGCACCTATCAAAGTCACAAATGACATCCGCTGTAACCATAATCGTGGTGCACTATCCCTCCTCATCCTTCTCATCCTCTGTACAGCCTTTAACACGGTTGACCATACCATCCCCCTCCAACGCCTCTCTTCCATTGTCAAGCTGAGGGGGACTGCTCTCGCCTGGCTCCACTCTCAACTATCTGGTCATAGTCAGAGAATCTCCTGCAATGGCTTCTCTTTCCGCCCTCACACCATTACCTCTGGTGTCCCTCAAGGATCTATCCTTGGCCCCCTCCTATTTCCCACCTAAATGCTGCCCCTTGCATTTGATTTATTTTATCCTGAAATAAATTAAACACAACATATCATGCTACCATGATAAAATGACTCATGTGCTTCTAGTTCTTCCCCTCCTCAAACAAAAAAAAAGCTTGACACAAACTTTGAAGATACTGACTTTCTTCATTGTTTACATACACTTCACTCATATTCTACTCTGCAATGGGTATCATTGCAATCTTACGAATACATTATTCAAAAAAAGATGTGATAGTAGAATAAACTCCTTCAGTTACTTCTCAGAGTTAATGGCCCTGATATTACCAGGGAGGCGGGTTAGCAGCGGGGGGTCGACTGGGCGGGTGGGTAACCCCCCCAATAAAATCGGTGGGTTCCCCACGCGATCACAAGTAAATTGAAGCCACTTACCTTGGCTTCCGGGTTTCCCGTTGGAAACCTGCGTAGTGGGCGGCCTGCACACCCGCATCACAGGCTGTCAGCTGGAGGAGCCCTATTTAAAGGGGCAGTCCTCCAATGCTGCTCCTGCAGCAAACAGCCAAAATTACAGCATGGAGCAGCCCAGGGGAAAGGCTGCTCCCAATTTTAATGATGCCTCACTCCAGGTCTAACTGGATGGTGTGAGGAGGAGGAGGAGGAGGGAGATCTTCTACCTGGCGGACAGGAGGAAGTGGCTTGCCTCTGCCACCAAGAAGGCCCTGGCTTGAGGTGGCAGAGGAGGTCAGCAGCACCAGCAACATATCCTGCACATGGATACAGTGCAGGAAGCGCTTCAATAACCTGACTAGGTCAGCCCAAGTGAGCACACATACTCATTCGCCTACACTCCGTCTTCCACATCACCGCCCCCACCCCACAACTCCTTCTGCACTGCCAACACTACTCTATCACATCACTCCTCACACCCACTCAAACCTCATCCTCAACTTACCTGCACTTACTCACCTCCCCAGTACTCATCCCACCACTATCACTCAACCCAATCCTCATACAATCTCATGGCTCTGTCTCATATTCACCCTCTGAAACATCTCTTTCATGGTCACCCTCACCCAACCTGCCACTACCTCTGCTGCAGCCACAGGGGATGCATCACGTATGAGTAGTAGGAAGCGTAAGGCAAAGGTTTCATGAGCACAAAGGGGATGCACAAGGGTGTTTGACGGTTTGTCATGTTTTTTTTATTAATATTTGATTTTGGTTCAACTCACATTAAATATTATATTGTCACTACTACTGCCACGTCTTGGCCATTCTTGACTGGCTTGTGCAATAAGTCTCTTTCATGAGGTTCTCCATGAACACCCACACTTGATGCCACCCATTGGGTCACCCTACAGTGGGTATATGTGTTGTTGCACGACTATTTAGTGCAGGTGCCAGTGGCGCAGCATTGTGTTGCGGAGCTCCACGTGGCGGAGGTGACGGTGTGCCTGGTGAGGCCGGTGATGTTGCTCGTCCTCGGATGAAGTGATGAATGCAGCCATGGCGCCCCCCCCCATCCTGACGGTGTGAGTTTGAGGGGGTCCGCAAAGTAGGTAAATGTGTTTGCACAGCAGAGTTTAGGGTATAAATTAATAATTTTGAGTGGAAAGACAAAGGTGTTGCAGCCGAAACTTTGTCTGAAGTGACAGGGTGCCCTGCTGCAAAAAATGAGGTATTCCCCCCCAACTGTCAAAAAATCCTTTGCATCTCCCACTGGCTGCTGACTGAAACACGTCTGCTCCAACAGGGAGTGTTTCCCACAGCACGGGAAACACGCTGAGGATCCATGAAAATTGCAGCACTGCCAAAATCTCCTGTCAATGAGGCAGTCAAGTACCTCAACTAGGTAAGTAAGTATTTAAATTGTCATCCCGCCGGCTTTAATTGTCGGTGGGAGTCCCGCATGCGGGAGCTGCGCGCGCACCCCACCGAGTCACTGGGGAACCCGGAAGTGGGCGGGTTGGAGCCGGGCTCCGGACCCGCTCCGGGATTCCCCAATTTTACGAGCCCCCCTGCCCCCAATGCACCTGCTCGGCCATCCTAAAATCAACCCCAATGTGTATGTAACATCACTAATGAACTCTGCGTTTTAGATGCGATTGACACTTTTATCAATTAGAGTTCATAACATCCACTGCAGGCTTGAGGCCTTGACAGCCTCACTACTACAATATCTGTGTGTATGTGTGCCGGCAACATAGACTGATAACAGCACCAATGTCTTGGTGACATGCTCAAAACCCTTGATATAACATTAGAGAGTTAAAAAAAACGACGTACTTGCTTTAAACGTACAGTCACATTGGGCCTGTAAAAACCTGGGGCCAATTAATGACACTGTAATTACAGAAACAATGTGGCATATTTACCAACATTTGATTATCCATAATTTGAATGGAAGGAATCAGGAAACTGGGTAGGGCTGCAGTGGGTGCTGGCAAAAAAAAAGCAAACACAAAACTTTCTAAAAGCAAGGCACAGCAGGGTAAAATCAGGATACTCTGAAAACTAGTTTCCCCCCCCCAAAAAACAATGGCTATTGGCAAAGATACTTCAGGCTGAACACAAACTCTTAAGAGACCTAGATTGTCCTCTTCAGCGGGAATCCTACAGGTATGTGGTGAGGTGGATTTTCCACCCATCAGGTTGGCCCTGCGCGGCATTAGCCTCATTATAATACTTTTGACAGACTCCCAATAAAGAAAAAAAGAGTTGCATTTAGATAGCGCCTTTCACGACCTCAGGTCATTCCAAAGTGCTTTATAGCCAATGAAGTACTTTTGAAGCGTAGTCGCTATTGAAATGGCATTCCTGCTAGGTTCTTAACGGTAATCCCGCCTGCGCTAGGGTTCCCAACACTGGTTGGACAAAGTCCTGGAGGTCCATCACATGACCTCCCGTCTCCAAACGCCCCGCCCGGTCAAACAGCAGTTTTTTTCTACAATCTCCAATATTATTATAACTAATCAAAGAAAATGAAAAAAAAAGCACCATTTTTTGAAATGCCCCTATGATTTTTCTCCCAATTTGCTTGCAGCAGTGTTCAGGAGATTATTCTTTAATTCCTGGAGTCTCCAGGACAATCCTGGAGGGTTGGAAACCCTAGCCTGAGCTGGGCTCCCAACAGCATTCCTATCTGCACTGAGCAGCCTAGTCTTGGTGGTCTGGAAGCAGCAGAGTGATTGCAGCTGCCTACTGGTCAGCTGAAGAAGAGGCTCATTTCTTTTAACAATGTTAAAATCTGATAGGTTTGGGGTTGCAATAGGTCTCCCCATGATACTGATGTCCCTGGCATCCATCGCTGCTGAGGTAGTAATGATGTGAAGTACATTGTATAGCACATTTCCATCATTACTGTGTGATTTGAATATGTTTGGGTGGGAGTATTGAATGGGATAAGTGTATTTCAATGGCAATTATGGCGAAATCAGGCAGCGAAATCTAGGCCAGAATGTTTATCCAAATGATGCCCATACAGACTGGGTACTTAAGTTTCACTCCTGGCAATGAGCAATAGTTAGGTTATAAAAACAAAGCAAAGGTAAGATCTGGAGGTGGTGCAGTTGCTTAGAAGACAGGTACACAAATGAGCTACACCATGGAGTGAAGGGACGTAGGTTTGTGGCTGAATTGCTGCACATGACACGGTTCCAATTGTGGTGAGGCTGTTGGCGGTGTGCGGGGTGGGTGGGTGCAGAGTGAGGGGGTTCTAAGTAGAGGTCAGCCAATTCCTACAGGGTATGAGGGAAAATGGAAAGGCACATCACCTGACACATCTCCATGCACCCAGACCACCCACCGAGTTGTCAATTGGCACATGAATTGTGGAGTCTAAAGAGGGTTCTTTAAATAAGACACATAGATCACCTGCAACATCTCCTATTCAGTATACATGCTGAAGCAAATTAAAATATGTTTAAAAAATGAGTAACTTATTCTTAAAACTATGGGCTATATTTTCCTTTGATTGCTAATCTGAGTGAAAAAGGAGACATGAGTATAAAGCTGTATATTATTTTTGAACGTGGCACTGAAATACTAAGAGTTGACTCTAAGGAACATTTTCTGATTGATGTTAGGATCCAGGACTATTACTCAACATTACACTCTAGTAGTTACTTTGTGTTTGAGCTCAATCACTGATATTCTTGACATCCTGTACATCGTATTCCCAGAATTTATCCGGCGTATACTGAAAACCTTAGTCGCCAGAGTTCTGGGAAATGTGCATAAATAAAGTTTTTCTTTGCTTGGAAAAAATACATCGACTTCAAAGGTTTGACTGGAGTAAATGTTTACAGTCAAGCGTTATTACATTTGACTTAAAGAAAATATATGTGGCTCCAATGAACTCGTGGAGGCTAATCTTTCTGTTGACATAAATTTCTATCAGTATGAAAAAATATCCCAAGGACAGGGCTGTATTTGTGTTTGCTCAGTTATCTTTTCTTCTGCAATTAAGAAAATTTCCTGTTGGTGTGAGATTACTTGAATAAAGCACATTTCAAAGTGCTGTAACTCAGTCAGGACTTTAAATAGGGAGTGGACTTCAAACAGAGCTTTACAGTAGCCAGATCTCAGTGCTGACACTTTTCAGTAAAGTGACGTAGTGATGCAGACCACTCAAGTTCCAACATGCTGTGTCACACAGTGATAGGATGTGGCCAGTGTCGTGTGATCCTAAACTCTCCCATGGCAATGGGGGAGGTGATGAGTGGAAATTAGACACTTTCTCACGTAGGCAGAAGTAAACTCAGGCTGTTCTGGTCCTCTTCAGTGCAGCCTGATCAAGTGCAGTATCAGCAAAGGCCTGAAGCCGGCTGCCTGCTCGCACAGAGGGAGAGTATGTGGGGCCAAAAGAAACAAAGAAAAATATTACTCAAAATGGGGAAGGGAATCTTTTCAATAAACATGCATCTGGATAATGAAAGAGTTAAAAATGCACCACCTGTATATTTGGAGTTTTGAAAAGAAACATGACAGCATGATTATGTATTTTAAAAAAAGATCAAATAGTACAAGCAAAATTTCCTTTTTTTTGGAAAATAGATTTAATTGAGATTTAAAATGTAAATTTACTTTAGCATATATTCCCAGTTCAACAGGAGCGGCTTTAAAGTCATGAAACCCTGGCTGAAACAGGAAATGGAGATCAAAGTTCTAACTGCAAATCAGGGTACAGGAGATTATTTTGGAACGCCTCCACCACTCACTGTTGCTAGGGCCCAGGCTATCAGGAGTTAAGAGCAGGCTGAGCAGTCCATGCATCGATCTTTTCTCTCCAATTATTCAGATTAGAGTGTGAATGTTTTTACCACAAAAGGTATTACTCAGCATTAAGGTTTTCATTTTAAAAACACAAGACAGACAGAATTGATGCGGGGGAAAGCGTGTACATGGAGTTAGCAGAGCCATTTATCTTGAGGAGAAGCAGACTGCATTGATTGCTCTGGTCTATTGTTCCATTTTGAAGTCCCTGAAGTTCAAGTTCATCCTGCAATTACATCATGTCTGGTTTCCCGTGGCAACCAGACAGCTCCAGACGTGACTTTACTCTGCAGGGCACAACACACTTTTACTAACGCACTTTAAAACCAGAATTCAGAATGTAGTCAGTTATTTAAGGAGGGCAGCTATCTATTTATCTTCATTTTGATACTCTGGAAATCGAATGCAGCAAAAATAATATAAATCTCAACAGTTAATGGAAAATTCTTAATTCGCCACAAAAATCAATCCTTAGTAAGCTAATATTTGCTAAAAAGAATGGGCGACATGAAAATCAATATAGAACATATCTCTTTGTTAAAGAGCCAGGATCCCCTCACCTCTTACCGTGTATTATAGAAACACAGATGCACGGGAGAAAGGATAAAATCCAATGGAGGGGTTGAGGTGATGTCAGAAGTTGGAGCAGGTTGTGAATGTTACTTGAACCATAATGTGCCTTTAGCTCACTGCTCACATTCAATGTTTTGCTGCATTATTTCTTGATTTGTTTTTGATCCCCAATATTTTTCCTCTCTCTTCTGAAGCGATGACACAACCTGGGTAAGGTCCACTGGTGTCCTTCAGTAAATTGTCCAATTGATGAATCTTTGTGTTGGAGCCTTAGTGGAGATTGTTGGCAAGCTATTTGACTGGGAGGTGGGGGTGGGGAGGGAGGTAAGTCACAGCTGAATCTTGTCTTGTTTCCACCCAACAGTCACACACATGCACTTTCCAGTAGGGTCAACTAGATGGCAATCAGGATCGGAAGTCCTAACTGATTTGTCCCAAGGACACTATGGCCAATGTGGCATCCCACCGCCGCCAGGGCTGAGATCAGCTACTTCAGGAAAGACAAGGGAATGAACCTGGGATCTTCTTGCTCTCGATACCGCACAAAGTAATCCAATTATCCAGTGAGCCATCTGGACAGCTATACTTAGTGGTTTCAAATTTATCATATTATGAAGAGCTGTGTTGTGGACTTATGCATGGGAAACCAGGCTGAGACTGTGCACACTGGACCCAGCAGGGAAACAACTTTGATCCCGTCAGTCTGGGCTGTATTCAAACCCAGGTTTCAATGTTGAAGGACAGTATTCCAAAAACACAGTATCAAGTTATTTAAATTAAATGCATCAAAGACAACACTTGCTGCCTTGTATACATTTACAGCCGTTATTACCTCCTTGTCTAAAGATGCACCTCAAGACTGTCAAGATTAATTTTTGAATGTTCTATAAAAGACATTAAACTTGTATTTTTATTAAAAAGGGAGGGATTTGGAACTTTGACATGGAGAGCTGCATTTCAGCTGTAGTCTGGGAAGCCAGCAGCTCCCAAAAGACACCTGTTAAAAACATCTACGGTTCTATCCTAATGGACTGCTCCACTGATGTCACAATGTCAATAAACGGAAAACCACACCTTAGTCCCTCTACGTACAATGTGCAAATGCTACCACACACTTCAAAAACAAATTGAAAAGAAACTTCTTTGGCTCAATGGTCCTAAACAATTGGAAAACATCAGTATTCTATAACGTACAGGTTAAAAAAAAAAGGAAATTCTATAAAAGTACAGCACATGGAATTCTTCTGGTTACCAATTATTAAGTAGAGGAATTCCTAGTATTAATATTTGAAACTGAATGAATTCTAAGAGAATCAAAAGGATATTGCAGCTATTGAAAGGATACAGAAAAGGGCTACCAGAATGATTGAGGGGATGGAGGGATTGGATTATTCGGAGCGATTATGTACATTGGGCGTGTTCTCACTGCAAAAGAGAAAGTTGAGGTGACATAATTACAATTTTTAGGATTCTAAAGGGACCAGATAATGTAGACCATGACAAGCTGTTACACCTTGTCCAGAACAGTAGAACCAGCCTGCGCTTTAAGGGCAGGTAAATTCAAAACTAACCTATGGAAACATTATTTCAGTGAGCAAGTGGTCAATCTATGGAATAGGCTCCCTCGGTGGAAGCAGATAGTGTTGATTCATTCAAATGAAAATTAGATAGATTTCTTTCAGAAAATAACATTTTGGGACACAGTACATGAGTAATTTGAGGCATGACATGTGATAAGTGTAGCATGATTGGGAGGAACAGGTGACTTTGGACCTCGGGTTCCCAAAGCTCTCCATTACTGGAGATTTCCTCGCCTCATGTCAGGGTCTGTTGCACATTAATTGATACAGATTGATTGCCATGATTATTGAACAACTCCACTATCATTGTATCATGTGACTATCAGGATGGTAGAAAGGCGAACTAGATAGACTGTGGTCTTTATTCATCTAGCAATTCTTATGTTACAACAAGAGTAAATTTAAGTGTCAATTCTAGCCAGTCACAGGATTTAGTTCATGTAGACTTGCCAACTGGTACTATTTTAATGCCTGCAGAAAATCAGGGCTAACCAGTCTGATGCTAACGGGCCGTTTAAGCCACTCATGTATTCCCTAGGAACCAACTTGCAAAGCAGCCATGGGCTCTTTAAGATGTAACAGGAAGAACTATTAGTTTAACTAAATGTTTACAATAAAATGATGTAAATTGGCCTACAAGATTGGGTGCCTTGTTTCAACAGGATGCTCTTTTTCTGTTTGTGAAGGGACTGGCAACATTGGCTTCATTTGATGCAAGGCCACGTGCTTTGGTTATTCTTGGCACAAAGCTGAAAGTAGTTCTGAAGTTCTCCATGGCTGATTATCCTTATCTCTGATACTGATGTGACTAGGACGAGGTTTTTACCCTACAAGTTTTACTCAAGAATTAAATCCAAACCCTACACTTATCAGTTGGACCTGTACTGGTGACCACTGTCCTACTTTAATACCTGCACTGGTTCTGTCCCTTTATTCATGTCTACACCTATGACTATCTGACACAATAATATTTAATATAAGTTCTTTTTAAAAAAATCATTAAATTTTAGAGTTGTCAAAGTGTGCAGTTGCTTCAATGAAACAGACTGCCATTGTAAGTTATGTAAATTCCCTTAAGTTGTATTCCTGATAAATGTTAAGTTTATTTTTTGACCCTGTTATTAAACAGTAGGGCCTGGCCTCACTTATCATACATATGCATCAAATATCCTTTTAAAAAGCTATGTTGTGCTAAGTTACCCTTTGGGCTAAATATCAAATTCTCTTGCATGTAGATGTAAAAATGATGGGTGTCAGTTCTGTGGATAAATTTTGCTTATAGTGCAAAAATAGGGAAAATGTTTCATTACTATTTTCTTATCTGGTTACAGGTTCTGAAAAATAGCATAGGAAAGCAATTTTGATACAAAATGAACTGAATTAATGCAAAGTTCTAAATAACATTCATTTATGCTGAACGTTTTCTTCTTATTTTAACATAGGAAATCTTTTGTGGGTTGCAAAATGAGTAGTGCTGTGATAGCTACTGCTGGGGTCACTCATAACTTAAAATTCAAGAGTAGTGTTCCAGGTAGTGCTACACATTAGTGGCTGACACACTGTGTTACAGGGTAGTCGGAACAAGGTTCTCAGACCGCAACTTCCCAAATCTGAATCCCTGAGCTAACTTGGGCTTGTTTACGGAGGTACTGGGCAGCAGCAAAGCATTTCCCCAAAAGGAATGACCCAGAAATTGGTGCCCTGCCCTCTTGGGTAGACAAGCAGCTGACAGCAGGATGCCCGAGAAAAAGAAAGACAAATAGAGAAGTTGAAAAAGGAAAGGCATTATGTGGCTCGTAGTTAAAAGCAAACTATTAAGAATACCGCTGGATTGATAATAGAAAGGAAGATTTGCATTTATATAGGGCCTTTCACAACTGTAGGCCATCCCAAAGCACTTTACAGCCAATGAAGTATTTTTGAAGTGTAGTCACTGTAGTAATGTAGGAAACGCCGCAGCTAATTTGCACACATCAAGGTCCCACAAACAGCAATGAGATATTGACCAGATGGTCTGTTTTTAGGTGTTGCTTGAGGGAGAAATATTGGCTAGGTCACCGTGGGAACTCTCCTGCTCATCTTCGAATAGTGGCGTGGGTTCTTTTATGTCCATCTGAGAGGGCAGATGTGGCCTCGTTTTAATGTCTCATCCAAAAGATGGCACGTCTGACAGTGCAACACCCCGAGTCTGTGCTCAAGTCTTTGGAGTGGAGCTTGAACCCACGACCTTTGACTCAAAGGCGAGAGTGCTACCACTGAGTCAAGGCTGACAAGACTGGTAATGGCTAAACACATTCTTAGTAACCTATGGCACAGATTCAGGTACGAAGCCTCTCCAACACTTGAATCGGCAAGTTCATTTCATCCCTTTGGTTGTCTGTGCAGAGGTAAACTAACTTAAGTCATGGTGAAATCATGGCTTGCTCATGGACACCATCACTTTGAAATTCTAACAGTTATAGAGGTCTTTAATGAAACCCAGTGTTCAAAAGTTTAAAATCTTAATCTTAAACTGTACTGCTAAAATCAGGCTGTTCTCCTGAAGTGCTTGTAAGGGAAGAAAAATGATAAAAATCATGTTTTAAGAAAGATATTGCACTTCATGACAATACAAACCGCCTTTGGATGACATCATGGGTTGGAAAAACATTGCAAAGATTTTTAATGGCGCAGAAGGAGGCCATTCAGCCCATCTTGGCAGTGCCAGCTCTCTGAAAGAGCTATCTACTTAGTCCATTTCCCTGTGGTTTCAAATATTTATCCACTTCCCTTGTAAAAGTTATTATGGATTCTGCTCCCACCACTGTTTCTGATCTGACATTCCATGCCCCAGCAACCATCTATATTAAAAAAAAGCATAACTGAAATTTTACCCGTGGGACAAATTAATCAAGAACAGGAGTGCAAACATAAATTAGACGAGACAACTAAAACTATACATTTCAGATTTACCAATTTTTGTTTTATGTAAATTAATAATAGACATCTAAATAAACTCCAACCTTGTTGGTGCCCCAGCTCAATGACCTACTAAAACTATGGATGGGGCTTCTGGCCTGTGATTCCACACGTCATATGTGAACTACATGGCCAAGGAGTGGTAACTAGGGTAAAACGAACAGAATGAAGAGATAATAAAAAAATAGTGCACAGGGAAAACTAGTTTTTGAATTTCACACATTATTCTTGAGCAATTTGGCTTTAGATTTGCCAAAGTTAGTCTTTATTGCATATAGTGCAATATCTTTCTCAAAACATGATTTCTATTTGCTTCCCTTACAAACTGCTCAGCAATGCATATCCCATTACAGTGGTGTGCAATGGATAGTTCAGATCATCAGTTTATCCATGATCATTGCCATTCCATGATGAGACAGCTGGAGCACAATTCAAAGACTCGGTATCAGGTAATGTTATTTTCTTCCCCCCGAACAACCTAACTGAGGACAGGCAAGATTCGTATTACTGAGGTGCATCAATGTAGGCAATGGGCAGTCCTGTGTCTTGAGCTTGTTGACATCTGCTTGGCAATCAAACAGTCTATGCTTCAACCAATCAGATTGTCAGCACTATTAAGTTACATCGAAACTACAGCACAGAAACAGGCCATTCAGCCCAACTGGGCTATGCCGGTGTTTATGCTCCACACAAGCATCCTCCCTCCCTACACAAGCCTCCTCCCTCCCGACTTCATTCATCCCTATTAGGATACCCTTTCTGTTTCTTTCTCCCTAACGTGCTTATCTAGCTTCCCCTTAAAGGCATCTATGCTATTTGCCTCAACTACTCCTTGTGGTAGCACGTTCCATATTCTTACCACTCTTTGGGTAAAGAAGTTTCTCCTGAATTCCCTATTTGATTTATTAGCGACTATTTTATATTTATGACCTCTAGTTTTAGACTCCATCACAAGTGGAAACTTTTTCTCTACGTCTATCCTATCAAACCCTTTCATTACGTTAAAGACCTCTATCAGGTCACCACTCAGCCTTCTCTTCTCTAGAGAAAGAGCCCCACTCTGTCCAGCCTTTCCTGATAAGGATATCCTTTCAGATCTGGTATCATCCTTGTGAATCTTTTTTGCACCCTTTCCAATGCCCCTATATCCTTTCTATAATATGGAGACTAGAACTGTGCACAATACTCCAAGTGTGATCTATCCAAGGTTCTATACAAGTTTAACATAACTTCTTTGCTTTTCAATTCTATCCATCTAGAAATGAACCCTGGTGCTTGATTTGCCTTTTTTATGGCCTTATTAACCTACGTCGCTACTTTTAGTGATTTGTGTATCTGTACCCCAAGAACCCTTTGCTCCTCTATCCCATTTAGACTCTTATTATCCAAGCAGTATATGACCTCTTTATTCTTCCTTCCCATCCTTGCTGTCAAATGTTTGCATCTCGACAGAAGCTGACACACAATCTACATGTGCAAACAACTTTCATCAATTTTCAGTCAGCCTCTAAAACTGCCATTACACAAGAAAATGTGTAACTTAGTTGGTTCGACTCATAGGAAGTCAGTGAAAGCAGATCCATATTATCTGTTTTTCCTCCTTTTCCCACCAATTTTTCTCTACCCCTGATCTTTCCCTGAACATGTGAGCCTTAGCTGGAGAACAGTTCCACAGGAGCTTGTCACCTTTTAGTACCTCATCCAAGTGACCTTTTTTCATGTGTGAACTTTGACAGTGAGTGCCAGTAGATCATAATCAATCACAGGGGCCATCACAGCTGTGCCAACCCTGTCTTCATCTGAGGTCCACACACCTACAATCCCAGCATGGGGGCACTGAATAGCGATCAGGAGCATGAACCTGGTGATTTTCCCTCCTTGATCTAGGGGCACTGAGGCAAATTGTTGCAGCTGTACTGTTGTACCAACTAAGATCAGGTTATTTAGCACATACCCGGAATTGAAACTGAGATGTTTTTGGTCTGTATGGCTGAGCTCTCAGTCAGCTGAGGCAACGGGGGAGGGAGACAGCTGATATTCCAACAATATAGGGAAATATGACTTCAATGGAAATAAAAAGCGGGAGAGATGTAAAACGGGCTGCCAATTCACTATCATCTGTTTTACACTCTTGCACAACTGCGGTCGCTTGTCTGGAGAAGTAGTTCACCTGCATCACTTTAAAATGAGCATGGGCATGGCACGAGCTGTCAGAAGAGGATTCAGTGCTAAATCCAGTAAATTTGTACTCTTGCAATCCAAATGTGTTCGCGCGCTTGTGTGCGGCATTAAGGTAATATTTGCAAGGGTGATTCTAGTGTTTTTGAAGTGCTAAAAATGTTTAAATATCTCTTTGAAGTCTTTCTCGTTGAATGCATCCAGTTTTTTAGACTGTGCTTTCTTTTGAACTCACATCTGTGACATTTGTTGGAGTCTGGGCAACACCATTGTATGCATTGTATGGGCTCGGTTTAATTCCCAGTGTGATATTTTTTCTCTGACTTATGCTCTTTGCTGAATCAAAAGCAGTTCTCACCTTTTCTATTGTATATTGATCTCTTTTCATATAAACCCCAACAGGATATATGGTCAATCCGAGGTATTTAAACCCCCCCCCCCCAACAATTTTCAATGGACCTAGTTCCATTTACTTCAGACTGCAGTCCCTAACTACCATGGTGCTTTCTTTTTAATCCTTTGAGGAATGCAGGAACATTTCTAGATCAAAGTTAACAGCTTGGACTGCTGCAGTGCATAGTGAGGTTTCGTGGACCCATTTACTTCCATTGCTTTCTCTTTCTTTTTCCATCTCTAGCTCTCTGGCCATGATCTGCAGTCCGTGGGTCACCCAACAATAAGCTCAACTAAAACTGCTCCCAAAGTTACTGCAGTAATATTTAACAGAGATTTTCAGCTTTGCTGTTTCTTGGAATGATCGGATGATGAAGAGTCAGCAAAATCAATCTCAATTTTGAAAAATTTTGCATTACTATCTTCATAGTCTTCAAACCAATTTGTTAAAATGGTTTGAAACCATTATATGGTTTGATAGTGAGGAGGAAAGCAGTAGACTGCAGGAAGACATCAATGGACTGTTTAGATGGGCAGAAAAGTGGCAAATGGAATTCAATCCGGAGAAGTGTGAGGTAATGCATTTGGGGAGGGCAAAAAAGGCAAGGGAGTACACAATAAATGGGAGGATACTGAAAGGTGTAGAGGAAGTAAGGGACCTTGGAGTGCATGTCCACAGATCCCTGGTAGCAGGACATGTAGATAAGGTGGTTAAGAAGGCATATGGAATACTTTCCTTCATTAGCCAAGGCATAGAATATAAGAGCAGGGAGATTATGCTAGAACTGTATAAAACACTGGTTAGGCCACAGCTTGAGTACTGTGTACAGTTCTGGTCACCACATTACAGGAAGGATGTGATTGCACTAGAGAGGGTACAGAGGAGATTTACGAGGATGTTGCCAGGGCCGGAGAATTTTAGCTATGAGGAAAGATTGGACAGGCTGGGGTTGTTCTCTTTGGAACAGAGAAGGCTGAAGGGTGACTTAATTGAGGTGTACAAAATTATGAGGGGCCTAGATAGAGTGGATAGGAAGGAACTATTTCCTTTAGCAGAGAGGTCAATAACCAGGGGGCATAGATTTGAAGTGATTGGTAGAAGGATTAGAGGGGAGCTGAGGAAAAATCTTCTCACCCAGAGGGTGGTGGGGGTCTGGAACTCACTGCCTGAAACGGTGGTAGAGGCAGAAACCCTCAACTCATTTAAAAAATACCTGGATGTGCACCTGAAGTGCCGTGACCTACAAGGCTACGGACCAAGTGCTGGAAAGTGGGATTAGGCTGGGAGGCTCATTTTCGGCTGGCGTGGACACGATGGGCCGAATGGCCTCCTTCTGTGCCGTAAATTTTCGATGATTCTATAGTTACAGTGTTCCGCAGAGTCAGCATTTTCAGGTCTTTCTGAAGATATATCAGGGCAGACTTTACAATCTCAGTGCGGAAACATTGGTAGTGGGCACTGTGCCCACTCAAGTCACACACAGTTGACCCTGACCAGTCTTCCATTAGGCCTCATTAGGCATTTAGACCTAGATTTTCCACTTGAGTGGAATTGGGGTACATCTTTGGCGAGACAGGACACCTACTCATCAAATAGATATGCCAATGATCCTGGCCAATCTTTTGATCTTTGGGTTATTTAAATATTTGAAGTGGGCTCCCGTGCCTGCACCAGACAGTCCTGATGGATTGTGGGTCGGGTTTTACTGGAGCATCCATCTGAGGTCTGCCGCAGTGTTGAGCTGGAAGCAGCCTCCGGGCTGCCTTAAAAGAGCTGAAATCTTTTTACAAGGTTTTCTACTTTACTATTTTACCTGTGCAACCCATCACTGTGTGAATGACTGAACAGGTCCTGCCAGTGATATAAAAAAAATTCTCTGGCCTCCTCTGCTACCATAGCAATGCTAGACGATATATATTATATGCTGCCAAAAATCGGGAGGGTACACAGCGAGGCAGGGTCACAGCAAGATGCTCCTCTGGTCATTTTCCACCCCATTCGCCCCAGATCCATTGACAGGTTGGTGGGAAATCTCACCATCAGGATCAACTCCTGGTGTATAATAAGCAGGGAATTGGGAACTCGCTATTTTGAGGACTAGATATCTGGCATTGCTGCAGGCATCTAAAGGCAATTTAAAGAGCTTGCATTTTAGTACAGAAAAAGTTTTGCAACACTTATTCAGAACTACAAGTGAGAGAATGGGGCAGCAGCAATGGAGGTGCTGCTGGAAGAAGTGGGGTAAAGGAGAGTTGGCCTGTTTGGCACTCCAGGGTACCCTCCCCACAGGAGATTAAATCTATGCCTAGGAGAAGGATGGCATTCCACATCAATGTTATGCCCACCATCCAGGGGACCTAGCACAAAATGCGGAAAGTATTTGCAGACCTGATAATATCAGCCAAGGTAAGGCTGCCTAATATTACTTTGTACCAAGTAGATGGGAAAGGTATGCATGTTTCACAATGTAATTATTTTATAGACCAGATTTTTACACTGGTGGGCTCCAATGTATGGGGACTGAGAAATTGGCCATCCAGCAATATCACTTGGTCCCCACTAGAACATCTCCTCTATTTAATCTTACTTCCTATTGTATATGAATTAGTAGTTTTTAACCTGAGCTAATAGTCTGTCAGTGTAGTCCAGATAAGGAGTGTACAGTAGTATCCAATGGTAAAAGGGTTGATTGCTTGCTCAGAGGCCCGCAATCCAAGATATTTTGCACACAAAGTCAAGTTTCAGTTCATAGAGAGCGTCGGCTTGTTTATGAAAGTTGATTTTTGCATTGGGCATGAATTAAACGCATGCAGAGAGAGCCTGAAATGTAATACTTATCATTAGAAAGGCATTCAGTACTCAAAAAAGTTATTCAGAGCCTGTAAATTAGGTATGGAGAAGATAGTAACAAACTCCACAAGTCAATCAATTAAAACATCCTGCAATTTTGGTTAGGTGGATTTTTCTGAATTATTCACATTTTGTTGCTGGTTGTTTAGAGATGTTTCAATAAACTTGAACACTACATACAATCTGCGCACCATTATTCTGATTTCACTTACTGCAGCGAACATTTACTCCGCACAGCTGCAATCATTATGCCACCTGGCATCTTCTGGGATCAGGGACTGAGTGGGAAGGATGCCAAATGTCATCATTGGTAGTTAACAAGGCGTATTAAAAATTGTGAACAGCAATAATGGAACATCCTGTCGACAAAAAAAGGCCACACAGAAGCATTTTTCTGGGTACAACTCTAAGTTATTAATTCTAATAGAATGAGAAAGGTTTTAATTGCAAATTCTAACAGGAAGACAGAATGACCTTTGAATGTCAAAGTGATCAGATGTTTCACTCTATTCGTGACACCCTTAACAGTCCTTTAACTTTGACCCTCATATGCCATTCCAACTTCCTGTCACAGTGCTATGAATCAACTACTCCAAAGGAGGAAATACAGAAAATAATGGGCCAATGCTATGTTATGGGCCAAGACTTTTAGTGACTCAGTGGATAATCAGTGGATTTTTTTTTGTACAGATCGAAAGTTGTTAATTTTATTCATAGCATTCATCAGCCTTCTAATTTTAATAAATATATATCATTTTAAAATTCAATGTTAAAAAAGATGAAGAGTTAAACTGAGGGGAGCTATGGGTGTTCTGTGTCCAGATACATGGAATAAATAGTCATGAGATGGCCAATCAAGAGCGCTGCAACATGAATGAATACCTTTCTCACTCAGAGCTGAGCCCAAGAAAACATGTTAGAATGAAGTAAACAGTGGCACAGTCCTCATGTTCAGAATCCCAAATGAGCTGTGTATAATTTCGAACAGTAACTTTGGTTTGTTGGACTCAAATAAAACTCATATCGGAATGTTTGACCTTTCAGCTTGGCCACAATTATAATTATGTAGCAGTTGTCCTTCAAAAGAGCTCCACTATACTAACAAACTATTAACATCCAACCTCAGAATAAATCACCCTAAGCAGCTTTTCACCACAAGTAACAAAAATACAGTTTCTGGAAAAACACCAAACCTAAAGCCTTCTAGTATGATTATTAATTAAATATCTGCAAGCTGCTAATTTGCTAACTAAAGGAGAGATAAATTATAAGGGGAAGCAACGACTAAGTAGATCATTAGTATCCACATGGAGAAAACCACTGATGTGTGTTTTAGGAGACCAGTGTTTGTATCTAATTAGTCTGATTAATATAACACTGACAGAACTATACTCGACAAGAGCGCGCAGTTGAAAATGTACAGTTAAGATCACAGAAAATGATTTGGTAGAGATAGCAAATGGATTGAATTTTTATGCTGTGCAGTATTAATGAAAGATATCTGTAATGTTTGCTGCATTCTCAGCTGTTTCAAGGCTGCTGGAAGAAAGGTTAATGAATTTTATGCTCATGCAGAATGTCGCCCTCGATCAAAGACAAGACTATATTTTATGTAAAAGTCCCTCCCGACTACAAATTGTCTCCTGCCATGTTAAGTCCGTGTCAGGAAAAATCCGTACACACAATCAGGCATAAGCCATAAAGCCGGGAGCAATGTTTGTACACAAAATGTGGGCAACAGAACCAGCCTGGTTTAACCCTTTGAAGACTGCAGCAGTATTTCTGTTCCAATATAAAACAGCTCCATAGTCATCTACACTAGTCAATTTAAAATGGTGTCTCACATTTTACCAATTAGAGTTCTAGTGATATAATGAGTAGCAACTGTGTTTCACTAATAATTAAAATGCCTATTTCAAGAGATAATTTTCTCAGGTTTAAGCGGGTTTTAAAATGGTTTAAAATAGACCATTAAGTAGACAAGGAGATCAGAACACACATTATTTACAGCCAGCTTTGGCTGAATTGTGTATATAGTCCATCCATCATAATTCAGTGTTGCTTAATTCAAATTATTTTTAAATTCAAATTGAAATCATGCAAAAAAAAGCCTCTCATGCTTCTTTATTAAAATTGTGTAATTTAATTTTCTTCTGAGCAAAAAAGACTTAAAAGACTTAACCGTATAGACTTTTTGAAAAATTAACAAAAGGCTTAGTTGTACAAGCCTGAAATATCAGAAAATATCTTTCTAACAACTAGATTTCACTTATTACATAAATATATAAAATAAATGAACTACACCTTAGCATCGTATCCCAGGGGTACCTATGCCTGTCACTCTCCATGTGGTGGGTTCAGTCATCTCCCAAATTCATGCCCATCTTCCCCGCAACAGCATGTTTGAATTTCTCCAAACAGGTTTCCTGCGTCTGCCACAGCACTGAAATGTCTCTAATCAAAGTCACAAATGACATCTTCTGTAACTGTGACCAAAGTGCATTATCCCTCCTCAGCCTCTCTGCAGCCTTTGATACGGTCAACCATACCATCCTCCTCCAACGCCCTTCCTCCAATGCCCAGCTCAGTGGAACTACCCTTACTTGGTTCTCCTCTTATCCACCCAACCATAGCCAAAGCATCTCCAGCATTGGCTTGTCTTCCCTTTGCACCATTACCTCTGGAGTCCCCCAAGAATCTATCCTTGGCCTACTCCTCTACCTCATCAACATGCTACCCCTCGGTGACATCATCCAAAGACATGGGGTCAGAGGTAGAGCTGGGTGTGCACTGACGACACCCAGCTCTACCTCTCCACAGCCTCTCTCAACCCCTCCAGTGCCTCGGTATTGTCAGACTGCTTGTCCGACATTCAGACTTTAATGAGCTGCAATTTCCTCCAATTAACTATTGGGAACACCAAAGCCATTGTTTTCGCCTCCCGCCAGAAACTCCATACCCTTGCTTCTGATTCCAACTCCTTCCCTTGTCTCAGGTTGAACCAGACTGTTCACAACTTCGGCGCTCTATTTGACCCAGAGCTGAGCTCATGACCCCATATCCTCTCTATCGCAAAGACCGCCTACTTCCACCTCCATAACACTGCCCGTCAGCATCCCTGCCTCAGCCCATCTGCTGCCAAAACCCTCATCCATGCCTTTGTCACCTCCAAATTTGTCTGTTCCAATGCTCTCCTGGCCAGCCTCCCATCCTCCACCCTCCACAAACTTCAGCTCATCCAAAACTCGAGTGCCCATATCCTATCCTGCATCATGTCCCACTTGCCCAATCATCCCTGCATTGGCTTCTTGTTCCCCAAATCCTCAAATTTAAAATTCTCATCCTCTTGTTCAAATCCTTTCATGGCCTTGCCCTCCCTATCCCTGTAACCGTCACCAGCCCTACAACCTTCAGAACTCTACATTTCTCCAACTATGGCCTTTTGTGCATCCCTTTGCCCTAACATTGGTAGCCATGCCGTCAGTCGTCTCGTGCCTAAGCTCTGGAATTCCCTTCTTAAACCTCTCTGCCGCTTCACCTCCCTCCTTTAAGGCCATCCTTAAAACCTATCTCTTTGATCAGGTTTTTAGTCACCCCTCTTAATATCTCCATTTTTGCTCGTGCTATATAAATATAAGTTGCTATTCTTGTTGAATTAGCCTCCAATAGCTCCATAGGAGAGTGGATGCACAGGAATATCTAACCATGGTAGAGTGATGCCCGCAAATTGGTTTGATTTTGCTCTCCCACAAATAAAATACCAATGTAAAAGAGCCTTTAGAATGTCATCGTTACGAATGGCAATCAGCAGTTTTGGGATTACAGGTAGATCTTTACACATTGTAGCAGCTTGTTACTAAACTTAATTATCTATTAAGTTTGAAGTGGCAATATTGGAGCTTTCACAAATGAGCTGCTTCCACGCTGCAGGATTGCAACAGATGGGCTGCACCAGCCATATGCACTCATAAGCACTAATTTATTCCCTATTCCACAATCTGAGCCTTGATAATTTATACTGCATTCAGTTGGCATTGAGTATTAAGTGCAGTGAATTTCTCCTTTTCAGACAATGGGGGTGATTTTTATCAGCCGCCCAACCCATTAATGGTGGAAAACAGGGCGACTGGCAACTGAAAATTTGAAAAAGTTGTCCACCTGATGCAATTTTCAGGCAAGCCTGCAAATGGGCAGCGGGTGCTTTTGCCCCTAACAGGCGGGAGCCAACTTGAATATGCAAATTGAACTCCTATGTCAGTTGTAGGACCCCGTTTTCAATTCTGTGCAATTTTGTGGGGTCAAGAGGAGCAGGAATGTGCCTCCAGACCGAACAAAAATACTGTGACCTGCTGTTGTGGCTGCTCAGTGGGCCCCCTCGGAGTGCCTCCCCTCACCTCTTTTACAGCTTCCTTCTGGCTCAGTTTCGCTAAGGAGCTGTCGTTTTGGCGAACTTCTCGCCGGCACTTATTGCTTACTCAGCAGCTCACCAACTCAATACAACTGAGACCCGAACTCAAGAATGTTTCAGGCCTCACGCTACTGCTTTCGGGCAGCGGTGCGATTGCTGTGCCCACTGCCCGCCTGCCTGGTATGAGCAAATGTTGAAAATCGCCCCCCGATGTGTGCAGAGCTAGGTTTTTCTAAACTATGTAGGAAACCAGGGGGTAAAGAGAGAAGATTGGGGAGGGTCAGAAGAAGAGATCGGAAAGCTGAGGAAGAGATCGGGGTGGGGTGGGGGGGTGGTGGCTGTGAAGAAGGTCGGGAGGCTGAGAGGAAGATTGGAGGTTGGGAGAAGAGTCGGAGATAGGTAGGGGTCCACCATAGGGAGGGGGGTCCACCACTGTTGTGGGGGGGGGCATCATTGTACAAGCGGTAGTTGGCCAATCATGGAGTCCTGTCAGCCAGGTGAGCTTGATGGGCCTGGATGAAGTACTCCTGCTCCTCTGGGCCCACAAGCAGTGCAATAAAGGCACTCACCTCATGGATCCGGCCCTTCCCGCCTGCTTTCACCTGATGTGAATTAGAAGCGATGGGAAACCCGAACAGGTAAGGTTAAATTCATTTTAATGTTCCAATACACAAAATATTAAGCATCTCAAGTATCTCAATGTGGTACATTGCCCTTTTAAGTATTGGCCCGCCGGCTTCAAGTGGGGGCTGGGTTTCCTGGTGTCTGCTCTCCACACGCAGACAAACCTGCCTGGGTTAAATCTAGAAGCCGGCGTGTTGAAGCTGGGATGCCTTCCCGCACTGAAAACAGGGTATTTTTACTCCCCACCCGCCCCCAACCCACCCATTCCTGGGGGTTAAAATTTACCCCCAGATGTTTATTGATCGAAGACAGGGAACAGCACAGGCTAGAAGGGCTGGCAGAATCTATGGTCATCACCTGTAAACTTCTAGGTTTGCCAGATCTGACAGGGCCAAAACTTTAGGAGCAGGTCAGAGGCCTTTGTCTCACAATGTCAAACTTTCTAGCTGTGTAGTCTCATTAATTATTTCTGAGCAGCTCATACTTTATGTACAGCAGTGATGCAGCCTTGTGGCAGATAATTAAAATGCAGACATCTGTACACTGCCCACACTCCTGTCAGGCCGAACATGAGACTGCTTATTAACATGCAGATGACTGTACAGTACCTACATTATTATCATGCATAAACTATGACTGCCTCATAAAAAATTACTGAGATCTTGTCGAAGACTATGTGAGAGTGCTGGAGAGGACACAGATGGTTAGTCTGAGTGTTGTGAGCCCAATGTTGTTGGATGCAGCTGGTGCCTGAAGGTTTATTCCACAAAATACATTGTTCAACCAGCATGGTGAATTCCACAAACTTTTTTGTCAATCTTCCTGGCTTTTGATAAATAAATGCCTTAGTGGATTTTTAAACTGAAGAAGAATTAACCTTCCAATGACTAGACTCTTCCAATGATTATTGTATACAAATGTTTTTTTCCTTTACAAAACACTTTGGGGAAAGGCAATTCTACCATATTAATATCCTATAGAAGTAGTTTAAGATTAAGGTTCTACTCTCATTTTATTCCCGATTCCCCATCTCTTTTATAAGGCACTCGTTGCCCTGAAGCCTCCTTCAGCTGGTAGTCTGGGATGGCCTTGGCAGAAGGCTTCATTTGTATTGTTGTGTGATGAGAACATGTGCATACACGAACAGCACTGTCAGATGATTGTGTCTTTTGGTCTAGTACAGCAATCTTTCTGTTTACCTTAACATGAACTGATAACACTCACCTCCGACTGTGACCAAACACTTCGGTGACAGACAAGCTCGGAATGTAAACCAACAGCCATCTGACAGGCAGGCAGCTCTACTGCTATCTGTACCATTTTACGATATTTAATAGACTAATCTTGATTAGAAAGGCAGCACTTATTTTCACTGGTTGTATATAATACTCATCCAATATTATTATTACCCTTTTCAATTGACTGAATGTCCTCACTAGGTTCACAATGGCCCAGAATTTGTTGTAGCAGGGCAACGAACAATGTCCCCTGTTAGCCTGTTTAATCTCGATGATATTTTGCACCGCAAGATGTTGAAAGTGCAAGCTGATAACGTAGCAGTGACGGAAACAGGGCATCTGGGACCTGAGTGAACAGAGCAAACAACCGTGTATCTCCTTAACCAGATTGAAGGATTGTGAAATTAACAACACAAGGACTGAGAACAAAGTGTAAATTAGAGTGGGTGAATTCAATGTCCACATCAGGTACAGAAAGAGAAATAAAAAGAGGGAAAGACTGGATTGAGAGAGAGAGAGAAAAAAGGGACACAAAGGAAAAGTAAAAACAAATTTTAAGTTTAAATTTTTTTTTTAAATCTCCAACAACAATTAAAACCTGAAGGAATGAGACTCCACACTTGTAAAAGTTAATTTTCAGTGCCAGATGTTGACTGGCAGTAATTATCATGTCATTAAAAGGGTACTTAGACTTGAAATGACTTGACGTAACTTTCTGTGGTGAGTTTAGTTCATATCTACTGCGCAAATACAGGAACTTCACACTATTCAATGCATTTCAATGGTGAGGCAGACAGCGAGATATCGTCTTCGCGAAGCTGATGGCAGAATGGCGCACATCGGACAGCAGCTTTTAGATTTCCGTGTTTAACCCTGCATCTGCTCCTTGCCTGAAGTTGCTGTAGCATTTGTGCATAAATAATGGTGAGCGCCGTTAGCCTCACCGTTATTTTGACAAGAAATTCTGGCCCAATATTTCTGATATGGTTTGAGTATCCTGAAACTAATGTAGAGCGATGCCCACTGAAGATTTTGTAATTGAAAGGGTTGGCAAACCACCTTGGATCATTAAAACAGCTTCAGTAGCTTGTAGTGGTTTGCCTAGTAGCACAGACAGAAGAGTGTCTGGCTCCCCACTAGATGTCTGTGGCTTTGTGTCCCAGGCCATTTATCACTTGGATACACAGCCACTGTTGATGTGAGCTCTCTTCAGTGCTTCACTATGGCAGTCTGCTGCATTTTTTGGTGATGCAAGGAAAACTCATTCTACTAAAGTGCACCTACTGATCGCCAGATTATATAGCCCACATTAACCTGCTCTCCCAGCTGAAAGAGGCTCAGTCTGAGTGGTTTGTATCGTGAAAAAAAGGATTTGAAAGATCAAAAATAGCATCTGAATGGATCAGATGTGTCACAGCACCTAATTCGACAAGATGATTATGTATTTTAATTCATGGGGGATTTTGTCTAATCACTTATATTTGTTAAATTAACAAATCCCCTGCTATAATTATGCATTATATTTCTGTGCTGTCTCTACAAGGAATTTGATATATTGAAATGATGTGGAACTTTTGTTTTAGAGTAAATGCTACAACTAAGCCTTTAGCCTCTATCATTGTGAAGACTTGAGACTAAATGGAGTCCAGGTGTCAGGTGAAAATCACTTCTGAGCTCTCATGTCTTCAGTCTTTATCTCCTAACAGGATAACCTAACAGAACACTTCTACACGCAAAAGGTGGTAGAAGTTTGTAACTCTCTTCCACAAATGGCAGTTGATGCTCGCTCAATTGTTCATTTTAAAGCTGAGATTGACAGATTTTTGTTAACCAAAGGTATTAACGGATATGGGGCTAAGGCAGGTACATGGAGTTAGGTCATAGATGAGACATGATATCATTGAATGGCGGAACAGGCTCAAGGGACGAAATGGCCTACTCATGTTCCTATGTTCCAGTGTAGGTAGCAGAAATCACATTGAACATCAGATACCCAGCCACTAAACAAAAAATTCAACCATTTCAATGGATGTTGTGAACTGGAGCAGTGTAGGTTTTACATTCATTGGGTGAGTTATTAGGTATATAGGTTGGTTACTGCAGCTCCACATCTAGTGTTGTCTATGGTCCTCAGTTATCATGGTTTAATGTAGTTAGCATGTTTAGTGTAATTAGCATGGTTAGTATTCCTCACACTTCTTAAGAAAGAAGACATGACCTAACCTTCAGTTAGTTCAACTGAGTTGATTCATAAGGCTTGATTTTAACTCTGGGTGCGATGGCGCCGCCTAAGGCACGGAGAGATTTTAACTACTGGGCCTCATTTCCATGTTGGATGCCTGATTCCTGCCCGAAACTGATGGGAATCACTACCTGGCTGGCAAGCGTGAGCAGAAATTTGGGCGGCAGGAGCCACTGCTTGGGGACCCAAGAGAACAGTCTCTGGCACTAAGGTAGGTAGTTAGGGGAGGGAGGTCTAGAGTGGATTGTGGCCAGGGGGAGTGGAGGGAAGCCCAGGGCAGGGGAGGCCAAAGGTTTCCGTGTGGGGCCCGGAGACAGGTAGTTTCGAGGAGGTGTCATCCTTAGTGATGGATAGAAAGTAGGGTTTGAAGCTCAGCTGCAGAGTAATCACAAAGTGCGGTTTTATGGCAAAACAACGCTGCATTTTTAAAATAAATATTTTGGATGAATTTTGTGCTCACTGAGGTGAAGGTTGTCAGATGAAGGGAGTGAAACATTTTGTTACAGCAAGCACAGAACAGGTAAGGCACAGCACATCAAACTGCAGAGTAAAGAATGTTCTCTTTATTCTGGCCAACAATAAAACTCTCACCTGCATCTGTGTGGCATTTTCCATTTCTTACATCAATCATTTTTATGACCTACCTCAGTTAAATTGCCAATTTTTTGTGCCAATTAATGACATTTTCTTTCTGCTGGATTGAAAATGCCCAAACTCATTTTACATAGGACCCTTATGGCCAACAAAAAGTGATTTTTACCTCATCAATCTGAGCTGGATTCAAATCATGGCCCCAGAAGTGAAAGCGTAGTGTGTAGAATCATTGCCCTTTCCAATCCCCCAGTGATCTTATTGTTTCTAGTTTACTGAAAACTCCTTACACATTCAAATGGAGATGCAAACCTATGAAATTTATTGGTGACGGATATTAATTATTCATATAGAGGCACAGGACCAGGCATTAGTATTCCTGTGCTATTCATTAAATTTGCTGATTTGCAAGGTGACACTTTGTAGAGATTTCAATTATTAGAGCTTCAATCTCCTGTTATTGACCCACAAACAGTGTAAGTACTGCACTGCATTGCTATTGATTGCAGCTTTTATGACATGGCTCTTTAGTTAACACAGAAGACAGCAAAAAGTGGGAACCACTCAGCAGAAGTTGTTTCTTCTCTGGTTAAGTTTTCTAAGCCTAAATCTTTCAAAAGGTTGGCATCAATTTCTATCGAATGATGGAGCTCTGCCATGAATTTAGGAAGGAATCCGGAGTCCACCACCGTCAGAAATCATGCTCCAACTGTCTCTTTTGTTCATCCTGGGTGAGTAGTCATCTTCGCCTGGCCCCTGCTGTAGGCACTGTGTCTCACCTCTTCCTGCATGCTTTCAGGTCAGCCTGCGATTGGTTGGTGATTGCCAACCAATGCCTTTGTTCATGTTTGTTGATGTCTTTGTTAATTTTCTATCTGTACTCCATAGGACAACTTGAGGTGGGCATAGCAAAGGAGATGTTCCTGGTGTATGATAACATCAGAAATGTATATTTCTTGCTTCATAAATATACAACATCATTACATGCTGTAATACTAAGCCGTTATACTAGATCCTATGAACAAAATCGTAGAAACAAAGGAATTGCTAGACGAGAAAAGACCAAGGTTCATATAGTTTGCCTTCTATCAGCCTGGTAGTGGCATGATACAACAATAATGGAGTTGTTGACTAATTATGGCAATCAATCTCTATCAATTAGTTTACAACAGACCCTGACATGAGTCGAGGAAAATCCCCAGTTACTCCCAAAGCTTTCTACCATAGGTTCAAAGTCCCTGTTCCTCCCAAGCATGCTAGAATCACTATGTCATTCTCAAATTATTCATATACTGTATCCCAAAATATTATATCCTGAAAGAAATCTATCTAATTTGCATTTGAATGAATCAACGCTCTCTGCTTCCATCATCTCACTAGGAAGCCTGTTCCATAGATTTACCACTGGGTCACTGAAATAATGTTTCCGCAGATTCGTTTTGAATTTACCCCCTTTCAAGCGCAGGCCATGTCCTGTGGGTTCTACTGTTCTGGACAAGGTGAAACTGCTTATCATGATTTACATTATCTAGCCTCTTTGGAATCCTTAAAACAGCAACCAGATCATGTCTGAACCTTCTCTTTTCCAGTGAGAACATGCCCAATTTCCGTAATCGCTCAACATAATTCAATCCCTTCATCCCCTCAATCATTCTGGTTGCTCTGTTCTGTATTCTTTCAGTAGCTGTAATATTCACTTATACTCCGGTGACCAGATCTGTACACAGTATTCTAAGTACAGTTGCACCAATGATTTATAAAGTGGCAGGATTACCCCACTATTTGGGCTCAATATTGACCATTTAGTACATGCCAACATCTGATTTGCTTTACTCTAAAGATTTGATCGTTGTATAAAGGCACCTTTACCTCTGTGGTTTTCCCATCACCAACAGTATTCCCAAATGTAAATAACTCCCTCGCCAGGGAACTGAAGGTAGCATGGACCCGATATTTTTGTGGGTCTTGCGAGCTGCCATTGGATTACCGCCTCCTTTTCTGATCATCTCAGAAAACATTTGGACTGGGTTGGACTTTATTAACAAGCTAGTAACAGCCCAGGATGATTTAGCTGCATGTATGATTACCATTTATAAATTTTTACAACCACTTTTCAAACCTAGATAGACCCTTAAAAGTGAAGCAGCCTATGTTTGACCATCCAACTATTTTTAGATTGAAAATCAAGTTATGCACTTTGTCGAGGAGTGACTCAGACTGCTGACAGGTGTCCACTTACAATGGATCAGCAAGCTAATCTAATTGGTTATTATCCATCACGCCACTGAACCAACCTATCATAAGTCTCATGCCAAGGCAGTGGGCTGTATGAACTGCCACTGCTTCTGTGTTTATCTACCATTTAATATTGATATCACTCAATAAATTTTATGATAGCTGACTGGAGATTTTATCTGAGATTAAATCAATAACTTGGAAAGCCTGTTTTAAAAAAGGAGGCTGCTTTAATATTAACTGTGCATATATTCACAACATACCCAAGTCTATGACTGAGTACTAGCTAGCTAGAATTTTGTTCTGGCTTATAAGTGGACGAGCTCCCAGTATCTCTGTACAATATTTTAAAAATCTCTGTACCTCTTTTGAATAAATATACCATCATTGCAGGGATGAAGGTGTGTGGATGAGAGATAAATTGGCTTCTAGTATATGTGTGAATATTTCTGTTTTACAATCGGTACACAAATCTACATTTGATAACATACTGATAATATTTTTACAGTACAATCAGTTCCAGCCAGGTAAAAAAATGTATTCTGTAACCAACTGGCTGCACTGGGTGCAGACTGTTGAATCATGAAGTGACAGGACGCAGGTTTATGACCAGAGACTCATTACATTGTGAGTTTCTGGTCACTCGAGGTGCTGAATGGAGCACGGGTGCTTTCCCTACATAGAGACAGGGAAAATGGAGAGCAAGACAACATGAGCAAAATAATTTCCACTGTGCTTATGTAGTGACCAAAATGCAGATTATTCTTCTCCATCTTTGGTATGTTGTAAATACAACAGTTAATATCACATTTCACAAATGCTCCATCTGGTTTGATTAGGTACCTTTCTCTTGAACATTTACAAAAACATGATAGATGGTGGCCCAGTGCCATCATCACCTCACCTGCAAGTTCACCTGAGCTTTGAAAAATGAAAACAAAAATTGAGGAACGCTCATTTCGTGCCCAGTGATATTTAGGTCTAGTTAGACAACATTTTCGAAAAACACAATAAGCTCTTTGGGCTAGGGGGAGTTAAATAAAAATAGAATGGTTTAGTAGCTCTGAGAAAATAATGGAGAAGGGAATTTGGTACAAGTGTATTAAATGTTAGTAGGATAACAAAGCTGAATGCATTTTCTATCCTTACCAAAGTATGCATCACAGAGATTCTAGCTTCACTTGCACTCATGGACTTAATAAAATTATGTTGCTTTTAATGTGCTTTGTCGTCTACCATTTGTTTATTTTGCAGAAGTGCAATTTTTCAATGTAAACCATGCTGAAGATAAGCATTTTTTAGCCAAACTAAATAGGTAAACAAATGAAGAATTCACTGATTGTTAATTTGTCCAATGGAAAATGATCATGGGCAATTCTAACTCTCACTGGAAGTTTTCAATTCTTCACTACTGAGTTTGTTTTGCACAAAATCATCTTTAGGAGAGTCAGCTGCTATTTTAATTGGTAGTCATAAAATTCTGCAAAATAAGGGGCTTTAACCTCTGCACAGCAAGATCCTCCTCCTCCTGTCTCCCTGGCCTGCAGTTGCTCATCTGTTTAGGATTCTCCAATGCACCATCACCTCCTGATCTTCTGTGCCTTGTTGCTGCTCTTCATTTATATCAATGCAGCATAACATTACAATGTTTCCCACCTTCACTGGGGCATGTTGCATAGTCCCCACTTTTCATAGGTCAAGCATCTGAAGCATTGCTTTAGCATCCAAAATGCACACTCAATGAAGGTTATACTTCACGCATAGTTGTATCTGATCACTACTTAAGTAGGAGGTTGTGTAAATGTGCCGTCAGCTTTGGTTGCACTGCATAGCCCATATCTTCAAGCAGTGTGCCATCCATCTTTCCTTCTTCAAAGAACTGTGTCATGTCTGATTGCTCGAGAATGAAAGCAAGATGTGTAGTCCCTGGGAAGCCTAATATGCATTCCTAATTAAGTACATGTAATAATCCTGTTGCATGCCTAGCTATGAAAGGCTATTATTCCATTAATGTGTAAATGACATGTGACTACTGCCACAAAATAAGGCACAACAATTCATGCTTCTGGGGGAGTTCAGAACTCAGTTTTTATTTATATCCCTCCGTACCCTCGTGCAATTCCTTACCAGCTTATCCTGACTGGAATTTAACAAATCCTGAACAAGCAACTTTTTTGGCTAAATTTCGAAAGCACACTTTATCTTGGAGCAAGACTAAAAGTAGCAGTAATAATGGATGAAAAGTTAATTACTGCAGTCTACAAGTTTTGCTGCCCTGTTCACCCAGTCTAATTTTTAGTTAAACTTAACACCTAAAGGAAAATATGGTCCTATGCAATTCTTATCCTCTCATCAGCTCCAGACACCCTGTGGTTGGCAGTACCAAAAAATTGAGAAATACTGTGGTGTAACCTTTGCATGCCCCATCACCGAGAGAAAGTTCTGTCTCTGCCACCAGATGGTAGCATGGGGTGATATTGATCTCCATTTTTATTGCCAACAGTCAGGAATGTCTAAAGACAGTACTTGTGACAATGTGGCCAACACTACAAACAGTCCCTGCGGTCACCTGCTCTCCCTCAGATCCAAAGAAACAATATTCATTTTACTTACCTCAGGAAGACGAAATGCGAAGTGAATCCTGCTGGGATTTGAACCCAAGCTCCTCATGATCCCATCCCAATTAATCTATCCAGCACTCAAATCTATCACTAAATTAAAAAAGCCTACTTTCTTAATGTTATACTACTTAAGTCATACACAATAATTTTATTTCAATTATTTTTCTTTAAATTTAAAATTCTGATTAAGCTCATTAATCTTTTCTGCATCTTCTCATTCCTTATCTTCTTTTTAAGGTGACATTTTGTTTTCTTCATTTTCTTCTTGGGGTTTGCAAGATTAAGAAAGGTTTTGAGAGGATAAATCGTAAAATATTGTTTCCACAGATTGGTGAATCGGTAACAAGTGGGGATATTTTCAGGATTATCACCCATCAAAGAAGGAAGTTAGAGGAAATCTTTTTTTCACACTGAGTGTTACTTAACATTGAATGCTTTACCACGAGTGGTGAATCAAACAGAGACTATAACACAATTTAAAAGGGAATTGGATAAGTATATGAAAAAAGAAAGACTTGCATTTATATAGCACCTTTCACCTTGACCTCATCTGCAAACGTGTACCTATTGCTGTTTTGTCTTTGCTAATATTTCTCCCTCCCCTTCTTTCTTGAAGGTGTAAACTCCTTGCTGAGGTGCAGTTCCCCAGACAGCAGGCACCTTCTGAGACTACTATTCATGTGTGAGGCCTCATAGTAAATATTCGCAGGCTACTCCACAGCAGATGTTATAACAGCGGAGTGGCATCCTGTCCTCACCCAACATCCACACTTCCAGCTGGGGCCCATTTCCATTTGTTTGGAAGAAGGTTGCTATTTATTCAGGAACAGCTCTATTTCTGATGTACATGGACCAACATAACATAGCTTGGTGGGTTCATTGATCAATTTTTGTTTGCACCTCCTTGTGAAATACCATTTTTTTGTTTTTAAGTGTTGGATTGCTAAACTATTCGGACTGAAACAAGTAGTGGTAAGCTGGTACCACTAACTGAAACAATGGGCCCGATATTAGGAGGGTGGCGGGTTCGCGGCGATGGGTCGACTGGGCGCGTGGGTAATGCGCCCAGTGAAATCGGGGTGCTCCGCACACAATCGCAGGCTAATTGGATCCACTTACCTGTGCTTCCGGGTTTCGCGCTGGAAAGCTGCGCGGCGGGCGGACTGCGCATGCGCAGCATAGACTGTCAGGTGGAGGAGCCCTATTTAAAGGGGCAGTCCTCCACTGACTGATGCTGCAGGAAATAGGAAAAACTACAGCATGGAGCAGCCCAGTGGGAAGGCTGCTCCCAGGTTTAATGGTGCCTCGCTCCAGGTATCATTGGATGGGGCAAGGAGGAGGGAGAGGACAGAGATCTTCCCCCCGGCGGGCGGGAGGAAGCAGCCTGCCTCTGCCACCAAGAAGGCCAGGCTCGAGGTGGCAGAGGAGGTCACCAGCACCACCAACATATCGCCCACCTGCATACAGTGCAGGAGGCGCTTCAATCACCTAAGTAGGTCAGCCGAAGTGAGTACACTTACTCATTCCCCTACACTCCGTCTGCCACATCACCGCCCCCACCCCACATCTCCTTCTGCACTGCCAACACTACTCTGTCACATCACTCCTCACACCCACTCAAAGCTCACCCTCATCTTACCTGCACTTACTCACCTCGCCAGTACTCATCCCGCCACTACCACTCAAACCAATCCTCATACAATCTCATGGCTCTATCCCATACTCACCCTCTTGTGCATCTCTTTCATGGTCAGCCTCATTCAACCTGCCACGACCTGTGCTGCAGCCACAGGGCATGCATCACATATGTGCAGTAGGAAGCTTAAGGCAAACGTGTCGTGAGCATGAAGGGAATGCACAAGGGTGTTTGAGGGTTTGTCATGGTGTTTACTTATATTTAATTTCTGATCAACTCACATAACATATTATATTGTCACCACTACTGCCACATCTTTGCGAATCTTGTCTGGTTTGTGCAATAATGCCCTTTCCTGAGGATCACTATGAAGACCCACAACTGATGCCACCCACTGTGTCACTGCAGAGTGGGTGTAGGTGTATTTGCAGGGCTCTTTTGTGCAGACGACTGAGAGACATCGGTGATGTCCCCAGTTGCACCATGGAAGGATGCGGAGGAGAAGTTGTTGAGGGCAGTGGTGACTTTGACAGCGACAGGTAAGAAGGTGGTGCTCGGGCCAGCCGGGAGCAGCTCGGCAAAGGAGGCTGCAGATGTCCACGACTACATGTCGAGTGACTCTGAGCCTCCGTGTGCACTGCTGCTCAGAGAGGTCCAGGAAGCTGAGCCTCGGTCTGTAGACCCTGTGGCGAGGGTAATGCCTTCTGCGATGCGTCTCTCTCTGCCGTTGCCCTCCCTCCTGCTGTGCAGGTGGATGTGTCACAGCACTGTGTTGTGGGGCTCCACATGTCAGAGGTGGGCAGTGTGGCCGGCGAGGCTGGTGATACTATTCGTCCTCCGAGGAGGTCATGACTGCAGCTACGGCGGCCCCCATCCGCAAGATGTACATTTGAGGGGGTCCGCAAAGTAGGTACATGTGTCTGGACACCGGGGTAAGTGTGCAAGTTTGTGAATTTTATTGTTAGGAGGAGGGTGGTGGAGGCCAAACTTTGTCCAAAGTGACAGAGTGACCTCCTGCATTGAGTGAGGGTCTCCCCCCCCACCTGTCAAATGGACCTTTGCAGCTGCCACAGGCTGATGGCTGCAACACGTCCATTTGGACTGGGAGTGTTTCCCCCAGTACAGGAAACAGTCTCAGTTCATTGCAAAATCCCACCCCTCCTAAAATGTTATGTTAATCAGGTCTGTAAACGACCTGAAATACCTTAATGAGTACTTTAAGTGGCACCCCGCCGGCTTTAATTGCCGACGGGAGTCCCACATGCGGGGGCTGCGCGCGCATGTCAGCGCATCACTGCGGAACCTGGAAGTGGGCGGGTTGGAGCCGGGCTCCAGACCCGCCCCGGGAATCCCTGATTTTCGCAGCCCCCCCCGCCGCGAGCGCACCCGCTCGGGGGTGCGAAAATCGAGCCCAAAGTGTATACGTGGATATACTACAATGTATTCATATCAGGCTGCTTATTTCATTCTTCACATGTGGGTAAATATAAAATACATAATAATTTACCGCAAATCAATTATTTAAAGATGACATATGGAGGTAACTTTGCAAGACTTCGATTTTGTCATAAAGCATTGCTTGACAGCAGTTTAGGTCAGATATAGGGTATAACATTATAGGGCCAATTCTGTAACCCATGCTCTCATCGAGTGAAGCTCCACGCTTGGAGTGGAGCCTTGCAAAATTACCCCTAAATACATGTAGTGAGGTTAGGTTGCTTGTTGTTTCAAGTGCTATTTTAATTAGTGTTTGCAGAAAGTCTGTCTTAGCCAAAAAAAGTATTCCAGATCCTTAGTATGAGACTAAATACTGAAAAACAACTTGCTGGGGCTATAATCGGCTGTCTTAAAGTATGTAACTTTCAAGTAAACTACTCAGACGAGCAATGATGTGAGTCTTTTCTATGGTTCTACACCCTTTACCAAATCAAGCATAAAAACACCATGTTGCATTTTCATGTGAACTGAATCAGGTACTTTGAATGGTTTATACCATGTCCTCGGTGACCCGTGTCACTTATACACACAATACATTGAATTAACACTCACAAGCTGTTTCTTGCAAAATCAAATAGTTAAGAAATCAGCTAGAAGTACAGTGGTCCAAGAAAAACTTGAACCCATTCTCTAAAGACCTGCTTGGACTGATTAGAGAATAATTCTTGGAACAATGCATTTTCTTGATATAAACAGTTTATCATGGGTCTCGACAATGTTTTCAAAGCTGAAATGACCTACATCTGAAAGGGAGACTAATTACATACAAACCATCAATGAAACTAGACCTGCTACAATACCTGTGGCTGATAAAGGCTGCCAGGATCTCTTGGTCCTATTCCCACAAAGGAACGGTTAGCTGGGGGGGTGCCAGGTGTCGTGTAGGCTGAAATGAAATAGTAGTGTTAGAAGCGATGGATAGATGCACAATAGTGTATTAATATTACACTGCATTACACTCAAATACATTTTTTTATTAAATCAAAGGAATCATTGAACCGCATTTATATATACACAAATATAAAGGTATACATACAGAAATTATCGATATTGCAAAGATTTGAAGAGCTGAGCTTTCAACACCCTATTCTCTCCATCACAAAGATTGCCAACTTCCACCTCCATAACATCTTCCACCTCTGTCCCTGCCTCAGTCCATCTGACTCAGGCCTGTTTTGCATCTGCCTCTTTGTCCCACCACTGGCGGCTGTGCTTTCAGCCGTATCAGTCCCATGCTCTGGAATTCCCTTCCTAAACTCCTATACCTCTCCATGCCGCTTCCCTCCTTTAAACCTCTTTGACCAAGCTTTTGGTTATCCCTCTGAACACCTTCTTTGGCTTGGCATCTTTTTTTTGATTAAGCCTGTGAGGCATATTCTAATTAAAGGCGCTATATAAATGCAATTTATTATTGTTGTTGAAACTGATAGAGATTGAGATTTTTTTTAGAATTCTTTCAAAACCAAGTTGTTCCCATATCTCATTGCTGACTTTCACCCAGAGAAATTGTGTAAACGGGTGAAAAATGGCCACATATATAACTGGAGTGTTGTGTCCAGTTCTGGGCACCACACTTTCGTTCTAGGCACCACACTTTCGGAAAGATATGAAGGCCTTGGAGAGGGTGCAGAAGAGATTTACTAGAATGGTTCCAGGGATGAAAGACTTCAGTTACTTGGATAGACTGGAGAAGCTGGGGTTGTTCTCCTTACAGCAGAGAAGGTTGTGAGGAGATTTGATAGAGGTATTCAAAATCATGAAGAGTCTAGACAGAGTAGATAGAGAGAAACTGTTCCCTTTGGCGGAGGGGTCAAGAACCAGAGGACATAGATTTAAGGTGATTGGCAAAAGAACCAAAGGCGACATGAAAAAAACTTTTTTACACATCTGTAATGCACTGCCTGAGGGGGTGGTGGAAGCCGATTCAATCATGGTTTTCAAAAGGTAATTGGATAAGTACTTGGAGGGAAAAAATTTACAGGGCTATGGGGAAAGGGTAGGGGAGTGGGACTAACTGGATTGCTCTTGCAGAGAGCCGGCAAGGACTTGACGGGCCAAATGGCCTCCTTCCGTGCTGTAACCATTCTATGATTCTATGATTCTATGATTTCCCTGAGGTTCCATTGATTTCCCACCAAACAGGAGAATGGGAGAAACCCCATGGAATTTCAGGTCCAAAGACTTTTACTAAAAATTCTCGTGGTGAAATGTTTAATGAACAATGTACCTGTGACAAAAATAGTAATTTCTTGCTTTAGTTTTATATTATTTCAAGTAGTTAGGAAATAAAATAGAAGCTGTTCTCATGGGTAGATATAAATTGAAGGCAGGAAACAGACAGGCTGGGAGAAAGAGGGAAAGCAATTAAGGTAAAAGCAGTCATTAGGACCAGGACAACATGTTTAAAATGTTAATGTCTGCTGTTTTGTCAGCTGAAATGTTATTTACTATTAGTGTCAGGTTTCAAATCAAGCAGACCTTAATGATGGGGAAGTTGGTAGTTACAAGTCGTCATACCATTGTCAACCAAGGTGAAGACTGTTAAAAGTTTGTTTGCTTGACCATTTCAAAAGAAAATGGCTTTACTTTAAAAATGTTCCATGGGATAAATATTGTAAATCTGGTTGCTAGTCTTTAGTTTGGCTCCATGGGGCGCTCATGATACATATTCTATGTGAAATTTCTCATCCCAAAAGATTGTGGACGGTGTACCAAAGAGAAAGCTTGGCTGATTTATCCAAAAAAACTATTATGTTCCAACAACAACGACTTGCATTTATATAGCGCCTTTAACATAACAAACGTATCAAGGTGCTTCACAGGAGCTATTATCAAACAAAATTTGACACCAAGCCACATGAGGAGATATTAGGACAGGTGACCAAAAGTTTGGTCAAAGAGGTAGGTTTTAAGGAGTGTCTTAAAGAAGGAGAGATAGGTAGAGAGGCGGAAAGATTTAGGGAGGGAATTCCAGAGCTTAGGCCTAGGCAGCTGAAGGCATGGTCACCAGAGGTGGAGCGATTAAAATCGGGGCTGCGCAAGAGGCAAGAATTGGAGGAGTGCAGAAATCTCGGAGGGTTGTAGTGCTGGAGGAGGTCACAGAGATAGGGAGGGGAAAGGCCATGGAGGGATATGAAAACAAGGATGAGAATTTTAAAATCGAGAACTTCCCAGACCGGGAGCCAACGTAGGTTAGCAAGCACAAGGGTGATGGGTGAACGGGACTTGGTGCGAGTTAGGATACGGGCAGCAGAGTTTTGGATGAGCTCCAGTTTATTCAGGGTGGAAGATGGTAGGCCAGCCAGGACAGCATTGGAACAGTCAAGTTTAGAGGTAACAAAAAGGCATGGATGAGGGTTTCAGCAGCAGATGAGCTGAGGCATCAAGACTAAAAAGGGGCGCTTTTTTGCGAGAAGACGATGTTAAGCTTTTGCGGACTAATTCCAGTTTGTTCATGTAAATACTTGCTTTTTAGTATCTTGCCTATGCTTTTCTGCTTTTGTGTATTTTATTTGTAAAGAAATCCAGAATAGTAGTTTAGCCTGTATACAATCTAATGATGTGATAATTTTCATTATCATGAGGTCATGGGGGAAATGGTGAATATACTATGTATTCTCCAGTAAACATTTTCTTTATAATGTATCCTGGTATGCACTGGCTTATTTATTTCTGATGTGGAGATGCCGGTGATGGACTGGGGTTGACAATTGTAAACAATTTTACAACACCAAGTTATAGTCCAGCAATTTTATTTTAAATTCACAAGCTTTCGGAGATTTTCTCCTTCCTCAGGCAAATGTTTCAAGAGCTCCTTGAAGCCTACGCATTTATACATATTGAACAATACATGGTGTTTACAGACTGCCCCTGCAACTGCCCGTTGCCAAGGCTCTCTCTGCCTTCCGGATGTTTCTGCCTCTCTCTGTGTTTTTTTTTCTCTGTTTTTTTTTCCGTTTGTTTTTTTGTTGAATGTGTATTCGGGGGTTCTGCAGGTGACACCTCTCTGTCTGAACACGGTGATTGCCTTGGCAACGGGCAGTTGCAGGGGCAGTCTGTAAACACCATGTATTGTTCAATATGTATAAATGCGTAGGCTTCAAGGAGCTCTTGAAACATTTGCCTGAGGAAGGAGAAAATCTCCGAAAGCTTGTGAATTTAAAATAAAATTGCTGGACTATAACTTGGTGTTGTAAAATTGTTTACAATTATTTATTTCTGTCATGGTACATATGGACTTAAAAACCAGGATCACTCACAGATAGCAGCTCAGCTTGTTTTGATACAATAGCCCCAGAACATAGATGCTGTGTCTGGCCAGTTATCTGAGGTGTGTGTGTGTGTGTGGGGGGCGGGGGGTTTATTTAATTAAAATATAAGTACCTTGAGGGCTTTATCTGTGTATAGTTTTAATTTGCAGCTTTTTTTGAGTTTAAGAGACACATATTTAAATTTTATTTGTTCTGGTCATTTTTGAAAAGTGTTTCTTGGCCACAGAGACTCCATGGATGGTCAATAACAAACCACTATGTAAATGTTAATATTCAGGGAACTTGTGGCCAGTGCAGTTTACAGTGCAGTTAAGCTTAGCAAACATAACTGTTATATTTCTATGTTCTGAGGACAGATAGCAAAGCTTGTAACTAAATCTACAGTATTTCATTGCTTCTGCTCATTTATCCATTTACTATTTTAAGAAATCTAGCAGTTTATAGCCAACGACTTGTTTCTGTCCAATAAACTTGTCTTGCTGACGTGACAGGTCCTAAGGATGTAAATTGGATCTAACTGAGGTTACGATAAGACGTTTCACAGTTTGTTGAATAAATCACTGGCAACATCTTAATCAAAGACTTTTCATTAAAGCTTTCAAGGTTGGCTGGCTTTCTGAGGTAATGACTTGCAACATATTCATAGCATGTATTCTAACCACTACCTTCATCTGGAGAAGGAATTTAGGCTTTCAGTATCAATATAAACTCCCAGGTCAGATGAGCAGACATTTCCCTGACAATGTACCTCTCTCCTCCAAACACCATTCTTTACTTCATCAAAATGACAATTTACACTTCTTGCACTAACTATCCTTGTGACCAATGTAAACCAGAATTCCAGGAATAAATGTTACGTACATTTATTAGTATTTGGTGAGAACTCAAAGGAGAACATCTCAAGACATTTCACTTAGGACTCCTAATAGCTGCAAAAGGAAGAATCTTATCTCATATTGTTTGGCTTTACTTTACCTCAAGTCCTAGAAGTGAATGGGCAGTATCCCAAAACAGAGTACTGCCAAATCACTGCACACAGAAACACTCGCACTCTGCTTTATTACATTAACACAATATTCAGTGGGAGTGAGTAGAGAGCCTGCCATAAAGTATGTGTGCCAAAAATCCTGACTTCTTAACCAAGCCTGCTTGACCACCCTGCCTCTGCCCCACAAAAACATGGTGACTATCACATTCAAAACATTGGTCTGGAATTTCATTGCAGCCGCTCCCATTCCACTGTCGCAACTTCAACGAATGTGTGCCAATAACCCCTCTTGCATGCGTAAACGGGGTTTCCGCAACACTTACAATGGCAGAGCAGGAATGACTCTAAGGAAATTCTTGGCTATTGTCTTCTCTGAGTACTGCAGCCCCACCCGTGGCGACTCTATCCCCTTCTTGCAGAAGAGTGACCTGAACCAGTTCAGCAGCCTGTTGAATAAGACCAGCAGCTTCCCAGATTTGTGTTCCTACCCGTGGATCTGTTTCAGGAGGAATGCTGTTGTTTTGTCACTGCTGTGTATGTACAGTGCTGGTGGGACCAGAGTGTTTGCATGGCCACAGCTAACTTCAGCTCCAATCCTTCAATCTGCCAGTGGAGGCTCAAGAATCATCGAGGAGCTGTCTGCAAACTGGCGTGAGGAGCCCATCTTTCAGACCGTGTTCTGAGAAGTACAAGCCTGAGCACCCATGCTTGCAGGACCCCGAGAAGGAGGTCACTTCTTCACAAAGAACCAAAGGTGAAACAAGGAAAAACTTTTTTTTTAACAGCGAGTGATTATGACTTGGAATGCACTGCCAGGACAGGTGGTGGAGGTAGATTCAATCGTGGTTTTCAAAAGGGAACTGGAAAGTACTTGAAGGGAAAGAAACTGCAGGGCTACTGGAATGAGCCGAATGGCCTCTTTCCGGGCTGTAACCTTTCTATGATTCTTTCTACTTCCGCCGGCCTTTCCTCCTCCACTTTATCCTCATGCCCTTCCACTGTCCATTAAACCAGCACCATGGGCAAACAATCCCAGAAAGAACTTTTTATCCAAAAGGAAGAGATGCTTTTCAGCAGAAAAAAATCTTGGGGAAATAAATATTTTGGGCAGCTCTCCCACTCCAGCTGGAGCTCCTGTGACTAATTGAGCAATTACCCTGCTTTGTTTTCTTTCTACTTTTGTATTAAATATTGTCTCTTTCTAACAAACATATTGGCTGCTGCAGGGAGAAACAGAGAAGTGAGAAGAGCGTACATACTCTTAGGCTATCCCCTCTTTCTCCCCTTACCAGTGTACATACTTATGGACGGCCCCTAGCAGTACACAACGTTTCATATATAAATCATGAGCCAAAATAAATTATTTAAACCAATCACCATCTAGGTAAATATTCCTCTTTTCAAATGATTACCGTGCCCATTTATGAGATTTGTAATGTAAATTATTCAGTGTGCTTAAGTTGAGTCCTTATAAGCAAAAAGTGTTTACCCAGAATAGCAGCCAAATTGTTAACTACTTAAATTTTTAACCACATACTGAGGGCAAACTAAATTTAAACCATTTTTGTTCTGTGTGCTTGAATGCTGTTATTTGAAGACAAGTACCTCAGATGTTCTCACCCGCAGCAATGCTTTGTTTTGAAATGTGTTTGTTATTACTTATTTATAAAACTTACAAGCGAAAAGTTAGTGTAGTTCCGACAACGTGCATATTCATTACCTTTTGACATGTTATTTGTTTTGTCTCGGAAGGTCCCAATGGGATAAAGAAAGGAGGAACTTGCATATATATAGTGCCTTTCACTACTTCAGGACGTCCCAAAGCACTTTACTTTTGAAGTGTAGTCACTGTTGTAATGTAGGGAAATGTGGCGGCTAATTTGAGCACAGCATGGTCCCACAAACAGCAATGAGATAATGACCAGATAATCTGTTTTAGTGATGTTGGTTGAGCAATAAATATTGGCCAGGACACTGGGAGAACTCCCCTGCTCTTCTTCAAATAGTGCCATGGGATCTTTTAAGTCCACCTGAGAAGGCAAACTGGGCATCGGTTTAACGTCTCATCCGAAAGACGGCACTTCCGACAGTGCAGCACTCCCTCAGTACTGCACTGAAGTGTCAGTCTAGATATGTGCTCACATGGGACCTGAAACCACAATCTCCTGACTCAGAGGCGACAGTGCTACCTCTAAACCAAGGCTGACACTTTATTAGATTAGATAACCTGATTAGATTTTGGTGGATTTGTATAGTTTCTACATTCAGCAGTTTATGTGTGGAATTTGAATACTGCAATTTAAAACAGAAAATTAGGGATCTGAATCACTGCAATACAGACAGCAACTACAGAACCCAGTCACATCAATGAAAGTGAGATGACAATCTTAAAGCCAATTTGCTGCATGGAAGCCAATAGGGTAATTTTTCTTCTTCTTAAGCATGCTCAATCTGCAAAGCTATGAATTTAAATGAAAAGTGCCATACTTTTATGTACTTAAAGGGGAAATCTATTTTATCAAACTGTCACAGAATCCTATATATTAAACAGGGGATACCGATACATTTATCACTATCTGTCAGTTCCTTCTTGTTACTGTAAATTGTGCTTTAAAATTGCATGTTAAAAGCTGCCTGGAAGCATTTTGTTCCTGATTGTCTTTGGTCCCCACCACAAAATCGGTTCCCTAGCCATCGACTTCATCAACAACAACAACAACTTGCATTTATATAGCGCCTTTAATGTAGTAAAACGTCCCAAGGCGCTTACCCCCTCCCTGGCCACTGTCTGAACCAGACTGTTCATAACCTCGGTGTCCTATATGACCCTGAGTTTTGTTTCCAACCCCATATCCTCTCCGTCACCAAGACCGCTTACTTCCATCTTCGTAATATCACCCGTCTCTGCCCATTGCCTCAGCCCATCTGCTGCTGAAACCCTCATCCATACTTTTGCTACCTCCAGACTGGAATATTTCAATTCTCTCCTGGCCAGCCTCCCACCTTCCACTCTCTGTAAACTTCAGCTCATCCAAAACCTTGCTGCCTGTACCCTGACTTGAACTATGTCCTATTCATCCATCAATTCTGTGCTTGCCTACATACATGTGCTCCCGGTCCAGCAACGCCCTGAATTAAAAGTGTGTTCAAATCCCTCCATGGCCATGCCCCTCCTTATCTCAGTAACCTCCTCCAGCCCTACAACCCTCCGAAAACTCTGTGTTCCTCCAATTCTGGCCTCTTGTTCAATCTCAATTTCCATTGCCTCATTATTGGCGGCTGTGCCTTCAGCTGCCTAGGTTCTAAGCACTGGAATTCCCTCCCTACACCTCTCTGCCTCTCCACCTCTCTCTCCTCCTTTAAGATGCTCCTTAAAACCTACCTCACCTGTCCTAATATCTCTTTATGTGGCTCGATGTCAAATTTTATCTGCTAACGCTCCTGTGAAGCACCTTGAGACATTTTACTACATTAAAGGCGCTAGATAAATGCAAATTGTTGTTGATGTATTATCATCATGGTTCTGTCCTGTGACATCATTATGTCACATCAGGGCAGTGCTATATAAAACGTCTACTCCGAGACTATAACTAATTAGCAACTGCAAACCATAAAACACGGCAATCAAGCGGCTAAGACAGGCTAAATTGAGGCCTGCTCTGCCTGTTCAGGTGGGCGTAAAAGATCCCATGATACTATTCGAAGAAGGGAGTTCTCTCAGTGTCCTGGCCAATAATTATCCTTCATTCAAACCGCCAAAAATAGATTAATTGGTCATTAACCTCAATGCTGTTTGTGGGACCTTGCTGTATGCAGATTAGCTGCCCTGCTTGCCTACAAAACAGTGGTAAAAGTAACTGACTGGCTGTACAGCATGTCCTGAGAATGTGAACGTTGCTACATAATTGCAAATTCTATTGTTCATTACCAATACCTCTCTTTTTAGGATTAAGGATTAGTTAATAGAACTATTAGACAATAGTTCAGGTGAATTAGATGATAATTCAGTTGAACATAGATCCCCTCTAACCATTCAGGTTTCCCCAGAGATGGAAGGGACTAATCTGGACATGTGTGAGACTAAGATTTTCTAGCACACTCCCCACTAAACCCTGGAAAATGGGCTTTAATTTTTTTTAAGAATTAGACATATATTGCAACAGAGGCCTAACTCCCTTAATTTCAGCAACCAGAAATGACACACTTGAGAAACGATAACTTGAAATACACAGAGTTACCAGTTCCACTAGCCATAGGCAGTTGTTGCTTGCCCCACTACCTGACTTAATGATAGGGAAAATGGCAGGGTGCTGATAAGAGGAATATTTTGTCCCTCTGCACATTACCATTCCTGTGTTTTATCGTAAAAAAAGAGGGCAAATTGAAAGTTTGATTGGCCAAATTAAATATTCAGCAAATTAACATGAAGCTGCCTATTTTGGAAATTGAGATCATCCCTATCTATTACCTTTAACTGATTTTAAGAATGATGTGGAGAATGATTTTAAGAATGCATTATTACATTCTTCTTGAATCATTTTTTATTGATCTCTTGCTTCACAGACATCACAATCCTTTCATGAAGGTCAGTGCTGCCCCTTTAAATTGCTAGCATTTTGCTCTCAGAACTTATCTTAGCATTACCATGATCAGAACAGTCTGTGTACCAGTAAAAAGGGAGAAAAATACTCCCCAAATACACTTAGTGCATGTTTTATAAAATAGCAGATGCTATGGAAGGAGTTGAAGGCTGTAATTCAGTCTTAATGCCCTCATGTTCTCAGAATTGCTCAATTAAATTATATTCTCAGAACTCTGTTCATTATCCATCCATTAATCTACATATACTTTATAATGTGGTCAAGTGAAAAAAAATGATGTTTGCTGTAGGCTAAGTATTTATGCAGTTATGCTGTTAGGGCATAAATTCTTTGTTTTATTATTTATTTTGACAGGCTTTTAATACGGCCATCTTTAGCACTCACAATGAAGTGATGTCCTGGGAGGATTTTTGTGATTATTAGCCATAGTTATTTATGAGTATTGGACTTCACCCAAAAGACTTTGCATGAAACCCCCAAAATCAAGTTACGATGCAACTCAGTGAAATCCAGGCCAAGGTATTTGACGCTGTACTTTTGTGTCAATTTCAGAGTTATGGCGAATGAGAGGGGATTTCACAAGACTTCCTATGATGTGCTTGTGGCCAGCTGAGATTCACACTTGTTACAATAATGTGAATCCGCATTATTCAACACGTTATTCAATTTTATAAGAAAACAATCAAAGCACTAAATCATTCTAATTCTGCGATTATGTCAGTGAAAATTAGAATCACTCAGGTACGCAGTTTAATGACATACTACCCACTTTCTCGATACTCTTAAACTACCAATTTCTATCATCATTTACATCTAGTAACACTTGGTGTGTTCTGTTTATACCACAACTGTATGTTGCATTTGGGGGAATAAAAGAGTTCTTGAATGTAAGTACTCCGCAGCGTCTGTTAAATTTTATGACTTACTTTCCTTTATGTCTCTCTGAGCAATTTTCCTGGTTTTATAATTTCACAATGAAATTACCCCCACCCTGTGATATCTTTTAAGTCAAAAGCCAGCAGCTTTAACATTTAATCCCCATGACTAACTGTTGAGTGATCATGCAACAGGATTCCATAGATGGCAAGACTACACTTAACTGAGCCAAATGTTGAGAAATACTTTTGCTTTTTTTTGTCAACAATGCATCAAATAAAAGCATCGCATTGAATAAATTTAAACTATAGACAGAATTTTACAAAATAGGATGCTTTATTTTAGCAGTTGACGCACAGCCTGTCAGAAAAGTTTCACCATTTTTTTTTGCCCTCAAACAGTATCGGAAAGGGCAGGAACCTCAGTCGTTAATCATATCATTAGATGGGGTGCAATGCTAAATTTTGATCCAGATGCCAATAGATCTCTATTTGTCCCGTTCAGATATATTATAATTTAGGTGGACAAAAGAAGTTGTAAAAGATTGGGTTAGGGCGAGTAACCATTTAATTTTCTCCTCTTTTCTGCAGATAAACATCTGGCACCTCTGCACGGCTGAGATTGGGATCTCAACATGTGGAAAATTATAGATACAAGCCTGTTTCCCAGCAGTCCAATGGACACTGGATGTCAACAACAACTTAAGAGTTACATACTGCCTTTAACATACCAAACTATCCAAGGTGCTTTACAGAGAAACAATAACACAAACAAACACCTAGTCATGGGAATGATGTCAGGAGAAGTGACTGAAGGCTTGGTCAAAAAGATGGGTTTTGAGAAGGTTTTTAAAGGAGGACAGAGAAATACAAATACAGAGGCGTTTAGGAAACCAAAAGTTCTGCCACAGATGGTGTGGTGTAAGGGAGGGGGGAGATGCATGGCTGGAGCAAGCTGCAGAGGTAGGGAGGTGCAAGGTATGGAGGGACTTGAAGATGAGGAAAAGGATTTTAAATTGGATACGTTATGAGCTAAGGAGGCAGTGTTGTTTAGCAAGGACATGGTTGATGGTGAGCAAGACTCAGTGTGTGACAGAAGGCCGCATTTCGGGCAAATTGGAGTTAATGGGGGATAAATATAAACAGCAACAGAACATTAGATGTTGAGACTGGAGGTGACAAAAGCATGCTTAAGCATTTCTGCATTGGCAGAGTTGAAGTAGGGGTTGAGATGGGTAATGTTGTGGAGGTGGAAGGGAGTGGACGTGGTAATGAAGAAGGATGTGGGATATGAAGCTCAGCACAGAGTCGAACACACTGCTGAGGGCGATCACATTTTGTTCAGCCTAAGTGAATGGTGAGGGAAGGGGGCTGCATCAATAGCAAAGAAGTGGAGTTTACATTGGGCACCGAAAACAGTGGCTATCATCTTCCCAAAGTTCAGTCAAAGGAAGTTGTGATTCAAGTCAAGACCAGTCTTGAGAGGACAGAGTTCATCATGAGGTCCAGAGAAGTGGTGGAGAGGTACAGCTGGATGTCATCAGCATATATGTGGAAACTAACCCATGCCTGCAGTTGATGTTGTTGAGGGGCAGCATGCAGATAAGGAAGAGGAGGGTGTCAAGGATGGAACTTTGGGGAGTCTGGAAATGATGGTGCAGCAGAGGTGGCAGCTGGGAGTAACATTAAGGGAAGAAAGGAGGAGAGTGCCAAATGAGAACTGAGGAGATTGCCGGCGTGAACTGAAAGAGAAGTAGAGTGCCAGCATGAACTGCTGACGGGGAGGGGGAGGGGCAGGGAAATGGAAGCACAGGACTAGCATAAACTGAAGCAGGAGGGGGAAGACAATTGCTAGCATGAACTGAGGAGGAAAGGAGAGAGAAGACTGCCAGCATAAAATGGGAAGGAGGGAGACGAGTTCCAGCTGGAATAGGTGGGGGGAGAAAAAAAAGAGTACTGACTTGAGTTGAGGGGTAGAGAAGGAAGAGTGCCAGCATGAACTGGGGGGAAGTCAGGGGGAAAAGGGGGGAAAGTGCTGGTGTGAATAGATAGGAGGGGGAATTGTGTCAGTGTATACTAAGGGGTCAGGAAAAAATAACTTGCATTTATATACACTTTATTACATCTGTCAGAAACATCCCAAACAATGAATTATTTTGAACAGCACTCACTGCTCTTTTGTGGGGAAAGATAGCAACCATTTTGTACACAGCAGGGTTCCACAAACAGTTATCTTCTTTGTTGATTTTGGCTGAGGGAAGGAATATTATCCAAGGCACAAAGAACTCTTTGCTCTTCTTCAAATAGTGCCACAGGAACATTAACATCCACCTGAAACACTGGGACAGGCAGGCAGGGCTTTGGTTTAATGTCTCATCTGAAGGACAATGCAGTACTTTCTCAGTACTAAAATGTCAATCTAGATTTCTGCTCAAGTCCTGGAGTGGGGTATGAATCCACAACTTTGTGACTCAGCGATTAGGATGCTACCACTGAAACAAGCAGAAATTTGAGAAGAGCGGCAGCATAAACTGGATGGAAAAAGGAAAGAAGAGTGGCCTGTGAGCGGGATGGGGTGGGGGGGGAGGAGGGAGAGGGGAGAACAGTGCCTGTGTGTTACTATAATTATTGTACTCGGGCTGGGTAGTGTAGTGGTTACTGGACTTGTAATGCAGTTTAAAAACCCATTTGGGAATTTAAAAAATGCTGGAATTGGTATCAGTAAAAGTGGCCATGAAGTTGTTGGATTGTCATGAAAACCCAACTAGTTCACTAATGCCTTTTAAGGAAGGAAACCTGCCGTCCTTACCCAGGTTGGCCTATCTGTGACTCCGATCCCAGAACAATGTGGTTGACTCAACTGCTCTCTGAAGTGGCCTAGCAAGCTACTCAGTTGTGAAGAAGGTCCACCACCACCTTCTCAGGGCAACTAGGGATGGGCAATAAGTGCTGGCCTTCCCAGCACCGTCCACATCCCAAGAATGGACAAAAAGCATCATATGAATAATCTTAAAATAATTTAATAATCCGATTCAGCAAGAGAGTACAACACACATCACAACAGTTCACAATTTCACTGCAAAAAGTGAAGCAAAATCTGAACTATTTTTACCACAATCTTCTGTTATACAAGTTGGGGATTCTAGGAGTAGGGGGCACAGTCTAAAAATTAGAGCCAGACCTTTCAGGAGTGAGATTAGAAAACATTTCTACACACAAAGGGTGGTAGAACTCTCTTCCGCAAACGGCAATTGACGCTAGCTCAATTGCTAAATTTAAATCTGAGATAGCTTTTTGGCAACCAAAGGTATTAAGGGATATGGGCCAAAGGCAGGTATATGGAGCTAGATCACAGATCAGCCATGATCTTATCAAATGGTGGAGCAGGCACGAGGGGCTGAATGGCCTACTCCTGTTCCTATGTTCCTAAGTGTTGGAACGTTGAGTGATATGATTGCTGTTTTTAGGATTCTAAAGGGACTAGATAATCGACCAGGACACGTTGTAGAGCCAGAGAGCACGGACTATGCTTGAAGGGGGGTAAATTCAAAACTAAATTACGGAAACATTGGCTCCGATGTTAACCCCCTCCACAATGGGCAGGGGAGGGTCAGGGAGTTAAAAATTTTAAAATGAGGAATGCATCCCCAACCCGCCTTGGAGATGTGGGACACTTCATTAACATTTAAATCAGGCTCCCTTAGAGCAATTGGGAGCCTGACTCAAATTTAACAGTTGCTGGCTGGGTTTCCCCAGGTTCGGGAAACCTGGCGCTCAAAGGAAGGCAGGAGCTGCCGGCTCAAGAAGGTAGGTGCCTTTTACAGCAATGCTTGTGGGCCTGGAGCAGGAGGAGTGCTCCCCCCGGCCCCTCAAGGAAGCCCAGCCTATCCTCCTGTCCCCGCTGATCACCTCCTATCTCGCCAGCCCCCCAGTGATGGCCGGCCTCCCAAGCCCCCCGGCTGCCGGACAAGAAATGGAAGGAAAAAATTATAATGAGGTCCTGCCGTTAAATTCGTCAGGACCTCCAAATCCCTGGCCTTGCCAGGTTTTCCCCGTGCTAGCACGCTCCCTCGCACCCTCCCTGCCTCCCCGTAAATATTGGGGCCATTATTTCAGTAAGCAAGTGGCAAATCATATGGTACAGGCTCCTGAGGGAAGCAGATAATATTGATTCATTCAAATGCAAATTAAATAGATTTCTTTCAGAAAATAATATTTTGGGGTATAGTATATGAGTGATTTGAGACGTGAAGTATGGTAAATGTAGCATATTTGGGAGAACAGGTGACTTTGGACCTATGGTTCTCAAAGCTTTCCATCACTAGGGTTTTCCTCAACTCATGTCAGGGTAGGTCTGTTGTAAACTAATTGATGGAGATTGATTGCTATGATTAGTTAATAACTTCATTATTGTTGTATCATGCGACTACCAGGATGGTAGAAGGCGAACTAGATGGACCGTGGTCTTATTTCATCTAGCAATTCCTGTTCCTATGTTGAGTAAACGGGCAGCTTAAGTAATGACAAGCTTATTTGTTCCTTATTGTATTTTCAGTGTGACTACATGTCATAGAACTATTTTCAGAGGTACCTTGAGTTGTCAGCTTTTTGAGGGATGTGTCATCTTTTTTGAAGCTGTTGGTCAGCTTTTGCTAATTTTCCAGGTTGCTATTGTTATGGATGCCTAATACTCTGCACCACTGTAATGCCCTGTGGTGCTTTTTCAGTGTGGTCAAAGCAAAATGACCATGTGTGCATGGGAAATAGTCTGATCACAGCCAGAGAGGATATGATGTGAAATGATAGCAAGAGCAAGGCAATCAAAATCACATCACAACGCATCTCTAGGATGGATTGTAGGTTGGTAAAACATATATTATAGCAGCTTCAGCTTGGTTGGAACCAGATAGGAACATAGGAACAGGAGTAGCCCAATCAGCTCCTCAAGCCTGTTCCACCATTCAATTACATCACCGCTGATCTGTATCTTAACTCCAACAACTCGCCTTGGTTCCATAACCCTTAATAACCTTGCTTAACAAAAATCTATCAATCTCAGTTTTGAAATTTTCAATTGACCTACCTCAACAGCTTTTTGGGAGAAGAGAATTCCAGATTTCCACTACCCTTTGTGTGAGGACCTGCTTCCTGACATCACTTCTGAGTGGCCTAGCTCTAATTTTAAGGTGATGCCCCTTTGTTCCTGACTCCCCCACCAGAGGAAAGAGTTTCTCTCTATCTACCCTATCAAATCCTTTGATCATCTTAAACAACTCAATTAGATCACCCCTTAATCTTCTATACTCAAGGGAATACAAGCCAGGCTTAGCAACTCAGAGAAACTGGGCTGGTGAATGACCTGGATCTGGATCCAAATTCAAACTTCATGTTTCAGATTCTCCTGATAGAATCAAATCTATTCTTTAGGCAGCTGATATGGGAAAATAAATGTTGAAATACAGAATCTGGCTTTACAGTTATCCAAAAACACCTAATGCCAACTGATTGACTAAAAAAAAATCACTGATTGGCAATAGTGGAGACTTAGTAGATCAGTGGAGATACAATGGAGCTTCCTCAACAGTAATATGCCTGAGTCGAGTAACCAGAACATCTGGCTACTGAGCTCAGAAACAGTATAATAACTGGAAAAGAAAATACTTAAACTGTGACAATGATTCTTAATTCTTACAGCAAGTAATGTATTCAAGTTTTTAAAAGACTTTTTGCGAGGTAAAGTGCTACAGGACTCATTCTGTGACACAGCTGAGAAATGATTGGTTCCATATGCACTTTTCATACAAGAATTATGGATACATTTTCACTCTACGAACCTAATCGTAATATATCTGATAAATCTGGAAGCAGAATATAAATGTATGTGCGTCAGGAAAGTGAAAAAATGCAGCTAAGTCTCATGATTTCACAGATATACTGATGTGCCCTGAAGATTAAGTCTACCACAGTGATGTGGTTAAGCTGAACAAAAAAGCCTGATTACAAATCGCCACCTCGCCATTTTGATGCTCTACAATTCTAGGACAGTGCTGTGCTTTTTATAAAAGGCATTTTTCTAGTTTCTGTAGAAAATCCCAAATCTTTTCAGTCTGTATTTAAGAAAACAGAAAATGCTTACTGGGTGATGTTGGTGACGTTGCTCCACCCTCTGTGGTTGTTGTGGTTGTTTTGGTGTCTGGTGGCATTGCCAATGTTACTGATCTGGCCATGGATGGGGGAGGTGGCGGCGCCAGCATCTGTGTAGAAATGTAGTGGCTCGGGACTTTGCTTACCACTTGACCACTGCCATTCAGCTGCAAAGAAAACACCAGACTTAATGATTATAATCAAAGAGATTCATGAAATTCACTGCAGAATTCTAACCATAGCAGACTGTACATTACTGTGAGTCGAGCTGGATTTGTAAGACTGCTGTTTACAGCGGGGAATCAAACCTAATTTGGATCACTCTTAAGTTGAATAACTATGATGCAGTTCAATAGTTCTCCCTGTTATGCAGCAGGAGACCACTGTTTACTTGAGTAAGAACATGATTTGGATCAGTCACTGACATATAATAATGAGCACAGTGCAACTGCACCAGCAGTCAAGGGTGTCCATGTGGGTGCAGTGTGGGCTTCCTAAATCAAACCTACCTTAAACTAGGGCTGTCAATCGGGGAGAAATCCAAATCAAAAGCCATCTTAGAGTAAAAATAATTCGATGTGGAGCATTAAAAAGCCAAATGTATTCGAGCGGTGTTGCAGTCAACCCAATCTGAATCCAGAACAAACTGATCTAAACTCATTTGGGATGCAGCATTCAACTTGACTTACACGACACAAATATGGAATCATTGTTTCTTTTTTTAATTTGTTCTCGGGCTGTATTTTTTGCATATCTCTAGGGGCCATAAATTTATAGCATTTTTTTTCACAACTGGCAGGTTAGCAGGTTATTTCAGAGGACATTAAGAATCAACCCCATAATGTGGGGCTGGTGTCACATGTAGGCCAGACCAGGTAGGAATGCCTGGTTCCCTTCTCTGAAGCAGATCAGTGAACCAGTTGGGTTTTTACAACAATCATGGTATTCATGGTCATGACAGGTTTGTTGAATTCAATTTCACAATTGCCATGGTGGAATGTGAACTCTGACCTCTGGGTTGCGGGTCCAATATCATAACCACTAACATTACCACGCCCATCAACCAATCCACATATGAGAAAATTTGTGAAACGATTCCAGTACATATCAGCCAACTCCACTTTTCATTTATAAATAGGATTTGTTTGTATTTTTGGAACACAGAAGGGACTGATTTTTGCTCAGTTACTGTCCACTGATATTTGATAAAAGATTGACTCTTTCATTGACGCAAAAACTTGGAACAAAAGCAGTAAAGAAACAGCTGCAGAAAATACTATCACCCAATATTAAAGGTCTTCATCAAGGGAACAGAGAAGTGACAAATATGTTGCAATAACATTTTTGGTGGCATAGGGCTGTACCATAACGTTGAGTGTTTGATAAACAAAAAAAATTTGTTAAAGGTTTTTTTGATGAAATGTATTCTTCTTGAACAGATATGAAAACTGTTAGCGATCCAGATGGAGTGTTTTTGGGCTGTCACTATAGATCCTGAGGCTGGCTATTGAGGGGAAATAAACTGATACCATTCACAATTAGAAAAACTATTCTTCAAAGATAAAACCACTGGAGTAGAGTTGCGAGTTTAATTAATCTGCCTGATTATGTATTATCGGTTGGATGGGAAGTGTCGGAAGTTTCCTTCAAAGAAATGCAAGCATGATAAAGACATGATCTACATTCAACCATTTATGATGTGGGAAGAGAAATTTTAGCAGTGGTTGGTCCTTTATCTTAAGTAACTCAGTATTTTACATGAAGGTTTTGTTTGTACTTTTTGGTTCACTGTAACACTGGTCCAATTTATTGATTACCAACCTAATAATCTACATGTGAATAAAATCAGGTATGACTGTAGTTACAATAAATAAAGACATTGATTCTTGCCACCTCACATCCACTGCTCTTTTGATATGGGACTATTCTGCACCCCCCACTTTCCTCTGTTCTATCAGAGGAGCCTTCATGCCCCTGCACTCTGGAATTCTCTTAACTCTGCCTTGCTACATCTCTCCTTACCACCAAAACCTCCTGAAAATCTATCTCTTCAATTATGCCTTTGGTCACCTCCCAACTCTTCTCCCAATTTCTGCTTGGTGTTAAATCACAGAATCATAGAATCAATTCCTCCCTCCTTTGTGAAGTGCCTCAGGATGTTTCTCTACGTTAAAGGTGTTATATAAGTGCAAACTGTTGTTGTATTGAGACACTGAATACAAAATCTTTCACAGTATGACAGTTTATAAGAGTGAACTGTGTCAATCTCCCCTCACATGGGGGAGGGAATAATTTACTATTGAGTATTTAGCTCATTCTAATATAAGATATAACAAGCAAATATAACAAATGTGCTTTATATTTATTTGAGGGTAATTTTAACCATAGAGAATGATTTAAGCTTGTTACTGACTTTATTTGGAATGACTTTCACCTCTCTACAGAGATGTTTACCCATTCGTCACATGAATTATATATTTACACAATTTATCATGAAGGTTTTTTCAATTTACACATCTAAGAAACCATAAGGATGTCAATATTTTTATCCTAGAAATTGTTGTTGGTGTAAAGCCCTAGTCTGGTAGCAATTGCGTGATATTGGTCAGAAATGTGGAGATTCTGGAGGCTGTGTGCTTCCCCCCGCTGTGCCCCATCATAAGGTTGCTGCAGGCTTTTTCAGTGGATGGTTTAGCTTACAGACTTAAGTGTTAAGCTTATTCTTCACGCAAATTGGGAGATTATACTTTGATGAACAGGAAGCCTGCAAAATTGCAGTATTCACACATCGCATGTGCAATATGCCAATGTCGCCCACACAAAATGGGAATTAGAGCTCAGGCAAGTTCTCACATGTTGGGAATCAGAGGTTAACTGCAGCACTGTCCATCAGTTTTTGGAGTCAAAAAGTTCACACCTGTCAGAAAGTTCACATGGACACCGCTTTCGGTGTTTCCCATCACTTGATTTAGTGGAGGATGATGAGCAAGAGCAGAGAAGAATTGTCTAATGGCATCACCAGAGGCCCAGATAAAGCTATCTCACTGTGACTAAGAAGCACTTGTTCTGGGGGCTCAGGTTCAGAAGGGAGGCAGTTAGAGAGCTATGCTATCTGTTTCAAGCATACCTGCAGACAATCTGGAACTTAGGAATGGCACTATTAGTAGCCACCATGGTGACCCTGGCCCTTAATTTTTATGCCTCTGGCTCCTTCCAGCCTAATTCAGAGGACATCACAGCCAATATGCTGTCCATTTTTACATCAAACTGATACTTTACTCAATAGGACCAACACCTCATTTCTTTTCCCAACGAACAACAACAGGGCTACCATTTTCATTGGGCTGCTGCAATTCTGAAAGCAAAGGGGATGATTGCTGGCATGTGTGTGACTATGGGCACAATGCAATGTCTTACGTAAATAGGGCTTCTGGGTGGCACAATGAGCTAGATACTGGTCTGTCTCCTCTGGGTTCTAGATTCAAATCCAACAATACTGTTGGATGAAAGTCTTCTCTCTCTCCTCCATAGAGTCAACTACGTGAGTTGAATTTGGGCAGTCTCAATCTGATTCCCAGTGGGCATGGACCTACAGCACCAACCTGTCCCTTATTGGCAATTTCACTCAAATTGGCTGGTGTGGGAAATAAGAAAAGTGACACATTGGCGCAGTAGGTCGGGGTTGAGATACGTTGCTGGGGAAGGGTAGAGTGAGCTGTACTCTGTATATGGTTGTGCTATACGATACTTGACCAGGTATGCTTGATGCTGACACTGGTCCTGAGAGTGGTTGCCTGAAATAGGAAGTATTCCATTCTCGAGCACTAAAATCCCTCACTTAGACGAAGGCAAAAGAGCATTTCTATTGCATCGTTGTGCAGCTGACCAGTGACCAACAACACCATATCATGCAGGTCAATGCCTGCTTCCCAGACAGCAGCCATGATATTTACAATTTAAGACAATCATCTGTGTTAGGCTTATTTGAAGGTGAAGGTGGACTTGAAAGACGGTTCTTCAGAGATCAAAGCTACCCTCTTGCCTAATGATACCCTTTCAGCAGCCATTGACAGAATGCAGACAATACAAAGTCCATACTTCGCCAGGGTCGTTACTGAGCATACTACTGCCATCTTGAAGTAATACTTCAGATATCTATACAGATCAGGAAGTACAATCTCCCCCCACCCCAGAGTCTCTATGATTATCATTACCAGCTGCATACTTCACAACTTTGATATACAAAGAGTCCTAAGTATGGAGGAGGAACACATGAATCCAGAATCCAGATTTACACCTGCTGCCAGGCACTTCTTCAGCACGTCCACTGATCTGCAGGGGAGCAACATTGTAGTCCTACTAGAAAGTTACTACATACACATCTTGTTGACGTTCTTCATTCATTGGCACTCAGCAATCTGCTTGATATGGAATGGGAACAGTGAGCACATCACTGTAACTGCTGCTACTTCCCTGTAGATTTGCAACATTTTTATTTATATTGTTTAACTTTTCCACTTCTAATGAATTACACATAGTTTATATTTCTATCTCATTGAGAAAAAAAAAATCGATAATATTTTCCAATCTTTGAGTCTGTGGTTATCATGAGGACTGAGGGAGCAGCAGGAAAGTAGTTACTGTTCCCACAACTGAATAAATTAGCAAATTAGAGACTACAGAATAACAGACAGAGCTCAAATATTTACTCAACAGCATATTCTACAGTTGTGGTTTAAGTTGCAGAAACAGCCCTTGCCTATTGAATATGCTGTTGTGTAATATAATGATAATGGCCTGGATTTAACTGCCAGCGGGTTTCTGGTGGGAAATTGCGCTGACGAGTTAATTTCCAAACTGCCCGTGGCAAAATGTGGCCTGGCCGATTTTGACGGCCGGGCCTCAATTGAAGCCTGCTGGTTGACTTCCCGTCCGGAACGAGCTAGAAGTAGGTGGGAAGTGGCAAAAAATCATCTGGCCCGGAGGCTGCACTCCTGCTCCTCCTGGCCCCGCAAAGGTAAGGAAAACGCTTTATCTTTATTGGCCTCGGCTAATCCTCTTCTGCCTCGAGTTGGCCCAACGGGAAAGCCGTAGGCTGGAGTTAAAATTACAGTCGGGTCCCAATGATGTCATCGGGATCTGACATGCATATATAAAGAAGGACCCCGCCAGCTTTGGGTGGGTGTGTTTACTGCCTGCTGAGGAGGGCAGGTTAAAATCGCAGACAGTGGGATCCTGATGGTTCTAGGGCAGGGAAGTAACTCGGGGCATTTTAACTGCTGACTCGCCTGGTTTCTACCAGGCGGGACGGTTACAAATGACCTCAACAAATGAGGATTTCTGTAATTGGCCTTTTCAAGGTTGTCAATAACTGTTTCTCATACTGTTTTGCTGCCATTATAAACAAATCCACAGCTACATAACTGTGCAAAGCTGTTTATATTCATTAGCCAGGAGTTCTGTAGACATCTCTATGTAAATACTAGTTAAATATACCATTGCAAAACTATTGTAAAATATTCTTCTTACATTAATAAGTTATAAATTCCCACATCGTAATGTTAAATATTCCTTATGACACAAGGGGGTGAAATTTCCTCAATCTCCCACCACAACTTCTGTGGAAGACTGACGGAAACCCGGGAAAAATGGTATAAATGGCCAGGTCTACTGGGGACATGGAGGAAATAAAACCCCTTTCCTACTATAAACTGGATGCCAGATAGGGCCTGGGGAACTGGAGTTTTTGGAGGCAATAATTGTGGTTTGTTCAATAATAACCGCACATGTTCATTATGCTAATGATCTTCATGAGGTTCAAAGCTGCGTCATGAAACACAGCATGCACTGTTACTATAACAACAATATGCAGAACAGACATATGCTCATTTGTGCCATCTTTATTTTTTAACGGAAAGTCCACAAGCTGAAGTGGAGGAAGGTGGTAGAGCAGGACTGGCACGCTCACTTCAGCATTCTGGAGCACCCGTGTCAGATGAAGCAGGCCCTTGCTCAGACACAGATACTTCAGACGGTATTAGTGAGTTTGATGAGACAACATAGGGTGTGTCATTGATCACAATTAAGGAAAGGGTAGAGGTGGTGGCTGAAGACAGCCAGGCCATTATGCAGGCTGACCTATTTACCTACTCAGAAGTAATAGCAATGATGTCACATACCCTTAGCATTGTTCATCTTTTTTCTTGTCTTTACTGTACAACATTAACATACAATCATCAAAGTTTCAGCACAAAGGACACCATTTGTCTCACTGCGCCTGTGGCAGCTCAACTCAGGATTCTCTAATTCTAGTTTCCTTCTTTTCCCTTTACCCCTCAAACATCTTACTTTTTCAATTGTTTATCTAATTCCCTCTTAAATGCCATGATTGCCTCAGCGTTAACATCCGGTTTGCCCAAAGATTATTAGAATGTATTCTATATTCTAATAACCTTTTGTGCAAAATCAATTTTTCTGACCTCCCCCTTTATCCTTCTGGTACTAATCTTGAGTTTATGTCCCCTTGTTTGAAATAATTTTTCACCATTTCCTTCCTCAAAGCCTTTCAAACTTTGGAACAATTCTATTTGATCTTCCTTAACCTTCCCTGCTCCTGTGAATATGGTCCTAGTTTAAGTTTTTCATTATAACTGTATTCTTTCATCGATGGTATCATGGTAGAGAAACTACATTGCACCTTTTCTATGGCTCCATTACCCTTTCCGTAATGAGATGCCCATATCCGCACACAATACTTCAACATGTATTACAAATAAATTAACCAATGCTGCAGCTATAGGATATGCCAAAAGAATTCAACTTGTGAAGCTGAATTAATTTCTCGTTAGCAAGCAGTTCCGAGGCTAAATTCTATTATATATGTCACAGCAATATGTAGCATTTGCTCTGCATTTTCCATAGCAAATGAGTTTAGCCTTGGTGCAAATTTTTGGCCCAATTCTACGTGATAATTTTGCAAGAGCTTTTAATGTTAACGTAATGCTTGAGATCATTGCCGCTAATATTTTATTCTATTTCAGGTAGTGGAACCATTATCACCACCATATCTCAAAATGCTCTATCTGCCGAGGAGTACTGTGGCAAAAAATCACAAAATAACCATTTTTAAAAACATATTTAAAACCAATTTCATGCATCTGACTCAATGTCCAAAATGGCCGCTTGATTTCATATGTTAATATCCAGTACACAGGTGTGACTGTGCATCAGAGCAGCCTCATGTGGCATTGCATTGTCAAATAAATTAGATAAGACACTAATGATGAGGCAATGATACACTAGCAAAAACGTATTGCAGCCCCTGTAAGTTAGTTTATTAAAAATATATATTTCATTAACATCTGCAAGCAGAACTTAAATCCATCAAATCAAACATTTGTTAATGATGCAAACGTAGGTCTTTTCGGGACATCTCATTTCACACTGGACAAGCAGACACACAGTTATTTATAAGCCATTTATAACTGGGGGTGGGAGTCGTGCGGGTGGAGGCCGAGGCAGACAGCAAACAACAACAACAACTTGCGTTTATATAGCGTCTTTAATGTAGTAAAACATCCCAAGGCGCTTCACGGGAGCGATATCAAACAAAATTTGACACCAAGCCACATAAGGAGATATTAGGATAGAAGAGCTAGGTTTAAGGAGCGTCTTAAAGGAGGAGAGAGAGGTAGAGAGGCAGAGGTTTAAAGAGGGAATTCTAGAGCTTAGGGCATGGGTAGCTGAAGGCACGGCCGCCAATGGTGGAGGGATTAAAATTGGGGATGCACAACAGGCCAGAATTGGAGGAGCGCAGAGATCTCGGAGGGTTGTGGGGCTGAAGGAGGTTACAGAGATAGGGAGGGGCGAGGCCATGGAGGGATTTGAAAACAAGGATGAAAATTTTAAAATCGAGGCGTTGCTGGACCAGGAACCAATGTAGGTCAGCGAGCAGAGAGCTAACGGGTGAACGGGACTTGGTGTGAGTTAGAAGAGTTTTGGATGAGCTCAAGTTTATGGAGGGTGGAAGGTGGGAGGCAGTCAGGAGAGCATTGGAATAGTCAAGTCTAGAGGTAACAAAGGCATGGATGAGAGTTTCAGCAACAGATGAGCTGAGGCAGGGATGGAAATGGGCGCTGTTACGGAGGTGGAAGTAGGCAGTCTTGGTGTTGGAGCGGATATGGGGTTGGAAGCTCATCTCAGGGTCAAATAGAACTCCAAGGTTGCAAATGGTCTGGTTCAGCCTCAGGCGGTGGCCAGGGAGAGGGATGGAGTCGAAGGCTAGGGAACACAGTTTACGGTGGGGACCGAAGACAATGGCTTTGGTCTTCCCAATATATAGTTGGAGGTAATTTCAGCTCAGATGTCCGACAAGCAGCGTGACAAATCAGAGGCAGTGGACCTCGGACCTCCACAGTGTGAGGCCCGGGAGTCAGTCTCCCACCCGAAATCGGCTTCTGCCCCGGCTCCTCTTGCTGCCAGGTCAGCCTGGCGGGGAAGCCACAATGGTTTCCGTGTGCTGGACTCCGGTTAAAATGGCAGTCGGGCCTTGGTGACTTCGTCGGAGCCTAATCTGCATATTCAAAGAAGAACCTCGCCGGCTTCCGGCAGGCATCCCTCTTGCCTGCTCAGAAAAGCAGGTTAAGATCGCAACCCAATAGGAATGTGGCTGCATTAGTGTGGGTAAATCCCATGGGCCATTTTAACTGCCTGCCCCTCTGGCAGAAAGCAGGTGGGCAGGGTTAAATTTGGCACTTCAATGTCACTTGATCCAATTGACTCTTATGAGTGTTTACCTTCTGATGTCTCTGCGGCTCTCACAGTAGGGTCTGTAACAAAGTCAGTAGAGCTTGGCAGCTACCGGAGGATGATCAGCAGAAGCAGTAAATGTAATTTCTCTGATGGGTTAGTAATAATGCCACAGCCATTACTAGTGCCACCACACAATAATACACAGCACAGGTACTAGGAATGTAATCGTTAGCTGCAGTAGAAGTGAAAACGGAGACTGGAGTTAATCAACATGTATAATTACTTATTGTGCGGTACACTTCCAGAACAACTTTAAAAGCTAAGCTATGAAAAAGTTGATTAGTGCACACTGTTGCTGTATAATGAGTGGTCTTTCACTTGTGTGGAAGACTGTTCGTATTGCCACTAACGTCACATATTGTATTTTAAACTGTGTTATTCATGAGATTCAGTGATTGGCTTTTTGAATATAAAATTATAACTGACTAGACATAATTGACATTGAGGGCAAGTACACTTTAAGAATAAATTCGAAATTCTTAACTTTCAGCAGATAAAAAAAAGGTAAAATATTCCCCTACAGAATTATAAAATCATGAAAAAATTCCACTTGAAACCATCTACAAGATAAGATAACTGAGTATAATCCACTCTGTAGACTGATCTGTCTCCTGCGGACTAAAGCTGACTCAGCAATGCAGTGAAGCCTCAGTAAGTACAAAGAGACTCAAGGCAAAGGAACAGAAACTGATGCTGTCCAGAATTCTCACAATGATTACTTGAGGTATATAAACTTTACTGAGCTACACTATAGAAGAGGTGTGTGATAAAATGCCTCCAACAAAATAGCTCTAACTATAAAAACTGAGTCTGAAATGTTCATTATCTCTTTGATCTTAACTTCTAAGATTCCCACCTTTTGATTCTGATGCTCAGATGCAGCATACTACGGCACTGAATGTTTCCAGAGCTTTGTGTGTTTTCTATATAAAGACTTCTCCCTACAGCCACTGCTCAGATATCATGACTGAACACATTTTCATGCAACATCAAAGATGCAGACACATCTTTTGAACAAAGGCTGCTGGGAGACTGGAGATTTCTGAACAGTGAGCACAGCGGGAGAACGATTCAACGAGCACAAAAATACAGAGCTGGTTTCATTAAAGAGTTGCCAATCCCTGTCAGAGAACAGAAAGAGAATGTACAGCAGGAATGGCAGTGCTGAATAATAGCTTGTTTCATATCTCTGTATTTAATGACAGTATTGAGTACCCTTAAATTAGTCTCAGGGTAGTCCAACAGAAATTCAAATGAGATTTCCACCTGACAGTGCAAAAAAAACTGTACTCTAAATGAAATAGTTATTTTACAAAGTACTGTACAACATACACAACAAAGTTGGAATATATAAAACTGGAACAATGTCATTCATAAAATAAAGCTTCATATTTTTGAAAACCTCATTTAAAATAGAGTTGTAACTTCAGATAGTTATTACTGTGTTGGTAGTGCGGTTTCCCTGTCTCCTCCACACAGCAATTCCTTAGGCACCAAGCCACAACTTGTAAATACTATTTCGTTTTCTTGGAGCGGAAGGTGTAGGATCCCAGTCTCAGACCTGAAGGGTTGACTACCCTTGAAGGTAAAAATGTGCCTCTTGTTGCACTTCCCTTGAACATAGAGTGGGATCAGGACTAGAACAGAGCAGCATTACAATCATACCCATTACAATGCTGGACTGGCACTAGCTAGTAACTACAGGAAAATATTGTTCTGTACCATACCAGACTGCCAATATATGTGGCTCAATTTACTGGTCCTTTATCTCAGATAAATTCAACAGCAATGGACTGAAGTCTGTTGAAGATCAAGACTATAAGAGTTCCTGTCAGATGTGAACGTCAACTGTCATCAGAGCAACATGATATTTGCAGCAAAACTCACTCAGGAACCCAGAACCTAATATGTTAGAAGTGGAAAATCTTTAGTTTTAGACAACTGTTTCACACTACAGAGCCACCATCACCAGAAAAGAACAGATGGAAATTGCTGACTGCAGAATCCACGGGATGTGGGAAGAAAAAACAAATTGGATGAGTCACACTGGAATTGTGACCAGAAGTGGGCGAGAGGATCGCAAAGAAAGCTAGTTAAATTATAATAAATCACAACTTAACTTGTCAGCTTTTTCCATTAGAGTCATTTCAAAATGGTAGTTCCATGTTAATCTAATAATGATACACATGAAGGATAGATTGTACTTAGATGGCTCATCAGAGCCACAAAGTTGTTGAACACCTCCCTGATCATAATTATAACCTGATGGGAAGAATTCTGGGGGAGATTTCCTCTAGTTGTTGTCTCCGATAAAAATTATAAATAGTCTTTTAGAACACTTTTCAATTTTATTAGAACTAACAAACATGGGAAATCTTCCTATGTTTACAATATTACTTACGCACCATGACCAGAGGAAATCTTCCCCATCATCATTATTTTTATTCAGGATTTGTTAACCATTTTTCCACAGATATGATTTTGAAATGAGTTACATTTAAGTGGTGCGTTTTAAGTTAAAGGTGTGTTTACACAACAACAACAAAAACAACTTGCATTTATATAGCACCTTTAACGTAGTAAAACGTCCCAGGAGCGTTATCAAATAAAATTTGACACCGAGCCACATAATGAGATATTAGGACAGGTGATCAAAAGCTTGGTCAAAGAGGTAGGTTTTAAGCAGCATCTTAAAGGAGGAGAGGTAGAGAGGTGGCGAGGTTTAGGAAGGGAATTCCAGAGCTTTGGGCCTTGACAGGTTTAAGATTCTCTTTACAGCCATAAAGAAAAAAAAGAAAGACTTGCATTTATATAGTGCTTTTCACAACCTCAGGACGTCCCAAAGCACTTTACAGCCAATTAAGTACTTTTGAAGTGTAGTCATTGTTGTAATGTAAGAAATGCGGCAGCAAGCTCTCACAAACAGCAATGTGATAATGACCAGATAATCTGTTTTAGTGATGTTGGCTGAGGGATAAATATTGGCCAAATATTGGGAGAACTCCTCCTGCTCTTCTTCAAAATAATACTATGAGATCTTTTACATCCATCTTAGAGCAGACAGAGTCTCTGTTTAATGTCTCATCCAAAGACAACACCATCCGACAGTGCAGCACACCCTCAGTACTGCACTGGAGTGTCAGCCTCGATTTTGTACTCAAGCCTCTGGAGTGGGACTTGAGCCCACAACCTTCTGACTCAGACTTGAGAGTACTACCACGGAGCCAAGGCTAACATGTGCTGCAGCCATTTGCTAAGATAAAGAGGAGTTTATTTATGATGAAACTTCGACCTGAAACGTTAACTCTGTTTCTTTCTGCACAGATGCTGCCTGACTTGCTGAGCTTCTCCAGCATTTTCTGGTTTTATTTCAGAGTTCCAGCATCCACGGTATTTTGCTTTTGAGGAGTTTATTTCTTAATGGGTCAGGCACTGAAGATGTATAGTAAAACTAGATGGGCCAGTTTGTGGAATGTCACTGATCACAGACCATTTTAAAGTGAGACAGTAAAGGGGTAAAATTGGCCTTCAGCAGTAGACTTCAATGGGAAAAAAAATCAGATGGACTGCCAATTCATTAGTGCACGTTTTGCACTACCACTGAAGCAGGAGTGGTTTCTTTAAACTCACATCCGAGGAGAAGAGAGGTAGTTGGGTTTTATTGGCAGGCATACTGTTGAATCACTGAACAGGGAAGAAGCCAGAGGGATAGCCTGCCCAGTTCCTGTGGTCAGAAGTAACAAGAGAACAAAAAAGAACATGTGAAGGTTAGTCAGTCCAGTTTGGTCTGGGGAGGAAGCCTGGTCTAGTGAGCAAAAGCTCAATCATCTTAAGTTCAGAGAAGGCAAGAACCAGAAGGTTCACCAGGAAAATAAGTCAAGTTAGTCCACTTACATGGGATAGTGTGGCGTGGTTTATTATGGTTCTTATGTATATGGATGGAAGAGATTCAATTACAACAGTAAATTCAGCTGCAGTCTGTAAAATGAAGCAGCTTAATGATTCAAGTCTGGCCTTGTCTCACTAAACTATTTCAGTCTGCTACTGAAAGTTGGAGGCACATACAACATTCAGTTCAGATCACAAAGAGACCCTATTGTTAAACCTCGAGGTTACACTATCATATGATTAGATATTGGGCAGTTTGGGGGCAGTACTGAACGTATGACCTGGGGACTGCTTACAGGACTGAGCCTCAGAGAATATCTAAAACAGACCCAAAATTTGTAATAGTCATTTAACCAATACCGTTGACTGTACAAAGATGCTGTGGTCCGCACATTCAGGTCAGTTTTACCGTTCTTACTCGTTTTAAATTGGTTAACCCAGGTGACGTAGTGATAACGGATTGAAATTTAGTCAATTACCATTGTGGATTTTACTTTGGATTGAGTTTAAGATCCAAAGCCCAGAGTAGGAGAGACTTAAGAGTGCAGATGCACGATGTTCCTTATCAAACACTTTTTTATCCGTTACTGGAATGCTAGAACTGATCTCCTCCAGCAACTAACATTCCAAAGACATTCTTGGTTTTCGGTGATTTACTGTTTGATAAATTGACCAATAGAGAGTGTACTTTCATAGGATGTGAGTCAAACAATGTTGCTTTTCCCCAATGACATGACACCTCATCTTAGTAAGGAGTCAAAATGACTCATTATTGATGGAGAACTCATTAGACGTAGAGAAAGTACTCACTGGAGCTCAAACCTATTGCAGGGACCCGAAGCACTGGAGACCTACAGTTTTGTGGGTCCTACAAGCTGCTGGTCTCCTTTTACGGTTTAATGGTAAGATTTATTTCGGGAGCAGTGGCAACAACAAATATAAATTGGGGAGAGGGGCACATGGAGGATGTGGGTCTCCATTTGACTGCACCTTCCCGGGACAACTTATATATTTGATATAAATCATCTAGTAAAGTCCAATGGGTCATCCAAATCACTGAACATTCATTTCAACAATTGCTTTCCAAAAGCAGCTTCATTAAAAAAATGTACTGGATAACCATTACCAGCCAACTGAACATTCTTAAGCTGGATTTACATTACAACGCCACCACCGATTACAGCTTTGACTTCAGTGTTATAACGTGTCTTTGGCTGCACTGAGTAACACTTTTTTCTGGCCATCGACGGGCTGAACAATCAGCCCACTGCACAACCAGCGACGATTTGTACCTCTAACACTGGGGAATGTCCACAGCCAGAAAATGAAAAATTGCAATGTGCATTACAACTGCTCACGTGGAATTGTTTCTATATTCAGTATTCTGCAATCCACAGTGCAATGGAAACTGAGCAAATTACAGAGTACAGTCAGCCAAAGAAAAAGAATTGCTTCCATTGGAAGTGGCGTTGTACAACATAACATGCTATTAGTAACCTGATTCTCAATTTTTTTTTACCTTTAGGCTTTGCTCCTGATAGTGCAGGACACTACTTACATGTGCTTCATTCTCCCCTCATCCCCAATTCAGCTTTATTGGAAGCTGTGAGATTGGAAGTTTATGGGACAGTTTAACAGCAAGGAGCAGGAAGAATGCTTGCTATACTTTTCAATTGTCTTTGATTAAACAGGACAGTTGAGCATTTTCTTAAAAGCTGGCACCATTTCTGGATTACAGATCTGGCTACTTCCATCTGTACTTCTACCAGGTCGGTGTCCTTTGTCTCTAGGGCCAGCACTTGTCATCAGCAGCAAGGAGGGCCAGGTGGACTCAAGAGATGAAATGGGTATTCTTGTGTTATTGAATACGTACCTGCAGCATTATAACTGAACCATTGTAGATTTCATGGCACAGTTTTGTTGTCTTACATTGCCCGGCGAGGAGTTTTATGTAACTGAGCATAACTTATAATTGCAGATGTTTGAGTGTGGGTGTGAACCCATTTGACTCACCACTAATCAGTTAAAAATGAAGATGGTTCAGTGATAAATAGTGGTGTGGTAGTGAGCCATATATACCAAAAAAGTCTGAGGCTTGACTGTTGGCATGTGATTACTGGTCTCGGTTGGGTAGTGATGAGGACACTACAATTAGGCTAAGCATCCCTGGGCTAGGGAAGGAAGAAACAGCGACGGTAACTGTCACTGGTCATCATAGTATTGGAATTGTGTATGTGTGACATAGACACCAGAGGGGAAGATTTCCTCAGTTTGATATGTGTAGCAGTATCGTAAAAAACTGCAAATAGCAAACAGAAAAAAAATCATCCCTCCAGATATGGAGGACCAGGCTCAGCTGTGATATCCTCCACGTTCAGATAGCCCACCGACACTTACTGTCCGGCTTCAAGAATGCCTCTCGGATGAAATGCCGGCAGGCCAGCGGTGCTCCTGCATGTGTCACTGCCTTCACAAGAGGACGAGTAAAGGGGGGGGAAATTGGGGGGGGGGGGGGTGGGGAATAAAATGGATGTGGAAACATTAATATCATGGAAGAGACTTTCCTTCACACTTCTACAGCACAATAATAGGGCCCTACAGTTCACTAAAGCCTCAACATATAAGCTGCTCCCCATATCAAAAGGTTCAGTACAGAAAAATACTTCCCAACTACAAGACAGTTTTTTTTAAAGACAGCAATTAAATGAACACATTGCTACTGATCTAATTGGTTTAGTATAGCATCTTACAAATTAAATTAAATTGTAAGGCCTTTTTAAGTGTGAAGACTGAAAAAAACAATTATACAATTTAATGCAGACAGTGAACACTTGAGGTTTTTTAAATTAAGCAGAGTAGCAAGGACATTAATTATGCCCAAAATAATTCAGTAAATGACGCAGTGTCAATAGTGACACAGAAATGATAATAAGCCACTAACATCTTCACGGCTCAGTGAATAAGATCTACCTCCAGGGTATTTCCTCAAATTGTAGGTCTTGACTGTTAAATACAACCAATAAAAAAGGTTTGTTTAATTACTGACTAGAGAAGACTTAAGACTGTTGTACTATATAAAGCACTCTAAAGCTATTTGTTCTAATTATTGTTGAAAGAGCAACTGGAATACATTATGGGGTTATAACTTCACCTTCTTACAGTGCCCAGTTTTATAACAAGACAGTCAGCTTTTATTTGTTACTGTTGTAGTTCTGTCTCTGGGACCTTACTATTGGTTAATGTGATTTTGTTTGATTAGCTCCAAATAAAATGCAATATATGTATATATAATAATTTCATACAATTCATAATTTCCATATTGGAAGTGTCCATATTTCCTGCTTAAAAAGATGCTAATGTAAATAAAAGCACAGTAAGCAGTCACTTTCACTACAGGGTTTATAAGTACAATGTCACCTTCACATGAGGATAACACTCCCCAGGGCCTGGGGAGTAGAACAACTGACACAGGGTGTCTCGCTCCGCAGGAAGCATGCGTCCTCTCATTTGAGCACGAAGTGGCATTGTCACTGAAGTCATGGAGTAGTCTGCAGCTCGCTCGCCCTCCCTCCCAGGCTGTGTGGAGGCAAAGGGCCCATGAATGGGAAAAAAATGGGGATAAATTGGGAAAAAAAGTAAATGAAAAATGAAAACATTTTGCAACACAATGCGTAGATAGATAATGTACACTTTACATACTACAGTTAACTGCTGAACAGGTTTTCTAATTACTGACTTGATTATACTTCCAATTCTATCATTGCTGGTGGCAAATACATTCTACTACAAGCTGTCTAATTATAGTCTGCCAACTTAAACCAATAAATTGCAGACAGAATGTAAATACCTATTCAAATTGGCCAACTAAATTAATGCAATTCAAGTGAAGGTCACTTATGTCTGTCTGCAATGCAGTACATATAATTACAATATATGTTTAAACATGGGGCATGTTCATAACCTGGGGAGAATTTATACATTTTCAACCTTAATTACTACACAGTTCAGAGAGCTAAGTGATGAGAGACAATTATTAGTGTTTTTTAAAAATAAAATCATACATTTATGTGATTAGCACATGTGTTACTTTTTTTTAAAACGAGAAACTTAGATGAAGTGCACATAATGCAGAGCACCATCAATGATGGAAAAGGGTAGGAAAGAATATGTGGTAAATCAAGGAGTGGTGATTAGGTGACATTAAACTTGGGTTCTAAAAGGTTGTAGGAGGAAGGAGAGACTGAGGGAGATAAGGAGGTCCACAAGTTTGAGGTTCTAGAAAAGGCTAGGTTGCAGTTGGAAACGGTGTGATGACATAATGTACAGGGAAGGAACATACTGAATGAGATGCGACAAGATTAATTAAAACGTGTTATAACATGGAACCTGTAAAGATTAGGATATCATTTCAGCAAAAATTGTTACTGTTGATTGTTACTATTTTATCTTATCAGCTTCCAAAATTCATTTGGTACTCCAAATACATCAGCTCACACCTGTCCCTTCCAGCAGGGGTCACTGAATAATGATCAGGAACAGGATCCCTGTTTATTTCCCCCACCCCCCCTTTTCCTGCCTGGGGACTCTGAGGCGAACTATAGTCCCTCACTGCTACCCAGACTGAACTCACTAAAAACAAGAATTGCACCTGGAACACTCCTAGTCCACACGGCTCAATATCACTTCTTGTGGTGCAATTACTCACTGAGCTATCTGGGAGCCGGTGTTACGCTTCTTAAAATAGCTTTCTAAATTCATCTTAAAACCATGATGAATCAGTATATTGGTTGTATAAATTATAAGGTTTCAAAGAATTACATAGAATGTACAGCACAGAAATAGGCCATTCGGCCCAACAGGTCCATGCCGGTATTTATGCTCTACACGAGCCTCCTCCCTCCCTACTTCATCTAACCCGGTGAGCATATCCTTCTATTCCTTTCTCCCTCATGTATTTATCTAGCTTCCCCTTAAGTGCATCTATGTGAGTCACCTGAACTACTCCTTGTAGTAGCAAGTTCCACATTCTAACCACTCTTTAGGTAAAGTTTCTTCTGAATTCCAATTGGATTTATTAGTGACTATCTTATATTTATGGCCCCTAGTTCTAGTCTGCCTGCAAGTAGGAACATCTTCTCTACGTCTACCCTATCAAACCCTTTCATAATCTTAAAGACCTCTATCAGGTCATCCCTCAGTCTTCTCTTTTCTAGATAAAAGGACTCCAGCTTGCTCAATCTTTCCTGATAGGTATAACCTCAGTGTTCTGGTAACATCCTAGTAGATCTTTTTTGCGCCTTCTCCAGTGCCTCTATATCCTTTTTATAATATGGAGACTGGAACTGTTCACAATACTCCAATTGTGGTCAAACCAAGGATTCTATACAAGTTTAATATAACTTCTTTGCTTATCAATTCTTTCCCTCCAGGAACGAACCCCAGTGCTTTGTTTGCTTTTTTATGGCCTTATTAACCCGGGTCGCTATTTTTAGTGATTTGTGTATCGGTACCCCCAGATCCCTCTGCTCCTCTACCCCATTTAGACTCTTATTATCCAAGTAGTATGTGGCCCCCTTATTCTTCCTATCAAAATGTAATACCTCACACTTATCTATATTGAAATAAATTTGCCAATTACACGCCCATTCTGCAAATCCATTAATGTCTTCCTGTATTTTGTCACAGTCCTCCTCGGTATTAACTATACCCTTCCTGGGATGACAGGGTTGTCCTATGAGGAGAGATTGAGTAGAATGGGCCTATGATCTCTGGAGTTTAGAAGAATGAGAGGTGATCTCATTGAAACATACATGATTCTGAGGGGGCTTGACAGGTTATATGTTGAGAGGCTGTTTCCCCCGGCTGAGAGTCTAGAACTAGGGGGCATCGTGGTCCGCCATTTAAGACTGAGATGAGAAGGAATTTCTTCACTCAGAGAATCTTTGGAATTCTCTACTCCAGAGGGCTGTGGATGCTGAGTCATTGAACATGTTCAAGGCTGAGATAGATAGATTGTTGTACTCTAGGGGAAACCAGGGATATGGGGATTGGGCGGGAAAGTGGAGTTGAGGTCAAAGATCAGCCATGATCTTACTGAATGGCGGAGCAGGCTCGAGGGACCGTATGGCCTACTCATGGTCCTTATGTTCAATTTGGTGTCATTCGCAAATTTTGAAATTGTACTTCCAATTCCCGAGTCCAAATCGTTTATGTAAATGGTGAACAAAAGTGGTCCCAGCACCTTGTGGTACTCCACATGCTCTGACCTTAGTCATGAGCGTACTTTGCGGTATCTTATCGAAGGCCTTTTGAAAATCCAAATATATTACATCTACTGCATTACCCTTGCCTACTCCTCTTACTTCTTCAAAGAATTCAATAAGGTTGGTCAAGCATGACCTTCCCTTTTGAAATCCATGCTGACTATTCTTTATTGTATTTTCAGTTTCTAGATGTTTTTCTATTACATCTTTGAGTAAAGATTCCATTATCTTTCCTATCACCAATGTTAAGCTAATTGGTTTATAGTTCCCTGGACTTGTTCTATCTCCCTTTTTAAATATAGGAATCATATTAGCTGTCTGCCAGTCCTCCAGCCCTATTCCCTTTTCTAATGAATTTTGATATAAATGTAATAGTGCCTCTGTTATCTCTTCCCCAACTTCTTTTAATATGCGTGGATGCAATCCATTCGGGCCAGGGGTTTTATCCTCTTTAGGTTTGATTAGTTATCAATTATTTCCCCCCCTTTCTATTTTAAATGTCTTTATATCTTTTTTGATCTCTTCTTCTAATGTCATGCTCACCATGTTAGTCTCCCTGTAAATACTGAGGCAAAGTAATTATTTAATATTTCTGCCATTTCGCTGTCATTACCTCTGAGTTTATCGTGTGTATCCCTTAGTGGGCCTATCCCTATCTTGATTTATCTTTTGTTATTTATGTGTCTGTAGAATACTTTACTATTTCTTCTTGTATTCCTTGATAATTTAATTTCATAGTCCCTCTTTGTCTTCCTAATTGTTTTTTTGATTTCTTTCCGAACCTTTTCATATTCCCTTTTGTCATCCTCTCCTTTGTTGTCTATGTACTTAGTGTACGCCTTTTTCTTTAGTTTCAATTTTGTCCTTATTTCTTTATTCATCCATGGTGTATCATTGCTGGCTAGCTTGTTCTTGCTTTTAAGTGGAATTTATTTCTCCTGGACTCTATTGATTACCATTTTAAATGTTTCCACTGCTGTTCTATTTCTTTGTTTATCAGTAAATTTTTCAGTTTATTTTCCCTAGATCCACTCTCATCTCCTGAAAATCAGCTTTTTTCCAATTTATTACTTTGTCTTACTTACGTCCTTCTCAATCTTTATCTTAAACCTTATTATGTTGTGATCGCTATTGCCTAGATGTTCCCCTACGCTTACTTCTCTTATCTGTTCTGGTTCATTTCCCATTACTAGATCCAGCAGTGCTTCCTCTCTTGTTGGGCTTTTTACATACTGGATAAGAAAAGACACATTGTAAAAACTCCATTCCCTGTACCCCTTCACCTACCTCTTTTTGCCAGTTTATTTGCGGATAGTTAAAATCTCCCATGATTATTATTCTATGTCCTTTACTCATTTCACATATTTGCTTACATATTTCTTCCTCCACCCCCTTTCCACTGTTAGGTGGTCTGTAGTATACTTCTATTAGCATGATTGATCCTTTCTTATCTTTTATTTCAATCCATATGGATTCTGTTTCTATCCTTCTGATCGTTATGGCTTTTTTTTCTACTGCCATTATGTTATCTCTAATTAGTACAGCTACTCCACCCCCACTTCCTTTCTGATTATGTTATAGCCTGCAATATTTAGTTGCCAGTCCTGTTTTTTATGCAGTTATGTTTCAAAAGTCAGAGGTGACTTTTTCAGCAATGTAACTAAATGAAGAACTCAAGATTTCCTACCTCTGATTTATTTTGTAATCATCATTTCGTGGTATCATCCTAAACTGAAATCTATCTATACCTGCAAGTAAGCCCCGATTTAACTCTGGGCCAGTTTTTGGTAGACGAGTAGCGGTGTGAGTTAGAAACTCACCCGGCCACTCCAGAAATGAGGCCTGGCGTAAGTTAACTCCCAGGCCTCATTTAAATCCTGCTCCGGACGGGAAGTCGGCAGGAAATCGAACAGCTCGGAGGCTAACCGCTGACAGCAGGTAAGTGGTGCGATCAGCTGTTGCAGCTGTCCCTTGGGATTTCTGCGATCAGGGGCGAGGGGAGGCCTAAGCTTTCCTCGTGGGGCCTGGAGAAGCACTGCTGCTCCTTCCTCCCCCACAAGGAAAGGAAAAAAAAAACTTTTAAACTTACCTCTTCTGGCCCTGATCCTCTTTGATGCTAGGTTGGCCTGGCGGGAAATTCATTGCCACTTCCCACTCAGGTCACCTAGTTAAAATTGCAATCTCCGACATGCATATGTTAAAGAGGACCCCACCGGCTTTGGGCAGGTGTCCTTGCCGCCTGCTCAGTTGAGGAAGTTAAGATCGTGGCTCCCAGTGGCTCTTGGGCAGGTGTGGCCTGGGTGATTTTAACTGCCCACTTGCCTGGTTTCTGCTGGCTGGGCAGGGTTAAAATTGCCCACTATGTTACAGTTTACTCTGATAATAGAAACTGACCCTTTAAAAGATTGAGAGCTTCAATTTACTCATTGCATCTGAAAAGTCCTAATAATCTTTTGTATGAGTGAAGTATTTTGAATCCACTGGATAGTCGTGTTAATCCTTTAACCAGTCTACAGAGAAATGCAGCTCAATAGTATAATTTCCATTTTGAGCACTGACTGTTCCTTGTGGCTTTTAAAATTGACACCTGTTTTCCATCAAAAAACACATGGTCAGACAAATGACTTTCTGTGAGCTGAACTTTCTACAGTAATTAAAGATATCTGCACAACAACAATTCTTGAATGCAGAAAAGCTGTTGCAGTCTGCAAATTGTTGACTTTCAATGAATAAGACCTGACCATCAACCCCTGTGAAATTATGTTTAGCCTGCTAATTCTGTTTTAATCTGCAACCTTTCCTTGAATTAGCAGTGGCGTTGGGGATTTAATCTGAACATTTTTCCTTGGTTATCTGCTGACTAATTAGGTAATTCGAGGATGTTTGTTGACCAGTTACAATTCTGAATCAGTGACTGGTGACAGTGTTGATGTGCCATATCATGACATAACAATAAGTGATGTGATAAAGTCCTTGTTTCGTTGACGCTCTTTCACCTGTAGATTGAAGCCCTGGTGATGGCTGACACTTGTGTCAGCCAATGACTTGTGTGACAGCTTTTGTTTGGAATTAAACTGGACATCCTGCCTTTACAGGCAGCAAAGAAAGTCGTCCCTTCATCTCATCCCAGGGTAAGTATCTCCTCTCAGTTGAGTTACATGGCACAGATCTCAGAGGAGTTTGCTTGCCTGCTTGGCCTCTCAGCTGAAGCAGGATGTGCAAAAGAAAAAGTATTCCAGTGGGTCGGACTCAATAAAAAGAGGTGCAAATTGAGAACACGAACCAAAGAAACAGGCATGTGACATCAAATGACACATGATGATTCTATGTTATAGGTTTCAGTTCCCTATATTTTGAAATTTTACATGAACTTACTTTCATTGGGAAAGGGTGTTGCAATAGCAACAAAAAGATACTCTTGTAACATCATATTAGGACACAAGAGCATGTGACATTAAAGTCATACCTCCCAGTACTACTTCAAACCCTGCGATATAAATAAACTGTGCAGAAATCGAGTTAAACACAGGAGACTTCCATAGACATTAAATTGCAGTATGATAATCCTAATCTTATTGAAGTGCTTATTAAAATTGTAAGGAGACCAGCTTTTAAAACAGATTTCTGCCAGCAGTTTAGCTTATAAAATTCTTTGATAATGACAGTAAATTATATACATTAACTCTGTATTAGTTTTAATGTATGACTAGGCTAAATGTATACGTAGAGTAAGAATAACTTTCCAGCAAACTGATTGTTCTCAGGTATTGGGAGCAATGTTGCACAGCTGGAAGCACTTAATGGATTTGAATGGATTAGTGGAATTCTTATACAAAGAACAGATATTGCAATATTAAAGAACTGGGCTTAAAACTGAACTGTGATGAACCACAATACAGTAATGTGCTAAACAGTTCTTATTCTCCCTACTTACCAATAGCAAATGGAAGTATAACATGAAATAGATGTTTAAATATTGAGAAATGTGGGGAAATTAGAACAGAGCAGCTCTCATGCTGTTAGCTTCTGTATCCCCCAGTCAGCTGCTGATAACTGCTGTGATTACTCTTTTCCAGTGGGCAGCAGTTCATGTGCAGACTACAGAGCAATATTGCAGCCACTAGGAGCAGCCACTCTGATCTCAACAAGTGGGTTGGATACACAATTGGATTGTTGTATTATTTTTGGCATGTACAACAATTTGGTTGGACCTTGAGATCACAAGCTGAACACGGGATTGTTCTTGGCAGCACACAATAACTATGGCAAAACCTCTTTAACAACGAGCAAAAAAGAAATGGAGAAAGCAAGAACTTGCATTTATATAGCGCCGTTCACAACCTCTGGACGTCCCAAAGTGCTTTATAGCCAATGAAGTACTTTTTTCTTGAAGTGTAGTCACTGTTGTAATGCAGGCAAATACAACAGCCAATTTGGGCACAGCAAGGTCCCACGGACAGCAATAAGATAAATGACCGGTTAATCTATTTTGGTGGTGTTCGTCGCTGGATAAATGTTGGTCAGCACACCAGAAGAACTCCCCTGTTCTTCTTCAAATAGTGCAATGGGATCTTTTAAATCCACCGCACAGGCAGAGGAGACCTCAGTTTAACATCTTATCCAAAAGTTGACACCTGCGACAGTGCAGCAGTCCCTCAGTACTGCACTGAAATGTCAGCCTAGATTAGGTGCTCAATTCCTGGAGAGGGGCTTGAATTCACAATCTCCTGACTTAGAAATGAGAGTTCTATCACTGAACCAAGCTGACATTTAAGGACAACTAAAGTTCGAAGAACTACAAGGAAAATCAAGTTTATTTTATTCAAGTTGATTGGCCACTTGAAAATGATATAGGAAAGGCTAGAAATTACAATCAACAAAAACATCATGCCCTACCATTTCAACAAGTAACAAACAGCATGAAATAAGGAAAGAATGGACTAGCAACTTTCACTGAAACTTGCATTATTAAACCTGTTTTATGCATCAGTTTTGAAAGTACATATTACATTACAATCCTTTAAAAACTCAGCCAATTTGCAAACTGTGATCTCCTGAGATGAATAATCATTGCAGCTAAATGCTTTATAAATTGTTTTGCAGTCTGGCATTCTTGTTGTTTTACTGATTGGATGTTCAGTACAGATGAGCAAAACAGGTGAAAGCTGGGATGACAATAGTGGCAGTGTGTTTGATCTGTGGTTAGAAACTTGACTCATGTAGCAAGCCCAATATCCATAATGTTAGGGGACTGAGCTTTAACAGGAATTCAAATCAAAGTCTTGACTTACATTTGCACTTGGACCTTACTATAAGAGAGAAACCTTTTGGAGTTACAGGCTGGCTGAATTCCATTAGTCCATTTTGGAGAGTGATATTGAGGATGGGATAGGTTCCCACACTGCACAAATACAGGCTTCCAAATGGCTCATTTGATGGGAGTCACTCATAACTCCAGATAGCAATATCTCACGCTTTTGCCACAGAATCACAATTTCATGGATGGTGTTGGTAATTCCCAGTGTTTCTCTTGTTTTTTTTTGTTCTGTCGTGAGAGGAGAGAATGCTCTGGAGGCAGAGCTATCCCACTATCCACAGTACAAGTGGGAGTGAGGACAAGGGGCTAACTGAGATAAAGAGAGAAAAAGATGAAGTTCACACCACTTTTCTACTGTAATGGATGCAGTGTTACTTATAGTTTCAAGGCAATTAAGTATGACAACTATATTTTCACTGCTTGATTGCATTGTTGTGAAACTGAAGAAGACACAGCTCCATGCATGGTACTGAAATGCATTCACGGAGCAATAGTCCTTGACCTCCCACTGCCAGTGTGATTGTTAATGATAGAAAGCAGCTGAGAAGAGTTAGCTCTTTTCAGTCATTAAAATGTGAATGCTGTTCAGTAGGCAGCAGAGTTTGTTTTAACTGCAACAGCTTATTTTTTTTGGTGGGGTTTTGTACCAGTTGCTTTTATACTACTTCGGATGCCCATCCATCCTGGTGAGGGCCCACTTCCCCCAGGTGATAGGTGATGGGCTGAAAGTGCTTCTCCCTTCAGGAAACAGAACTCAATTGCTCTCTTAAAAATAAATCCGTGACTCTGAGTAGCCATAGCAGCAGTAACAGGACATCACCTGTGACCCTTGTGATGGATACCTCTCTTTCACTTTTAACAAGAAAGAAAAACTGCAAATGCAGGAAATCTGAAATAAAAAACAAAATTCTGGAAATATACCTGAAAAGTTAACCTTCCCTTTCTCTTTACAAATTCTGACAGACCTGTTGCATATTTCTAACATTTTCTGTTGCTGCTTTTAACCCTGTTTATGTTTTCAGTGTTATGACGCCTCAGGCGTGTGGCTGACTTGCAACTGAAAACTTCACACCTGTAATTTGCTCAGCGTTGACAGCTCTGGTCATAAGTGCCTCTATGTAGTTTGATTTAGAAGTGGCATTGAAAGATTTGTAGAGATGTCTCTGGGCTGCATCGTCCTGCTCTCCAGACCCAGGTAGATGGAAGGAGTGAACAACAAAGACATGCCTTTAGTTTGCATTAATATCTGTAACATGATAGCACACTGTAAACCACAGAGATGTTTCAGAACAAGTGGGCTGAATGGTAATCAATACTTACACATGTATTCACAATGCACTCCTGATTCTAATGAGCAAACATTGCGGACCAATGTTTGTATGAACCACAATAGCCTGAAAACATCTACATCAGCACAGCCACTGCTGCTACCTACTAAGCACAGCTGGAACCTGTCTCTAATTTGTCAGTTTAATGTTCACCTACTGGCTTAGAGAAATTTGAACTACTCTTCAACCTGACTGGCAAATTCAGTCCAGATCCCATAATTTCATTTACTTGTCTTCCTGGTGTCACTGAAAGAATCTGTACATTTTCCTTGGTATATTGAGTGGCCTAAAACACTTTTTGACATTTGCACGGCAGACTCTAGTTTACAGAAAGATACTACAGAGGATAAAGAACTTTAACTGCATTTTTAAAACAAATCTCTTTTACTAGATTGACGTATTAGTTTGGTTTATTTGGTGGTACGTTCGCTGCTGAGTCAGAAGGTTGAGAGCTCGAGCCACACTGCAGCGTTTGAGAACTTAATCTAAGATGATACGCTTGCACTGCTGAGGGCATGCTGAATTGTTGGATTTGCCATCTTTCAGATCCGACGTTAAACCGAGGACCTGTCTGCCTGTTCAGATGGGCATACAGATTCCATGGCACTACTTCAAAAACAGCAGGGAATTCTCCTTGTGTACTGACACAACATTTCTTTCCCAAAACATCACCAAAAAACAATTTAATTGGTTATTCACCTTATTTGCCATATGTGGGACTTTGCTGCGTGCAGATTGGTTGCTGCATTTGCCTGCATAAAAATGGTGACTACACTTTAAAAGTAATTCATTAGATGTGAAATGCTTTGGAACCCGATAAGACACTATATAAATGCAAGTTCTTTCTTCCTTACCCATGGCTGTATCCATCGGTGTGCTTAGCCACACACACAAAAAAACTGAATCAGGTCAATGTACAGATACAAAGCAAGAAACTGTAGTATATTTTTTATAATTAGTATAACTATAGCACTTGAGTTATGAAGGGGGGATATAAAAATCACATCCTACTATCCCCTTTTTTTGCAGGTGATGGAACTATCTCCATTGATGTCAGTGAAGCTCTTTGTGCTGTCTCAGTTGCAAATGTCATCAGTTCTAGACATGCTGAAGATCACTGGAAGGAGCTACAGCAGGGAGATGATACTTCATGGACCAAGAAGGGGCGATGATATTGCATGGACCAAGAAGGGGAGGTGTTACTTCATGGTCCAGGAAGGGGAGGTTCTACTCTATGGACCAAGAAGGGGCGATGATACTGCATTTCCAAGAAGGAGTGATGATACGGCATGGTCCAAGAAGGGGAGGTGATACTTCATGGTCCAAGAAGGGGAGGTGATATTGCAAGGTCCAAAAAGGGGAGATGATAATGCATGGTCCAAGAAGGGAAGGTGATACTGCATGGTCCAAAAAGGGAAGGTGATATTGCATGGTCCGAAAAGGGGAGGTGATAATGCATGGTCCAAGAAGGGTAGGTGATAATGCATGGTCCAAGAAGGGGAGGTCATACTGCATGGCATCTGCTGGGAAGGGGCATCTGAAGGAAACTGACACTGATGGAGTGAACTTTCTTGAAACAGGATTTTGCATTATCTCCCTTACCAGCACTCAAATGGTTCCAAAGCTGACTCCACAAGCCCACAGACAGCAATGTGCACATCTCTTTAAACTTATAAGTCTCACCATTATTGGTATAAATATTGCAATTGTTCAGCCTATTTACATAATGTCACCAAATGTCACTGTTTAAAGGCTTGTCAAAGGGGTTGAGCCATTCTCCCCTACTGTGAATCACCCCTACTGTGAAATTCTCCACGAACACTTTGAGTAAAAAGTAGGAGGGGATTGTAGATGCTGACATGACATTGCTGAGATACGTGACGGTTCACTGCTATAACACTGGACTCCCGTACAGAGCAAAATTCATCAGCAAACTTTGTCAGACTGCACGAACATCACAGCAAATGAAACTCTTGCATGAAACATTGACTTTTGGCATCCTTTATATTATCTCTTTATATCTGAGAATTTGGGTCGTTTCTGGAATATTTTCAGACAAATTCTCTGATACCAGGGAAAAAATGGGCAATCCTAAAAATTGACATTGAAGGACATTTCAGAAAAAGGCTGACTGATGTTTTTTCTTGTGCTATAAAATTCATAAATTGCACTGCCTTATTAATCCCCTATCTGCTCTTAAGACACAGAATCAGGCCACATTGTCCCCTTTTTACAAATGTATATTAGAGACTTCTGCAAGAAAGTTTATTCTTACCGGGCCTGGTTGCTGATTGGATGAGTCACAGGCAAGTGAGACCAGATCTTTGAGAGGGTCCTGTGGATTGAGATGTGGTGGGAACCGGATTGTTGTGTGAGGGAAGTAGCCTGAAGCACTCTGGGGTAGGATGGAGGTTGTTGGAAAATGTAAAGATGAAGAGGCATGGGGACTTCTTGATGCAAGACCTGCAAATGCACAGAAGAACAGTTTTTGCTTTCAACCATTTGATAGAATAAAGAAAAAGAATCAGATCTTACATTTACACATATTTTAAGTATTGAAGATGCAAGGGGTTTACTTTTACGCTCACACTTGTATTGCTCTTGGCACTAGCACACCACAGGAAACACTTCATTTTTGCTATGACTGATGTTTCCTACTTGCCCATTAGCACAAGTCTCTATTTTTAATGAGATGTTAATCAAGTGTTAAAACACCTTTCAGTTTTTAAATTTTGCTCAATGTGAGAGCTTCTTCACTAGGTACTTGTACCATGCTTCATTTTTATGAGGACTCCTGCCTCAACTGGAAACGGGAGCCTTCACAACAAAACTTTTATATATTTTTAAAAAATAAATTTTAAGCAATCCTGCTTTCCACACAGACCACATGGAAAAACAAGTGCTGGTTACAAGATATAGTGCACTTTCGTACTGATAAGAGTACATTATCCATTGCATTTTTAATGATGTTGGCAGTACAGAATCTCTATTTGCACTTTCATCAATTGATGAATCAAAAGGAACATTCCATTTTTATTCAAAACAAAATTACTTTGAATTAGACACACACAATTCACTCAGTTCAGTAGTCCTGAATTACACAACAGGAAAACAATTGGAGTGCAAAGCAGTAAGGTGACCTGGAGTCATACGTTAGATATGGACAGTGAAAGGATTAATAGAATGCACAAATCCATAATCCCTTAAACAATAAAATGTGTCAAGAAGTAAACTTTCTCTGAATTCTCTTAAACTGCTCAATGGACTATGTTTTCCACATACAAATACACATAATTACATCTAGAAGGATACCTAAGAGAATGAAAGATATCTTTTTAAATACTCCTACATTTCCTATATTTTTCCTCAAAATTTAAACTTCTCCGTCAATTAATACTTAGATTTCTGTGCCCAATACCACAACCGAATTTTGGTCAACAGAAAGGAGATTTGGGCAGGGTGTAAAACCGGCAGCCGAAGCACTATCGCCCGTTTTGCACCACCGCCCGAGACTAATTTTACCCCGAGTATTGCATAACTGTTGAAATATTTTTAAACCAAGTAATGCTTGTTTGATGAGTTGCATTGTGCTTGGAGCAATGACCACTGGAAACTACCCCAGAATGTGACTGTGTTTCCAGTTCCCTTCCTAATGATCCCTTTTAAGCATATGATTGACCTTTCACAAGTTTTCACGCATACACTAAAATAAAGAACTGAAAGCACGCTGTAGTAAAAAGACTAATTAGGCTTGCGAAACGTTCTTTTATATTTACAACAACAGGATAATCAAGGCACCTTATATACTGCCTAAAATCCTGCAGTTTGTGAATAACAAATCCATTTGTATGAACAGTGAATCAGTATTCACCTGGCAAAGCCATTTTTATATTACTGCTAGTTTCAGATTGATCCTAGCAGGCCAGCATCCCTGGGCTGGCTTTCTGCATTCACAATGATAAATCTGACTCTTTTCTCCTGGCACCAGAATGGTAGACTTGTGAAAAGCTCTACCCCCAGGATAAGAAAACCAGATTTAGCACTGTAAACACGGGGAGCCGACACACGGACCAAAATCCAAACAAAAGGAGCGGCTGTATAAGAGCAGCTTTAGAGTTTGGCTTTTAAATATTTATTTTGTGTACGGGCCAGGAAAGTATACACTTGAAGAAAAATAAGCCCGTTATCCTTAACGGGCCTGTAAATAGGTCCATAAATACAGAGCATAACAATTCAGATCTTTCTGGCTTCAGGCTTCATTGCTAAAGGAATTCAAACTTCAACACCCAGCCAGCAGGGAGTGACATTGGGCTGGGAAGCCATGACATCAAAATTGAATCGGTGATGGGGGTCAACGTGACTTTGGAGCAGAATATCAGGGCTTACAAGAAAGTCATACAAAATTATCTTCAGAAATAGAATTTTCAGTACTGAGCTTAAATATAAAACATAATGGTCAGTTAGTTTCATACGTGGTAGCAACAATTACATTCTTCGAATTCCTTCTTTTTAGTTGATTTATACATTTGTATGGAAATATTAAAGAATACACTAGCACCAAATTTTCCCCTTTACTGTCAGCAGCAAGGTGTGCTTGACATCATGGACTGGTTATTTATTTCAGAGTATGAGAATTGTGGTTTTCCTGCAATTGCTGAAGTCTACAATTAAAGGTATTTTCCAGGGCCCCCAAGGTAGCTCAGTGGGTATGGTACTCGCACAGACCAGGGAAGTCCAAGGCTGAGTTGCTTGATCTCAATCAATTGGAGTGCCATAGTTTGCTCTATGCCCTTGGGAAAGGGAGAGGAAAAATAGGGAGAGGAAAAATAGGGAGAGGAAAAATAGGGAGGGTTTTTGCTCCTAATCACTATCTAGTAACCCCTGTTGGAAAGTGTGGATGTCAGGGGAAGGAGAACAGGATTGGGCTAGAGTCCTTTCTGAAGCATGATTAGTCTCCAGCCAATTAGGAACCCAGGAAATTTACTACATGGGTGCAATTAATATCACTGCTTCCTGGTGGCAGCCAAAGAAAATGGCTGTTACAGACATTAGAATACCATAACTTTATTATATCATCCAGGAGAAGAAAAATTAAAAAATGGAGTGACTATGGATTTATCCCCAGTAACTTGTATGTGGCTGTCATGGAGGAAATCATGGCCATGATGTTCAAAAGGTGCTCACTGCAAATGTTTGTCAGGAGAACAGTAATTTTATACATTTATTCCCTCTACAGACATTTCGTAAAAGTGGACTAGGTGGGGATTGGCTTAATCAAAAATATTACAGTCACGCAAAATAGAGCATATGGTACCCAATAAATTATGATTTGTAAGACTGGGCACTTTGCTTTCAAGACCTTATTTTTCTGACAGTGATGTTAGCAGAATTGTTTTCTTACCACTGTGCACAGCGATCACGGGACGGTGGTGCTGTGTAAAGCTACTCAATCGTGAAGACGAATCCTGCGGAGATGGGCTGTTAAATGGAGATTTGTCCATCTCAGTCTTCTTCACTGTTGGGGAGATACCTAACAGGAAATACAAGCAGCACAGGTGTCATTACTTCACAGTCACTCAAATCTTTTGTCTCTTCTGTTCACCTCTGCTGGTAAAGCATAAAGAAAACTCACAGTGCTCTGGGATTATCTACAGCAAAAGCTGCAAAATGGGAGGTTATGTAGTGAATAATTACAACAGATTAATCCAGTTCATGAATAGGGGAGGGAGTGAGTCTTCCCCTTGGGCAAAGCCTGTTAACATTAGAAAACCGGAAAGAAGCAATTAGAAAGTCAATAATTAATTTCCCTTCAGTTTGCAAAACGTGCAAAGGGTTTTGTTCACAAGATAAAAAAGCCAGTTCATTTGTAATGTTGAATATAAGGAAATGCCCAAAGTGTTTCATTTGGACTATTCTTTAGTTGTAAACTTGTTATGTATTAAATTTTACCTTGAAAAATCATTTGCAGTCTTTAACTCCAATGATTATTCCAATTGCTTCCCAAGTACCAGGGTAATTTAATAATCTCAGGATGCCACTCACCCTGTCAATATTCTGAAAATGGTCAAGGCATTTTCATACGAAGAGGAGCCAAGGAGGGCAATTTAACTCCATTTAAAAAATTTTGCTCCAGTCATTAACCAGAAGATGCCCTTTGAAAATGAAGGCTGGGATTCCTGTTTTAATTAAATTGTGCTAAATTTTCAACTGCTCACAGGAAAGTGACAATCTACCCTGTGCACCTACACTTCAAAACCGAATTGTCTCATTCAATTTTCCCCCAGAAGGATGTTGATATTCAGGCCTGTGGTGTGCTAAATTAAAATATCTGCCCGTTCCCCACAACTATTGTGTGTGCATAGTTCAAATTTAGGAAAACCCAGGCCTGAAGTGGGCGCATGAGATGTTTCTCACAATTTCTCCAGTAGACAAACAAACGTTATAAACGGCTTTTATTCACGCTGGCAACTGAGCTTATCCACTCGCCCTTTACAGCTTGTTACAAGTGGAACAGGTGTCAAAACAAATCAATTGGAAGAGGGATTGTTGCCTGCTGGAGGTGTCCTCTATTTTGTGCACAGATCCCATTAATAGGTCAACCATGTACAACGTTAACTTCTGAATTCAAACCATCTCATTATAAGTGTACAATGCACATAAGATCAACATCGGAGCCTAGAATCAGGGCGTGATCTAAGTGCAGTATGATCCAATTTTTATGTTTTAATTTCTACACACAGCCATAGAGGGGATCCTATTCACATTCCTTTTTCCATGTATGGTTGCAGCCACGGAGTGGCAAAGTAGGTCAAGATATCAACAAGTTTATTCGAGGCCGTGATCTACTTACAATAAACATGATTCCCTTTCTACATTGTGGGACATCAACAGATGAATGAGAAATGATATTGTCTACAGTCCTCCAATCACACCTAAATTTTCTCTCTACATCTGGTTTCACAGCTAAAGCAGACTATTCCACTATATACAAGTGCTGGGAATTTCCTTTGGGGTTCTCCCAATTGGCCGCCGTAACTTTGGTGGAAGATGAGTGGAAACGCTATCTACATGGTGTATCCATCAAAGTTAAGGCAACCGATCGGGAGACCACCCTGGCAATAATCTTTTGGGCAACTGAAAAGAAGAGAGCACAAGGAACGAGAGATGGTGCTTGTGGTTGTGTAGCTGTGTGCTTTACAATGAGAAAATAGGTAGTTCTGGTGGATCTGTTTTTGGGATGCCACCCAAGCACCGTTCTGTTTGTGTGAGGTAAAGCCCCAGAAAATGACAATGACATGAACTATGTTCAGTTATCATAGAATTATATAGAACGTACAGCACAGAAACAGGCCAATAGGCCCAACTGGTCCATGCCGGTGTTTATGCTCCACACGAGCCTCCTCCCACCCTACTTCATAAAACCCTATCAGCATAACTTTCTTATCCTTGCTGGAACGCAAGGTGCTGAATGTCACCATTGGGCTATGCTGGCTTTCAATCGACTAATGAACAGACTGCAGGTTTCTTCTGTTCTAATGAAACAAGGCCACTATAACCTTCAAGATTTACCTTGAGATCTTCTGAGTTGTCACGCCTCATTAATTAAAGTGTTCATGATCTTTTAGTTTGGAATGCGGAAGAAAGAACTTGCTTTTATATAGCAGCTTTCACGTCTCAGGATGTCCCAAAGTACTTCACAATGAATGAATTACTTTTGAAGTATAATCACCGTTCTTATGTAGGCAAACACAACATCTAATTTGCACATATCAAGGTCCCACAAACGGCAATGAGATGAATGATCAATTAATTGTTTTTTGGGGGGCTGGTTGAGGGATAAATGTTGGCCAGGACACTGAGAGGACTTTTCTACTCATCTTCATATAGTGCTATGGGCTCTTTTATGTCCAGCTGAACAGGCACCTCCAACAGTGCAACACTCCCTCAGTGTCAGACTAGGCTAGGTCCCAGGAGTGGGCTTAGAACTGACAGCCTCCGAGCTCAGAGGTGGAAGCGCTATCACTGAGCCAAGTATCCACAAATATTGTGCCAATCTATAAGTAGTATCTTCAACACTAACATCCATTCATCAATCTGTATTCTGTTTTCAAGGGTGCATTAACCAGCCCGAACAGCAAAATATAACTTGGAACCAGAGATTCTAACTTGCTGTATGTAGTAAACTCTGCGCTTTGCATCACAATCTGTCTGCTATGTTTTCTCTCAGTTTCAGGAATCTGCCTCAATTGTCTGCTAAGATTCCACTTGTTTAATGTTATTGAACTTGGGTATAAACACAAGGAGATTTGAAACATGTAACATGCAGGGTTGTATTTCGCTTTTGTGGGCAGGTTGCGGCGAGCTGGGACTTCCAACCACTACTGTGACGGCGCTGTAACTCTGATCCTCTTTCCTGAGTCTGGGCTTGTTTGTCATACAGGCTGAGTTCCAGGCATGAATGCCACTACCAAGAGGGAGCCCTGCTGCTGCCGAGGCGGAAAATTTTGGCGACGCTGCCATTGCAGCACCTGCACAGGCAGCCAGGGATTTAAAGGGGTGGAGGGGGGGTGGGGAGTGGAAGTGCCCCGACGAACAACACAGGAAAATGTTTTAGGCCACAGCCCAGCCAGAGGCCTACAATGATTAGTGATTAGAGCTGCTGGAGAAGGAGAGGAGCCCACTACTAGGCTCTCTCCCTCCATGCAATGACTTAGGGGACGTACTGCCACTACCCCAGGGACTAACATCAACTTTCTCGTGCTGTACTTTGGAGTTGGCAGAGACAACAGTAGCAAGAAATGGGACAGCAGGCTGGGTTCACTGGCGCTTCCATGCATTGGGAAGGGGTGCCAGGCAGTTGGCCCGAGAGGGGAGGGGGGAAGGAAATCGAGGTCAGGGTGGGAGCGTGGTTGTGGGCCACACTTCTGATTTTGCCCCATTTCCTGCTGCTATCCCGTCCAATTTTGTTAAGTATAGTGGAGGAAAATTCAGCCCTTAACAATGTGTATTTCAAACCTCCTGTCACACATGCATGGATTTAATAATGTTAAAGAAATGCAGCTAAGACAGGAATCACCAAAACCAAGAAAAGTTGCAAGAAAAGCACCGCGCAATTAAGAATTTTCAGAGTCTTTGTACTAAATATAGAAGTTGACATTTCTGCAGAGCTGCATATAAACCATAACCACTAATATTTTTTCAAAGAATAATTCATTGGTTATGAATTAATTATGAAAAAATGTTCTCTTGATTAAAAGATGTTAAGTAAATCTTGCTTTTCAGCGGGCACAAATCTTGTTCACATTTTTAACATTATGGACCCCAGTATATTCAACAAAGGTGACAAAACAGACAGAGGCAACATCCGACCCATTGGGGGGATATTCAACTTCCGCCTGTAACGGTCGTGAAGTTGGTGGAGCATCCGCACCATCTGCCCAAAGCCGGCATCGGGAAGCTCAAAAAATGTTCGGGTTCGGACCTCATTTGGATGTAGCTAGCGAGCTGGGGGCAGCAAACAGGCACTCCACTGCAGCTCACCAGCTGTGAGAGGGTGGGAAGTTGGCCGGCAAGTTGGGCCTGGGAGGGAGGGGGGAGCCGATCCTGGATGGCGTCAAGCACAGGCTGGCAGCAGGCCACAGTATTTTTGGAGGAGTCACTCCACAAAAATTCTCCCCCAAAGTTTTTTGAGCCTTTACTTGAGTGGCCACCAGTGGTCCCTTTAAGGGTCGCTGGTTAGGCTGCTCGCTGCCTGGTACAAATGGGCAAAGTGTACAACACCGCCTGTTATACCTGAAAATTGCAAACAGGGTCCTAGAACTGGGGTGGGACCCCGATATGCGTTTGTAAGCAGCCTCCCACCTGAAACAGGCTGTGCTGCTCACCCATTTACAGGCCCACCTGAAAATTGCATCAAGAGGGCCTTGGGCGTCAATGAGGTGACCGAATTGCCCCCTCCCCCCAAACTTCCTTTATAGCTATTCATTTTGCAGGTGAGAAACGGGTGGCAGGCAAATGAAAATCATCCCCATTAATCTTATTTCCATTCCATGTAAAATAATGGAATTAATTTTCAGGAGCAAATTTGAGGATCATATGTATTACCATAACCTAGCATGGATTCAGACGGGGAAAATCCTGCCTGACCAACCTCCTCGACTTCTTTGAGGAAGTGATAATTCAAGTAAGCCCTATAAGATAGCATACCTCAACTTCCAAAAGGCTTTTGATAAAGTTCCACGAGAGGCTATTAACTAATCTCAAAGTTGTGGGGTTTAGGGCAAGCCCTGGGAATGGATAAGATACTGGTTGATGGGTTGGAAACAATGAGTACTCATTAGGGGAATTGGAGTGAGAACCCTAGGGCTTGCTCCTGGCATCGCTACTGTTTCAAATTTATATAAAGGGTCTGGATTCCGAAACTCAACGCAAAGTGGTAAGATTTGCAAATGATACCAAACGAGGAATGGTGGTGGAATCGCAAGAGGCAGCTCCCAAATTCCATAAAGAGCTGGAGAAGATATGTAAGTGGACAGAATAATGGCCGATAACATTTAATGCAGACAGTGTATACATAGGAAGGGAAAATAGATGAATCTATGAATGGTGTTGAAATAGCTAAGAATGAAGCTGAAAGAGACCTAGGAGTCTTAGTAGACCCATTACTAAACATGTGCAACCAACAGAGCTAATAGGATGTTGAACTATATCGTCCAAACAATAGATTATAAGTCAAAGGAGGTAATTGTGAAACTGTATGGTGTGCTCTAGTCAGACTGTACCTTGAATACTGCATCCAGTTCCTGTGCCAAGAAACAAGAAAGGCATAAAAGCACTGGAGGCAGTGCAGATAAGAGCAATGAGGCTGATCCCCAGTGTCAGGGGGTCTGAATCATGAGGAAAAACTGGAGAGAGGTAGGGGGTAATCTGGCAGAGAAGACGGCCCGCCCATTGTAGAACTCGCATGATTTTCATCACATTGAAATCAAAAACATGAAAATCAGGAGGGCATTACAATGGGCGAGTGATCCGCTCTGCCAGATTAACGTCCAGGCGTTGAAGGTGAAAATGACTCCCATGAAATTTTCAGCGCTTTGCAAATGTCCAAGCCCATAAAATTTAAACAGGATAAACCAGAGTGTGAGAAGTACAACTGCAAATGGATGAAGTTGCCTGGGCTTCATGAGCTGCAATACCAGGGCTCACAAACCTTATACAATCCTTGGGCCATTGTTTGAATGCCCATGTGTTGCATGGTAATAATGCTCCTGTCATTCTAAAAATGTATATCCTCCAAATTACCAAGAACATTGCTGCTGGAGAACTGGTAGTATATTTAAAAACGCATTTGTTTAAAATTGATCACAAAGAAGCAACTCCTGCTACCCCTCCAGAGCTGTCACTGTGAACATCCAACTTGACAATCCCACGTCCTTGCCAGGCAATGAATGCTACAGTGGCAAAAGTTATAGGCTCACTATCATTTCTACTGTCTCACTCTAGAGACAGGATATAAATCTCAAAGTGGCCTGGCTGGGTTAGAGTGCACTTGTGTAATTATTTCTTTTAAAAGGACAAATAAATAACAAATAATTTTATAAAATACCCTCCAGAGGAAAGGCACCACATTACAATCTGCATCTAAAAGCTTGCAACGTTCTCAAGGCAGTCAGATGACGTAACGAACTTTGTCACTGAACTCCAAGGGATCTACAAATATCTGAGCCTCCAAGGCACTGCTACACTCCTGAAGACACATTCAAGCAACTACCATTATTATATAACATATAAAAGACTAAATATCTACTTGTGTTGACCCTGTAAACACAATATCCATGCAACATGGTGGAACAAAAGAGTTTCTTAGTGTGCAGTGGCTTTGATTTGGCCCCATTCCACCCACAGCAACGGGCCACTCAAAGAGCTACAAAGCAAGCATCATGGTTTGCAGGCCACCAAGCAGTTTAAGAGGCAGGAGATCATGAACAGTATTCAGCCCACAATCTTGGGCTTTTAACCATATACATTAAGGTATTTAAATATCTTTCAGTTCTTTATTAACATCTTCAGTGTACAAGAGATGCTATGTCACAATCACAAAATTTAGTAAAATAAAACTTCACTAAATTTGGTGCCCTCTTTCACAACTGCAGCATTTTAACAACAAATCTAGTAAGATCTGTTGTAAAGAGATATCCTAAAGAGATATTGAAATAAATCTCATAGGGCGATCTGTAAGACGGCCAGTGGAAGCAAGACCTCCTGTGTAAGTAACTCAGGGCAAGCAGCAGCAAGTGAACCAGACAGAAGTACAAATTGATAATGCGACCAGCAGCATTTATAATAAGAGCTCTTCTATCATAGTATCATAGTAGGTACAGCACAGCATTGTGCCTGTGCCAGCACTTTAAAAGAGCAATTCAATTAGTCCCATTACCTTGCTCTTTCCCTACAACCCTGTAAATGTTTTCCCTTCAAGTTTTCATCCAATTCCCTTCTGAAAGTTACTATTGAATCTTTCAGGCAGTGCATTCCTGATCATTACAACTTGCTGCGCAAAAAAATGTTTCTTCATTTCGCCTCTGGCTCTTTTGCCTATCACCTTAATTCTGTGTCTTCCGGTTACTGACCCTTGTCTATTAAAATGACTGGGGACAGGGGGGACATTGTAAGCTGGAGTGTGCTGGCATATATATATATATCAGTTATGTTCTGGGAACGTAAAGGAAAGCGCTAGGCAACAAGAGCCATTCTATGAGACACAGTTTTCCCAACTAAAACAGCCCTTGATAGCTGGGGAGACACAACTTTTATCAACCAAATGATTCTGATAATAAAATCAAAACAAGGCCAAACAAAATTTAATCAAATTATGTTATCCTTAATAAAAGTTGTATAAGTAGAATGCACATTTAGTAAGAGAAAACCACAGACAAAAAAAAAATTTAAAACCAGAACAGCTGCTGAGGAGGCACTAATAATGACTACAGTTTGTGGTGGTTTACAAGAGATATCCAACTTGTGATGCCAAGTCTAACAGCCTGCAGAGGTTATGGGCTATGAAGCCTGATGTCACTCAGTAGGGTACTTTATTGTAAATTACTGTTCACCAAGAGTCTTGTTTGATTTGTTTAATTGTAACTCTGCAACAAAAAGGCCACAAGTTGAAATACCGGCATAATGTACACACACACCACTCATCAAGAGTGCCCATCTGGGTCTCCTTGTGTGCAAATGAAACGTCAGATGGCTTGGATACTCCTAATAATGAACAAGCAGCAAGAAACTGTCATACTAATGCTCTCCAGTTGCATACTAAAATAGTAAATTTGAATTCTACCTGATCACACGATTTTTGTACCATGTTGCTATGGTGAGGCAGGGACAAGAAATTAATCTGATGCCAGGAGAATTTTGTGTAAATCCATAGGCATCACCTCAGTGACACAAACCCATTATTCACATAAATTTAACAAAACATAGGTATTATCAGTCTCCTGATTACCATAGTCAAGCCCTGAAGAAGTGTTTTTTTGTCCATCAATGGGATGGAGGTGATGGTGGTAATGTGACCCTTCAAGGTCGTATCCCATGTGAAGCCATTCCTTACTGGTAGTCTGTCAAGTTTTCAACAGGTCAGCAATGAATTTAAATTACAATATGAGCATTTAATTGGTAATGCTAATTTCCATTTTGTACCAAATAAAACTAGTTTTATCACAACATTCAGGGTAGGGTAGTAAGACACAGGTTCATTCTTGTGACTGGAGACACCGAATGGAGTGGTACTGAGTAAACCTTTTACCAAGTGGATTGGCAAAGTATGCGTAACAAGAAGATTTTCCTCCCATTCAACCTTACAGTTCTTTGAACACTTATCATACACGCCTATTATGCAGCAGGCTACACTTTTCAGGAGCAACTTATATCTGTGACTCTTGCCATATTTTGGTCACCTATCCTAATATCTCCTTATGTGGCTTGGTGTCAAATTTTGTTTGATAATGCACCCGTGAAGCAATTTGGGAAGTTTTAGTATGTTAATGATGCCATATAAATGCAAGTTGTTGTTGTTAACGCCTGTTCTGAAAGGGTAGAAGTAACAATGATGGAGCATGCATACGAAACAAGACTTATGCTCACAACTAACGGGAACAAATAACACAGGCACACAGCCCGGACAGAAAATATTAATGGATGAGTTTCCAGCGGTGTCTGGGCAGGGGTAGTCAGTGCCCAATTCCTCAGAATTGCATGTCCAAATCCCACCAGCATTTCACTGGTCAGAAATTCTACCTTTTTATTTACAATAGTCTCAGGGTAGTCATTAATGATTATTATGAACAGCAGGGGTCCTCTGATTGAAAACTTCAGCTTGTCACTGCCACCCAATTAGAACTATAATCATTGATAACTACTCTCTGTTTCTTATTATCTAGACAATTAACTTCCTCCTTGAACCCATGAGCCTTCCTTTGCCAAGTCTCTTATGACAGACCTTATCAAATGATTTCTAAATGTCAAGATCTATAATATTAATGCTATTACCAAACCACTGAGTCTATTACATCCTCACAGAATCCTAATGAAGTAGTGAGGCACCTTCCTAAACCCTCATACTGGATTTATTGTCTTAACTTTTACTGTATGATCATGAATTACTTTCTTTCTAACAGAGTCCAATATTTTTCCCACTACGGATGCAAAGCAAAAGGCATTTAATTCCGAGGGGGTTAAGAACATAAGAACATAGGAAATAGGAGCAGGAGTAGGCCACACAGCCTCTCAAGCCTGCTACACCATTCAATAAGATCATGGCTGATCTTCGACCTCAACTCCACGTTCCCACCGATCCCCATATCCCTTTATTACCTGAGAGTCCAAAAATCTATCTATCTCAGCCTTGAATATACTCAACGACTCAGCATCCACAGCGCTTTGGGGTAGAGTGAAGAAATTCCTCCTCATCTCAGTCTTAAATGGCTGACCCCTTATCCTGAGACTATGCCTCCTAGTTCTAGACTCTCCAGCCAGGGGAAACAACCTCTCAGCATCTACCCTGTCAAGCCTCTTTGTAATCTTATATGTTTCAATGAAATCACCTCTCATTCTTCTGAACTCCAGAGATGATAGGCCCATTCTTTTCAATCTTTTTTAAAAATTTGTTCATGGGATGTGGGCATCGCTGGCAAAGCCAGTATTTATTGCCCATTCCTAATTGCCCTTGAGAAGGTGGTGGTGAGCCGCCTTCTTGAACCACCGCAGTCCGTGTGGTGAAGGTTCTCCCACAGTGCTGTTAGGTAGGGAGCTCCAGGATTTTGACCCAGCGGCAATGAAGGAACGGCGATATATTTCCAAGTCGGGATGGTGTGTGACTTGGAGGGGAACGTGCAGGTGGTGTTGTTCCCATGTGCCTGCTGTCCTTGTCCTTCTAGGTGGTAGAGGTCATGGGTTTGGGAGGTGCTGTTGAAGAATCCTTGGCGAGTTGCTGCAGTGCATCCTGTGGATGGTACACACTGCAGCCACGGTGCGCCAGTGGTGAAGGGAGTGAATGTTTAGGGTGGTGGATGGGGTGCCAATCAACCAGGCTGCTTTGTCCTGGATGGTATCGAGCTTCTCGAGTGTTGTTGGAGCTGCACTCATCCAAGCAAGTGGAGAGTATTCCATCACACTCCTGACTTGTGCCTTGTAGATGGTGGAAAGGCTTTGGGGGGTCAGGAGGTGAGTCACTCGCCGCAAAATACCCAGCCTCTGACCTGCTCTTGTAGCCACAGTATTTATGTGGCTGGTTCAGTTAAGTTTTTGGTCAATGATGACCCCCAGGATGTTGATGGTGGGGGATTCGGCGATGGTAATGCCATTAAATGTCATGGGGGGTTGGTTAGACTCTCTTTTGTTGGAGATGGTCATTGCCTGGCACTTGTCTGGCGTGAATGTTACTTGCCACTTATCAGCCCAAGTCTGGATGTTGTCCAGGTCTTGCTGCATGCGGGCACGGACTGCTTCATTATCTGAGGGGTTGTGAATGGAGCTGAACACTGTGCAATCATCAGCGAACATCCCCATTTCTGGCCTTATGATGGAGGGAAGGTCATTGATAAAGCAGCGAAGATGGTTGGGCCTAGGACACTGCCCTGAGGAACTCCTGCTGCAATGTCCTGGGGCTGAGATGATTGGCCTCCAACAATCACTACCATCTTCCTTTGTGTTAGGTATGACTTCAGCCACTGAAGAGTTTTCCCCCTGATTCCCATTGACTTCAATTTTATTAGGGCTCCTTGGTGCCATACTCGGTCAAATGCTACCTTGATGTCAAGGGCAGTCACTCTCACCTCACCTTTAGAATTCAGCTGTTTTGTCCATGTTTGGACCAAGGCTGTAATGAGGTCTGGAGCCGAGTGATCCTGGCGGAACCCAAACTGAGCATCGGTGAGCAGGTTATTGTTGAGTAAGTACCGCTTGATAGCACTGTCGATGAAACCCTCCATCACTTTGCTGACGATTGAGAGTAGACTGATGGGGCAGTAATTGGCCGGATTGGATTTGTCCTGCTTTTTGTGGACAGGACATACCTGGGCAATTTTCCACATTGTCGGGTAGATGCCAGTGTTGTAGCTGTACTGGAACAGTTTGGCTAAAGGCGCGAATAGTTCTGGAGCACAGGTCTTCAGCACTACAGCCGGGATGTGGTAGGGGCACATAGCCTTTGTTGTATCCAGTGCACTCAGCTGTTTCTTGATGTCACATGGTGTAAATCGAATTGGCTGAAGACCGACTTCTGTGATGGTGGGGATATTGGGAGGAGGCCAAGATGGTCATCCACTCGGCACTTCTGGCTGAAGATGGTTGCAAATGCTTCAGCCTTGTCTTTTGCACTCATGTGCTGGACTCTGCTATCATTGAAGAGGATGTTTACAGAGCTTCCTCCTCCCGTTAGTTGTTCAATTGTCCACCACCATTCACAACTGGATGTGGCAGAACTGCAGAGCTCTGATCTGATCCGTTGGTTGTGGAATCACTTAGCTCTGTCTATAGCATGTTGCTTCTGCTGTTTAGCATGCATGTAGTCCTGTGTTGTAGCTTCACCAGGTTGGCACCTCATTTTTAGGTACGCCTTGTGCTGCTCCTGGCATGCTCTTCTACACTCCTCATTGAACCAGGGTTGATCCCCAGGCTTGTTGGCAATGGTAGAGTGAGGAACATGCCGGGCCATGAGGTTACAGATTGTGCTGGAATACAATTCTGCAGCTGCTGGTGGCCCACAGCGCCTCATGGATACCCAGTTTTGAGCTGCTAGATCTGTTCTGAATCTATTCCATTTAGCATGGTGGTAGTGCCACACAACACATTTGATAGTGTCCTCAGTGTGAAGGTGGGAATTCGACTCCACAAGGACTGTGCGGTGATCACTCCTACCAATACTGTCATGGATAGATGCATCTGTGACAGGTAGATTGGTGAGGACTAAGTCAAGTAGGCTTTTCCCTCATGTTAGTTTGCTCACCACCTGCCGCAGGCCCAGTCTGGCAGCTATGTCCTTCAGGACTCAGCCAGCTCGGTCAGTAGTGGTGCTACCGAGCCACTCTGGTGGAAGTCCATTGTGAAGTGAATTTGTGCTGCAATATGGTGAAGAATGGTGATGATGGGAACTCTGGACATTTTAATAAGCAGCAATTTGGCTGCTCAAAGTTTGCGGGACTCTTATATTTTCAAAATATAAGATATGGGTCAGAACAGAGTCTGAACGGAGATCAGAGATTACACAAGTAAAACACAGATGCATGTCTCTTCCTTATGTTTAAAAACTGTTGCTGCATTTTAAAATATTGAATATAAGTTTCTCAAAACTACATCCCACATCCTCCAATCTACACACCAGACCTGGCCAATCTGCCGATCTGAGTTTGTACTGGGCCTGTGAGAGAGCGTGCACTAAGGCTCTCGGATGATGCACTAGAGGCCTTGATGCAAGAGAGGGACAGAAGGAGGGGCATCCTATATCCGCAGGGGGGCAAGAGGCCCTCCAGACATATGCTCCCGAGGCAGTGTGAGGCAGTAGCGGACAATGTCAATGCCAGGAGCATAGCACCATGAACATGGATGCAGTGCAGGAAGAAATTCAATATTTGGCACGAGTGGTCAAGGTGAGTGAGTTCAACTGTCTACCACTAGCCGCATCCACTGCTCCGCACAATACACCTCCCATCACCCACCAACCAACAAACTCTTTCAATCAGTGCGCACCTCTTCCAATCAGATGCTTCATCTCATCCTCACACAGTACCATTGTTGTAAGCCGCACGCCCACAACTCACAGGTCACACACACTGACAGCTATTTAACCTTGCCCCCCTGCGGATATAGGATGCCCCTCCTTCTGTCCCCCTCTTGCATCAAGGCCTCTAGTGCATCATCCGAGAGCCTTAGCGCACGCTCTCTCACAGGCCCAGTACAAACTCAGATCACCCAAACATCTTGCAGGATGCTCATCGACACACTTGCCGCTTTCTTGAAGAAGGTGGCACATAACAGGAGGCAGCAAGTGGCAGTGGCTCCATGGAACGTGAACCCACTGTTCTCCCTCAGGATGATGTGGAGATGCCGGTGATGGACTGGGGTGGACAAATGTAAGGAGTCTTACAACACCAGGTTATAGTCCAACAGCTTTATTTGAAATCACAAGCTTTCGGAGGCTTCCTCCTTCGTCAGGTGAGTGTAGGATTCCATAAAGGTACAGCATATATAGTCAGAGAACAATGCCTGGTGATTACAGATAATCTTTCCAACTGCCCGTTATCAAAGCAATCAAAGGAGTTGAATGGGGTTCAGACAGAGAAACATTACATACAAGACTACTGAATACACAAATGGTCAGAACACAAAGACAGAGAGAGAGAGAGAGACACCTGAAAGGCAGAGAAAGAGAGAGAATGACCAGTTGTATTAAAAACAGATAACTTTTTTTCGCTGGTGGGGTTACATGTGGCGTGACATGAACCCAAGATCCCGGTTGAGGCTGTCCTCATGGGTGTGGAACTTGGCTATCAATTTCTGTTCGACGATTTTGCGTTGTCGTGTGTCTCGAAGGCCGCCTTGGAGAACGCTTACCCGAAGATCGGAGGCTGAATGTCCTTGGCTGCTGAAGTGTTCCCCGACTGGGAGGGAACCCTCCTGTCTGGCGATTGTTGCGCGGTGTCTGTTCATCCGTTGTCGCAGTGTCTGCATGGTCTCGCCAATGTACCATGCTCCGGGGTATCCTTTCCTGCAGGGTTCCCTCCCAGTCGGGGAACACTTCAGCAGTCAAGGACATTCAGCCTCCGATCTTCGGGTAAGCGTTCTCCAAGGCGGCCTTCGAGACACACGACAACGCAAAATCGTCGAGCAGAAATTGATAGCCAAGTTCCGTACCCATGAGGACGGCCTTAACCGGGATCTTGGGTTCATGTCACGCTACATGTAACCCCACCAGCGAAAAAAAGTTATCTGTTTTTAATACAACTGGTCATTCTCTCTCTTTGCTGCCTTTCAGGTGTCTCTCTCTCGCTCTGCCTTTGTGTCCTGACCATTTGTGTATTCAGTAATCTTGTATGTAATGTTTCTCTGTCCGAACACCATTCAACTCCTTTGATTGCTTTGATAACGGGCAGTTGGAAAGATTATCTGTAATCACCAGGCAGTGTTCTCTGACTATATATGCTGTACCTTTATGGAATCGTACACTCACCTGACGAAGGAGGAAGCCTCCGAAAGCTTGTGATTTCAAATAAAGCTGTTGGACTATAACCTGGTGTTGTACGACTACTCCCTCAGGATGACAACATTCATAAGAACATAAGAAATAGGAGCAGGAGTGGGCGATACGGCCCCTTGAGCCTGCTCCGCTATTCAATCAGATCATGGCTGATCATCGACCTCAACTCTACTTTCCCGCTCAATCCCCATAATCCCTTGATTCCCCACCTACAGAACGGGCACTACATAGCTCAATTTCACCACCGTAGTGTCATTGTTCTGACACTGGAATTGCCATAGCTATTTTCCAGTTTTCTTGTACCACCCCTGTGTACACCATGTGCATGTCCAACTACATATGAGAGAGGAATCCGTAAATTAGCAACACTAAGATTAGAAGCTTGAATTGAATTCTCCCCATTGCTGCTGCAGGTATTTCGCACATTGTTGCTGGGAAGGGAGTAGGGCCAGAGTAAAATGCATGTATGGGTCACCTCTACTGTCACTAATGCCATTCTACTCTTTAGTGATGCCTGACTGTGGCTGCATTGATAAGATCGCCTTGGGGAATGCGCTGGTGTTATGTTGCAGTTTCCATTTTCAGGATTAATGTATTAGGGTAAAAAATCCTGTATTAAGGATTAAGAAAAAAAACACTTTGTTAACAGGAGTTAACTACCAGTAGTGGGTTATATGGCCTTTCTCTCTACCCCCGTTCCCATCTATTGAGTCAAGTCCAAAATCATCTCAGCCCAAAAACGCATGTAAATAATGACATGCAGAATAACTGAACAAATATAAATTTTGCCTCATGGTACAAATTTTGCTTCATCATTGCTGACTACCAATTATGCCATCAGGCTTTTGTGTTCTGCCTTGTACTTTGGGATTCAGACCCTAGAACATTCCAAAATAATACGAGCCTTTCCTTGACAGTAACATATTCAGTTCGGGTACATAAAAACATAAGAAATAGGAGGAGTAGGCGATACGGCCCCTCGAGCCTTGACCGCCAATCAGTAAGATCATGGCTGATTTTCTACCTCAACTCCACTTTCCCGCCTGATCCCCATATCCCTTGATTCCCTTCGTGTCCAAAAATCTATCTATCTCAGTCTTGAATATACTCAACGGCTGAGCATGCACAGCCCTCTGGGGTAGAGAATTCCAGAGATTCATAATCCTCTGAGTGAAGAAATTTTTCCCCATCTCGGTCCTAAATGGCCGACCCCTTATCTTGAGACTTTGACCCCTAGTTTTAGACTCTCCAGCCAGGGGAAACAGCCTCTCATCGTCTACCCTGTGAAGCCCTCTAAGGATTTTATACGTTTCAATGAAATTATCTCTCATTCTTCTAAACTCCAGAGAATATAGGCCCGTTTTACTCAATCTCTCCTGAAAGGACAACCCTCTCATCCAGGAATCGACCTAGTGAATCTTCATTGCACCCCCTCTAATGCAAGTATATCCTTCCTTAGGTAAGGAGGCCAGTAGTGCTCTTTTGTGCTGCCCTTGCAGTTTACTTATAGAATCATAGAATGGTTATAGCATGGAAGGAGGCCATTCGGCCAGTCGAGTCTGTGCCGGCTCTCTGCAAGAACAATCCAATTCCTTTTTGAAAGCCACGATTGAATCTGACTCCACCACCCCCTCAGGCAGTGCATTCCAGATCACAACTACTCGCTGTGTAAATAAGTTTTTTCTCATGTCGCCTTTGGTTCTTTTGCCAATCACCTTAAATCTATGTCCTCTGGTTCTTGACCCCTCCGCCAATGGACTCTCTTTCGACTCTGTTCAGGTCCTTCATCATTTTGAATACTTCTATCAAATCTCCTCTCAACCTTCCCTACTCTAAGGAGAACAACCCCAGCTTCTCCAGTCTATCCACGTAACTAAAGTCCCTCATCCCTGGAATCATTCTACCGAATCTCTTCTGCACCCTTTCTAAGGCCTTCACATCCTTCCTAAAGTGCGGTGCCCAGAACTGGACACAATACTCCAGTTGTGGCCGAACCAGTGTTTTATGAAGTTTCATCATAACCTCCCTGCTTTTGTACTCTATGCCTCTATTTATAAAGCCCAGGATCCTGTATGCTTTCTTAACCACTTTCTCAACCTGCCCTGCTACCTTCAATGATTTGTGCACATATACCTCCAGATCTCTCTGTTCCTGCATTCCTTTTAGAATTGTACCCTTTAGTTTATATTGCCTCTCCTCATTCTTCCTACCAAAATGTATCACTTCACATTTTTCTGCGTTGAATTCATCTGCCACGTGTCCGCCCATTCCACCAGCCTGTCTATGTCCTCTTGAAATCTATCACTATCTTCCTCACTGTTCGCTACCCTTCCAAGTTTTGTGTCATCTGAAAATTTTGAAATTGTGCCCTGTACACCCAAGTCCAAGTCATTAATATATATATAAAAAAAGCAATGGTCCTAGTACCGACCCCTGGGGAACACCACTGTATACCTCCCTCCAGTCTGAAAAACAACTGTTCACCACTACTCTCTGTTTCATATCATTTAACCAATTTCATATCCATGCTGCCACTGCCCCCTTTATTCCATGGGCTTCAACTTTGATGACAAGCCTATTATGCAACACTTTATCAAACGCCTTTGGAAGTCCATATACACCGCATCAACCGTATTGCCCTCATCAACCCTTTTTGTTACCTCATCAAAAAACTCAACCAAGTTGGTTAAACACGATTTGCCTTTAACAAATCCGTGCTGGCTTTCCTTTGTTAATCCACACTATACATCGTCTTCCAGCTGGGAGTTAGGACAAACTGAAGAGGAGAAAATAGGGTGGGGCATTTCTTTCAAATTAAATGAAAGATTTTACTTAATTTTGTCTCCAATCAACAACCTGAGACTAACAATGTGTCTCGTACAACTCCACGATTAAACTGCAGGAAATTGATGCAAGTGAGGAGCCTACAGGTTGTCACTTTTTCTTGTCCAAACATGGATGCTCTTTTGTATACAGCAGCCTGTTGAGTGGCCTAAGTACTTATAAAATTCAGTTATCTGTAGGGTGAAATTTAAATGACAGATTGCTCAAGTGACTTAGTCTTAATTCCAAATGACTGCTAACCAGGAAGTCAACATTTAAGGACTGAAGTGATATTTTACAGATCCTTTAGGTAGAATCAGTCAAAATTAAAACATGTGAAACACAGAGAAACTTGTAGCTCAGTAAAGTCATTTCTCTGAAGTTGATCAAATAATAGATCAAAATACCTTTGAGCATAACCAGTCGAATACTGTAATCATCTGGATTCTAGTGTACCTCCCAAAGTTATCGTTGACTTGTCTTTTTTCAAGGCTGAAGAGACCCGACAAGCCTGTCATTCCTCATAACTTCCCTGGGGATCAAGCCTTGTTGCATTGCCTGTGGGGCCTGGATGGACTCCTTATGTTACAGTGACCAAAACATTATGCGGTGGTCCAGGTACAACTTAACTAGATTACTTCAGCACGACTTGGCGGAGCATATGAAATCAACTGATTTGGTAACATAACCTAGCATCCTGTTTGCTTTGTTTAATGCTGCTTCGTATTGCTCAGACATGGTAAGTGATGAATCAACCAACTTTCCTTAACAAGTTCTATTCCACCATAGAGTATGTGTGCCTCATATTTTTGCGTGCATTTGTCTGTATGTACACTGGCCAGAGAGCTTTACTGGGCAGGGAAAAGGAAAAACAGATTTGGGGGGAGGAAACATGGTTCTTGAAGAGGCTTTTGAAAGCACAGAAGGAGGTGACAAGGCAGAGATGGTAAGGGAGAAATATCCAGAGGTAGAGATATCCAGAGGACAAGGGCACAGCGGCTGGAGGAACAGCAGAGGAAGTACGGAACAAAGAGTAAGCTGTTTAGGAACAGAAGTAGGCCATTCAGCCCCTTGAGCCTGTTCCGTCATTCAGTTAGATCTTGGCTGATCTGTACCTCAACCCCATTTGCCTGCCTTTGATCCATATCCCTTGATACCCTTACCTAACAAAAATCTATCGACCTCAGTCTTGAAAGTTTCATTTTATCAAAGAGTAAAAAGTCTTCTTAATTGAATTGAATCATCAAGATTGCGGCCCATGGAATAAAGGGGGCAATAGCAACATGGATACAGAATTGGCTAAGGCTCAGGAAACAGAGAGTAGTGGCGAATGGTTGTTTTTCAGACTGGAGGGAGATGCAGAGTGGTGTTCCCAGAGGTCAGTGCTGGGACCGCTGCTTTTCTTGATATATATTAATGGTGTACAGGGCACAATTTCAAAATTTGCAGATGACACAAAACTTGGAAGGATAGTAAACAGTGAGGAGGATAATGATAGACTTCAAGAGGATATAGACAGGCTGGTGGCATGGGCGGACACGTGGCAGATGAAATTTAATGCAGAAAAATGCGAAGTGATACATTTTGGTAGGAAGAACGAGCAGAGGCAACATAAACTAGAGGGCACAACTTTAAAAGGGGTACGGGAATAGAGAGATCTGGGGGTATATGTGCACAAATAATTGAAGGTGGCAGGGCAGGTTGAGAAAGCGGTTAAAAAAGCATACGGGATCGTGGGCTTCATAAATAGAGGCATAGAGTACAAAAGTATGAAAGTCATGATGAACCTTTATAAAACACTGGTTCGGCCACAACTGGAGTATTGTGTCCGGTTCTGGGCACTGCACTTCAGGAAAGATGTGAATGCCTTAGAAAGGGTGCAGAAGAGATTTACTAGAATGATTCCAGGGATGAGGGACTTTAGTTACGTGGATAGACTGGAAAAGCTGGGGCTGTTCTCCTTGGAACAGAGACGGTTGCGAGGAGAGGTATTCAAAATCATGAAGGGTTTAGACAGAGTAGGTAGAGAGAAACTGTTCCCATTGGTGGAGGGGGGGGGGTCAAGGACCAGAGGACATAGATTTAAGGTGATTGGCAAAAGAACCAAAGGTGGCATGAGAAAAAACTTTTTGATACATTGAGTGGTTAGGATCTGGAATGCACTGCCCGAGGGGGTGGTGGAGGCAGATTCAATCATGGCCTTCAAAAGGGAACTGGATAAGTGCTTGAAAGAAAAAATTTGCAGGGTTACAGAAAAAGGGCAGGGGAGTGGGACTAGCTGGATTGCTCTTGCATAGAGCCGGCACGGATTCGATGGGCCGAATGGCCTCCTTCTGTGCTGTAACCTTTCTATATTCTATAGTAAATTAATTGAACAAGTGGTCACGTGCTGTAGCACCAATCTAGATAACTTTTTCCAGGTTTTTCACTGGATTTGCCATTAACCTGCTAACTTTTAACAACATATGTCTTTTTGTATTTACTTTCCCACATGCTCCAGGTGACTGGACACTGTTAATGTTAGACTCTATTATCATAGTTTACCTGGCATTACTAAGCATTGTAAATGTTCTTTCTGGTCATATTTAAAGAGCTGATATCAGCAAAAAGAAACCTTTGACTATCATCAAGTTACAAATAATTGCAAGGGTGATAGAATTCTTTAGAGCTCTTTTAACGCAACTAAGCAAATTCTATTTTTTTCTTGGTGTGGATCGGTAGCTTTTTCTTTTTTCTATGAAGTTACTTTCTCCCCATTCTTGATTGGCATCTAGAGGTGCGCAGGGGCAGCTTCAAGAGAATTCTGTCTGGTTTTCTCTTCCTTCCCCTCAAGGATGTGCTCCTACACATCCTCCTTCAGCAAATACTCATCCCAGGTGTCACATGCTGAGTTAAGGGATTGTGACTCGTGAGTGAGATTTGCCATTACTTTTCTGACGCAGTCTTTTATTCATTTCTCTTTGCAGTTTTAATTTAGCTGCTGCGGGCACAATTTTTGTGTATGAAACGATTAAGCTAAAACTGTAAATAGAAATGAATCTTCCCAATATTAATTTAACTTAAAATTAAAAGGCTGCATCATAAAAATAAAATTAGGATTAGAATCTGTGCATTGCTGGTTTGTCAAAAAAAATACTGTTACCTGTGTAGAATCAACTTTTACAAATAGCTCTGACACCATGAGTTTTAACCAGCTAGGGTTCCCACTCGTAATCGCTATCCAGGGACATCTACTGGAAAGTATACAAGTATGGACAATGTATGAGGAAGGAGTCGGGCTGGGCTGGGCTGTGGTGCCCAATACCTCCCTGAACAAACAGCCTGCTGACAATCTGACTTCACATGTGATGAAAGGCCACAGGGGTGAGACACCAGATAACAGCCAGTAGCCTGGAAGTGTTCCCCAGGAGACAGTGCCATTAGGAAAGGGGTGGAGAAATGGAGTGAAAACTGGGAAAAAAATACACTAATGTTTCTATTGATGGCTCGAAGTGTCACATACATACTCTGATCATGGACTAAATGCTTCAAGGCTATGCTAGAAAATGGCTCATACACGTACATCCAAAGTCACTTATATTAAGCTACCTGTGTAATTATGTAAACTACTGTAAGGTTGATAAATGGCCCTTCATTTTCATGCTCCTTTCCTCTTTTAATACTTGCGTAAATAAGCCACCTCCCAAGCTGCTCTATACCATCAATATCAGACTCCAATGAACGTATCTTCTGTCTGTTTGAGGTTCTGTCAAGAGTGGGCCCATGGCACTATACAATAAGTGGTGCTTCTAAAACAGAGGAGGGGAAATTCATTTTGGGTGGTAGCACAAAACGAGTGGTATGGTATCAGCTGTCCGTTATATTCCCTGCCCCGTATTCAGGTCCATTGTCTTCAATTGAACTGAATATCAAGCGGGAGGTATACCCGGCGGCCTCTACAATACCGCCTGTTTAGCGCCACCGCCCAAGGCAAATTTCTATCCTAGAACCTCTTATTAGCTCACACTTGCAGAATACTATTTTTATTCCACAGTGTGGGATGACCCTCTAACAGTGGGATTATTTCTAGACATACTACTGACAACAGGAATTGATGGAATTGTCACTGGAAATAGCATTTGCACTAAAATGCACAGGAAAATGAATTTACAAGAGTGCTTACAGTCATTGGTACTGAGGAGATGTCTCTCCTTTATGGAATATGAGACCCAGGCAGTGCCACAACAACAACAACTTGCATTTATATGGCGCCTTTAACATAGTATAACATCCCAAGGTGCTTCATAGGAGTGTTATCCACTAAAATTTGACACTGAGCCACATAAGGAGATATTAAGTCAGGTGACCAAAAGCTTGGCCAATGAGGTAGGTTTTAAGGAGCACGTTAAAGGAGGAGGGAGAGGTAGAGAAGCGGAGAGGTTTAGGGAGGGAATTCCAGAGCTTAGGCCCTAGGCAGCTGAAGGCACGGCCGCCAATGGTGGAGCGATTAAAATCGGGGATGCACAAGAGGCCAGAATTGGAGGACCGCAGAGATATTGGAGGGTTGTAGGGCTGGAGAAGGTTACAGAAAAGTGTTTGCGAAGTGTTGGCGCTGAGCTGAAATTCTGGGAGGATTGTGCAATGTATCCAACTATTAAGACTGTTGCCCTTAGTCTGATTTCTATGTTCAGTTCCAGCTGGAGTGTTAATCTGTTTTTCTCTACCCCTCAACATGTCGAAATCAAAGGACAGATCTGTTCTAACTGATGCTCACACTGCAAAGTTGTTATGTTCATGTACAACCATGTAGAAAGCACAGGGCTGATTTCCCTGGGTGAGTGTTTTCTGGGGCAAAGTGAGCACAATGCACACCCAGGATGCACTACAGCACTTGCATTTCCTGAAGACCCTCATTCCTTGGACTTTGGGCACTGCTGGAGATGCTTTATTGGGAGATATCAGTATACCTAGTGGTATATTTTAATTTAAGGCACTTTCACCATAATGAAGTGCCATGGATTGTGGATCTCAAGCTGTCAGCAGCACTCTTGGATATAAATCATCTGATGACTGTAGAGCTGACAGTAGAGGAGACCCAAATTTGGTATCCCTCTCCCAGGACCTGAGCTGTAATATAAAAGGGCATGAAATTGCAGATCTTTTGTTGGATAAAAATTACTTATCTGGCTGTTGAGTGTTGAAACCTGATAACTTGGTGTAAATAGAGAAATATTTCTGTCTGCAATATAAAAATACTACTACGGTTCTCAAAAAGGTTTCAATGTATCTGTTTCTAAAACGTCTGGGATTGTCTTTCCCTCCAGGATGAAAGCAAAGTCAACCCCAGGCTCCTTTTCTCTACTGCTGGTTAAGGACGAGCTGCCTCCCCCGAAAGGGTGCGGGATTCACATGGAAAAAAATGGAACCAACCACAGAGGCACTTGGGAAATCTCCAAATTTCCCATATGGTCAATGTACCCCCGCCACCAACCATCTCCTTAAACCCCTTTCCCCGTCCCCTCCAACCTCACCTCGTAACAATAAGTTTGAGGAGCCAACGGATTTCTGTGTCACAAAGACAGAGACCGTCCATTCAGCTACTTCCACCTTTTCCTATTAATGCAAACCCTCCATCCCACTCCGTCTCTGACATTGAACCCCATCTCTGTCCAGTTTCTCTTCTATCTTCCTCCTGTGCTCTCCAAGCTCATCCAAGTCCATGAAACTGATCTGGTCCCTTGAACACATTTCCATAAAACTGCTGACCATCCAACCTCCCTTCCTGGCCCCCATGACTTTGTAAATGGTTCCCTCTGCTCAGGCACTGTCCTCCTCCTTTTCAAAACTGCTGCCACCACTCCACTTCTCAAAAAACTCACTCTCGACCCTGCAGTTCTTGCTAACTTCTACCCCAACATCCCATTCCTCTTCAAGGTATTGAACATGCCATTGCCTTCCAGCTCTGTGCCCAACTCTTTCCCACAACTCCCTATCTGAATCCTGCAATTCAGTTTCAGCACTGAAACAGCCCTAAACTAAGTCGTGAATGACAAATCTCTGTGATTGTGGTGCTTTATTCCTCTTCATTTTCCTCGATCTCGCTGCAGCATTTGACACAACTGACCATATCACCCTCCTACAATGCCTCTCCTCCACTGTCCAGCTCTGTTGGAACTGCCTTTGCTTGGTTCCACTCTCACTGATCCAATCGTAGCCAGAACACCTCCAGCAGTGGCTTCTCTACAATACATAACTTCTTCCTACTGATGAGTATGTGCACATTTTGTACATGGGTATTTTTTTGGTTTTTTGTCCAGAGAATAAATGGACGGTTAGCAGTTGAAAATCGTTCCCTTTTTCTATATCACATAGGCTAACAATATGAAAACAGATGTGCAAGTGGCTAATGCTCAGTCCACCTATAGCCACAATAAAACGGCAGCTCCCCCACATTCAGACTTAGTGGCATTTTACATTTGTTATCACTGACACTTGGCTTGTAAAGAGCTAAAACATCTCACATGGTGGGGTTCGTAGAATCACAGAATCTTATAGCACAGAAGGAAGCCATTTGGCCCATCGTGCCTGTGCCGGCTCTTTGAAAGACCTGTCCAATTAGTCCCACTCCCCTGCTCTTTCCCCATAGCCCTGCAAATTTTTCCTTTTCAAGCAAATGTACAATTACCTTTTGAAAATTACTGTTGAATCTGCTTCCACCATCCTTTCAGGCAGTGCATTCCAGATCATAACAACTTGCTGCATAAAAAAAGTTCTCCTCATCTCCCCTCTGGTTCTTCCAATTACCTTAAATCTGGGTCCCCTGGTTACCGACCCTCCTGCCAGTGGAAACAGTTTCTCCCTACTTACTCTATCAAAACTATTCATAATTTTGAACACCTCTATTAGATCTCCCCGTAACCTTCTCTTCTCTAAGGAGAACAATCCCAGCTTCTCTAGGTGTTCTGTGGGTCATGAGGCACGTAAACTGCTTTGTTTATATCTCAGTTCCTCCAAAGGCAGCACTATGATATAAAGGGCGGGGGAGGGGGGTGGGGAAGAGTTGCTAAGGAGCCAGTAGCAGTGGCATCTCCTCTTTACTAGTTTGCAGGTAATGGCATTCTGTCTCACAAAGCAGCCACTCAGCCTAACAGCTTGCAGCTCGTTCCCCAGCTGTCACTTTCTCTTTCTGCTTCCAGTGAAACGTCTTCCAACGTAACCAGCTAACCACTTGTTAATGAAAGGCTAATTGGGTCTGTCTAGACAGGAAAACAAAACCCCACAATAATCCCAGCCACCTGCTGGGCCAATCACTTCAGGGCTAAAGTTACAACCTTCCCCCAGCCTTGGGGTCAAAGGGATTGACTACATTATATAAAATCTCAGCACTTGCTACATTTCCACACTGGTTCCTGCCCCTTTCAGTGAATTTGCATTTAAAAAAAGATCATTTGTCGATGGAGATGTCACACTTCAAAATGGTTTTATTCACCCCCTCTGAAATGTCATTTAATGTAAAGAGGGCTAATTTACAGCCTGCTATCTGTCAGAGGCAGGCAAATGTAAATCACAAGCTAAACAATGCATGTATCATTTCACACCAACACTACTCTCCTAATACTTGATCCCATGCTTCGCAGATAAATCTTTTTAGTTCCAACAATTTTACCGGCAATCAGGCTTCCCCAGGCTTGAATTTTGAGGAAATGAATAGGTAAGAGCAACTGAATTTTAGCCCTACTCATCCTTAAAAAAAAGCTGAAATATTAGGTGCTAAGGTTGCTCCGCAGGCATTTTTGCAATACGAATGCAGATCTGATCTCCCTCCATCAGCTACACTCCCTGTGTAAACAAACCCACCTCCCTTATCCCAACTGCATCAAAAATCCCAGAAGATGTGGGTCTATGATTCTGCTGTCAGGATAAGAGTGTTGGTCCTGCACGTTTGATGTTTGTGGGGTTCTGTATAAAAGTGGAGTCCAGCACACCTGGTGAGACCACTGTGAATCAGGAGAGCCCAGCACCAACGGCACTCTCCCAAAACTGCGGGATGTGTAAGCATGAAAATAAAAGCACCTTTTATAAAGAAAGACTTGCATTTATATAGTGCCCTTCACGACCTCAGGACGCCCCAAAGCGCTGCATAACCAATTAAGTCCTTTTTTTTTGGAAGTGTAGACACTGTTGTAATGTAGGAAACGTGGCAGCCAATTTGCACACAGCAAGCTCCCACAAACAGCATTGAAATAAATGACCAGATCATCTTTTTTAGGTGTTGGTTGAGGGATAAATGTTGGCCAAGACATTGGGGGAATTCCCTTGCTCTTCTTCGAATAGTGCCGTGGGATCTTTTATGTCCAACTGAGAGAGCAGACGGGGCCTCGGTTTAGCATCTCACCCAAAAGACAGCACCTCTGATAATGCAGCACTCCCTCAGTACTGCACTGAAGTGTCAGCCTAGATTCTGTTCTCAAGTCGCCGGAGTGAGGCTTGAACCTATGACTTACTGACTCGGAGGCGAGAGTGCTACATTGGGCTTACCAGTCTTTGGTATGTACTTGATATATATGCTCAGTATGAAAGTATTCTATTTGTCCTCAACTGACGTTTTCTTGAATACTGCTTCTCATTCAATGTCTTTAAGCTTTTCCCTCATTCCCTTTTAAAGCTGTACACTTGGGTACTGGTTCACAGTTCATGTCAAATTAAGCTGACTAGTGGCAGGCAGATGAGGCCTGTGCCTCACGATACCAAGGCTGGGAGGGAGTTTGGCAGTCGCCTCACTTCCCACCCACCTGATTCTCGCTCCTGGTTAAAATCGGGACTAAAATGTATATCACTGTGTGGGTCGAGAGATGCAGATCTATATGTACGCAGGACTTCAGAAAGTACAGCAAACATCATCAGCAGTGGTAATCCATTGACAAACTATTTTATAAGACCACACCTGGAGTACTTCTTTAAGCTTTCTAATGGATGGCAAACCCACACATTAGTACCCGTGTATTACTCTGATTGTTGCTGATCTGCACAGTGATACTTTGTGGAGAATTGAATTACAAGAACATTAGATCCTATTGACCCACAAACACTGCGCTGCTGTTGACTACATTTCTTATAAAATGGCTCCTCTTTCTTTGATGTGCACATGACAGCAAAAGAGAGGAAAATCTGAGCGCATCCCCACAAAAGCCAACACCATCCAGACATCCATTTCTTTCAGTGTCTCAGGTATCTGAGGCTCTTGTCAGCATTCCCCGATAGCTAGTTTCCTGAATTAGTGCAAGAGCAAGTCAAACACACATTGTACCATACCAACAGGCCGGTGTCTGGTCAATTGCACACGTGTGGTTGATGAAAAAAACTGAATGTTCTTGTATCCTCTAGACGCGACTATTCCAATGCTCTGTTGGCCGGCCTCCCATCCTCCACACTCCATAAACTTCAGCTTATCCAAAACTCTGCTGCCGTATCCTATCTCGCACCAAGTCCTGCTCACCCATCATTCGCTGACCTACATTGGCTCCTGGTGCCCTAATGCCTCAAATTTAAAGTTCTCATCCTTATGTTTAAATCCCTTCATGGCCATACCCCTCTTTATCTCTGTAACTATCTCCCACCCTACAACCTTCCAAGAACTCTGCATTCCTCCAATTCTGGCCTCTGGTGCATCCTCTACTCACTTCGCCTCACAGTGGCAGCTATGCCTTCAGCCACCTAGGTCCCAAGATCTGGAATTTCCTCTCTAAACACCTCTGCCTCTCCACCTCCCTCTCCTCCTTTAAGACCCTCCTTAAAACCTACCTCTTTGACCATGCATTTGGTCACCTTTCCTAATATAATCTTCTTTGGTTCGGTGTTGATTATGGTCTGATTACGCTTCTGCAAAGTGTCTTAGGATGTTTTAGTATGTTAAAGGCACTATTTAAATGAAAGTTGTTGTTGTTGTTAGTCCAGAAAATTGTGTCAGGCCTAAGCAAGTGGTTAGTACCATCATGTCCTTCAGCCTCAGTTTGGAACCAAGGCTCCACTACCTTTTTTACTCTTTGCCTTCTCAACAGATGGTCATTTGCCACCTTTTTTTCTTTGCATTCTACTTCAAGTCGACTGACTTTTGCTTGGTGTTATCATAGCCTTCTTAGTTTGGATATCCAGAAAGGCTTTAGGTCCCTTTTTCAAATCCGTTCCCTTGTGACAATTAAAAAAGTGAACACTACCAAACAGCTGATCTTAACAGTGGCAACCTCAGAAATGGGCATTCATATAAGCAATCATAACTACACTCTTGAGCACAGAATTACGGTGTACCAAATGCTCCCACTCACTTCCATTCTACAATTTTTTTTCATCCAAGCATTATCCTTAAATTGATGATCCATCCATTAAATTCACTAAGAAATATTAGGACTGATTTTTCTCGCACCCTATGCCTCAATGTAGCACTAGTCAGGCAGAGCACACCCAAAGTGTATCTTACCGGATATGATTTGAACCCACTTACATTTCTAGTTTAGGTCATTTACATAGGTCAGATACTTCCCTGGTGCTGGATTGCCCCCCACCACCTGGCAGTGCCTATCACCTGGAAGGGGGGAGAAAAGACAGACAATGCTGTAGGCCTGTTTTTGGACTGTAGCCCCCATCCTGTTGGACACTAAGGGAATCAAGGGATATGGGGATAGGGTGGGAAGGTGGAGTTGAGGTAGAAGATCAGCCATGATCTTATTGAATGGCGGAGCAGGCTCGAGGGGCCCAATGGCCCATTTCTTATGTTCGTATGTTCCTATCCCCGATCCTCTTATTCTTCAACCTGCAAAAGAAGGTACTTACCTTCTGCACGGCTCCAACAGGTGGCACCCAGGTTCCACTCGTTTCTAAGCAGGGCTGGGTGCAAAGTCTATGGTTCACTTTATCTGGGCGCACTTTTAAATGGGCAAGAAAATGAGGAAAAGAGCCTGTTATGTCCCTCTGACCTCTTCTGCATGAGATATCCGCACTTGCACCCAATTTGAGTCTAAATGTTCTTTTCTCCTCCCTCCCCCGGAAACCCTGGATATCCTAGGATAACACAAAAGGGGTTGAGACCTGGGAATAATGGGTCTCTGCTCCTTTCCCTTGGCTTTGGGATTGGAAACTGAGCATTTTCTTCTCCTGTTACAAAGGAAAGTTGGCCCAAATATAATTGTGTGTTAGATCTTTGCTTCTTTAAATTTTGGTTTTACATGCATTTAATTACTGAATAAATGAGTTGCAAACTGTGTGATTTTTCTGTACTTTACAGAAAGTCGAACCCAGCATAATATTTCTTGGCAAGCAAGTTCTATATTTATCTGACCTTTGTGCTTATACGCTAGTGTGTCACATTTCTTGTGCTGTTAGTCCTTGCAGAGAAAATCAGGGCATTATGAAGAGAAACCCATCAAGTAAATGAGGACACAGGGCCCCACCTTAGAAAATTGAAGATCCTTCACCAGAATTTGCAGTAGCAGCTGGAGCAAATCAACTGACATCAGCAAAGCAAGGGCCCTATGAAGTTCAACGTTTCCATGGAACAACCCACTTGCATTTTCTAAACAGCTTGTTTCAGTAGGACAGCAGATTTTTCAGCAAAAGGTTAGGCAATAAGGTCTTATCACAATTCAAAAATCCACTCAGAATACACCAACCACCATTAGCTGAGAACCACCTGAATGTTAAGAGAACAGAGACCATAGATGTGTCGGGCCTGCACAGCCCGCCACATCCGATATGCTTCATGCAACATGTAATGTAAACTGTTGCTTATGATGCATGATATAGTTGGAAGTCAGTCACACAACAGGAAATTAGCAGGGTGACATCAAAGAACTGGCACCGTGTTAAAATCGTGGTGCCCATTTTTTAGGCGTCCCGAGTAGCTGCCTAAAACAGGCATTAGGTCCCTTGAATATGTTAATAAGGGGCCTAACGCCTGGCAAAGGAGCCTTTCTAGAAATTGGGCTGCCCTAAGCAGAGCAGAGCAGAGCAGGTCTTGTTCCACTCAGCTTTTCTGGACGTGGATTCGGCTTCCATTGAAAAGTAAGCAAATTTTTTTTTTCACAATTAATGCGGAGCTGGAAGGAGCAGGAGAGTTCCTTTGGGCTAGACAGTAATTGTGCCAGCCACTGCTGGCTGGAAAAGGGCTCCCTCCCATTCTCCTCCACCCCCCTTCCCCCTCCCAGGACTTGGCTGAGGGCCACTGCTGGTGAGGCAATCGGCCTTAAATTCAATCATGCAGAAGGGCGAGCTGCCTGTTGAGGCGCAAAAGGAGCCAACAGCATGCTTGGAATATGTAGATAAGACCCAAGGCCCAATTTTGGGCAGGCCCTGGGCCTCTCTGTTTGGATGCATGCTGCTCGCGAAGCGCCGATTCCAGGCCCAAAAACGGACACAGACAAATTTCTCACCCAGTTTTCTCACAGTTAAGAAAGCATATATGCAGAGAGTATGCAGCCCATCAAACCTGCCGCACAGTCTATCTTTTCTATTTAATATCTCTATGGTAAAGTTCTGTATAAATACCGCACTTACAGAACTCCCAATGATATCAAGCAAAGCTCCAGAATATTCATTATTCATTGAGTTATGGAATGGACTGCAACCTATCGCAGTAAACACTGACTCGGTGAGGAATTGAAAGGGAAATAGATCAGTCCCTGACTCTGCTAGATGTAGTAGACGGCTCTCAACCTCAGCATCCTTTTTGGTCCTAAGCTGAGCTTCAAACTCCATATCCTTTACAACAGAAAAACTGGCTACTTCAACTTCCAAAACATCTCATTCATGCCTTTGTTCCTTCAGACTCAACTATTCCAACAGTCCTATGGCTGGTTTTTCATCCTGCCTAAACTTCAACATCTAATATGCTGCCAAATCCTATCCTGCACAAACTCCCGCTCAACCATCACCCTTGCCCTCGTTGACCTGCACTGGCTTCCAGACATTAATGACTCAAATTTGAAATATTTTCCCTACTGTTTAAATCCCTCCAAGTCCTCACCACTCCCTATTTCTGTAAGCTCCTCCAGTGCTAACACAAGCCCCACTCCCCCCCCCATAAACTCTCACTTGTCCATCCCACCGTCCCTCATCCCACCATTAGAGACCGTGCCATCAGCTATCTTGGCCCTACACTCTGGAATTCCTTCCCTAAACCCATGTGTCTCTTCACCTCTCTCTCCTCCTTTAAGACTCTCCTAAAAACCCAACTCTTTGACCAAGCTTGTGGTCACTCCTCAGCATCCATTTTTTGCCTTGTGTCTCTGTGAAGGACCTTGGGATGTTTTTCTATGTTAAAGGGGCTATATAAATTGTTGTTTTGGTGATGGTAGTAGTAGTTGTTGTAGTATATAAATTGTGGCAAGATAAAGATTGAGTACTAATTCAGGACCTGAATGATGCATATACCTGGAGTGACTGAACAACATTTTCTTTCTTCTTCACTCTTTTGTACTTATCCTAATTCCCTCCTCTCATTTCCTCTGCCTCACACCACGATTCCTCGAGTTTCTGATTTAGTTGGGCCAATGGAGGAAGCGCTCAATAAAGACAAATGCCAGTAATTTCCACAGGAATTCTCCCGATCCCCAGCTGTAACATTAGTGAGAGATCAGCGGAAATAAAAGGCCGTTTACAAAAGAACAGGAGTAGGCCATTCAGCCCCTCGAGCCTGTACCGCATTCAATGAGATCTTGGCTGATCTGTGACCTAACTCCATATACCCGACAATGCCGTTTCTCTGAGGTTTCCACTGATCTTCCACCAAAGTTATGGCAGGAGATCGGGAACCACCGCAGAAATTCGACTCCAAAGTGTTTCTTGTCAGGGAAGGAGATTCATGTGAACTGTCTCTTGCTTCACTGAGATCAGTCTGAGAACAGCATTTACAGATGTCTTTTTTTTACAAGGAATGATGCATAACAAGGAGGGAATAAAAAGAGGTGGAGAAAATAGCTTACAAAGTGAGAAAAGAGGTAAATATAAAAACAAATTAAGTGTTTATTCACAAATGAATCCCACTAATGATATAAATGATCCTACGCTTTATACCAATCCCTGCCCCCATCTACCAAGATTTGTCTCCAATAAAAACAATCACATTTACCGAGGAAAACATTCATGTTCATGCTCGATTTATGTCCTGCTATTGGCTGCAACGCAAAACAACTGCAGTCCAATCTAACAATAGGGGTGTCGACAACAGCATGACATTCTGAGTCGTCTCAAAGGACAGCACATTGCTAACTTCCTGCTTTAGACCACAGTGTCTCCAGAGAAGGGATCCTGAAGAGTCAGATTCTGTACTCACCTCCTTCCATTTCCTCCTGCCAGTTCCTACTGCTGCTTGCAGGTGAGCTGGGCGAAGGGTAAAATTCCCCACCTGGACTAGTGTCAATATCATCTTCCATTGAACCAGATTTGTGTCTTTTACTCCTGTGGGGAAAAGAAAGACTCCGTCTACCACTTTGAATGTACAAAGTTCACATGTAGTATTTTTTATATTGTGCTCTTTTTGCCTCGACACATGCTTAGGAAAATAGATACTGGAACTGAGTTCCCAAGTGTGTTAAGTCTCAATGTTTTGCTCCGTTGTGATGCAGGAACAATTCCCTCTAGATTACTGGGAAGTGTTCTGCACAATCTCTCTCTATAAATATATTAACGTTTTGAACTGCAACAGGCACACTTCAGGCGTCACCGTTTGTCACAATGGCAGATTTCTCCACTATATTAAAAAAATATATAAAAAGAGAAAGAAACAGTCATTTCCTGATGGTTTCAGAGACTTTACTCCAGTTACTGCAAATCCTGTAAGTAACCTCAGGATATGTCCTAGAGAAGCTTTAAATTGAACTCAGGATGTCCCCATTTAAAACATATGTCCTTGTGGCCTTAAAGAGACAGGCCAGTTACACACAGTGCTCCCATAGCAGCAAAATAATACATTATGCATTAGATAGTCTGATACTTCATCATGTTGTAAAACAGCATTTCTTCTGATTTACCATGAGCATGCCACGGGAGACGTGTTGATACATTGTATTATGATAATACAATAGCAGCCGTATAGTGGGAGAATTCTTTCAGTGAGTAAAGCATTCCCTTTATCCAAGCTTTCCTATTTTGCAAGCATTATTACAAGTATGTGCAGTGATCCCACTTGTAGCAGCTTATCATGTACATGTCCATGGACTTCACTGCTTTCAGCAGCTTTACAGTCAGTGATCATAGGGTGTAATTGTGATTGCTCCATCTCTCCTGTGCAGTTAGTAGGGGTAACTCAATACCAGCTATCTGTGACTGCCAGGGCCTCAGTTACCCACAGAGAGGGAAAGAAAGTTGAACACAGGAACAGGAGCATGCCATTCAGTCCCTCAAGACTGTTCCTCCATTCAATTAGATCATGGCTAATCTGTATCTTAATTCCATCTGCCCGCCTTGTTTCCATAACCCTTAATACCCTTGTCTAACAAAAATCTATCAAAACAACTCAGATACATCTATGCAGCCAACACAAGAGTGATATTGGCAGAGGCCCCCGAGCGGGTCACCAGTCTGCGCACTTGGTTGGAAGACCTGAAGCAAAGTGACTTTAAAAAAAAATTAAAATGGAGAAAAAGAGAAAAATACTAACTGACCATAAGAGTACTGCACCTCAGGACGAGACCTGCACGTTGAGGCACAGATCAGCCATGATCTAATTGAATGACGGAACAAGCTTAAGAGGCTAAATGGCCTTTCCCTATTCCTTAGTTCCTAATAGTAGAAGGCTACGGAAAAACAATTGCAACAATTGGTTCTGCAATACTTCATCAGCACTTAACAGAATGGATCACAGTTCTTGATTATCTGGAGGGAATAAACCACAATTGCTTTTGTTTAAAATATTACATCCTTAAATCCAATAATGAATCAGTTGAGGCATTGACTAAAAAATGTAATGAATTAGCACCAAAGCCTGGACAGGCTTACAGACAAGGGATTTCCCTTAATCTACCGCTACAGGGAGGGACTTTCACCCACTGCCCTTGTCATTACCCAGCATGGTTATCTGGGTGAGGGATCATTAGCTGTTCGTGACAGGCTTCAGGAGTGATTCCCACCAGCAAGAAGCAGCCCGCCCTGGGCCCACAGGGTGATCCCTGAGGTGCTGCAGCATCAGAAGAGGCAGGAAGAAAGATTAAAGGCCCTGAAGACTGGAATAAGTATTACACTGAAGGCATCAGCTGAGAATTCAGCAGGTAAGGGATCAGAGGGAGAGGAGGCTTCTACTAGGTCCCGTTGTCCATTTACAGCATTTGAGGCCATTAATGCCAACACTCCGTGCCTTCTGCAACCTTTCACCAGGCGATGCTGGGAAGCGCCAGTAAGAGGGATTGACGTGGAGGGCAGGAAAAGGAAATCTCACATAACTGATTACAGTTTTGCGCTGAAACATTGCTTTGGTGAATTTCTTCCAGCGTTTGCTCTGCTTCCGAGATACCTCTGCTGAAACCCTCATTTATACAGCCCCGCTCCCATGAAAAAGCAGCTTACGCGAGTTTCCTGAATTTATGCCAATAATGCACTGGTGTAGATTTACGCTCGAAAGTGTGGGCGCAGCACGGCCCAAGGTCACCTGATATCAGCGTTACTGAGACTTTTGCAGTTTGATAACGATTTTGTTTGCGATTTAAAAACAAATGTTCCTACCATGACCTGCCCTACACTTGTGCTCTCATATTTTGGATTCCTCCCTCCCCCCAGTAAACAACGTTTTCAGAAAGACTAAGCAGCCAATATTGCCTTCCCAATGGGCATACCTCTGTTTTGCGTAATACTGGACAGGAGGAGGAGGAGCAGCAGAGGTAAGAGACTCTGAGGGTGAGGCGTCATGGCAGAAGATGGCAGCCTACTCGTATTATCCCTATTGGCTGGCCTGCACTTTCTCTTGTTATAGGCCGGCTTTTACATTTCGGCCTAGGCTCCGCAGGAAATTTTGGCACAAATTTACATTGGCAAGAAACCGGCGTAAATTTTTGCTTAATTTCTGCATGGGTGCGATCCAGGAAATTTGGAGCCAATACCTCAGCTACGTCAATAGAATTAGATAAAATATTAGACGACCAACGATAAATAACTGAATACTGAAGTCTGACCATTGGAACATTGAACAGATGGTTGGTATTGAGTTACAATGCAGCAATTCAATCGAGTGATTCTGATCACTCTGGTGGTTTATGATTGCCAGCAGAAACTCAGGATCCAATTAATGTCTCAAATTCGCTGATGACTAGGTATAATAGTTTACAGCTTTTTTTTAAAATTGCTTTAGTTTTTCTTGTTGTCATCCAGCATTCCTGAGAAGCACGGCAGAGGTAGCGAGAGAGATGACAGATAATCCTGATCCATGACATGAAGGCATATGGCACCATTAGATTGGCCAAGTTCTGACTGAGGTACAGACGACAAAAAAACTTTGCAGCAAGAATATTTATGATTAAATTCACCATGCGACAGACAGAATTTTAAAACACAGAGACGGAAATTCTGATCCAGCATCGGGGGACTCTCCATTGTAGATGCCGGGGGGAGGGGGGCTGCAGAATGGAACGGAACCCAGTTCTGCTGGGATTCTGGACTGTTCAGAATAGGCTGGGAAATTCCGGTGGGGTTTGCCGTGGGCGCATCCTTCCACCTGCTCCCTTGGGGAGTCCCCAGGCCTCACCAGTAAATTCCGCCCACTCTACCTTCTCTGCATAATGAAAAGACAAGTATATTCAAAGCCCTGATATTTATTTTCTAATATGTGAATTAAATAAACAATCTCGATGGGAGATGATGGGTGGTGGGGAAATAGTCGACTTTAGCCCAAGATGGGTACAAAGTCGGTGGTAGGCCCGCCCAAGGCCACAGTCAGGAGGCCCAAACCGTTTTCAGGTTCGGGCCTCATTTAGATTTTACTGGGGGGTTGCTGGTGTCAAACCGGTGCTCTGCTACACCTCGCTGATTTCAGGTGGCAGAAAAAAAATCCAGTTTTTGCACGCAGCCTGCCAGCAGGTAGAGGCTGTTTCGGGGGGGGGGGGGGGGGGGGGTGGATCCTGGGGATGGTGAGAACGGCTGCTGGTTAAGCTCAATGCCTGGTATAACTGGGACTAGCATGTCCCGCCCACTTGTCCACTAAAATTGCAAGCGGGGCCCTACTTCAGGCATTGGACCTCGATTCGCACACGTTTACACAGCCTCCCCACCTGTTTTGGGTGGCAGTGCTGAGCGCCCATTTAAAGGCCTGGCTGAAAGGAGGCCCAAGAGGCCCACCAGATTTTCCTCTGCCAGTCGCCTGTTTTCAGACAAGAAACGGACAACTGGCAGTTTTTTTTTATTCGTTCATGGGATGTGGGCGTCGCTGGCGAGGCCAGCATTTATTGCCCATCCATAATTGCCCTTGAGAAGGTGGTGGTGAGCCGCCGCCTTGAACCGCTGCGGTCCGTGTGGTGAAGGTTCTCCCACAGCGCTGTTAGGAAGGGAGTTCCAGGATTTTGACCCAGCGATGATGAAGGAACGGCGATATATTTCCAAGTCGGGATGGTGTGTGACTTGGAGGGGAACGTGCAGGTGGTGTTGTTCCCATGTGCCTGCTGCTCTTGTCCTTCTAGGTGGTAGAGGTCGTGGGTTTGGGAGGTGCTGTCGAAGAAGCCTTGGCGAGTTGCTGCAGTACATCCTGTGGATGGTACACACTGCAGCAACTGTGCACTGGTGGTGATGGGAGTGAATGTTTAGGGTGGTGGATGGGGTGCCAGTCAAGTGGGCTGCTTTGTCCTGGATGGTGTCGAGCTTCTTGAGTGTTGTTGGAGCTGCACTCATCCAGGCAAGTGGAGAGTATTCCATCACACTCCTGACTTGTGCCTTGTAGATGGTGGAAAGGCTTTGGGGAGTCAGGAGGTGAGTCACTCGCCGCAGAATCCTACTCTTGTAGCCACAGTATTTATATGGCTGTTATAAGTTTCTGGTCAATGGTGACCCCCAGGATATTGATGGTGGGGGATTCGGCAATGGTAATGCCATTGAATGTCAAGAGGAAGTGGTTAGACTCTCTCTTGTTGGAGATGATCATTGCCTGGCACTTGTCTGGTGCGAATGTTACTTGCCACTTAATAGCCCAAGCCTGGATGTTGTCCAGGTCTTGCTGCACGTGGGCTTGGACTGCTTCATTATTTGAGGGGTTGCGAATGGAACTGAACACTGTGCAGTCATCAGCAAACATCCCCATTTATGACCTTGTGATGCAGGGAAGGTCATTGATGAAGCAGCTGAAGATGGTTGGGCCTCGGACACTGCCCTAAGGAACTCCTGCTGCAATGTCCTGGGGCTGAGATGATTGGCCTCCAACAACCACTACCATCTTCCTTTGTGCTAGGTATGACTTCAGCCACTGGAGAGTTTTCCACCTGATTCCCATTGACTTCAATTTTACTCGGGCTCCTTGGTGCCAAACTCGGTCAAATGCTGCCTTGATGTCAAGGACAGTCACTCTCACCTCACCTCTGGAATTCAGCTCTTTTGTCCATCTTTATTCCAAGGCTGTAATGAGGTCTGGAGCCGAGTGGTCCTGGTGGAACCCGAACTGAGCATCGGTGAGCAGGTTATTGGTGAGTAAGTGCCGTTTGATAGCACTGTCGACAACACCTTCCATCACTTTGCTGATGATTGAGAGTGGACTGATGGGGCGGTAATTGGCCGGAATTGGATTTGTCCTACTTTTTGTGACAGGACATACCTGGGCAATTTTCCACATTGTCGGGTAGATGCCACTTTTGTAGCTGTACTGGAACAGCTTGGCTGGAGGCGCAGCTAGTTCTGGAGCACAAGTCTTCAGCACTACAGCCGGGATGTTGTCGGGGCCCATAGCCTTTGCTGTATCCAGTGCACTCAGCCGTTTCTTGATATCACATGGAGTGAATCGAATTGGCTGAAGACTGGCTTCTGTGATGGTGGAGATATCGGGAGGAGGCCGAGATGGATCATTCACTCGACACTTCTGGCTGAAAGATGATTGCAAACGCTTCAGCCTTGTCTTTTGCACTTATGTGCTGGACTCTGCTATCATTGAAGATGGGGATGTTTACAGAGCTTCCTCCTCCCGTCTGTTGTTTAATTGTCCACCACCATTCACGACTGGATGTGGCAGGACTGCAGAGCTTTGATCTGATCCGTTGGTTGTGGAATCGCTTAGCTCTGTCTATAGCATGTTGCTTCCACTGTTTAGCATGCATGCAGTCCTGAGTTGTAGCTTCACCAGGTTGGCACCTCATTTTTAGGTACGCCTGGTGCTGCTCCTAGCATGCTCTTCCACACTCCTCCACTCCTTGTTGGTAATGATAGAGTGAGGAACATGCCGGGCCATGAGGTTACAGATTGTGATGGAATACAATTCTGCTGCTGCTGACGGCCCACAGTGCCTCATGGATGCCCAGTTTTGAGCTGCTGGATCTATCCCATTTAGCACAGTGATAGTGCCACACAACACGTTGGATGGTTTCCTCAGTGCGAAGACGGAGACTTCGTCTCCACGAGGACTGTGCGGTGGTCACTCCTACCAGTACCGTCATGGACAGATAGATTGGTGAGGACGAGGTCAAGTAAGTTTTTCCCTCATGTTGGTTCACTCACCACCTGCCGTAGGCCCCATCTGGCAGCTATATCCTTCAGGACTCGGCCAGCTCAATCAGTAATGGTGCTACCGAGCCACTGCTTGGTGATGGACATTGAAGTCCCCACCCAGAGTACATTCTGAGCCCTTGCTACTTCAGTGCTCCCTCCAAGTGGTGTTCAACACGGAGGAGGACTGATTCATCAGCTGAGGGAGGGCGGAAGGTGGTAATCAGCAGGAGGTTTCCTTGCCCACGTTTGACCTGATGCCATGAGATTTCATGGTGTCCAAAGTCAATGTTGAGGACTCCCAGGGCCACTCCCTCCTGACTGTATAATCACTGTACCGCCACCTCTGGTCGGTCTGTCCTGCCGGTGGGATAGGACATACCCAGGGATGGTGATGGAAGAGTCATCTGGGACATTGGCTGAAAGGTATGATTCTGTGAGTATGGCTGTGTCATGTTCTTGTTATGTCATTATTCTTATTATGACTTTTTTAAAGTGAGATTTTACAACTGAGTAGCTTGCTAGGCCATTAAGAATCAATCACATTGCTGTGGGTCTGGAGTCACATAAAGGCCAGACCGGGCAAGGATGGCAGATTTCCTTCCCTAAAGGGCATTCGTGAACCAGATGGGTTTTTAACAACAATCCGGTAGTTTCATGGTCTCCATTACTGATACCAGTATTTTAATTCCAGATTTTATTTAATTAATTGAATTTAAATTCCCCAGCTGCTATGGCGGGATTTGAACTCATAACTCCAGATTATTAGTCTGGGCTGCTGGATTACAAGTCCAGTAACATAACTACTATGCTACCATACTCAGTTGAAAATCCCCCCGATATCTCAAGATTTGGGTATGCTGGTGGTGTGATAACAATGGCACATTGAAGTCCTGTTTAGGCAGAGGAAGCAGCAATGCATGCTTTACAACTGCTCTCTGCATTCTATATCATATCAATACACTGGAAGCATTTGGAATTCACTTTTTGATCAAGAGTGCTAAAAACCAGTCAATTAAAAATAGTATTGGAAGTTTATACATTATTGCCTTTTCTGAGAAAATCATGGCCCCATTTATGAAAACAGTCCTGCAGTGTACAGTCCCTCGTGGGTTATATAGTTTGTCACTTACCCGCTCGATGAGCTGCTTGGCAAAGTTCTCCTCATCCCTGCACTTGGTGGGTTCAAATCGTAGGCCAAGTGACCTTGTAACTCTCCAAGAGAGAAATTCGGCCCTGTTCCTGTCACAATGGGAGCTAAAAATTAAAGAAATCAAAACATATTGTTAAAATTTGTAATCAAACTTGGGTTTAAAACTCTTTACAAGCCTATACGCAGCTCTAAACCGGAAGTTCAGTTTATGTAGATGCAACTTTATACCTAGTTACTGAGCACCTCTAACAACCACAAAAAACACTAAGGTTGAGTGATCTGAGTCCAAATGTTCACATTTCTTTCAAAATATTTACAAAAATTTGTTAAAAAAATATTTATAGTTCAGCAGTAGCACCTGCTGAGAGAGGTTAATCTGAATGTTCTCTGTATGCCTTGCTAAAGTTCCTAACTGGACTATGAATGAAATGTATGCTACTTCTTTAGCTTTCTCCACCCAGCTTCCCCTCATAAACATGAATTTTTTGTTGTGTAATACCATGCCATGCGTATTATTAGGTTCTGTTGGGTCCCACCACTGCTAAGAAGGTGGATGGGTTTCCAAATCTCTACCAATGGTTAATTGCTAAGAGATGCATGATAACAACCTGGTGATATCACCCCCACACCAGTTCCCCTCCCTTAATGCAGGCGGTCGCTGGTCAGCGCCACTCTGTCCAGTGCTGCTCAGATCAGGAGCTCAGCCAAGTTCCATCAAACCTACGTCCTTACACTATGTGACACTTAAGTTAATGCTCAAAAGCACTGTGCACCTGCCCTACCCTAGCAGCAGGTATTCAGTTTTTTTTGTGACATTTTAAATAGCAAACTTGCTGTGGTTCATCCAGAATACTGTTAAGTACAAATGATGCTATTGGTAACAGTTATACATTGATAACACAACTGCTTATTTCTTTACTCTTTCTAACAATGTGAGTCAGACCTTTGAAGTGGATTGTTTCCACATCAATCACCTTAAGGAAAGTCAAAGGGGAACTCTTGTATAGGATGTCGACTCCATCGGGAGCTACTAGTATTGGAAAAAAAAAGCCCGGAATATTGATTTAAATGCTCCAAACCGTGGCAGTGGCATGTCATAGCACATCATGGCATGGCATGGAGCTTCTGGGAGAGCAGGTAAAACAAAGGGAGTGAAAGAACTAAAAAGGGACCACCAAAGTAAAGAATTGTAAAAAGGGCATCATAGGCAGAAACACATTTATTAAAAACACCCAAGGAAAGTAATAATTAAAAGGGGGGCATTAGATAGAAGTAAAATTAAACAGGAATACCTGAGATTTTTTTAAAAAGTAAAAATTAGAAGGGGACAACAGGAGAAGTATAACAAAAAACGGAAACAACTGACAGAAGTATATCTATGATAGAGACCATGAGGTGTGTTTGCTATGGGATGTCCACAAACGAGACAGCCAGATACAATAGATAGGTGAAGAGATGCAAAAACTGTCTGTTAATCATTATGCTTAAAGAAAGGGGGAGCTAAATTGGGCTGAGTAGTGCCCACTGTCTCAGCACCACATGGCCTCTTGAATATCCAAGATGGCGTCTTGGCTACGCATGCTCGTTTCCAGCGTGATGTGCACCGGACGCCATCTTGGTATAAGAATTAGTGCATGCGCAAATATCGAACACCGGAAGCGTGTAAAGTAAGGAGAAAAAGGATACAATCAGTGTGCAATGCTGATTTAAAGTGATAGACACAATTTTGACACTTAACGCACAACCAACGCACAGTCTTAACCACGACCATCTGAACGTGTCTTAGGGTGCCTGGAGGACCCCCCCACCAGCGCTATTTAAAGGGGCCATACAAGTCAGTGGCTGGATTATTGCTTCAGGCTGCCGATACCATTGTAACTGTTTTTGGAGGTCTCTTATACTTGAATAATAGGACGCGGGGACATAGCCGAACAAAGTGCAGGAGTGAAGTTAGGAAACACTTCTACACGCAAAGGGTGGGAGAAGTTTGGAACACTCTTTTGCAAAAGGCAGTTGATGCTCGCTCAATTGTGAATTCTAAATCTGAGATTGATAGATTTCTGTGAACCAAGGGTATTAAGGGATAAGGTGCTTAGGCGGGTATATACAGTTAGGTCACAGGTCGGTCGTGATCTCATTGAATGGGGGAATGGGCTCAAAGGGCTAAATGCCACTGCCACTTGCTGCCTCCTGTTCTGCGCCACCTTCTCCTGCAAGAAAGCGGGACGTGTGTCTGGGTGATGTGCTGTCATGGTTGAAAAGCTGCCAGTGTGTGTGGTCTGTGAGTTGTGGGTGGGCGGCTTACAACAGTGGTAATGTGTAAAGGTGAGGGGAAGCATCTGAATGGGAGAATTGAGTACTGATGGAAAGAGTTTGTTGATATGTGGGTGATGGGGGTGTAGTGCATAGAGCAGTGGATGCGGCTAGTGGTGCAGCTGGTAGGAGACGCCACCTGACAGTTGACCTCACTCAGCTTGACCACTCATGTCAAAGCATTGAACTTCTTCCTGCACTGCATCCATGTTCGTGGTGCTGTGCGCCTGGCATTGACGTCGTCCCCCGCTGCCTCCCACTGCCTTTTGGGCATATGTCTGGAGGGCCTCTTGGCAACCCCACCTGCCTCCCCCCCCCCCCCCCACCGGATATAGGATGTCCCTCCTGTCTACCTCTTGCACCAAGGCCTTAGTGCATCAGCACAGAACCTTGGTGCATGCACTCTCGCAAGCCGAGTTCAAACTCAGATCGGCAGATTGGTGAGGTCTGGCGTGCAGATTGGAGAATGTGGGATTTAGTAGTGCGCAACCTTTATTCAATGTTTTAACATAACTCATCAGTGTGTAAACATAGGGATGGGACCTGCATCTGTGTTTTACGTGTGCGATGTCTGATCTCCGTTCAGACAGCAGACTGTTATTTTTAGCAAATAACAGGTACCGGCTACCTTTAAGAGATTTTAAGAGACATCCTCCCTTTAAGAGATTGGGGCTCCCCCTCCGGGTGGAAAGTGAGAATTGCATTGAATTTTCGGGTCAATGCTGATTTCCAACGCAGCTTGCAGCTAAGTCCTCAGGCCTCACAAAAGTCTCGTCCTGCCTGCACAGGGGCCAATGGGCGCGGGTTAATAGCGGATCACGCTACCTACACCCAAAAATAGGCCTTACGAACTTTTCCCCCAGGGTTCCGGCCTTAGAAACAAAGGTACAAGAACTTACAAGGACAGGCAGAAGGGAGGGGATTTTAGGAAGCGGGTGCGAGTGGCTAGTATTAGATTTAATGAGTCATGTCAGGTAAGTGACATAGCTAGGCTAGCATTAGACCTCTGGAGACCAGTACAATCCTGAACAGCATTGTCATGACAGAGACATGCTGAGAGAAGCCAACGAAATGGGGATACTGGATGAATTAAACTTAGCAAAGGGAGCAAGAAAGGAAATGCTATGAAGCTACTCAAGAGATTATTTTAGCTAACAGATAACAGGCACTGTCCACTGGTACAGGAGGTAATAAGCTCCCAGTAGAAAAAACAGGTAGAAAACCAGAGAGGACAGCCTGGACAAAGATGCAGTTTGTAGGTCAGAGAGAGATTGTAATCATAGGAGATTCTTCACTTAGGAAAGTGGATAGCCATGTGTGTCACAGGACAATCCCTCCAGGATGGTGAGTTAGAGCTACAAATTGAAGAAAGATTAGAAAAGACACTAAAGGGAACTGGGAGGGACCTGTTGTTAGTAGTCCATGTAGGGGTAAATTACATAAGGAGAAATAATATAGGGGCCTTAAAAGCCACATATTTGAGGATTGGCTCAAAACTCTGACACAGGATATAAATGAATGATTCCTGACATACTTCCAGTGTTTGGAAAAGGAGGGGAGTTAATAAAAAAAAACTGAGGAGATAAATGAGTGGGTGGCAGCATGTTGTGAGAACAAGTTACCTTCTAAAGTAACTGGGACACTTTGCAGAATAAAAAGAACTATTACAGGAGAGACAGGCTGCACTTAAACCAAGTAGGAACAAAGAGAGTTATGAGTAACATTCATAGCAGTCGGAACTCATTTAAACCAGACAGATGTGGGTGTGCATCGGGAAGGCATGGAGTTAATAGGTTCCTAAATCAGTCAGATCGTAGGGTAGAAGGCAGTTAACAGGTAGGTATGGACACAAGTACCTAGAGAGACACACAGGAGCCGGAGTCCAGGAATGGGCAGACACTGGGGAACATGAGAAGGAGCAAATCTATAATAAAATGTATATACATGAACGCTAGAAGCATTAGAAATAAGATACCGAAACCGGATACTGTTGTGGCTGTTGGGGGCTAACGATGTGATGGGAATATCAAAAACATGGCTAAATCCAGCAGTTGGAAATGAATATACCATTCAGGGATATACAGAAAAGACAGAGTGTCCAGAAAAGGAGATGGAGTAACCCAATATGTTAGGGACACCTGGGAGGTAAAAGAAGTTGGCCTAGAAACTAGTTTAGGCCAATTTTCAGGTGCTAAATGGGAGGATCATGAGAAAGTGGTCCTCCAGGAACGACAACAGAAATTTTGGGTTTTTCAGACTAGAAAGGAGGCATGAGAGGTGCTCTTAAAGAGGTGTATAAGATTATTAAGGATATAGAAAGAGTTAACCCAGAATATTACTTTAAATTAAACTGCTGGAGTAGAATAAGGGGACACAAGTTCAAACGAGGAAAAGGAACTTTTAGGATATCAGGAAATTCTCGTTCACACAAAGAGTGATCCACATGTGGAATAAATTTCCAGATAGAACAGTGGACGAAAGCACTGGGATCATTTAAGAAACAGCTGGATCCTACATTGGGGGAAAGTTAAGGTTCTTTCCGGTGGATAAATCAAGATTGGACCAATGGCCTTGCTCATCTGTAATTATCTTGTGTTCTTTATAACTGCTGCAATGTAATTTTATTCATATCCAGTTTATGTGCGCTTGCACGTATGTGTTTAGTATGATTGCATGTGTGGGGGGAGGGTGTAGGTGTGTGTGATTGGTGTTTGTAGAGTGTGTGAGGAGTGGTGTAGGCATGGAGGCAGGTGTTTGGATGCAGGTGTTTGGTGTGTGTGTGTGTGTGTGTGTGTGTGTGTGTGCTGGGTGTGTGTGTTTTTGGGTGTATGTGTGCTGGGTGTTTGTGTTTTTGGGGTGTTAGGGGTGCAGATGTAATTGTTTGGTGTGTGCGTGTGTTTCTTAACTGCTCTATTTGTTTGATAATAAACTAGATTTCTTATCTTACAATCCAACCCTAAAAATTGAATTAAACTTTTTATTACCAGCATTTTTGCTAAATTAAAGACAAATCATTTTGCCATAACAGAGTAGCAATTTACACCACTTTATAATTAAAATAGCATTATACTTAAAACAGTTCTTTAATTTTAAAAGTTTTTTAATTATTTGAGTAAAATCAGAAATGGCCACTATTTCTAATAACAAATCTTAAGAAATTCTTTAAGGGACTGTGTTACATATGGTTACCACAGTTGTTAAAGGGATTTAAATAAAAATGACACTTACTTCTGGATACCTGCACCAGCTCAGTTACATTGAAGACACCTGAAGTCACAAAGCTGTCCTGAAATTCTGTGGGTTCTGCAAAAGACAAGACAAGTCAATTAACTGTTTATGCCAGTGTCACTTATTGATCGATGTGTGCACTGCAGGGGTGAGGGGGGGGGGGGGAAGAGGGGGTGGCATTTCCCAGAGGTCCAACACTCATCTCCTTAAGGGTCATCACCAAATTCTAGGACACAGGAATGAAATGGTCATAACAATAGTTCCAGAAGTGGCGTCACTATTCTGTGTTCTTTCCATTTTTCAATCTCACAATTGTCATTATATTATTGGCTTCGATGCCTTAAAGAGGAAGTAGAGTAGTATTAAATCACACACACACACCTGCAACCTCCACACCCCTCCATACACATGCACACCAAACACACACCCCAAAAACGCACCAAACACACACAAACGTCACCTCCTACGTACATTATCTGAGCTCATCCAAAATTCCACATTGTATCCTGTGCTAGATCCTGTTCTCCCATCATCCCTGTCCGTGCTGACCTCTATTGGCTGCTGGTTATCGACTGCATGAATTCAAAATCCTCCGCCTCGGCTTCACAGCTCTCCATTACCCATTTTTGTAAAGGCCTTGTGAACACTTTTACTATGTTAAAGATATTTTCTATATCTTGTTGAACACCAGTTTTTTAAGGTTTGGAAATGAAGGAAAATCTATCAGAAAATGAATTCTGAAAGAAATTAACAGATTTGAATCAGCAGATCGGAGTGCTGGGGCCGATGGAAATGAGCACTACACAGGAATAATGCTGCTTCCAATATCATCACTCTGCACCCCAGTTTCCTTATAGAGCTAATTATCATATCTTGAGTCGTTTTGTGAGCAAAAGCTGAGCCCTCCCAGTTGGTGTAGTCATGAGGGCACAGGAAATTGAAACGCTGCTGCAAGTCTTAAAAGGCCTGTGACTGCTTAAAGGACCCTTGGGAGAGCCTGTGAAGGAAACAGTGTATCCTGAGCCTGGGTGAACATTGTGAAAGCCTACAAGTTGCAGCCAAATATTCTAAAGTGCTTCTGAGAAGTAATTTTTTTGCCAGCAGATCATTTTTAAAGTGACCGTGCCAAAAAGGAAGAAATCGTGGCAGGAGTGAAAAAAAACCCCACGGTGCAATCCATCAGCACATCATGAAGAAGGGCAGGACGCATAAGGTCACCCTGCTTTGATGTTGAGGCAGTTGAGCAGCTGTTGCAGGAAGCGGATGCCCTGTCTCCCCACCATGGAATGAAGGTCATGAAGCCGGGGCATTCAGAGCATGGCAAGAGGTGGCGGAGGCTATCAGCTGCAGCAGCACAGTGCCAAGAACATGGGAGCCATTCCAAAAAAACTTAAATGGCCTCAACAGAAGGGAGGAAGTAAGTGTGAATTTGTCCACAGAATTTAAACAGTGAGCCTTGGGGCAACAACCTAGGATGTCCTGTCATCAATGTTACGTGCTCTTAAAATAATATAAGGTAAGTATGGTACAATCTCATGCCCATTTAGGAATCACTCCCTGGTCACAAGCGACAGACACTCCACCTGTAACAGCACCAACTTCACACTCACTGCAATTCCTTCTTATAGCAGAGGGAAAAGGCACTGTTACTATAATAGGGTGTCCTGATGCTGCAATTAGTCATGAAAATCTCATATTCTCTGGAGAAGAAGATGGCTTTTAACTGAAGGCTAGGGAGGACCTGCTACAATACAGGGGATAACTCCGTTTGAGGGCGGGGAATATAAGCTGCAACACTGGAACTTGAGCGAGGCGGCGAGATGGTGAAGTGGGTGGGCAAATCGCTACTGAGGGTTCATTGTTCTATTTACTCTCCTCCTTCCCATCTTGGTCAATATATTTTAATTCAGATAACATTCCCATAAATAAACCTTAACCCAAGTCTGCATTAACCCTTATGTTTGTCTCTCTTTAAGCCTTTGGAGGAATGGCACAGCAAGCAAAGATTATACCCTCCACAGAACCTGTAAGATGCAGCTTGTCTGGCATTGTGTAACAATTCCAAGAATTGGCATGCTGCAGCCCAGTTACATCCATCCCAGGGGATAGAGATAGAGAATACGAAGCAAGTGGTGAGGTGGAATCACTGAGCACTGGAGAGCAGGAGCAGGAGGAGGAAGAATAGGAGGCCTCTTGTTGGAGGAGGAGAACGCCTCCACCAGCTGATACACAGGAAGTGACTCCAGATCGATGTGGCCCATGTGCAAATGTACTTTCAGAGTGTGATAGACTTCGCAGTTATCGGGTGATGTGCTCAGGAGGTTCTGCACCATGGAATCTGATGCAAGGAATTGAAAGCATGCAGACATCCTTGGTGCAGGTGACAGCTCAAGGGCCGCCTGCTACAAAGGTGCTCACAGCTGAGGCCTTGTTACCAGTCTTAGGTTCTCTAATGAATGCTCAGACTGCTTCAATAAAGGCTCTTGGTTACACTGTAGGCTCCTCAATGGACAGGCTCACAGAAAACATAGTTCAAACCAAGAGGGAAATTATGTCTGGCTTGCACAAATTCCAGTCATGTTATGAGATTGGACAACCCTTGACCTATGACCTTATGGTCTTATGAGCAGAATGGCCTGGAGGCCAGGAGAAGGGGAAGATTGGAACAGACACTGGATGTTAGTGCTCTCTTTTCAGCTCGCTCCACTTCCACTGCTATCAGTCTCCCTTACCCCCTCCCAGCCCTTGATTACGTGGGATCCTGAAATCAGGTAGGGCCGGCCTGCCCCTGCATCAGAAGAGTTGCAGCCTGAATCTGGCCAATCACAGAGTTCATGAGCTCCCTCAGGTCCCAGAGCCTGATAGTGACACACAGCTGCCATCTTCCTGCCTCAGGGGAACCACTTAGATTAAGCATGAACAAAAGGCACCCAATGTTAGAAAGGGAAAAAACTGTGATGGAAAGAGTTGGGTTGAGAGACAATTTGTGTATCTGTGCAAGAAATGTGTTGGCTGCAATTGATGCTTTGTGCAAAGTCATTTGGAAGAAACCAGTTATTCAGATTTCTGTAGTAGGTGGATTGGTCATGACAGGGACTGTTGAAGGTCTCTGGGTTGGCTTTTCAGGGGCTTATTAAACAGGAAGGTTAAGAGGGAGGGATGGGATGTTGGTGCAAGACTGCATGAAATGGCCAGGAGAAGGTTTCAATAATGAGGTTTCATTGGATGTTTCTCCCAATGGGAGCTTGACTGCCATCTGTTATCTCTGGCTCCTTATCTTCCACATCTGGGAAGTCATCCTGGTTCTCCTCTGTTCAAACTACCTTTTACTTTTCTAGATGGATGCCCCAGTCTATATGCTGGTTGTGGAGAACACAACAGGCCACAGTGGTCCTGGAAACCTTGTCCATATTGTAATACAGGACTCTCTTATGGAAATCACTCTTGTGGAAGAATGAACCTCACTATATCTCTGTTCCATTTCAGTAGATGGAGCACTCAGGGATGCCATTAATCACTGCAACAATGGGAAGGAAAGGTCAATTAGCAGCCAGCTTTTGGATCCTTACCCCTCTTCAAACAGGATGGGGATATGGATTGCTGAAGAATTAAAAGCTGCCAGAAAATCTAGCATTGACCTGCATTATTTTGTGCCAGTATTGGATTCTAGCTGGACATTAATTGATTCTTATAAGGAGCAGCCCTTTCAATCAGAGCTCATAGTCCCATCAATCACAGCCTGCACACTGGGAAAACCAGCGAGACAGTAGAAGCCAAGGACACATGCTTGCTGCTCCCTGGCATCCATGGGGAACATGATGTACTGATTAGCCCTGACAAACAAAACATCCATGATCTGGTGGATGCACCTATGCACATAACAGCCAATAATATATACAACGCAGAACGATGGCTCAGATGATTTCCTGATGTCCTCCCACTTACTGCTGGATTATGGACACAAGTTCTCATAATGTTGCAATTGTATTTGGCTCTAGCGCATCGGAAGATTTGTGCATTCTATAATCAATTTTGGAGTTCAATAAATCCCAGTGATGAGTATTTTCACTAATTCTAAAGACAGGGAATTCACAATGCTGTACTGTAAATCGAGTTTTATTTTAATGTCAATACAGTCTGGAACAAAATCAGTTAATACCTCCGGTAACATATTGGCCCAGAATTTGCTGTGGTCAACGAACAGCACCCGCTATTAGTTAGACTTGCCCTTGCCTGTTTAATTTCTATGAGATTTTGCACTGCAACATGCTGGAATTGCGAGATGGAAACGCCCTCTACAGGGCATCTGGAATCTGCGTGATCAGGGCAAGCAACTGTGTACCTCCTTAACCAATCAAACTGAAGGATTGTTAAACGAACAGCGCAGAATCTGAACAAGGAAATGTAAGTTAGAATAGTGAATTCAATATCAAATCAGGTACAGAAAGAGAAATAAATAGAGGAAAAGAAAGAATCGATAGCGAGAGAGATACAAAGACAGAAAGAAGTAAAAATAATGTTAATTTAAATTTTAAAAAAAATCTCCAACAACAATGAAAACCTGAAGGAATGAGGCTCCACACTTGTAACAGTTAATTTTCAGTGCCAGTTTGGCAGTAATTAAGACTTATCACGCTGTTAAAAAGGGTACTTAGACTGAGATGGACAAGCCCTAACTTTATGTGGTGAGTTTAGTTCGTATCTACCATGGAAGTACAGGATCTTCATGCCGTTCAATGCATTTGAATGGTGAGGCAAACAGCGAGATGCCGTTTTCGTGAAGCTAACGGACAGCAAATTCTGGATTTTCACGTTTAACTGAGCATCTGCCCTCGCCTGAAGTTGTTGTGCGATTTACACATAAACGGTGAGCGGCGTTAGCCTCACCGTTATTTTGACACCAAATTCTGGGCCAATGAATTTAATATAAGCATGTTAAGAATTTGTAAGATAACACTGCCAATAGTCATTTCCATACTTGTATCATTGAGTTAATTAGAAAAAGTTAGTGAGTATTTGGGAATCCTGTGATGCAGTTAACAGTTATTGGAGTGGTACCAATAATACGATCATGCACTTGATGGGTATGGCAGTGTAGTGGTTATGGCATTGGACTAGCAACCCAGAGGTCATAACATTAAATCACACTATACTTCTAGCAGCTAAGTGTCTGGGGCCACATGGAGGGAGAAGAGGCCACTACTAGACCCTCTCTCTCCATCTAGCAACTTAGGGGGCTTGCTGCTACTATCTCAGGGACAACCACCACTCTTCCTGGTGGTTCCTGGAGATAGCAGCGGTAAGTAGGGAAATTGGACACCTTGCTGGGCCGTCCCCTCAACAGTATTTCCATGTGACAGGGCAGATGATGGCCTTCCAAGCTGGAGTTGGGGAGCATCAAGGTGGGGATGTGACGACAGGCCTCGCCATCCATTTGTTTAGGGCAGCATTGTGGAGGGAAATCCAGCCAAAGAACGTTTATTTTACTACACAAGGTCAAGGACTGAAACCTGGGCAAGCACTCCGTGATTCTGCTTGCTAGTACTCTCCAGTGTGTTATGCCACCATGCCAGTTCAACAGATTTTTAAAAATTTTCAGCCCTTCCCTTATGTCTTCCTTATGTCTTCCTGTCACAACCCATTACCCAGCCAATAAGGCAGGCACTGAATCTGCTCCTTGGCTTCTGCTAATGTTGTTCTTGGCCATTTTGATCTTATAAGCTATACCATCAAAAGGTAGATATAGTTTCCTCATCTATAATTTTCTTGATCTCAGCTGAGTGATCGAAGAGAGGTGTTAGGAGGGAGACAGAAAGCAGGTAACTATAGGCCAATTAGCCTAACATCTGTCATTGGGAAAATGCTATTAAGGAAGTAGTAGCAGGACATTTAGAGGCTCAAAATAAAATCAAGGAGAATCAACATGGTTTTATGAAAGGGAAAGCGTGTTTGACAAATTTATTAGAGTTCTTTGAGGAAGTAACGAGCAGGGTGGATAAAGGGGGACCAGTAGATGAAATATATTTGGATTTCCAAAAGGCATTCGATAAGGTGCCACATAAAAGGTTACTGCACAAGGTAAGAGCTCATGGTGTAGGGGGTAATATATTAGCATGGATAGAGGATTGGCTAACTAACAGAAAACAGAGTCGGGATAAAGGGGTCATTTTCAGGACGGCAATCTGTAACTAGTGGAGTGCCGCAGGGTTCAGTGGTGGGGCCTCAACTATTTACAATCTATATCAATGACTTGGATGAAGGAAGCGAGTGTACTGTGGCCAAATTTGTTGATGATACAAAAATAGGTGGAAAAGCAAGTTGTGAGGAGGACACAAAGTGTCTGCAAAGGAATATAGATAGGTTAGGCGAGTAGGCAAAAATTTGGCAGATGGAATATAATGTGGGAAAATGTGAAATCATCCACTTTGGTAGGAAGAATAAAAAAGCAAAATAGTAGATAAATAGAGAAAGACTACAGAATGCTGCAGTGCAGAGGGATTTGGGTGTCCTCGTACATGAAACACAAAAAGTTAGCGCACAGGTGCAGCAGGTAATTGGGAAGGCAAATGGAATACTGGCCTTTATTTCAAGGGGGATGGAGTATAAAAGCAGGGAAGTCTTGCCAGAACTGTACAGGGTGCTGGTGAGACCACACCTAGAGGACTGTATACAGTTTTGGTCCCCTTATTTAAGGAAGGATATACTTACATCGGAGGCGGTTCAGAGAAGGTTCACTAGATTGATTCCGGGTATGGAAGGGTTTTCTTATGAGGAAAGATTGAGCAGGTTGGGCCTATACTCACTGGAGTTTAGAAGAATAAGAGGAGATCTTATTGAAACATATAAGATTCTGAGGGGGCTTGATAGGGTAAATGCTGAGAGGTTGTTTCCCTAGGGGGCATAGTCTCAGAATAAGGGGTCGCCTATTTAAGACAGAGATGAGGAGAAATTTCTTCTCTCAGAGGGTTGTGAACCTTTGGAATTCTTTGCCCCAAAGAGCGGTGGAGGCTGAGTTAGACAAATTTTTGATCAGCAAGGGAGTCAAAGGATATGGGGAACAGGCGGGAAAGTGGAGTTGAGGTTAGAATCAGATCAGCCATGATCTCATTGAATGGCAGAGCAGGCTCGAAGGGCCAAATGGCCTACTCCTGCTTCTATCTCTTATGTTCTTATGTTGTCTCATGCCGTGAGTGCAGATTTGCTGCATACCTTCAAAAGAGAGTTGGAGCAGTTCCTGGCTGGGGTTGAGATCACGGCATAGAAAAGATAGGTGGAGTACTAAGCAATATAAATGACATGGTATCCTGGACTAGTTTTGATTGCCTAAGTGGGGTGGAGAGGAATTTCCCCCCCAAAATTTCTCCCTAAATTGAGCTTGTTTTTAAAAATCTTTTTGCCTCTTTCAGATTAGATGGCTGTTGTTGGGTGGGCGAGATGTTGTGAATCCTGATGGTTTACGGTAACTACTTAGAGGCAGGCGCAATGTACCAGCTGGTCTTTTCCTGTCCATCTTTTTAGTATGTTTGTACAAATGGGGGCAGTGCGACAAACACAGCCTCTGTACTGTACCATATCATAGTATCATAATATCACAGTAGGTGCAGCACAGGAGGAGGCCATTTGGCCCATTGTGCCTCTGCCAGCTCTTTGAAAGAGCTATCCAATTCGTCCCATTCCCTTGCTTTTCCCCCATAGTCCTGTAAATTTTTTCCCTTCAAGTATTTATCTAATTCCCTTTTGAAAATTACCATTGAATCTGCTTCCACCACCCTTTCAGGCAGTGCATTCCAGATCATTACAACTCGCTGCATAAAAAAAGTTTCCTCTTGTCGCCTCTGGCTTTTTTGCCGATCACCTTAAACCTGTGTCCTCTGGTTACCGACCTTTCTGCCACTAGAAACAGTTTCTCTTTATTTACTCTGTCAAAACCGTTCATGACTTGAACACCTCTATCAAATCTCCCCTTAACCTTCTCTGTTCTATGGAGAACAACCCCAGCTTCTACAGTTTCTTCACATGACTGAAGTCCCTCATCCCTGGCACCATTCTAGTAAATCTCTTCTGCACCCTCTCTAAGGCCTTGACACCCTTCCTAAAGTGTGGTGCCTAGAATTGAACACAATATTCCAGCTGAGGCCTAACCAATGTTTTATAAAGGTTTGGCATAACTTCCTTGCTTTTGTATTCGATGCCTCTATTAATAAAGCCCAGAATCCCATATGCTTTTTAACAGCCTTCTCAACTTGTCCTGCCACCTTCAAAGATTTGTGTTTGTGCACCCACTTTAAAATTGAACCATTTAGTTTATATTGCCTCTCCTCATTCTTCCTACCAAAATGCATCACTTCACAGCATTAAATTTCATCTGTCATGTGTCTGCCCATTTCACCAGTCTGTCTATGTCCTCTTGAAGTCTGTTACTATCCTCCTTATTGTTTACTACACTTCCGAGTTTCATGTCATGTGCAAACTTTGAAATTATACCCTCAAGTATAACCCTCAAGTCCAGGTCATTAACATATATCAAAAAGAGCAGTAGTCCTAATACTGATCCCTGGGTAACACCACTGTATACTTTCCTCCAGTTTGTAAAACAACTGTTCACCACTACTCTCTGCTTTCTGTCTGTTAGCCATTTTTGTATCCACGCTGCCACTATCCCTTTAATCCCATAAGGCGTTAATTTTGCTAAAAAGTCTATTATGCGGGACTTTATCAAATGCCTTTTGAAAGTCCATATACACATCAGCCGCACTACCCTCGTCAACCTTCTCCGTTACTTCATCAAAGAACTCAATCAAGTTAGTCAAACACAATTTTCCTTCAACGAATCATAAAGTATTTCTGTATTATAGCCTGTTCACATGAAACTGAAGCTAGGTCCATGTACAGTGATATTAAAATAGAGTTCTGTTAGCTACCATGAAAGGTCTTTGTCTCAGGGCTCAATGCTTTCTGGAGATAGCAATTAATTTCAAGGGATGGCAGCAACCGCCCCCCCCCTCCCCACCTTCCCCTCATTCTGTTTAGAAAAGAAAAAGACTTGCATTTATATAGAGTTTTTCACAATCTCAGGATGTCCCAAAACGCTTCACAGCCAATGAAGTACATTTGAAGTGTAGTCACTGTTGTAATGTAGGGAAAAACAGCCAATTTGCACACAGCAAGCTCCCACAAACAGAATGAAATAAATGACCAGCTCATTTTTTTAAAAGTGTTGGTTGAGGAATAAATGTTGGCTAGGACAACGGGAGAACTCCCCAGCACTTCTTCGAATAGTGCGTTGGATTTTTTAGGTCCACCTGAGAGGACAGACGGGCCCTAGGTTTAACATCTCTGCCTGGATTACGTGCTCAAGTCTCTGGAGTGGGACTTGAACCCACAACCTTCTGACTCAGAGTGAGAGTCCTACCAGTGAGCCAAGGTAGACAGGTTATTGGGTCTAGATTGAACCTAATCAGGTCACGGTCATCTGGCTTGTACCACAGGTTGTGAAAAGATTACATATGCAAATTTGCCACTGAGAGAGGAAATGGTGCTCATTGTCAGTAATTGACACAACTGCTAAGAGGGCGTCATCCCAGATGCAAATATCAAAATGCTTTGATTCATGCTGACATAATAAATATCTCTTGATACAGCGATGGGGCTGTTATCCACATCCCCATCTACTTGAGAAAGAAGTAGGGGCTTCTTCAAAGAAGCTGGCCTCCACTTCAAAGGAATTAAGGGGACTATCTAGGCAGGTGTCCTAGAATATTTAATTCACTCAGTCAAACTGTATTTGCATGTCAACGACATGGGGGTGAGACATTACACAGTTGCACCTCATTTTGCCCACAGAGTTAAGAATCAAGTCAATAATAAGTTAAATATTGTTCTGCTGCATTTATTTTTGCATCCTTGTGAATTCCTTTCTTGCAATAAATTTAATTAGTAGCTTAGCCTGAACTATATGGTCTGATGGAATGGTAGATTCTGGATAACGATGAGGTGCACAGTGACATCCCTTGCCTTACTCCAATTTAAAATGACTTGGTAAATGGGCAATATTAACCCTAAGGCACATCAACCCTTTCACTCCACACAAAACTTTAGAAGCTTTGGACTATAGCAGACATGAGTCTTCCTAAAGCAGCTGCCTTTAACATAGAGCACAAATGGTGTTGTTGGGAGAAAGCCTGAACTGTAACAGGAAATAAAGAACATGGGGGTGGGACTTGTTGCAGAGGAACCAAACATTATTGCTTTAATGTGGCACCCAAATGGTGATTGACAGAACAGGCAGCACTCCTCAAATAGTTCACTCCCTCTCTTTCCCTCTCGCACATGGAGTCCAGTCAATAAACTCCACTTATGTCATGAAAATACAGCTAGAAAGACTGTAACAGAATTGCAAGCAATATCTTCATGCTGAGTGTGGTGCCTCTGACAATTAATTTCCCTTGCTAAATCTTACTTTCACAATTTGCACCATTCATTGTTGTCAGCACTAATAATCACCATCGAAAAATATTACATTGCTTGCACGTCAAGAATTCATGATAATTTTTCCTCTTACAGAAAAGGACTAGCACTGTGCACGGGCACAGTTCTAAAATAATTGCGTTGGCATAAATTCAGGCTGGGAAGGGCCGCACATGTGATACACAGAGTTGTGGTTATAGAAATTAAGTAACTGTCATCTACTGGGAAAGCTTACAAAAAAAGGCTCAGTTGTAATTCAACACAAAGTTGAAACAAGGTCAACCTAAAATTACGTCAGCCCCAAAAGAAATATGTTATCATGTTAACTGTAATGCAAATCTGGTTTGTGGTAGCATTTTGGCATCCAGAGGCAACATGGGTTACGGCAGATAACATACTGTATCACCCACACTAGGTTTCACACTAACAGTTCTGCCCACAAGAAAGGAATAGCTACTTCCCGTCCTTCGTCTTCCCGTCATCAGATAGATACTGGGGGTGCCAGTTTAAGCACAGGTACATCCTCTTCTCTGTGACCTTTCCCCTCCCACGGATTCCTGTTTGGGTATGTTGTGCAATGCCTCTGTGCCCATTTTCTCAGCAGCACAGATTATTCAGTCATCATGTAACAGTTAAAAGCTACTGAAACTATACTTAGTGAACTTTCCAGTGACTTTTTTTTCGCTATCAGTTAACCACATCAAAAGTTCAGTTTTCTGGGGAATTTTAGATGCAGCAGCTGCAACACTAGAATATCTAGAAAGCCACTACCAGTCTTAACTCAAGTAGAATCTCCATGGATACTCATACATGGCCTAACCTTAAGGGCAAGCCTTAGCTGTTATGGGGAAGAAAATAGGACCGAAAGATTGCCTCATTCAATCACGCTCTTTGCATTAAAAGTATGTGTGCAGATGTGTGTGGACTGTAATACCTTTGACAAAAGCAGTCCTGCTTCAAATTGTAACTTACTTCTGGATCTGCCCCAGGAATAAACTCTTCCCCCTTTACTTACAATTGTACTTTCAAATTCCCAACTGCCAAGCCTCTGACCTTCCTTTTGCCATGATACTTCTGCAGCTGTTGATTTGATCAACCTCTCCCTCTTCTCTACTTTTGATGCCCTTGTCCCCACTAAAACCCTTACTCTTTCCCATCCTGGTTGTTCCTCCTGGTATGGCCTCCATCTTTGCTCCTTCAAATCAAAGGGGCACAGACTTGAGTGTATCTGGAGCACAACTGGTATAGCCATCCATCACCACAACTTCCCTGGACCACATCAAGCTCTATCAGGCTTCACTCTCCTATGTCAAAACCACTTACTATTCCAGGATCATTCTGGAGAGCAAAGATAACCCCCATCTCTATTCTCCACTACCAACCATCTTCAAAAACCCCTCTCCCCAGCCCCGTCCACCCTCACATCCAACAAGTGCAAGGAGCTTATGGATTAATTGTTAATAAGGTGAGATCATCCATTCAGCTGCCTCTGCTGCATCACCCCCTTATCCATGCCCACCAAGCCAAACCTCCCCCTGTCTCAGCCCTATCCTGAACCATCTGGAGGTCATGAAAGGCGTTATATAAATGCAAGTTTGTTTGTTCATCTACATCTCAGTTCCTCTACATCTCAAATTTAAAATTCTCATCTTTTTTTGTGTTTAAATCTATTCATGGCCTTTCTCCTCCCTATTTCTGTAACTTCCTTCAGCTCAACAATCTCCCGAGAATTCTTCCCTCTACTCTATCATAGACCTTCCCTTTTATTTTTTCCTCCCCCCCCCCTTTCCCTGGCTCTGTACTTACTCAAAAACTGTAACTCTTAATATCTTCCAGTTCTGACAAAAGGTCTTCAACCTGAAACGTTAACTCTGTTTCTTTCTCCACAGATGTTGCCTGACTTGCTGAGCTTCTCCAGCATTTTCTGTTTTTATCTCAGATTTCCAGCATCCGCAGTATTTTGCTTTTGATTAAGTTCTTTTGTGTTTGACATGCTGATATATTGGCAATTTGTTTGAAGATAGCCAAGTCAGGTGTCAAAAGCAATCAATTCACCAGAAGCGATCTCCCTAAATGAAGCACTGATTAACAACATAACTGCCTGCATAACGGGAAAACAATCCTTTGATCTTGTGTTGTAATCTGCCTTCGAGACCCAGTTGGATGGTATAAAACTGGAGATTTTCTCTGTTTCATGAGTTCCCAGTACCCTTGTTTCAATTATCTGTTTCTGTGTTGCAGCTAGGATGGGACTCCGATGTTAATATGTTAAAAGAGTAATCAGAGGGGTAATGGTAAATTTGGAAACAGCACTGCAGCTGAAGCAAAACAGTATAAAAAAATCTTCCAGAACCACAACGGTAAGAGGGGAGTCAGAGAAAAGCTGAAAACCATAAAAGATGCAAATAGACTTGAAACTGAGCATAAGACAAAATAGCAAATACTCTGAATGACTGCTTCCTCCAAGTATTCACAAGGGAAGACTTGAGCAACTTACCCTCTCAAATAAATGGTTGTGGAATCAGTTCAGCCTACCTGTAAAGCTAATGCCCAACCATGGTTGCAACCTCGTGAGGCAACGATAGAAAACTTTGGTATTCAAAAGGAAACTGTGCTGAACGTTTTACAGGAACCCCTGGCCGAGATATTAAAGATGTCTGAGCAAAGTAAGTACAAGCAAAGCACCGAGTTTGACAAAAATCCCAACATCACTGTGTTCAGGTGTTAAGTCCATTATCAGCCTTGAGGGTATCATCATTATCCCTTGCTTTTCTTGGCTGGTAATGAGCACCTGGGGGCTAGTAACCATCCCAATACCCTCTAAAATAATGTTACTGCTATGTTTAACATAATCCACATATTTGATTTTATTTTAATAATTGCTTTACTAACAGTTTCGATTCAGAGAATACTGCATGGCTGATCTTAAATCTATGAAATTTACCAGGATGTCACCGGAGAAGCAGTGACACAAAGGGCAAAGAAACGTGAATTATAATCTATAATCATGGATGATCTGAAAAAAAACTTACTGTTATGGTTAGTTATGTGTTCAGAATCAAATTTTGAATCCAAATCAGTGAATTGTGTCAAGTTCATTTATTTAGAAAAATACAAGTTGTGGCCCGATATTGAAGATTTAACTTGTCGATGTAACAGACAGGTACATTTGATATTTTTTGTCTGTTTTGCACGTGCCTAGTATCATATTGGCAAATGGATGCACACCATGATGAGTTATGGGCAGTGGAGTCTTATGATTAGAATGGGGGAGGGGGAAGGCTTGCAACCAATATCCACTGTCAATCTTTAATAGTTCAAGAAATGTTGTCAGAAAGCTTTGGGGCAGATTTTCAACTTACTGCCCGGCAGTAAGTCAGGTGTTGCGGATTGGCTGTCCTTTATGGGACTCACCCAATTTTCATTTCCGTTGATTTCTCGAGTAAAGAGAATCCAGAGGTTTCTATAAAAAATAGAATCCACAGCACCAGTTTTACTCCCGCACGGTAAGTTGAAAATCTGCCCCATTATTTACCTGAAATAAGAGTCTGAGGTATTTTTTTAAATTAAAAACCTGAGAACAACAAAATGGTTTACATTATCATCAGGTTAATATACAATAACAACAACTTGCATTAATATAGTGCCTTTAATATAGTAAAACATCCCAAGGCGCTTCGAAGGAATGTCATCAAACAAAATTTGACACCGAGCCACATGAGGAGATATTAGGACAGGTGACCAAAAGCTTGGTCAAAGAGGTAGGTTTTAAGGAGCGTCTTAAAGGAGGAGAGAGAGTTATAGAGACAGAGAAGTTTCGGGAGGGAATTCCAGAGCTTAGGGCCTAGGTAGCTGAAGGCATGGCCGCCAATGGTGGAGCTAATAAAGTCAGGGATTGGCAAGAGGCCAGAAATGGAGGAGTGCAGAGATCTTGGAGGGTCGTAGAGTTGGAGGAGGTCACAGAGATAGGGAGGAGAGAGGCCATGGAGGGATTTGAAAACAAGGATGAGAATTTTAAAATTAAGGCGTTGCCAGACCGGGAGCCAATGTAGGTCAGCGAGCACAGGGGTGATGGGTGAATGGGACTTGGTGTGAGTTAGGATACAAGCAGCAGAGTTTTGGATGAGTTCATATTTGTTGAAGGTGGAAGATGGGAGACCGGCCAGCAAAAAATTACCTTGCATAGCTTCCATTTCTTTCTAGTCAATAGCAAATAATTAGTATTTCACTCACCCACAACAGCTGTGTAAACAAGCATGAACAATGTGCACAATATGTAAAGCTTTTAAAATTTGTCCTCTAGCTTCTCTTATATATGTAAACAATAACTAAATGTAAACTATAGGACAGCATCTCTCTGCCTCTCAATTTGACATGCTTTCTGAGGATAATAATTTTTATTTAAAAGTCAAAATCTTAGTCAAATCCACTGTCCAATTTGTATTTAAATCATTTTCAAAAACAAACAAACTGAAATACTGATAGTTACAGCGACAAAATTTCTCTTTTCCACTGAGAAAATAATTGAGAGTTTATAATTCATAAGTAAAAATCTGCCACAGGTGTGTAAGTAATAGTACTGTCATATTTGAAATGGGTTTTGAACTATTTCCCTATCTCTTATACATAAACAAGAGATAGCCTCTTCCAAAAAAACCCCAATAAATTTTGGACAAATTTTTTTTCTAAAAGCATTTTGAATAATGTGACGAGTTCACCTTCTCCTTTCTTTTATTGGTGGGTTCTCTGCCTAGTCATTCAGGATTGGTTGTTTCCAATCGTGTTAACAGTTCTCATTGCTATTTTCTAGTCACTTCTCTTTTGATTTGTACCTAACATTCCAGTTCTGATTGGCTCAAAGTAAAACAGTAGCAATGAAAAAAGTCTGATAACAGAAGTGTGACAGCAAAAGTGTGATATCAGAGGCAGTATTCCACAACCGAAATACATGCAGTTTTATGTACTACTAGCAGTTTTCCTGTGGCATTACTCAGTGAGAGTCAGGAGGACATACTGTTTTATAATATGCCATGTAATGTACAATGTATTATCAGGGTCACTGATTTACAGCGACTGAACAAGTAAAATTCTGTTTTTATTGCATAGTTTTGTGGGTTGTTTACTGGTGCTTTAGAGATTGAATTCTACAATTATCATTATTCTCTGACAACATTAAATGATGGCCTTTGTTTTCTGTTTATTCCCTAACCCTCTCTCTCCTCCTATAAGACACTCCTTAAAACTTACCTCTTTGACCAAGCTTTTAGTCACCTGTCCTAATATCTCCTTCTATGGCTCGGTGGCAAATTTTGTTTGATAATCGCTCGTGTGAAAAGCCTTGGGACATTTTACTATGTTAAAGGCACTATATTAATGCAAGGTGGTATGTGTAGCTGTACTGGGGAAGGCGGTGAGGTTTAGTTGCATTGGAGGGAAGTTCTGGGTTATGGCAGCACTGTGGGCAATCCTGGGCTTTGGTAGCAGTAGGGGGGGGGGGGTTATCCTGGGGTTTGGCAGAGCTTGGGGCCCTGGTGTTCAGAGTCAGTGCTGTGGAGATGCTGAGTTTTATTCCACGACTCATATTCCTCTTGCTAAATTGTTTTCTGCGTGAATATCACCTTCACCATTAGCTGATCCTGGTTGGTTTTATTTTCCCAGCACACCCCCACCACCCCCCCCACAACACACACACACACACCCCCCTCTCCCACCCCAGTGGTTGTGAGTTCACAGAACAAAGGTACACATAATCTGGCAAAAAATTGTGTCTCATTCAAGGTCACAAAAAAAGTCTGATGTGGGAAAAATAAATGTCTGGCTGGTGCAGTAGAAGGGTTTGGGTTTCAAGCACATTGTTGGAGCAGAATAGGGAGAGCTTTGCTCTGTGCCTCTACATTTAAATAACTAAAATGATAAATAAATATTTTTACATAGTTCTGGGGGGTGGGTGTTCTTGCAGCATACTGGTCTGACCACTGAGGTTATTTTCATCACTGAAATTGGTGTTGTACCATTTTAAATATCAAACATGTCAGGCAGATAGGACATAGGTTTAAAGCTTCAATGAAAGGACAAGCCTCCACTGCAAAGTGCCCAACCACTGAAACAGATTTTGAGGATTAAGTGTGAGCTTATGTTTCTGGAAGTAGTTTGAATTTACTACCCTCTGCTGGGTTTGACTCACAGGATAAAACATTACACTGATCTTTAAAGTACTAATAATCTACACCAAAATAGCAAGGCTGGTCAGGGCTAGTATGTTTTATAGGGTGATATGCACACCATAACTAAAGGCTTTTATCCTACAATTGATCATTTTTCTTCAGAAGGGTATTTATGTCAAGTTAGGTGATTTTATGGGAGGTTGGGGAATTTCCTCTGTGCGCTATTATTACTGAAATCATAAACTCATTCATTATAAATAGAGCTATTGGTTTGTCACAAAGAGCACACAGAGAATATTTTCGCTCTGGTTCATTATAACAGGACAATCCGAAGCAGCAGTCAGTTGAAACTGACAGTTAAACAGTTAAAAACAATCCTGCATGCAATCATAGGAACAGGAGTAGGCCATTCAGCCCCTCAAGCCTGTTCCATCAATCAATGAAATTATGGCTGATCTGTATCCGAACTCCACTTACCCACCTTGGCTCCATATCCCTTAATACCCTTGGTTAGCAAAAACCTATCAATCTCAGATTTAAAATTATTAATTGAGCTAGCATCTATTGTTTTTTGTGGGCGAGCGTTCCACACTTCCACCACTCTTTGTGTGAAGAAGTGTTTCCTAACTTCTCTCTGGAATGGCCTGGCTCTGATCTTAAGGTTAAATCCCCTTGTCCTAGACTCCCCCAGCAGTGGAAAAAGTTTCTTCTCTATCTACCCTATCAATTCTTCCAAAATCCTAAAAATCTCAATCAAATCACCCCTTAACCATCAATATTCCAGGGAATACAAGCCTAGTTTATGTAATCTCTCCTCATAATTCAACCCTCGGCACCCTGGTAACATTATGGTGAATCTGCATTGCACTCCTTCCAAGGCCAATATTACCCTTTCTAAGGTCCGGTGCCCAGAACTGCATGCAATACTCCAGATGTGGTTTAACCAGGGCTTTGTAAAGCTTGCAAAACTTCCTCCCCTTTATATTTCAGCCCTCTAGTTAAAAAGGCCAGCATTCTATTAACCTTTTTTGATTATTATTTGTACCTGACCACTACATTTTAATGATCTGTGTACATGGACCCAAAAATCTCCTAGGTTTTCACCATTTAAAAAATACTCAGATCTATCCTTTTTTGGTACAAAATGGATGACCTCACACTTACCTGCGTTGAAATCCATCTGCCACAGTTTTGCCCACTCACGTAATCTATCAATGTCTCTTTGTAATTTTATGCTCCTGTCTACACTATTTACAATGTCACCAATCTTTGTGACAACGGCAAACTTGGATATATGGCTCTCTATTGTGTTATCTATGTCATTAATAAATGTAGTGAATAATTGAGGCCCCAGCACAGATCCTTGTGAGACACCGCTAGTCACTTCCTACATTCCCATTATTCCCTACTCTCTGTCTTCTACTGCCTAACCAATCTCCTAATCAGGTCAATAACTTGTCTTCATTTCCATGAGCTTTAATTTTAGCTAAGTCTCTTACATGGAGCCTTATCAACTTCCTTCTGGAAGTCCATATAAACTACATCCATAGACAAATCCCTTGTTAACTACTTTAGATACTTCCTCAAAAAATTCAATTAGGTTTGCTAGACATGATCTACCCATAACAAATCCATATTGGCTCTCTAATCAGCTCAATTTTCTCTCTGAGTGCTCAGTCAGTCTGTCATTAATTATAGATTCCAATAACTTTCCCACAACAGATGTTAGAGTAATAGATTTATACTTTCCTGGTTTCTCTCTCTCACCTTTCTTAAATAATGGAGTTACATTTGCAATTTTCCAATCTAAAAGGACAATTCCTGAAATGAGAGAGCTTTGGAAGATTATGACTAAAGTATCTGCAATTTCCTCACCTACTTCCTTTAAAACTCTGGGGTAGAAACCATCAGGTCCTGGGGATTTGTCAGTCTTTTAGCTCCATTATTTTTTCTAATACTGTTTTCTCACTTATGTTAACTTTAGTGAGTTCCAGTCCTTGATTCATTATTAGTTTCCCTGGAATGTCAGGTATATTATCCTCCTCCTTTACTGTGAAGACTGACACAAAGTAATTATTCAGCAAGTCTGCCATTTCCTTATTTTCTACTTAGACCCTGTAACCCATGAATAGAGGATGCTTAGTGAGGTATTATGGACTGAGAGTTTATTTCTGAAGTGAAGAAGCTTCGATAACAAGGATGGGCACATAATCTTGACGTTCTGGGGCAAAATTACATTTTATTTTTACACTTTTAAGCTAGTTTTCTCTCATGGCTCACTCACATGGCATGTCCATCTTTAACAATAAATATGACCAAAAATGTTAATTCTAATTAATCATTATATTTGAAATGCCAAAGAATAACATGCACAAGGGTTTCAGAGAAAAGAGAGACTAATAATTGCTTCTTAATTTACTGTGGATGGAATTACATTAGCTTCGACTTTTCCCAAAGCATCTAACATGTCGCATCACATCGGATACCACTTTGAGGAACTGAATTAGAATCATAGAATCGTACAGCACAGAAGGAGGCCATTCGGCCCATCGTGCCTGTGCCGGCTCTTTGAAAGTCCTATTCCCTTGCTCTTTCCCCATAATCCTGCAATTTTTTTCCCCTTCAAGTATTTATCCAATTCCTTTTGAAAGTTACTATTGGATCTGCTTCCACCGCCCCTTTGAGGAAGTGCATTCCAGATCATAACAACTCGCTGTGTAAAAAAAAATTCTCCTCGTCTTTCCTCTGGTTCTTGTGTCAATGATCTCTCTCCTCTGGTTACCGACCTTTCTGCCAGTGGAACAGTTTCCAATTGAATTTAGTTGGAAAGTAAAAGCTGATCTGTAGTTTGGTTATTACTTAGGGCCAGCTAGATGGATAGTATTGGTCTTTTCCGGTCCTGTAAATTTCTAATTTTCATCTGGTTGTGCAATGCCGATAAACGCTATTTTTAGACATCAGGCTAGAATTTCAGGGGTGTCTTATTCAAGTGGTACAATGCATCTCACGAGCCGTCACTAGCACTTATATTATTTGATTCTGGCTCTGCCCCAGACCTCGACACTCTGGTCATGGTTTTCCACTGGTTGGCCTGCCGTGATTTTATGTCCATTAAAGTGAATGGGCAGAAAGGTAAGAGCTGGCGACTGCAGAAGTGGGACATCTAGGCCTCACGTTTGAGTTCTGACAACGGCTCTACATCGGAAGCATTAACATCTACTCTCTCTGCAGATTCTGACGAACCTGCTGAGTGTTTCCAGTATTTTCTGTTTTTGTTTCAGATTTCCAGCAGTGCAGTTTCTTTTCTTCCAATATTTAATGTTGTTCCCAGCAAAATGTAATACCTGAGCAATTTCAGAGATAATCACACAGAAAAAGTCTTCCTCATCATGACTGGCAGGGTCTACTACTGTTAATTGATCGTCACTGACATCCAGTGAAGTGATTAGATCAATCTTTTGTTGTTTAAACACCTTACCCGTGATCTGACTGTTAAAACGCATGATTGGAAATAAGTTACATGAAAATATCATGCCGAAAGAGCTCAGCTGCTGCAAATTAATCACAATGTATTTCAACAATCGAATCACAGGTAGTTAAAAAACAGTGAAAGGCAAATCTATCACTTCTGTTCAATTAAATGATTCATCAGCTATAGTAGCGGACCTTACCATAGGTAACAAAAAAAAAACAATAGACAGGTTAAATGGTTGATGGTTATTTTGGGACTCAAGCAAAATTAGGATAAAAAGCAAGAGACTGAATGGGATACTTTGCGCTATCTCTTGCCATCATTAACTTTGCATTTAAGATGTTAAAATTCACAATAAAAAGAAATTTGCCCACCCTAGTAAAGTCACAAGTTAATGATCAAATGAGTGGAAATATTCTGTATCAACAAGTGAATAGTTCAAAACCAAGTGTATGAGAGCATGCAAACTACTATTGAAGTTTTACTGGCCACGCCAATACTGTAGTCAACTCTAAAGATTCAGTCCCCGAAAATCTGCCCCTGACCTCTGCCCCTGACCCCACAAAAGTTCGCATAGTCAGGAGGAGCTCTCACGATTTAAATGTTTTTAGCAGGCTAGAGGCACATGTTGAGTGCTCCCTCCTGAGATGGCCAGCTGGAGAGTTCTTGGCCATGAGATGCTGGGTAATTTGCCCCGCCCTCCCACCCAGGAAGAAAGTCGTATGTGTCCCTGCAGCCTCCCGACAAAGGGGGATGCTTCAAAAAAAATGTTTTACATTTTGGACGGCTCTTTGGGGTCCAGGTCTCAATGCTGGCCTGGTCCTCAAGATGGTCCCCACAATCACTGATGGTTTGGCCAGATATACCTTTGCCGAACCCACACTGGATCTTAAAACAGGATCGCGATGCAGGATCAGTGGCATTCGGAGTTCCCTCCCCAGCACCAGCCGCTTATCATCATGAGAGGAAAGAATCTGCAGTTACATAGTACTTTTCATGATCTCAGAACATTCCAAAATGCTTCATAACCAATGTAGTTTTTTTTGAAGAGTAGTCTGTTGTAATGTAGGAAACGCAGCAGCCAACTGCCATGGAACAAGGTCCCACAAACAGCAATGAGATAAGTGACCAGATAATCTGTTTTAATAATGTTGGATGATGGATAAGTATTGGCCAGGACACCAGAAAAATTCCCCTGTTCTTCATTGAATAGTGCCATGGGATCTTTTACGTCCACCTGAGAGGGCAGACGGGGCCTCGGTTCAATGGCTCATCCAAAAGATGGCACCACTCAACAGTGCAGCACTCCCTCAGTACTGCACTGAATGGCCTTGTAAGAGGGGTGGTGGAGGTTCCATTCCTGCAAAGTCATCCCTAGGGTGCAAGGCCTAGACCTGGCATATCCTTGTCCCTGTTCAGTTTCTGGCCAATTCGGCAGACTCCCACCAAAATTACAGCAGGAGTCTGCCTGAATGGGGGCCTCAAAATAAACACTATGCTCAGAGACATAGAAACAATATTTTAAAGGCAAAATATTTTAGTTCCCCTTATTTGATTTAAATTATCTTTCAACAGATGAAGATCCAGATCCACACATTCCCTTGTCAGTTCTCATCCCAAGTCTCTTTTATATTGGTGTCATTTTAGTTTGGATTCTGGGAGACCAGCATCCATCAACCAGCTACTAGATTTATGCTATTTTTCTTACATTACAGTGACAACACTTCAAAAGTATTTCATTGGCTGTAAAGAGTTTTGGGACGTCCTGAGGTCGTGAAAGGCACTATATAAATGCAAGTTCTTTCTTTCTTTTATTAAATCTGTCTTTCTTCTCCTGGCAACAGAATTGTACATCCAGTTTTTTTGTCAGCCTACAATTCTGTCGCTGGAATAAGCACTGGATTTAGTAGTGTTAATGCCATGACCAGGCTCATGCAATCAGAGCAAAAATAGTGTCCTATAAAAGCAGCTGTTGAGTATCTCCACAGATGCTGCCTGGCTTGCTGAGTATTTCCAGCATTTCCCGTATTTAAATGTTAAACTGTAGGTAACCAGTACTTGGTGTTCTGAATTGGAATGGTGTCAGTTGACACCAATCTTCTAATCCCCAGTGGTCTCTAATTTGTTTATCCTTATGCATTTCACACCTCTGAACATTTACCTACTAAACTGAAACTCCAATGTTGCAAAGCCAGCTGATTAATGAGATGAGATTAGTGGCGATACATAATACCAATGCATTTCACAGCAGGCGACATGTTTCAGGTGTTAAATGCTTGGGTATTATAGAGCTGTACATCAAAGGATTTTAGAAGATTGTTGTCACCTAGCATTATTTGGAATCACCACACCAAGTATTGGTATTGGCATCGCTGGGTCAGGCACTGGGTTTGCATATAGGCACTATGGGCAAAATTGGGAAAGAAAAACAAGGGAAGCTGGTAGGGGAAAATTCCATGGTGGGCAGGGACAATTTCAGTAACTGCGGAATGGCAGATCCCAAGGGGCCCTGACTGTGAACTGCAGCAGTGGGATCAGATAGCTTTAATGAAAGATTGGTGGGCAGCAACAGGGCTTCTGCATCAGACAGAAAATGGAGGGAAACAGCAAGTTATCTTTGTTTTAAGCTGCAAGTACAAAGAATTTTCTGTTTAACCAGACTGATGTCTTATTGAACATTTTTCCTTACATTGACCGTAAAGCTGTAATGCACTATTATAGTCCAATTTATTGCATTTTTTGAATTGCTGCAGAATTGCAATGATGCAAACTATGCAGTATAACTGAAGTTAAGCTGCCCTCCATTCAACATTAGGTGTGAGATCACCTCCAGGAGATTTAAATTGCTTTAGCTTTGCACTTTGTGCATTATAACAGCAGCCAGTGAAAAATGAACACTTTAAATTTTGATTTTAAAGTTTACAAAATTGTAAATACTGGTAAAGAGACAACTGTCCTATCAGCTGTTTCTGGACATTAAAAATTTATCTCGCATTCAGATGACAGATAACATAGCATTATGCATGACTTGAAGTACAGACATGCATTGCTGCACCATCTCCTAATTGTAACTGCATTATACAGACGAATAAAGTCTAAAGTTAACCTAAATGGTTCACAGCAACAGAACAAAATAACTAACTCAGTGGGTTCAGTATAACTGACCCACTGGGAACCTAAAACTAAAGATCAACACTGAGAGGGAGGGAAGTACCATTGTATACATCAGCACACTTACAGAGGGAGGGAAGTACCACTGTATACATTAGCACACTGAGAGGGAGGGAAGTACCGCTGTATACATCAGCACACTTACAGAGGGAGGGAAGTACCGCTGTATACATCAGCACACTTACAGAGGGAGGGAAGTACCACTGTATACATTAGCACACTGAGAGGGAGGGAAGTACCACTGTGTACATTAGCACACTGAGAGGGAGGGAAGTACCACTGTATACATCAGCACCACCAAGGGAGGGGAGTACCGTTGTATACATCAATACACTGAGAGGGAAGGAAGTACCGCTGTATACATCAGGACACTGACAGAGGGAGGGAAGTACCGCTGTGTACATCAGCACCACCAAGGGAGGGGAGTACCGCTGTGTACATCAATACACTGAGAGGGAAGGAAGTACCGCTGTATACATCAGGACACTGACAGAGGGAGGGAAGTACCGCTGTGTACATCAATACACTGAGAGGGAAGGAAGTACCACTGTATACATCAGGACACTGACAGAGGGAGGGAAGTACCGCTGTATACATCAGGACACTGAGAGGGAGGGAAGTACCACTGTATACATCAGGACACTGACAGAGGGAGGGAAGTACTAATCATATTTACATTAGCAAGCACAATACTCACCAATTGTTCCTGTCTTGCTGTCATCAGCCTCAGAGCCAATAGCAGGCCTTGGGCTACCACCCTGTTCTGATTCTGCAAGAAAAAGAAGGTTTGGATGAGGGGGAAGAACAGCTAAAACTATACATCAAAAAGCTACAATAATGATGAGTGTATAAAATTAATTTTGCAGTGATATGAAGTTCATGCTTTATCACCAGCTTGTCCCTACCCTTCCAGCAGAGTACTGTGTAATGTAGGATCCCAGAATGGCTGTGCTATGCCTGGGTAGACTAATTGGTAAATTTCACTTCAGCATTAATGAGCTACTGGAGAGAAATTCACTTACTTTACCAATCCAATGCCTCCAGAATCAATTCTGTTCTGGATTTAGTAAACATGACCGGATTGTGCATTTTTGAGGCAAAGTGTCACAGAAACATGCACATTTAAGGCATAACCAGCTCCACTGACTAATTTAAAACTCCGGGGGGGAGATTTTGACTTTGTGCTACAGCATAAAACAGGTGATAGTGAATCTGCAGCCCATTTTACATCTCTCCCGACTTCTATTTTCATTGACTTCAATCAACAATGCATCCTGGGAATCTACAATCATACAATTTTACTAACTTTTTGTATAAATCTGTTAGTGAAACAAGACTCCTGTATAGCTTATAAAGGAAAAATGCACACAGTTTACTTTTATTGGAAACTCCATATGCTCTGCTTCCCTTGAATGTAAATGTAGCCTAAACCCAGAGCTAAGTGGAATGAGATTCCCTGGAGAGGGGAATCTCACTCCACTTTACTTTAGACCCAGTTTAGGCCTTCAAACTAGCTTTCTGCTCCAAGTTTAGCATCAGTGTGAAATGGTTTCTGCTTTTCACTGACGCTAAACTTGTAGAATATGAATGCACCATTGATATGCCTGATGTTAAATAGTGATCCAGTAGAGATCAAAGCAATTTCATTACCTACACTGGTTAGCAGGTTAGAGTTATGGTCATGGAGTGCCAGGAATCAGACCCACAAAAGTCCAGTCATGGCAATGTGATATGAACATCTTAATTATCAGATGATCAAGCAACTCATATTGTGGTTGGAATGGATTGAAAATTGAAACCAAAGTGAAACAAGTCAATGAAAAAGATGGTGCAGATAATGGTAAACAATCACATCATGTTTAGCGCATGGCCAGTTTAGTTTTGGATTTGATCATTTCTTGAATACAACACCTACATTTCCCATACATTTCTTCACACGCAATTTCTTCGATGACACTGATTGCAAAAAGCAACTTTATTTTCTGTCACATATCAGAGAACTATAAATAAGAAACAACTGGACTGATGTCAAACACCACACACATTAGCAGCACACTATTATTAACAAAAGAATCCAGAAATACACTGGGTAATACACAGCTTTGATGGAAAACTCTGCCCAATATACAATGTATTAATAATTTCTGGTTCTTTCCAAAACTCATGTATAAATTTTATGCTTTCAATGGATATCAGAATGCTCCTTGGGTTATGTTAGTTGCAGAGTGTACTAAAATGTCCAAACTGAAGTATGGAACAACATGATGCATAAAATTAGGTTTTTCTTTTACTTGAAGGATCATAATTCATCTTGTGGTCTCAAGAATGATGATTGCAACCAGGACACTGGACTCATTCAAGATGGTTACATGCTGTGATGGGAGGACCGTAGGGTTGGAATGATTAGTTCAAATGAGTTGAACGGCCTTCTTCATCCAAACTTACCTTGTGATCTTGTGTGAAAAATTCAATCAATATCTGTTTTTTTTTAAAAACCTCTGGCCTAACAGAAAAGGCTTTCACTTGTGTACAGGTCTTGCTTTGTGATGCCAGCAAACTGAAGACTGCTATATGTTGACGTTAAATAGCTGGTAATAGTAAAAACTATTTTCACACAAACAGTGGTTCTTCATCCAATCATACTATTTTGGTGGCAGGGTGAAAGAATAAAACATACAATATCAAACTGGAAATTTAATTCACTTTAAAAATAGTATAATCTAGGAGCTTGGAAGGGAATTTTATTATTAACGATTAATATGTGTGATGGTGCATTCTAACTGCTGCATGGTAACTTACCACAGGCTGTATGTTAAGCCATTGAGTGATAAATTAATATAACTTAACTGAAGTTACCACAGTAAAGCTGAATGAGAATATCTTAGAAAAAATTACCAGGAATACTGAAGCATGTATAATCTGCCAGAGCGGTGGTGGGGTATGCTGGATTTCCAATGCACAATCTAATAAAGTGGAATTTGGCACTTGTGATCCTCTATTGTGCTGAATTATGATTTCAGCAGTACCAGTGAGGAGGGTCAATTGAGGTGCCAGGCCAGTCCGAGAGGAAGAATCTGTGGAAAGGCTATCGCTTGCATTCCTTCCAGTGATTATGTCAGAACGGAGCTGGCTGTTGTCTGCCTTTTAAGCTGGAAAAGTGTAAACTGCAGAAAGACCGGAAAGAGGGGAAGACATCAACTTAGAGGAGAAAATGTCTGAATGGCCTTAAAGAGAAACAACTAATGGTGGCCCTGGAAATGAAGATTGGGTGGAGGCGTGCCAGTCAACAAAAACCCTGCATCCAATTTTACTCCAGATTACATGATTTCAATACTACAAAGGCCTGGATTAGTCAAATAACATCCCCACCTAATAATTATCATCTTTGCATTTGCATTGTTCTGTTATACTGTGTCGTACAATGCATGTGCAGGGTACAGAAGAAATGAAACAAAACTGGTGCATTAACACTGGGCAGCCTATGACCTCAATGTAAATGCAAAGTGCTGAGAATTTTGGCAAGTAACCAGTTAAAAAAGCACACACTTTTTATGATAATGATTTCAGTGTTCATTTACTCACATGTTTAGCTCAGAATATTAGCTGCTTTGCTACATAATGCAATCTAAAGTTTTAAAAAAAGAGTTTTTGAAGTTGCTTGCTTTGGTGCCCAGAGGAAACCTGTTGCTAAGCAAAGTGGTACACTAATGATTTAAAAAGGTGGAACAACTCTGGGCTTCTGTCTCCACAGAAACTCTCAAGTATTTGGGGAAGAACTGCTCTGGTCCCTCTGTGTAGTGACACTGTGAATTAATTCATGGAGTGTCTCTGGTCCCTTCTGTGTAGTGATAATGTGAATGAATTCATGGAGTGTCTCTTTGGTCCTTTCTATGTGGCGACACTGAATGAATTCATGGAGTGTCTCTGGTCCCTTCTGTGTAGTAACAATGTGAATGAATTCATGGAGTGTCTATGGTCCCTTCTGTGTAGTGACAATGTGAATGAATTCATGGAGTGTCTCTCTGGTCTCTCCCTGTATTGTGACAGTGTAAATGAATTCATGGAGTGTCTCCCTGGTCTCTCCCCCTATAATGACACTGTAAATAAATTCATGAAATATTCCTCTAGGGTGCACTTTTAGCAAAATTATGAATATGTGGCACACAGATAGGAAATATCCACCAAAGAAGATCTTTAGTCGCGCACTTACAGTATCACTGCACAGAGCAACCAGTGAAATTCTTACTCCACTGTCAGAAAAATGTGCAATAAAGTAAACACAAATGATGTGGGAGGTGAGGAAAAACAAAAACAAAAATTCAAAATAAACTAATACGCCCTTGTGGGCAATGATCCCGATAATCCTTTCTGACTGAATTGAAATGGTTGCTCAAAGTAACATGTTTTATCTGTGCTGAAGTCAATGTTTAGTTGAGTTATTAAAGTTTGACTAAACTGTTTGCATGCACATTAAACACAATGTGCTGCATCTTGACTCCTGCTTCGAAGTCTCATCCAGTATAAATCCAATGCGTCAATGTTAGAATTTCTAATACTTCAGGAAAATTATCCACTACTGAGATTTCATTCTGGAACCTGTGAACCAATAAAAGCATCCAGCGAGTAATGCACAGGTATAATAAACTTACCTTTTAGTGGAACCTTGATCTGGCCCAGTGGTCTTTTTCTAATGCACAAGTGGAGTATTGTAAGGCAATGCCATGGTCTCCGTGGTGACAGGATGCTCGAAGAGGTGTGAGCCAGCATGAGAGTTTTGCTTTAATGTTATGTCAGCTGTGTAGTGTCGGCATGCTTTGTTCGCGTCCTTGGCGCCATACAGAGCTCAGCGGCAGTTATCAGACATCAGTTGCTATGGTTACAGCTGTGCGGTCACTACTGCCGAGTGCTAGTGTGCAGCTGTTTGAATTTTTTTTCAATTGTCAGTGGCTTGTACGAAAGTAATTCCAGTCAGGATGTTATCTCATGTACGCGGAATGGTTTGTCACGTTATTAGCCACGCTGTTTAAACCAGATTTATAAATCTTGAGGTGTGTTTCAGAGAATTCCCTGCCTATCAGGCCAGCTATACGACACAGTCTGTGTCTATGTGAAGTGGTTTTGACTTTGCATCAGTGCAAAATATGTTGTGTAATTCAAGTGTGAATTCGGCCAGATTGATCGGTGGCAAACAATATGGGTAGTAAATATTTCAGCTTCGTACTGGCCACAGAATAACTGCAAATACTCTGAAGTGAACTTTTAAGAGTTTTAAACATAAACTCTCAACATAATTAATAAAGCAGTGAACAATCTAACACTACCGTGGTTACTTATGTGGGCTTCATATCACTGTACCACAATTACCCCTATAGATCTCAAGAACTGAATACGTATAAAAGAAACTGGAGTTAAAAAAAACATTTTCATTTATATAGTATGTTTTCACATCAGTGAAGTATCTGAAAGTATTACACACAATGAATTACTTTTCAGTTTCAATAACTTTTATGTAGGGAAATATCGCAGCCATTCCACACCAGTAACATCCCACCAACAGCCATGAAGTGAACGTCTAGTTAGTCTTTTTTTTTACCATGGAGTTGATTGAGGGAGGAATGTTGCCAGGAGACTGAGGGATCTCCCTGCTCTTCTCTCAATAATGCTGTGGCATCAACAATATTTTGCACTTATTTAATATCTTCAACGTGATAAAACACTGCAAGTGCTTCGCCGAGGCAATAATAATCTGACTCCAAGAAGTGAGGGGGGGGGGGGTTAGGAGAAGAATTAAGCTGATCAAAATGGTAGGTTTTGAAGAGATTTATGAAGTAACGGATAGAGGTAGAGGGGCAGAGGGATTTAGAGAGATTGTGCCAGAGTATGGGGTCAATATGGCTGAAGGTTGTGCGACCAAAGGTGGAACAGCGGGAGGGGTAATGCAACGTTCCTTCATCGTCGCTGGGTCAAAGTCCCGGAACTCCCTGCCTAACAGCACTGTGGGAGTACCTTCACCACATGGACTGCAGCGGTTCAAGAATAAGGCTCACCACCACCTTTTCAAGGGCAACTAGGGATGGGCAATAAATCCTGGCCTTGCTAGAGATGCCCACATCCTGAGAATGAATGAAAATAAAGCAGAGATGAGAGTTGGAAGAGCAGAGAGCACATGCAGAACATGTTGCTGAAGGAGATTCCAGAGGTAGGGAGGAGTGAGATGGAATGACTTGTAGATAAGGACAAAAATTTTCAAATCAATCCTTGGGGGTGAGGGAGCCAATGAATATTGGTGAAGACAGGAGTGATAGGGAAAAATACTTAGTGCAGTATTGGATGTGGCCAGTGGCATTATGTAGGAGTTGCAATTTGTTTATAGCAGACTAGCACGGGAAGCAGCCGAATAAACAAGTCTGGCAGTAGCAAGGGTTTCAGCAACAGTTGGGATGAGTTGGAGCAGAGGCGGACAATGTTGTGAAAGTAGAAATAAGTGGTCTTAATGGTGGCTAGGATGTGTAGTTTGAAACTCAGCTCAGGGTCAAACAGGAAACTGAGGTTGTACACCTTTGGATTCAGCCTGAATAAGCAAGCAGGGAAAGTGATGTAAAACACTTAAGGATAAAATAGACAGATGACAAATGCAATCTAGAGAAGGAAAGTATGAGAATATGCATTTTGGGAGGAAAAACTAGAAATGGTTGTATACACTCAGTGAAAAGACACTGAAGTATGTGGATGAACATATAGACTTGGGACTCAAATACATAATTCCTTGAAAATGTGAGTGCAGGGCTAATAGCATTTTGGGTTTGATAAATTGGGGCATAAAGTACAAAAGCAAAAAGATAATGATAAACTTGTATACGGTACTGGTTAGGTCACAATTAGAATGCTGTGTACAGTTTTGCATATTATAGGAAGTACATCTAAGCCACAGAGAGCATGCAACACAGATTCACCAGGACGATGGCAGAGATGGAAAACTAGACATATGGAAAGACTTGAGAAAATAGGACTATTTCCACTGTACTAGAGAAGGATAGGAGGAGATTTAAGAAAGGTTTTTAGATTTATTAATGGCTTTGAAGTTTATGAAGAGTGGAGGATGGAAGGCCGGCCAGTAGAGCATTGGAATAGTCGGGTCTGCAGGTGACAAAGGCAGAGACGAGGGTTTCAGCAGCAGATGGGCTGAGGCAGAGGCAAAGGCAGGCGATGTCACTGAGGTGGAAGTAGGTGGTCTTTGTGATTAAGAGGATATGGGTCAGAAGCTCAGCTTGGGGTCGAATGGGATACCAAGATTGCGAACAGTCTGGTTCAATCTCAGACAGTGGCCAGGGAGGAAGAAGGAATCAGTGGCAAGGGTATGGAGTTTGCATTGGGGGCCCATGATGATGGCTTCGGTCATCCCAATGTTTAAGATGGTGAGGCGAGGTTAAAAGAAATTTCTTTATGCAGAGTTTAAAGTTAGGGCATGGAATGCCTTGCTTCAGGAAATAGCTAAAGCAGAGATCTTATCATCTAAATATTTGAAGCAGAGGAAGATACTGGGCTATGGGGAGATAACATGGCAGTGGCATTAGTTTGGGATTAGTTTTGGATTGCTCTAAGTGCCAGCACAGACATTATGGGCTGTATGACCTCTTTCTGTGCTGTAAACTACTATGGTCCAGGGCTAAGGCACTGAGTTTTTAGTGGGAGCCGAACAGGATGGTTTTGGCCTTGCTGATGTTGAGTTGAAGGAAGTTCTTGCTCTTCCCAGATCCTTAATGTTCCAGCAAGACAAAATCTTGGATTAATATCTCATTCAAATTCTTTGACAATGCAGGGCTCTTTCAATACTTCACTGGCGTGCTAACTAGTCTTGTGCACAACTCAATCCCACAATCTTCTGACCTCAAAGCAAGAGAGCTACTAACTGAGGCAAATTGACACCTACTATAATAAACAGCATTGTATCCAAGAGGTAAATTATCATAACTTGGAATGTTACAAATAGGTTGGAGTTTATGAGAGATCAAAACTAACCTTATAACAAGCCATCGCACTATTGTGATACTGTGCAAGGCTGCTACTTCTGTTTTCTTTAGGTGCAAGTAGGCTAAGGAATTTCACATTACTGTTAGATGCATACACACAGAGTGTTTACATTGTACTGAATTTAATTACTGAGTGAACGAAGACATAAAAAGCACTATCATATTTCACATGGTTTGAAGGAGAGTCAGCAAAGAAGTGGTTAATTTTTATTGGCCAATATTCAATCAATTATTATTTTCCTTCATGGGTTACCTTGTTTTGTTATGTCCCAACTACCCATCAAATTTCTTTGCAGACATTCATCTTCTGTAAAGCCTCATAGCATTGTGTGTACTGCCTCCATACAATAAGGTGGTAAACTGCTGTTGGACTGAATCTCATCTTCCATCAAGCAGCACTCAGTAGCACCTACATCCATTACAGTCGGATTACTTTTACTGCATTTAAATATGTGAAATTCATCGCTTGCCGTCAGAATTTTGCAGTTGGCTAAAATGATAATAATGGATTGGGGTTGATGCTTGATTTCTGCTGCACTGGAATGCTGATAAGCCTGAAGAGCTATGCAAGAGCCTCATGCTCCCTAATATTCAGGGGCACTGGGATCAGAGCCTTCTGACAGCTCTGAACCCTTGAAATGTTGAACCCAGTCATCTGACATACAGATGTTACATGAAGTGAATCAGACACAAGAGTTTTATGTTTGGGCTGTGACCGTGGCGAGTTGGATACTGATAAACATGCAACGTAGAGGGCCATGTTTCACCGCATCCTAGCACAGCTGGTAAATCGGCAGTAATGTCTGAGGTCACAGTTCACCATTCAAACTGTTTGGCTTTGAACACCCACATTCCCAACACAGAAGCCTGCTATTCAGCAGGGAAAAAAATTGTGAAAAAAAGTAATTTGAGTTAATAAAAAAAAATAAAAGTGAAGTGACTGATGGCTTGAGCTTTAATATGTTCAGTTCTCAACATGTGTGAAAGACCATATTGATCTGTTCCCCATCAATCTCCTAGCTCCTTCTCTAAGCAAATAGCCTTTGAATATTACCACTTACAAATGAAAGAAATGCTTCATGCTGCTGCATTATTTTAACACTCTAGAGTATTCCAGTAATGGCAGATCACAGGAAATGGCCAATTAGATAAAGTGCGCTGTGCAAAACTGAGTTACTGTAACACAAGAAGAATGGTGCAGAGCCTCCTCCTGGATCTTTATAGATCACCATAACAGAAAGTTGTTTTTTTTTTAAAGTCATTTTGTCCTGATCAATAAGCCATGAAATGTTGTTGAGGTAATCTACTTGCCAAAATTCCTGTTCCAATCACTCAAGTACACAAGGGCTGAATGGAAAGATTTGAAATCGACAAGTAGACAGCTGATAATGCAGATGACAGTTTTCATATGTTGAAGTAGCTGGATGTTGAAGTATGGTTCCATTAACAGAATACTATCTTAATTTGTGGGCAAAGAAACATAATGCAGAGGAAGTACCTGATATCATAATCTGCTGAAAATGAACAATATTGGAGGAAGATTTGTGTGTGGTATTTGTAACAACATTATAAACACATCTTGCATTTATATATACTTGCATTTATATAGCACCTTTAACATAGTAAAACATCCCATGGCGCTTCACTGGAGCAGTAATTAGACAAAAAAAAACTGACGCTGAGCCAAGGAAGGAGACATTAGGACAGGTGTCCAAAAGCTTGGTCAAAGAGTTAGGTTTTAAGGAGGGCCTAAAAGCAAGTGTAAAGAACATGTTCACACGGTAAACGAAGGAAATTTTCCGTCCTTGTGACTTGAGTGGGACATTTACAAATGTGAAATCACAAGTCTCTGCTGAGATCTATCCTAAAAATGATAGATTCTGATTTTTCACTATAATGTTTTCATTCCTAAACTTCATTATTTACATCCTTTCTGAATACTTAAATTTTGTGGCTTGTGACAAATTCTAATTTTAAATTATTTGTCCAGTTGTTGCTACTTCAGTTGTTATTTTCTCCTGATCTTTTGAAAGGTTTCCTCCCATCACCATCAACCAAACCTGCACTATTCCTGAGTGAAGGGACAGGTGAGAGGCCAGTGATCACAAGTGCTGTTCTGTAATTGGCACTAGGAGGCCATGAGAGAGGGCCTGGGTTGATACAGCCTCTTAAGTTTTACACATCCCCTGGCTGCAAGATCAGGAAAATGTAATGCCGGGTGGAGGCAGAACATGAACTCTTCTCGTTACCATAGTGACGGATGTTGCTGGTACCCAAGTGCACTGCATCCTCCCACCCACTGCCTAGACGCTCAAACTCAATTCTAAATTGGAAAAAACCCCACAGTACGTAGCATAATGGGGCTGAAGATCTGGGCCCCTTCCGGTGTACTCCTGTCTTAACTTCAGCACGAGTCTGCCAGAGGGGCCAAAGGTTAGGCTGGGCCCCAGATTCTCCAGCAAAATTGTGGACCTGTTTTTTTATAGGACGGTTTATAATTTTCTTAGACTTGGCACCTTCTCCTGCCGTTTGGTGTTTCGAAACAAATGCAGAAGTACATCTTAAGATATAGTACAACACGGACAGCACACTGGGCGCAGGCATTTAGTGAGTTAAAAAAAAAGTATGCAACCAGGAAATGTCCAAAAATAACGAAGATTTTACAAAGTCAGCAGCCACATGCTTTCTGTGTTGCTGTCTGTGTTAAGTACTATTTTAACACTCTAAAACTGTAACATGAGAACCACTTCATTTTCCCTTGATACCCTCCCATCTCAACTCCTGACCTCTCAACTTCATTTCCTTGGCCCAAGGTTCACCGGTATTGTAATTGCTCCTCTCTTTGGCCTTTGCCCACTCCCCTTAAAAATTGCCATAATAACTGCTTTTCAAATTGTCTGCCCTCAACCCGTCCATCCTCTCTTACCACTATCCCATCCCCAACCTCCCCTTCCTTTCCTTTCGGGAACATGTTGTTGCCACACAACTCTGTGGTCACCTCTTACTATTTGTATACTTTTTGGCTTCTGTGCCACCCAAAGCACTAAGACCTCTCTGGTCAAACTTGCAGACGACTGTGTGACTACGACTGTGGTGAATTATCCTTCCTCAACCACTCCACAACATCTGACATGGTCAATCACACTGTTCTTCTCCATTGCTTTTCCTCAGTGACCCAGCTCAGGAGCAATGTCCAATTCAGACATATCCAACTGCAACCAGTACATTTCCAGTAATAGCTTCTCTTCCTGTGCCCGTACAGTCACCTCCATTGCATTTCAACATTCCAATTTCTCATCTGTATGTTGTTCCTTTGTGACTTCTTCCTTAATCGTGGGGTCAGCTTTCACATGTTTGCTAATGATACCCAGCTTTATCTCTCCACTTCTGTTGCTATGCTTATCCGTCTCCCTGTCTGACATCAAGCTGTAGATTAGTCAGAATTTCCTGCAGCTCAACATGGCCAAGACTGAAGGCCTGTCCAGATCCAGCCAGAAACTCTGTGCCTTAATCCCTGATCTCGTTTCCCTTCCAGGTTTCCCCGCTTAAATCAACAATGCTTAATATCAGGGTTCTGCTGACCTGGAGCTGGGACACAAACCCCACATCCAGTCTGTAACGAAGACCATCTACTTCTATCTCCATATCATCCATCTCTGTCACTATCTCACCCACACCGCTGTTGACAGCCTTATTTTTTCCTTTGTTACCTCTAGACCTGTATTCCCAAAGTTTTCCTTGTTTGATCTCCTGCAACCTCATCCAGAACTTTGTAACCTGCATACTATCCTGCTTAAAGTCCCATTCAGCTATCATCCTTGGTCTTGCCAAACTCCACTAGCTCCTCAAACCTCAACACATGGACTTCAAAATCCTTAACCTCATCTTCAAATCTGTCCACTGTCTCACTCCACCGTACTCTCCCACCTCCTCCCACTGCTCCTTTGCATTTCACACCATTCACTCCTCCAACTATGATCGACCAAACATTTCCAACTCCCTCCCCTCTACCATTGGTGATGGAGTCTTCAGTCATCTCACCCCCACTCTCTAGAACTCTTTCCCTAAATCCCTCCACATCTTTAAAAGCCTCCTTAAAAGCGTCCTCTTCTACCATGGCTTGGGTCTCTTGCCCTAATTTCCATATTACTCTTGTTCAGCTCTGAGATTGCTGTGGAAGGCTTGGGACATTTTGCTACATTAAAAGCACTAGAAAGATGTACGTTGTTGTTGTCTGAACACAGAATATAGCACAGTACAAAAGGTGTAGATTCCCTGCGATATATAGACTGTTACATTGTATGATTGTTATGTTTTTGTTTAAAAATGTGGTGGAATTTTTTTTATTAACAAATGAATAAAGCATCTGAAAAGCTCAACAATCTGGTTGAACTTTATCCTTCAGACCTCAGTTTAAGCTTCCTCATTCTGACAGGAAACAGTTGGGATTCTCTACCAGACAAATAGCCTTGAACTTGAGTTCTGCACCCATGACCCTGCTAGAATCCAAAAATACAAACACAAACTGGCACATGGTGTTACTGGTGCTGTGCAGCCTTTCACTTTAACTATCCGTGTACCAGAGCAGTCAGAGCCAGTGTCAGAGCAGGAATATTATCATCTGTGTATCTTTCTAATGCTTTCATATGACAGAGAATTTGCAGTCTTTGTGAAATAAGATGTTTGATGGAAAATTGATCTATTGGTTGTTCTATTGTATGCCCTCAGGGTGCCTTAGAAATAAAATGTAAAAAGATTAAGCAAGCAGTAGCTGACAAGCAAAAAGCCCACTAACAGCCAAATATTGATCTTTCTCCCCAAGACCTAACTGTAAAATTCAAAGATGGAAATGTTTGGAAATCAAAGTTGACATCCTACGGCAGTCAGGTTTGGGACCATCCCCACAAAGTAATGGACGGTAGGATTCTCTCTGGAATAAGTGTGTTTTCTCTTATACTTTTTTCTTTTTGGTGATTGTGCCTCCTGTTATTCCCTGCAGAGCTGAGGTGCTGCCCCATCAGGGTTAGAACCCTGGGTATTCAGTGAGATAACTTTATTTACTTCACCAGGAATAGGGAAGCCTCCTACTGACCATAGCTCTCCCATGTTTTGGTTGCGCTGCTACATTAAGTGGGAGGGAATGGTGTTACCCTTAGACTGCTTTCTTGTTAACCAACTTGTCCTCAGCCCTGGCAATAATTCCCTACCACCAGCACTTGGAGGATGGAGAAAACTTTTACTTCTTCTTTACTGCTGCTGGCATCTGTTAGCTTCAGTTATTGCCAATGCCAGCACCATGCCTAGCTACTACCATCAGGAATATCCTTGTCCTGTGTGTCTGAAAGTGTCTTGGTTTTATATGGGGAATTTTCTCACAGCAGAGTGTAATCTATACCTCTTAAAATCCATACCAAATTTCTACATTATAGGATTTAGAGAGAAAATTACAGTAATTCTGTTTTGTACATCTCGATTAGGGTGTAATGGAAACCAACATCAAACTAATTCCAGGGTTTCTTGGGAAGATCTAACACAAAACTGTAGAAAAACAGTCGATTTTAATCAAACCAACTGCAACATCCTCCAACATACTCCTATCTCATCGCTGCTGTTTCCTGCCCCATGACAGGCATCGCTTCCCTCCACGAGGCCCCCAATAGCCACAGTCATCCTCCCGTACACACACAATCATTATCAAAAAACAAATAATCAGAAATGTCTGTAGTGTTGTTGATACTTCTGTGACATCTACACATCTAACTGCTGATACAGGAAATCTCAGTGTTCCTTAAATGTTTGTTCTCCAAAAATGCATGGAAAATACACTCTTCTGTCTAAACTCCAGATCTTCCACACTGATGTGTGCAGCAGATGGCACTGTGCTGTGATAGGTAGAGATAAGATTGTGTTATTAAAAATCTCTGGTGACACCCACTCTACATTCTGTTTGGCCATTCTTCAAGAAATACAGCAAAATATGTTCTTCTTGTCCATATATTGTACAGATTAAAACGATTCAGCTGTTTGTTGCCTGTTGTGAACAGCAAAACTAATGACCTGTTTGTAAAGAATGAACTTTCTGTTCCACCCTCCATACAGCTCTAAAAACTATCTGAGTTATAACAATTCTTGGCTTCAAGAACATGAATTCCACAAAAAATGTTGAATTCCTAGATATTTTTACAAAATTGACACAAGTGGGTTTAATCATCCACCAATGTGACCAAATATACCAAGTTTCCTTATCCATATTAGATTGTTCCATTGCTATTTTAATGGCAATTAGTGATCATTGGCAGTCAATTTTAATTAATAGAATGGTAAATACCCAAAGAAAGAAGAAATTTCCATATAGATAATGCCTTAAATGTCACATAGGGTATCCCAAATTGCTTCACAAACAATGCATTACTTTGAAGTGTTGTGCAGGCAAATGCGGCAGCCATTTTCTATGTAGCAAGGTCCCACAAACATCAATGAGATGACTGACCAGTTGATCAGCTTTTGGTGCTATTGGTTGAGGAAGGAATGTTGGTCACCACAACAGGAGAACTCCTTGCTCTTCTCCAAGCAGTGCCATCGGATCCTTCATCCTTTACCAGAATGATACCAGGCTAAAAGGGTTAAATTATGAGGACAGATTGCGTAGACTAGGCTTGTATTCCTTTGACTATAGAAGATTAAGGAGTAATCTAATTCAGGTGTTTAAGATGATTAAAGGATTTGATCGGGTAGATAGAGAGAAACTTTTTCCTCTGATGGGAGAACCCAGAAGAAGGGGGCATAAACTTAAAATTAGAGGTAGGCCATTCAGGGGTAATGTCAGAAAGCAATTCTTCACACAAAGTGTAGTGGAAATATGGAACTCTCTCCCCCAAAAAGCTGTTGGGGCTAGGTCAATTAAAAATTTCAAAACTGAGATTGCTAGGTTTTTATTAGGCAAGGGTATTAAGGGTTACGGAACCAAGGCGGGTAAATGGAGTTAAGATACAGGTCACCCATGATCTAACTGAATGGCAGAACAGGCTCGAGGGGCTAAATGACCTACTCCTGTTCCTATGTTCCCTGAATAGGCAGACAAAACCTTGGTTTAATATCTCATCCAAAGGACATCGCCTCTAACAATAGGTTATTCCCAAAATACACTAAATATCAGCCTAAATTTTGAGAAATTCTAAATGATATCAAATAGTTACATCGAGTTGCATCGAATATACAGCACAAAAACAGGCCATTCGGCCCAACTGGTCTATGTCGGCGTTTATGCTCCACACGAGCTTCCTCCCACTCCTCTTCATCTAACCCTATCAGCATACCTTTCTATTCCTTTCTCCCTCATGTACTTATCTAGCTTCCCCTTAAATGCATCTATGCTATTTGCTTCAACTACTCCTTGTGGTAGCACGTTCCACTTTCTTACCACTCTTTGGGTGAAGCAGTTTCTCCTAAATTCCCTATTGGATTTATTAGCGACTATCTTATATTTCTGACCTCTAGTTAGTTTTGGACTCCCCCACAAGTGGTAACATTTTCTCTACGTCTACCCTATCAATCCATTTCATTATCTTAAAGACCTCTATCAGGTCACCCCTCAGCCTTCTCTTCTCTAGAGAAAAGCCGCAGCCTGTTCAGCCTTTGCTGATATGTATAACCTCTCAGTTCTGGTATCATCCTTGAATTTTTTTTGCACCTTCTCCAATGCCTCTATATCCTTTCTATAATATGGAGACCAGAACTGTGCATAGTACTATAAGCATGGTCTAAACAGGGTTCTATACAAGTTTAACATAACTTCTTTGCTTTTCAATTCTATCCCTCTAGAAATGAACCCCAGTGCTTGGCTTGCCTTTTTTATGGCCTTACTAACCTGAGTCACTACTTTTAGTGATTTGTGTATCTGTACCCCTAGATCCCTTTGCTCCTCTACCCCATTTAGACTCGTATTATCCAAGCAGCATGTGGCCTCCTTATTCTTCCGACTAAAATGCACCACCTCACACTTATCTATATTGAAATTCACTTGCCAATTACACGCCCATTCTGCAAGTTTATTAATGTCTTCTTGCATTTTGACACATTCTTCCTTTATATTAACTACCATCCCCAATTTGGTGTCTTCCACAAATTTTGAAAATGTACTTCCGATTCCCAAGTCTAAACCGTTAATGTAAATTTTGAACAACGGTGGTCCTTGTGCACCAATCCTTGTGGAACACCACTTACCACCTTTTGCCAGCCTGAGTAGCTGCCCTTAATCCCTACTCTTTGTTTTCTGTTTTGTAGCCAACTTGCTATCCTTTCTGCTACCTGTCCCCCGACTCCACATTCTCTGACCTTAGTCATGGGTCTACAATGCGGTACCTTATCGAAGTCCTTTTGAAAATCCAAATATATTACATCCACTGCATTAACCTTGTCTACCCTTTCTGTTACTTCTTCAAAGAATGCAATAAGGTTGGTCATGCATGACTTTCCCTTCTGAAATCCATGCTGATTACTCTATTATATTTTCATCTTCTAGATGTTTTTCTATTATATTTTTGAGTAAAGATTCCATTATCTTTCCTCTAACCAACCATTAAGCTAACTGGTCTACAATTCCCTGGACTTGTTCTATCTCCCTTTTTAAATATAGGAATAACATTAGCTGTCTGCCAGTCCTCTGGCACAATTCCCCTTTCTAATGAATTTTTATATATGTGTAATAGCGCCTCTGCTATCTCCTCCCTAACTTCTTTTAATGTTCGCGGATGCAATCCATCTGAACCAGGGGTTTTATCCTCTCTAGGTTTGATTAGTTCAATTATCTCCCCCTTTTCTATCTTAGATGTTTTGATATCTTTTATGATCTCTTCTTCTAATGTCATGCCCACCATGTTAGTCTCCCTGGTAAATAATGATGCAAAGTAACTATTCAATATTTCTGCCATTTCACTGTCATTACCTGTGAATTTATCTTGTGCATCCCTTAGTGGCCCTATCCCTATTCTGATTTCTCTTTTGTTATTTATGAGTCTGTAGAATATTTTACTTTTTTTTATATTCCTTGATAATTTAATTTTGTTGTTCCTCTTTGCTTTCCTAATTGTTTTTTTGACTTCTTTCCTAATCTCTTCGTATTCCCTTTTGTCATCCTCTCCTTTATTGTCTATGTACTTCGTGTATGCCTTTTTCTTTAGTTTCAATTTTACCCATATCTCTTCATTCATCCATGGTGTTGCATTATTGGCTAGTTTGTTCTTGCTTTTTAGAGGAATATATTTATCACCGTTTTAAATATTAAATATCTCTTCGTCTGTCAATATTTTTTTCCAGTTTACCTTCCCGAGTTCCATTCTCATCCCCTCAAAATGAGCTTTTTTTCCCAATCTATTACTTTGATCTTTGTCTTACTTATGTCTTTCTCAATCATTATTTTAAACCTTATTACTTTATGATTGCTATTGCTTAGAAGTACCCCTTCGCTTACTTTTCTTATCTGCTCTGGTTCATTTCCCATTACTAGATCCAGCAGTGATTCCTCGCTTGAGGGGCTTCTCACATACTGGGTAAGAAAGGAGTCCTGTACACACTGTAAAAACTCCATTCCCTTTTCCCCTTTCCCTACCTCTTTTTGCCAGTTTATTTGTGGATGGTTGAAATCTCCCATGATTATTATTCGATGTTTCACAGATAGTACTTCACAGATACATCATCTTCTACTGCTGTGTAGTAGTCAATGGTCCTGAGTGTCACTGTAAATTGTACAGGATGTATCAGTGCTAAAGCTCAACAATATGATTGAATCTCAGGCGTTTCTCTCATAAATTATTCACAATATAATTCTTATGGGGCATTGACAAGATTCGGGTAATAGAAGCTGTAGCACAAGAGTGCCATTGTAATGTGAGTCTCACATGAATCATAGTAACAAGCCACAACAACAACAGGTCTTGGATGGCATCCCTGGAATTCACTGAGTACCTTTCTGCCTTGGAAGAAGAACCTACAAAAAATAAACACTGTCAGCTGGAAATTCCCTCAGGACTGCTCCCACTCTGCTGCCGTAACTTCACCGCAAGTGCGGCGGAAACCCTGTTTAACCGGCAGAGTGAAAGCAGCTCTGAAGAAGTTCCCGTCCAATGTTAAAACATTGTCCAGAAAAATAATAAATGCTGTGAAAGGGCATAAATAACATGCTCACTTGCACTGCCTGGATGGTTCAATGGGTGAATGCATTGTATGATATGATACTATCACAGAGGCCAGAATGGCTGAGATTAATTAATTTAGCACAGCCCAAGTTCAATCTCAGCAGTAAACTGAGTTAGCTAATCTCAGTCAGTGAGGCAGTGACAATGATATCCCAACTCCTGATCACAGTTCAGCAACTCCTGCTGGAAATGTGCATGTGGGCATTAGGCAAGGACACATTTGGGCTTGGCTGCGATCATCCCACGGTTGAACTGACACTCACTCTTCACGCTCTTGCAGAAAAAGTGATGTGGCCCTGGAGGGGCATTGCCACCCATTGCACTATACCCATTGTACCCCAGCAGGGCAGGAGAATAATGGAAGAGAAAAAAAATGGATGTATTCACTTGGGATTGGTGCAATACAATATTTTTTCATAATCAGCCTGGCAGAGCACACATGACTATCGTTTATTTGTGTGTTATTGGGTCTGAGTACTTAATGTCAAAATTGGGTAACATTGATCTCAATCTTTAGAAAATCAGGAACACCTCAAATTGGATGACTTCTGGACCTGATACTCCAGTCTGAGATCCCCTTCGAGTAAAGCTCCACCAAAGAGAGCAATCTCGCAAAGTTGACCATGTATTTAGGAATTGGTTCAATTGGTTTTTCTTAGGCATACAACCTTGCATGGGAATGAAAAATGGAATTAAGAATTGTTGGCTGTATACTTAAATGAGCCTGTTGGTATTTCCCTGAGCATCCACATTATGCTTGATGATGATCGATAGTGTTAGAACACAATGGCAAAAGACTTACTAACGACAGAGATTACATTGCTGGGGGCGGGGGAGGGAACATCCAGTCATGATGCTTCAGCTATCATGAGTATGGGGCAGGCTTGACAGACCAATTGGTCTTTCGTGCCCAGCATTTTCGTAATTATGTAACAGGCAGGGTTTTCCTCTGTCTTTCTGCTGGTTTTGTGCAAGTACTGGGACGGATGAGATGGAAAATCAGGCAGGGACCCATAACGCCTGATCTCCACCAATTTTTTAGGCCAACATACTTTCCACCGGAAGCAACGGTGATTGTTAGAAGTACCTGCAAAAATATGGGCAAGTGTATTCAAATATGGCAATATGGCATTATGAATGGCAGCAATGACTAGGCATCCAGCATTACTAGGGAACATGGAATCCAGAATTAAGAGTTTTTGGACATTTTAATCATCAGAAGGAGGACAGCAAAGTCAGTTCTTGAGTGGAGGCAGCCGGACCGAAATCTTTAGCAATGTTGCCTATTCCTTTAAGTTCCTGCTTAAAGTTCCTGGGTGTCCGACTCCTGCAGCAATAGCCATTTTCCAGCTACCTCCACCCCCATAGCAGTAAGACTCCAAGTGCAGGCTTATTGAGTCTTGCACAAAGCTGTGTGCAGGCTCTCCGCACCAACAGCACTATGGGGCTCACTGCCCAATAATGTAGGGTGCACTGCATTATCGGCCCTTATGTTTGTAGTAATTCTGATTCGAGGATGGTGCTGTTTCTAGATTTAAAACGCATTCTTATATAATGACTGATAATAAAAAAACAATTTTACTAATTTTCAGGCAATGCCACCTTTTGCCATATCCAGAACCCATCAGGGGGTGGGACAGATTTGGAGCAAGAGATGGGTTCATGGCTTGAGTTCTGAAATTTGCTTTGCTGATAGCGGAAACAATCAAAAAATTTATTAGCCTCAATAATTAATAACTCCAAATCATGAGACATGGGAACATGTGGAAAAAAGGGCCTCTATTTTAAAACTAGGCTTTTGGTATTTTGTTTTACATCTTAGAAATTTCCAGAGTGCCTATTCAAAATCTGGATTGTTTGTACCAGTGAACCATTAGCCCAGACAGTTCTGCTGACCTTCTCCATACTGTCTCGAGGTCAGATACAGTAGTGAGTCTATGAATACCAAAAACCTGGGGCTCAATTTTAAACTTAAATTGCGGGTGCGTTGGGGGCTGCGAAAATTGTAGAATTGCAGAGCGCGTTCGGAAGCCGGCTACAACCTGCCGACTTCCGAGTTCCCCGCCGACTTCCGGGTTCCCCACAGATTCGCCTGTGTGCGCGCACTTCCCGAATCCGGAAGTCCCGCCGGCAATTAAAGCTGGCTGGATGATCGTTAAAGAACCAAATGTACCTCATTGAGGTACTTAAGGCACTTTACTTGTGACATATTAGGTAGTTTGAACGATTTTTAACTTACCTGGGCGGCTTTCCCACGGCTTCTGATTCACACCTGGTGAAACCAGGCATGAAGGGCCGGATCAGGCAAAAAGAAACCAAATAAATTAAATCAAAAACCATTGCACTAAGTTAAAACACAAAATCAACCTACCTTTCCATCCTGCTCCGATATCTCCCTCTCCGATCTCCCCCTCATCCCCCCCCACCGATGTCCCACCGATCTCCCTCTCTTTCCCCCCGATCTCCCCCTCTTCACCCTCCCGATGTCCCCCCAATCTCCCCCTTTCCCCCTGATCTACCCCTCTCCACCCCCCTGATGTCCCCCGATCTTCCCCTCTACACCCCCAAATTTCCCCGATCTTCCCCTCTCCCCCCCGATCTTCCCCGCACCCCCCCCCCCCGCCCCCTAGGCGTTGCAGCTCCTATCGGCAGCCAGCCTGTCAATCAGGCGGGCTGCCAGGCACGAAACCTGGAAAGAACTTTAATCACCATCAATTACATTGCAATTGCGTCAGAAATGGTAAGTTTTTTATTCGTGCTTGCCACGCGCACCTTCACCCCCCCCCCCCGCTGCCAACCCGCCACCATTTCAAAATTGAGCCCCTGGTTTTAAATTAGAAGACCATTTTTTTCCACATGCTTCTACGTCTCATGATTTGAGGCCAGTAGGTTTTTTGCTAATCTCTATATGCACGCGCTCACTCTCTCTCTCTCTCTCTCTCGCTCTATGTCAGATATAGTAGTGAGCCTGTTGCACTTGCGAGCTGGGAGTGGGAGGGACAGACTGCAGATGCAGAGGAACATGGTACCATAGTTCCCTCACCCAAAGAGAAAACAACAGCATTAATACAGCAATGGGAATACTCCTTTGCTTTTAATTAACTTTTCAAGAAAAGGGTAGGTATTTAAAATTGTAATTTTATTCCTAAAAATCTGCCATCTTGTAGTGTATCCATACACTTAAATCTGTCAAGTCTTTAGCAACAGATCCACAATATTAGTGATTAATATCCGGCTCATTTGGTCGCACTCTCGCCTCTGAGTCAGGAAGCTGTAAGTTCAAGCCCCACTCCCAGAGACTTGAGCACATAATCTAGGCTAACACTACAGTGCAGTACTGAGGAAATGCTGCACTGTTGGAGGTGTAATCTTTTGGATGAGACAATAAACTGAGGCCCCGTCTGCCCTCTCAGGTGGACATAAAAGATCTCATGGCACTATTTCGAAGGAGAGCAGAGGAGTTCTCCCTGGTGTCTTGGTCAATATTTATCCCTCAACCAACATCACTAAAACAGATGATCTGGTCATTATCACATTGCTATTTGTGGGACCTTGCTGTGTGCAAATTGGCTGCTGCATTTCCTACATTATAACAGTGACTACACTTCAAAAGTACTTCATTGGCTGTAAAGCGCTTTGGGACGCCCTGAGGTCATGAAAGACACTTTATAAATACAAGTCTTTTGTTCTTTTTTACCACCCCATTTTAGATCAGAGTCAGATACCCAGAATAATACATCAAAATTTTCCAATTGTGTTTTAAAATGTTATTTGAAAAATGAAATATGAACATTTACAGGTATGGGTGTAAGGATTTAAAGAATCTGGGGTTGATAAACTAGCCATCAAGAACAAATTAAGAATCTGATGACCATCGAGACAAAGGAAATGAAATCTGAGCAATAGCTTTTCGATTTCATCCAGCTGTGATATTAAACATGCGGCTTGCTCCAAGATGTACCACCCTGCCAGCCATTCATGGAGCAGCAATGGATTAGTCCATGGTCCAGACCATTCTGTACTGCTGGCTGAAGGAGGAGGTGTGGAACGCACTAGTTATTTTACTGGAAACCCATCCAATTGATAATTTCAGTTCATTTGTGATTTAAGACTTATTCTGGATGATATTTCCTTCATCCTTTAACGGTGTCTACAATTTCATAATAAACCACATCATTGCAATTAACCAAATTTGCATATATTGTACCACTGAACTGCTCAGTTTTTCAATTTCAGTCATCCCAAAGTCATTAGGATGGTGAGATCTGAATTTTCATTTTGTGCATTTTTTTCATTTCTTGAAAAGAAACAATTGCTGCGAATACAAGGTGCGTGCTCTTTTATTTTGCTTCTTCTACACATAGGAGAAAGTTAAAAAGTTGGACTACTATACCACAGTTAAAGTACTCCTATCACATTTTATGGCTAACGTTTCAAGGCTGTGTGGCAACTGAATCTGCCACGCTCACGTGTAGTTATGCGAGTTATCAGTTGGCCTGTCTGATGGGATTGAGTGAGGTAGTCAAATGTGTGGCTTTTGGTGGTGCGGGGGAAGAACTGACACAGTGCAGTCACCCACAGCCGACTGAACTTGTGCTGGCACAGCAGGAAGTAGCACTATACCCACAGGATTGGAGACATTTGGCTTGCCCTGCCTCCACACCTGAAGGAGACTGACAGCCCCTGAAGGAAATGGTATGGGGAATGGGTAAAATGTGTAAAAAAAAATGGAAGCATTAAAGTTAAAAGCCAAATTCAGGGAATTGGTGAGCACAGTTGGTTAGCATTCAGTCTTTTCACCAAAAGAATGGTATGAGAGTCTCTTTTATTTGATTGCTACAAAGGACATATAAAATAAGAACTGACATAAACATATTATAAGTTAGGGTGGAAGATTTAAGTATCAAGCAGCTCTGGGAATATAAAGTGTAACTACCAAAAAGTGTTGCATAAGCTGCAATTCTACTGGTCAAGTAATTCTCTTTCCACAATGTTAAATGAACACAATAAAAAAAAAAGTGCACACATGGGCAGTCTCGAGAAAACAGGGACTGCACAAAGCATAAATAGCCACTACTTTTGTACTAACCGGAACTAAATTATTAATCTCACTTGGAGGCCACCGGTGGGATATGGAATTGGTGCAGATCTGAAGTTGGAATCAGGGCACTTTATTGGGGGACAGTATAAGGAGTGTTCCTTTTTACTTGCCATGCCATACCTGGCCTTTAGAGTGATTGACACTGAAACTGGGAACCTGAAAAGGGAATCTTTTGATTCCAAACCCCATCATTCCTCACCTTAATTAGCATAAAATGTACCTAATTAACAGAATCACAGTTAAAATCAATATTATACCATAGTCATAGGGACCTGTCGTCTGATACCTTGCACATTCGAACAGAAGTAGGCCATTCAGCCCCTCGAGCCTGTTCCATTATGCAATTAGATCATGGCTGATCTGTATCTTAACTCCATCTACCTGCCTTGGTTCCGTAACCCTTAATACCCTTTCCTAACACTGGTCAGCAAAGATCTGTTATGGCTCGAGGGTCTTATGTGTAAAACTGGCCCTTGTAAAAATATATTTTTAAATCCCTGTTTTCTTAGTAGACGAAGGATCAAAAAAGACAAGTTCATTTATAACGAGAAGGGGTTAAAAATATGCTCATCATGGCTACTAATAACCAAAGTAATATCCTCCACTTCATCGTGTGACAGTGAAAAACAGGAGTGACACCTATTGAAAGTCTATAATTACCTTACAAAGTCACAGTCAATTGTAGTCCAAAACTGTTATGAAGGACTGTTATGAAGAAAGTCAAAATTTCTGCTGAATTCTGCAAAAGTGAATTCCTAGAATGTCATGAAAATAGAGAAGCTATCTGTCAGCATCGGCAAACCACAACATAGAATCTGGCATGGGCTGCTCACTAATTTGAACAAAATTAAGTCTTGTGATATTTCAGCAACTATCCTCACTCAGCCAACTTACTACAATAATGAGTCAGGCCTTGGCACTGATTGGAGATAAATATGGTGTAAATCATTTTCAATGTTGTCATAATTTAGGGATATGACCATAAACAATAATGAAGATATAGGTTTGTTCTATACTTCCATCATCATTTGCAGTCACATCCTTAGATTAAATGTTAATAACTGGTTATCATCCATTGCCTGGCTACACAATTATTGTGTGTACTATTGCTAACCCTGATGACTGGGAAGAATTAGGTCACTTGTATAATCTTGGGCATTTCTCTATATCTGAGGTTGAGGTTAAGGCATAAGAAGAGCACAGAATTGTTACCAACTGGTATCACATGTGATTTTAAAAGCTTACTAGTCTCAAACAACTTAAAGAGGAAATGATTTGCCTATAATATGAGTTTGTTAAATCCTGATAAACTAAAGTGAAAGCAGACTGATTAATATGCTTGGCTTAGACAGCATGACCCACCTAAAAACAAAATATCCCGTTTCCCACACACATATCCATGCAAACAGGATGATGTGTATTAAAAATATAGATAACCAGAAATAAATTTGAGGCAGAAATCTAAGCACTGATTTTAATTCAGGGCGGGATTTGGGGGCCGAAGCAGGCAGTGAACCGTCCAGGTCCACCACCACCCCCCCAACCCACGGAGAAAACGGTCCCCAGCAAAGTAACTGAGTACGGGGCAGGCTCCAGGTCAATTGTGGCCAGGTAAAGGGTGGGACCCAGGGGCTGAGGAGGCCCAAGGTTTCTTGGTTGGACCAGGAGAAGATTTCCTGCTCCTGCTGGTCCACAAGGATCCTCTCAAAAATGGGAAAGTTTAATATTTACCTCGGCCTCTTCTGGCCCAATGCTGCTTGTCACCAACTTTTGCTAGTGGCTTGGAGATTGTGCGCCATTCGCCCATCTCCGAGTTAAATTGGCGTCGGGGTCCAAGTGATGTCATCGGACCCAGACATTTCAATACTTATGAGGCTCTGCCTCTCCGCGATGGGCAGCCTCCGTGCTCCCAAAAACCTGGGTGTTAAAATGTCGGGAGGTGGAATGCAGTGGCTTCTGCCTGTCCTCCATTTTAACCCCTCCACCCAACACGTTCTTTCCAGGCGTGCAGGGTTATAATCAAACCTCTAAACTTGAGTTCTGATGTTGTTTACAAAATGTTTCTCACAGTTTCTGATATTATATAAGCTGCTTAATGTGTAACACATTCCTATGCCTCCATTATTCACTACCTCCAACTGAGTATCCCTTATCCTGTCTGAGCATTAAGAATGCACTGCTGCCACTGCGATCGCCTTTTTTAATTTAATGATTCATTTTCCACTGTCATTACTTTATTTTTGTTATCATCCATGGGGAGAATGTGAATGAAACGTATTCTTGATTTTCAAGCAGATACAGTGGTAAATGTCAACGACAGTACATGTAAAGAGAACTTTTAAGTACAATCTGGTGTCTGTTAGTTTATTCTTAACTGCATCACAAAGGCAATAATTATCAATACTTATATGTTAAACTAGTATGATTTCCATTTTACTGTTGAGGAATGTCTATACTACAGCAATGTGCAACATCTGGTTCTGAAGTCCTTCAAAAAATTAAAACTGAGCAATGTCTGACTGTGGAGATTTCCTCTATGTGTACATCTTGAACGGGTGTCATGTGAGGCAGGGCTCTTTGCTACTATTACTCGTGTTGGAATACACAGAATAGTATATTTTAGTTGTATTTGCGGGCAAGTTTAACTCATATGCCTGGAAATCATTTACCCAACATGTGCATTAAATGTGCAAACCATGAAGGCATGGAAGATTTTGTGCACCTAAAATAGGGCTTCCAGGAACCTAACTGTATCCGAGATAACTTTCTAGAAAGGGATAAATGTAAAAATACAGATGATGTTAATGCAATTAAAAAAAACTGACATACCAAGCTGATACAAATCGGCCAATTTGGGGACATTCAGATTTATCTGAATTTTCTGAGGTTGAATCATTTCAGACTATGAATGACACAGGGGATTGGGTGGTGTAGTGAGTTTGGACACTATCATTTCCGCTTTAGACCTGGCTTTAAACACAGCCCATACTCATGGAATGAAAGTCTTTTCACACTGCCTGCAATAAAGCTCCTATGGGAATAGTGGCAAAGATCCCTGCCTTATGTGATACCTTCTCAAGATATGTAATTGGAGGAGATCCCTCTACAGTACTCTTTGTACTGTAGGAACAAGCAGTAAATTACCAGTCTCCAGACTGAACTTAAATGTTCTCACACATACTGCAAATGACAGTTAGCACTGTATCTATTTAAAAATCAGCCAGCAATCTCACTCACATAAACCACAAGGATGGTTGCTGTTGCAAATTGAAACATCACACTGGTGCAGAAAGAAGGCTCTTCTGAGATTAGGATTATGCAAATTGTTAGGGCAAAATATTTCTCAGCATCTAACTCATGCTAGACCTGATTTGGAACTGCTTGATGTTTACACAATGCAAAAAGTGGAAATACAGACTATTCTTCAGGACTGACGTTCCACTAAATTCAATGAAAATAAAACAATGAAGAATCTCAAAAGTTAAACATCAGATCTTTGCACACAGATGCTGCAGCTCAGAAACCATGGAATCTACAGCAGAAAAACAATCACAACAAGCAGAAATCAGATTCAGAAATTTGAATCCAAATTACTGATGCCTAAAAACAGAAATGTATGTAGATCCATTCCAAATCCAAATTTCAGATTCAATTCAGCAAAAATAAACATTCAACCCCTCCCTAAGGTGCGACAAGAAATAGATTGATCAATTTTTAACATTCACTCGTGAAAGTGTCGCGAGCACCTTCACTTAATTTCTTCTACCGTGGGGACTTCTATATTTAGGGGATGAAAGCAAAAACCTTGGAATCATTTAAGAAACAGTTGGATGCCTTGATGGTGGACCTTAAGGTCTTTCTGGATAGATAAAGCTAAGATAGGTCAAATAGTTTTCCTCGTCATACCCATCTTGTGGTTACACTGCTGTAGAAGTGAGGCAGTTTCATGTGTTGTGCCCGACAAAACTGCAGTATGAATTTGTACTGTCCTATTATGTCTATTTTTAATCAGTGAAGCAACACTGTAGCTATAGCCACCATGGCTCTCAAATCCTATGTTACCAGCTCCGTTCACGTTACTACAGATGTCAGTCGACCATGTTTTCTTGTATTAGTTACGTTACAGTTACAAATACAAAGTGCGTTTTATGGCATTACAGGGTTCAAAGTGACAGTTGCTACTGAATGCACACATAGAGAGCGATATGGACCTATGCATAAATAGAATCAAATTTCAAAATAGGAACCATTATTCCAAAAATATGCAGGTTGACTGAGAAATGACATTCTGCACATTCTTGTAAATTCTCCAACATCTCGTTAAATTTTGCCTCATTCTTAAAGGAGGATTTGCAATTAGCAGGCACCATGGAGAAGTGGGTAATTGTGTCAGATTTCACACTGAAAATTTGATCTCAAACATTTTTCTTTTGTGTATTTATAAAAATTGCTTTTAAAAAAATACATATTTCAGGTGCCAGGGGAACGAACACAAGTCTATACAGGGAATGGTCTTTGGCTTGTGATGATTCGGGTGCATCAATTGAACAGGATTTATTAAAATATGTCCCTCAGAAGGTTTGCCAGATTTTTGTGGTCTGCTGTGTGCTCCACAACAATTGTTCACCTGAGTAAACCTTCCAAGGATACACAAATGCTTACAGACAACAAATAGCTGTAGTAAACTTTTTGTCTGTGGCAGGTCCAGTTCCTTCAATGGTATGGGCTACAAGAGCTAATTTAACTTAGCAGCACCCTGCTTTAAATTATGCCTTCAAACATTGCTGTAGTTCATGTTCATTTATAATTTCATTGAAGAGCAGCTGGCTGCAAAATCTGCACAATTTGGAGTAAATATATAATGGCCCCATGATATTTAATTAATGGATGAAATTGGAAAGTTATTTCTAAGGGATCAATCATCAGATTGTTAATGTGGTCTTGATGGCTAGTTTGTACACTCCAGGCTCCTTAAAATTCTTGCACCCTTACCTTCATCATTACCTTCCAATGCTCTCTATTTTATAATATTCCTAAGAAAAGATTCCCTTACAGCTACTGGAGATATCAAATAAAGACATGGCAACACGCACAGATATCATACAAAACAGTTCTATGGTTGTCTCCACGCTATAAACTCTGTTCACTTGTTGGTTTTATATTACATAATAAAAATAATGGTGTTTCTTTTTAAGGTTTTACTTTTCTTTCGGCAGGGAAAGCTGTCACAGGCCTAGTCCCTTAGACGTTAATTCAAAGGGCTCGACTGGGAATTAAAATTAGGAGGAGTCAACCCTTTTAACTGTCTGTTTGGAACTCTCAGCCAGGAAGTATCAGAAGGATTTTGAGTAGTTAATCCCTACCTTTTGGAATGATGCACTTCAAAAAAAAACTTAGCATCATACTCCTCAGAATCATGGGCCAGAACTCCTAATTCTGACATTCTATTGCTCGTTCTTGGGTGAGCAAATAATATCTTTTCATTTCTCCTGGATAAGATACATATTGAGCCAGTTTTTTGGACGTTCACATGGATGCTTGCGACTGCTTTCATTATGTCTCCCATGGCCTTTTGGTCTGGGAGGCAGCACGTAACTTCCATGCTGTCTGGTCCCAGGTCAATTCCTTTCCTATCAGGTTGTGAATCTTGATTTGAGATTCAAAAATGAGTTAAATTTAGGACTTCCAGATTAGGGAACATCCTTAACACTAACCTGTGTTTACTTAGTCTAAGTTTCATAATTTTGAGATTACAAAGTTAATATGAGCACACAGGCTATGTGGTTGACCTTTCAGGCACTGCTGGCCTCTATTTGTATAACCATTTACTCCCATTGGTATCTCCACAATTTGACTGGTACAGTATTGCACCAATACAATGAGCATCCACATGGACAGGAAAATCTGGAGTGCTCGCCAAGAGGCAACAAAATCGTGTCTGAAATCGTGCTGTGCAAACAGATTTCTCCGCATTAAGTTCTACTTCATATTTGGAAAATAATATGCAACTGTTTCTAAATTGCATAGAATAAAGGGGAGGCAGAATCCTGTAGTACTGATAAATGCTGCTGCCCCCTCTCTTTACAGTAATGACACATTTCACACAGTGGTTGGAGCTGTAGCATTAAGTGTGCCCTCCATAGGGCAGGCCTGCACAAGCAACATTACTTTAAAACCAGAAACTACTAAGGATTGGTTCATTTATTTGACCAAAGACTTCACAGTGTTTCATTAGAAGCCAGAAAACTTAGATTCCATCAAGTCTTGTTAATAACTCTCTAGTGACTTAAACAACACTTTTTTCCAGATGTAGCAAAAGGGGCATGATAAAGGATTTCCACTCTCCTGATTATTTCTCATTCTCTTACTTATTCAGAAAATTACTAAATTCCTCTTCCCAAAGGTATAAAAACACAAGGGTAAGGGTCAAAATGTTGACTAAACAGTGTTCGGACTACGGTGTTACAGCTCATGCGTAGAATATGTGAAGTTGAGTACAATACAGCACTTCATGTCTTGCTAGAGGCTTTTTAATAACTCAGTGCACAGGACATCGTGTTCTTTATTACTGTGTTTTGTGTCCCTCCTTCCCAGGGAGGTTTTGCCAAACATTTCCTTGTATGAAAGTACAGACAGATTTTATTAGATTTTCACGAATCATTTTCAATATGATCGTATCTGTGGCTGGAACTATGGCTCACGGTGCAATGTTCACACAATGCTAAGGTCAAGCTTCTAAACAGATCGTACTGTGGAACATTCCAATTGGTGCCCTGCCAATAAACTTAGAAGCAATTCCAATTTTTTTCCCCCCCTCCAACCTTCAGCTTTAAAATTCTGGATGAACCCACAGCAATCGGAGAGAATCCAAATGCTGACTGAAGCAAAGACATGTGAAAATTATATGCTAATGCAAATGCAGCGTTTTACAAAGTTACTGATTTAATTTTTTTTTTAAATCCCCACCCCCTCCCAAAAAAAACAGCTATAGTAACGACAGCATTCTAATAAATGTAATACAGCATAATTTTATGTGCTGTCATTGTGATTCTGTACAAAGTTATTGAGGTAAGGGCACAACTAGCAATTTCCTTCATCCATTTTCTGCTAGCGTTCACGTGGCAGCCATTTTATGTTGTCATTCTGTTCAGCTTTATAAACAATAAAATCAAAACTAGATTTTCCCATTTAAAGAAAGGATTTTAAAAGCAGATTTCTCTCAAGTTTAAATTGAAGTTTGATTCGGAGTTTACTGTACAACTGGAGTCTATTCATCATAAATTGAACGTCAGCTCAATGTTAGATGCCTGCTCGCCTTGCTCGACTGCAATCCACTTTTTTTTGCAATTTTTGTTAGCATGTCATAAATATTTAAATCCGATCAAGTAACTGGAGCCAAATTTCTTCCTTTGTTAACCTAACTATTCCCTCTACTTTAAATAATTCAAGTTTGCTTTCTAATCAAATCTTGGCTGCAGCTCCCTGCCACAACGTTCTTGGCTGCCATTTCAAGTACAAAAAAGCTTTTGGCAGCCATTTTAGGTCGTTTCTTGAGCACTGTGTACATAGCCTGTAGCTGAATGCCAGCATGAGCAAGTGCCAAAATAGAAGTCCCAAACATTGTCTGGCACTGCGAGTCGCATGGAGATGACATAAGAAAGAAATGGCATAATAATTATTGAGGAATTTATCAAACACCAAAGTAATAACAGAGAAGAAAAGAAATGCCTTTGTGTTTGAAAAATGTGTACATCTGTATCTGCATGCTTTGCAAAATACATTTAGCTCTGCAAGAAAGAAAAATACTGAAATAAATGAGTAAGCAGAGTAAATAACAAAGCCTTTTGATTGTGTGATGTTAGTTTGGTAACTTCTGTCCAGCCTTTGTGCAATTAACTTTTCACATCTATGAACCCTCTCACTCGAGTAAGCACCATCTGCAAATGGTTTTTAATTGATTGCTCTGATTTGGCTCCTAATCATTTACAATTTTCTTGCCAATCATTACTGGAATGGATTTTAACATTAACATTTAAATTCCAACTGTACCATATGCTGCATCTGTTAGCTACTATTTTTTGGCAATGTTGAGGCTTATTTAGCTACAATGCTATTTGTGTTATGATGAATACTGCTCTAATTTATCATCTTTACATTTTGCTAAGAGTAAATAAAAAAGCTTTTCCTCATAATTAAGTCCAATCTCCCTGCTTGATCAAGTCCCAACAGACACCAGTATTTCTATTCACAATAAGGATTGCTGTATAAGATTAGAAGGGAGTGGGTTTGGTTCCAGCTTCAAAGGATTAAAAGTGGTTGGGACTTATAAAACAATAATTGTACTACAAAAATAATAAGAAAGGTACAGCCTGGTTATGTTTCTCAGGTAAAATTATGCAGATAATGGGCGAGAATTTGCTATAGCAGGGCATCTAATGGTGTCTGCCGTTAGTTAGACTTGCCCCTGCAACCCTTCAGCTCAGAAAAATTTTGCCCACAAAGTTGCTGAAAGTGCGAATTAAAAGGGGGTGAATTCGATGTCAAATCAGGTACAGAAAGAGAAAAAAAGAGAGGGAAAGAAAGAGTGGATTAAGAGAGAGATAAAAAAAGACAGAAAAGAAAACCAGAATATTTTTTTAAAAATCTGATCCTTTTAAAATCTCCCCGAAAAATTCAATACCTGAAGGAAGGAGACTCCACACTTGTAATAGTTAATTTTCAGTATCAGAGAGGCTAATTGGCAGTAATTAACAACAATCACATCGTTACAACGGTACTTACGCTACTAATTACTAGCCCTAAAAACCTGCGGCAGGTTTAGTTCATATCTACCGCGCAAACACAGCAACTTCATGACATTCAATGCATGTCAATGGTGAGGCAGACAGTGGAATACCATTTTGGCAACTCAGACACTTTTGGATATTTGCATTTAACCTCGCATTTGCTCCTTGCCTGAAGTTGCTGTACCATTTACGCATAAGTAACAGCGAAATTTCCACTTTCTACCCTGTCATATTTATTTTTTCACTATCTACTTAGATACCTTGACATACATGATCTTTGAGTACTGTCAAACATAAGAAACATAAGAAATAGGAGCAGGATTAGGTCATACGGCCCCTCGAGCCTGCTCCGCCATTCAATCAAATCATAGCTGATCTTCTACCTCAACTCCACTTTCCTGCCCTATTCCCATATCCCTTGATTCCCTTAGTATCCAAAAGTCTATCGATCCCAGTCTTGAATGGACTCAACAACTGAGCATCCACAGCCTTCTGGGGTAGAGAATTCCAAGGATTCACAACTCTCTGAGTGAAGAAATTTTTCCTCATCTCAGTCCTAAATGGCCGACCCCTTTCCTTGAGACTATGACCCCTCGTTCTCGACTCTCCACCCAAGGAAACAGCTTCTCAGCATCTACCCTGTCAAGCCCTCGAAGAATTTTATACGTTTCAATGAGATCACCTCTCATTCTTCTAAACTCCAGAGTACATAGGCCCGTTCTATTCAATCTCTCCTCGTAGCACAACCCTCTCATCCCAGGAATCAATCTAGTGAACCTTTGTTGCACCCCCTCTAAGGGAAGTATATCCTTCCTTAGGTAAGGAGGCCAAAACTGTACACAGTACTCCAGATGTGGCCTCATCAGAGCTCGAAAAATTGCAGCAAGACCTCCTTACCCTTATACTGTAACCCCCTTGCAATAAAGGCTAACATATCATTTGCCTTTCTAATTGCTTGCTGTACCTGCATGTTAACTTTCTGTGATTCGTGTACAAGGACACCCAAATCCCTCTGACTACCAACATTTCTTAGTCTCTCACCTAAAAAAAAATTACTTTTCTATTCTTCCTACCAAAGTGGATAATTTCACATTTCCCCACATTATACTCCATCTGCCACCTTCTTGCCCACTCACTTAACCTGTCTCTAAACCTTTGAAGCCTCTTTGCGTCCTCCTCAGAGCTTACTTTCCCAACGAGCTTTGTATCGTCAGCAAACTTGGATACATTATACTCGGTCCCCTCATCTAAGTCATTGATATAGATTGTAAACAGCTGAGGCCCAAGCACTGATCCTTGCGGCACCCCACTAGTTACGACCTGCCAAAATGAAAATGACCCTTTTATTCCTACTCTCTGTTTTCTGTCCGTTAACCAATCCTCAATCCACACTAATATATTACGCCCAATCCCACAAGCCCTAATCTTGTGTAATAACCTCCTGTGTGGCACCTCATCAAATGCCTTTTGAAAATCCAAATATACTACATTCACTGGTTCCCCCAAATCATCCTGCTAGTTACACCCTCAAAAAATTCTAACAGATTTGTCAAACACGATTTCCTTTTCATAAAACCGTGTTGACTCTGCCCAATCATATTATGATTTCCTAAGTGCCCTGTTACTACGTACTTAATAATAGATTCTAACATTTTCCTATCGACTGATGTCAGGCTAACTGGCCTATAGTTCCCTGTTTTCTCTTTCTTAAAATAGTGGTGTTATATTTGCTACCTTCCAATCCACAGGGACCATTCTAGAATCTAGGGAATTCTGGAAGGTCAAAACCAAAGCATCCACTATCTCCACAGCCACCTCTTTTAAAACTCTAGGATGTAGGCCATCAGGTCCAGGGGATTTGCTGGCTTTTAGTCCCAATGATTTCTCCACTACTTTTTCTTTACTAATCTTAATTATTTTAAGTTCCTCATTCTCATTAGACCCTTGGTTCCCCACTATTTCTGGTATTTTGTTGTGTCTTCTACTGTGAAGATAAATATAAAATATTTGTTTAATATCTCTACCATTTCCTTATTCCCCATTATAATTTCTCCTGCCTCTGCCTCTAAGGGACCCACTTTTACTTTCACTAACCCCTTCCTTTTTACATACTATAGAAGCTCTTACAATCTGGTTTTATATTTCACCTGCTGGTTTACTCTCATATTCAATTTTCTCCCTCTTTATCAATTTCTTGGTTATCCTTTGTTGATTTCTAAAACCCTCCCAATCCTCAGGCTTAATACTCTTTTTGGCAACATTTTAAGCATCTTCTTTTCATCTAATACTATCCTTAACTTCTTCAGTTAACCATGGTTGGATCACTTCTCCCATGGAGTTTTTATTCCTCACAGTTATGTATATTCCTTGAAATTAGGAATTATTTCTTTAAATGTTCGCGATTGCTTATCTACCATCATATCTTTTAATTTAATTTCCCAATCTACCTTAGCCAACATGCCCCTCATATCTACGTAATTGGCTTTGTTTAAATTTAAGACCTAAGTTTCGGACTTAACTACATCACTCTCCAACTATTGTGTCTAAATCAGTCTTTAAGCCATTTTTAAATTCATGGCTCCAAAATTTATGGGGAGGTGGGAGGGTGCGAGTGAGCCCAAAAACGGCCGAAGAACCCGGCAAAGCTGGGGACGTGGAGGTCCTGCTGATCTTAACGGCAGGACCTCATTAACTATTTGGAGGTCCATCTCCTGCCCGACATCTGGTCAAATGGACAGCTTGGCCAGCGAGTGGGAGGGAACACCAGTGGCAGGAGGCCGCAGCCAGGGACCCTTGGGGACGGTCCTTGGCAATCGTGGGGGGGGGTGCTGGGGCAAGGTCAGCAATCGGGGCTGGGGCGAGGTCAACAATCGGGGCTGGGGGGAGGTTGGCAATCGGGGCTGGGGGGAGATAGGCAATTGGGGCCGGGGAGAGGTTGACAGCTTCCTTGAGGGGCATGGGGGAAGCACCTCCTGACCCACAAGGAGTGTTGAAAGAGGCATTTACCTTGGGTAGTTGGCAGCTCCCGCCTCCCTTTCACTGCCGTGTTTCCTGATCCCTGGGAAACCCGGGCAGCAGCAGTCAATTTCAACTTAGGCTCCGAATTGCACTGTGGGAGCCTGATTTAAATATGTTAATGAAGTGTCCCGCCTGTCATGCGGGGGGGAGGGGTTAATATCGAGGCCATGATATCTATATTTAAGTTTTTTCTCACTGTCCTTTTGCTAGGTAGTTAGTATATCACTGTGACATCGAAATCTGCATCAGTCACCTGGTTCACAGAATCTCCAACATGAATCATATTAACCATGGTTTGACTGAATAACCCACAGTAAGACTCACAATGCGATGGCAGAAAGGGTAAACAGGTGTTTTTAACTGTAATTTCTTTGTATTTGCGTCAAGACACATCTGGCATTATCATTAGTGTCCGGACATGAACGGGTATTGTCTCCAAAAGCGCAATGTCACATACCACATATGTTCAGTCTTAACCAAAGCTGGCTACAACCTGTGCCAAGAGTGCATTCACTTAAAGTGACAGAAACCTATTTTTTAATGTTTGTCTTATATTACAGGACTGCACTAGTTGGCAAATTCACATTCAAACCATCTATTTCTGTGATGCAACTTGACCAAAGCTTGAACTCTTATGCTGACAGTTATGGGAGGGAGGATCTAGTCTCAGTGTTTAAGTTTGAGGTTTAACACAGCTGCAGGCAAATCTTAACTATAAAAGGCCTGTTTTCTGTAAAGATTAACAACATTTGGACTTAATGGGTATCGAAATTTAAATTGTGAATTATTATTTTAAAATACATTTTATTCCCTACATTACAACTGTGACTATACTTTAAAAGTACTTCATTGGCTGTAAAGTGCTTTGGGACGTCTTAATATCTTGAAAGGCGCTATATAAGTTATTTCCTTTTTCTGGAAGGTTCAAGCTGATCAGAATATCTGTAGCACCAGTGGCAATTCCTGTCAGTCTACTTCTATCATTAAACCAATTACAGTGCAGATGATGGACTTCCTGTGACATTGCTAGCAAGACGAGAGTAGAAATAAATGATTCTGATAGGTTCCCCTCAAATATCAGTGTGTTTTTTAAAAAAAGTTATTTTAATGGTTGTTTTCTTGTTTGTTTGCAGTAAATTCACCTATTTGACTCTCTCAGCAGGGAGGCTATGTTCAAAGACAGTACAACATTACCACAGCACCGATTCTCCAATTCAGACTCTCTTTGAGCACGACTTCCTGGTGGAAGCATAGGACCGGTGGATTTACCCTATAGTACAAAGGGTCAAGGTAAACGTGCACAAGCAGGTTTCAGAGTCAAATCTAATGAAAGATAACAATGGAGGGTACAGCCAATTGTCTTATAACATCAGCGTTTATCCTCTAAGATTCAACAGTTTGAGTCAAACTACTTTAAAACTTTTATAAAGGGAATTATAAAACTCTCTTTTAAAGGGAAGTAAAAGATCACCCGTGGGGTTCTTAGAATATTATCATAACACTGAATGCATTTATATGAAATTCCTTTGTTTGGTGTTTTAATGGAAACGCTAACCTGTTTAAAATGGAGCTTTAATGCCTCCATTAAAATAGCGGATAAAGGAGTTCAGGGAATCTATAAAGATGTCTGGTTGTACAATTCATACTGGTGTAGAACACTGCAGCAAAGCAAGGAGCGTTATTCTGCATCCGGCCAACTGGGATTACTTGATTCTGATAACGGGTGTCCAAATTGGAATACAATCACTGACATCCCTCACTTTAACAAACATAAACACATACAGTATAAAAATCGTCCAAGTGTAATATCACATTGCTGATCAAACATGTGAACAGTTCAAAAAAAATCATAATTTGATTTGGTTACAAAATGCATCGAGCATCCTCATTATAGCATCTGCAGTGAAGTGTTTAAATAATAAGACTTCAGAACAGAGCAGAGGCACCTCAGAAAGCCTCTAAACAGTCTCTAATTGAGTAGCTGCATCTCTTCATTTACTCCAGTTTTAACAACTCATTTTCTGTATTACAGTACTTTCTACATACAAGCAGGGATCCCAAGTCAGTGTAGTTTTTTTTGTGTGTGACATACACACCAAAGACTTGGAGTACAATGGCTTAGTTCTCCTTGAATCCCAGTAAAGTGCCAAATTCCCTGTGTCCATGGAACCAACAATTGTCAGAAAACATCCTGGGGTAATTTGGCCAAGTATTATGTATCATTCTTCAAGCTTTTGCCAAGAGTGATAACTTACCAAGGCACAACTGCTGCCAAATATTTTTCAAACAATACACACCCGTTGACATCTAACAAAAGTGAAGACTTTATTATAACACTGTCACAGGCAAGTCTTGATATTAGTTTTTTTTAACTAACATGCCATGTACTTTTTTTTTATTCGTTCATGGGATGTGGGCGCCGCTGGCAAGGCCAGCATTTATTGCCCATCTCCAGATTGTCCTTTGTCCTCCAACTCATTCCCCTTGCTGGCAGAGACAGTGCAGTCTACTCTAGCATATATGGGATGCTAAACAATGAATTAGTACTTTGCATTTATCGATTTCGTTTGTCCTTAGCTAGCCAGCAAGTCTCGTCATAATACAGCCATTTCCAAGGCAATGATATCATTGAAACATGTTCAACCAATGCAGAACAGCAATCAACAAAGTAAACATGATTTGCAATGACACAGCCAAAACAATAGAATATAAGGCAGAGGAGGCAGTGATCTTACTGTACAGTGCCCTGGTCAGACCACACCTCAAATACTGCATCCAGTTCTGGTCACCAAGAAACAAGAAACACACTCAAATGCTGATGGCAGTGCAGAGAAAAGCTGAGGCCTAATCAGTGCTTTATAAAGGGTTAGCGTAATTTCCTTGCTTTTGTACTCTATGGCTCTATTTATAAAGCCAAGGATCCCGTATGCCTTTTCAACTTGTCCTGCCACCTTCAAAGATTTGTGTACATATGCCCCGGTCTCTCTGCTCTAGCTCCCCATTAAAATTGTACCATTCAGTATATATTGTCTCTCCTCATTCTTCCTACCAAAATGAATCACTTCACACTTCTCTGCATTAAATTTCATCTGCCATCTGTCTGCCCATTTCACCAGTCTATGTCCATGTCCTCCGGAAGTCTGCTCCTATCTTCCTCACTGTTAACTATAATTCCTGAGTTTTGTGTCATCTGCAAACTTTGAAATTATGCCCTATACACCCAAGTCCAGGTCAGTAATATATATCATGAAATTCTTCACACAAAGTGTGATCAACACATGGAATGAACTTCCAGAGTAGTGGAGGCAAAAACTCTGCAATCATTTAACTAACCATTGGATGCTACAATGAGGGAACATTCGAATCTTTCTGGATGAATGAATTAAGATGAACCAAATGGCCTTTGCTATCTGTATTTATCTTATGATGTTGTGAAAATGAGCTGTAAGGATAAAGTACAGAATGACAAGAGTTTCCAAAAGCTTTGAGGTGGGGCTGATTTTCCTGCTGCTACTGCCCTGTGTGTGCCAGTTCACAGAATGTAATGGCACAGAAACCAGTGTAGAGACTTGCAATAATGACCTCTGTCCCTTTTGCTTATGTCATGTGTTTCTAGCGAGCAAATGGATAAAGGTTGGAAACTCACGCCTGGAACAGGTGCAAAGCAGGCAGGAACTTACAAATAATATAATAAATGATGTGAAAATGATGCAATTACGCCTTCTGCATCCATTACCAACATTTGTGCTGGATGCTTGTCACTTTGAATTGTTGCCCATACAAATGGACAACCAAGGTTGCTCGGTGCTGAGCAGTATATGAAAAAGAAGTTTAAAGGACCCATACAAATCATAGAATAGGATCATAGAATGGTTACAGCACAGAAGGAGGCCATTTAGCCCATCGAGCCCATGCCGGCTCTTTGTAAGAGCAATCCATTTGGTCCCATTTCCTCGTAGCCCTGCAAATCTTTTCCCTTCAAGTATTTATCCAATTCCTTTTTGAAAGTCACGATTGAATCTGCTCCACCACACTTTTAGGAAGCGCATTCCAGATCATAACTACTCACTGCGTAAAAAAGTTTTTTCTCATGTCACCTTTGGTCCTTTGCCAATCACCCTAAATCTGTGTCCTCTGGTTCTCGACCCTTCCGCCAATGGGAACTGTTTCTCTTTATTTACTTTATCTAAAGTCTTCATGATTTTGAACACCTCTATCAAATCTCCTCTTAACCTTCTCTGCTCAAAGGAGAACAACCCCAGCTTCTCCAATCTATCCATGTAACTGAAGTCCCTCATCCCTGGAACCATTCTAGTAAATCTTTACTGCACCTTCTCATAGGCCTTCACATTCTTCCTAAAGTGCAGTGCCCAGAATTGGACACAATACTCCAGTTGCGGCTTTTTAAAAATTTGTTCATGGGATGTGGACGTCGCTGGCAAGGCCGGCATTTATTGCCCATCCCTAATTGCCCTTGAGAAGGTGGTGGTGAGCTGCCTTCTTGAACCGCTGCAGTCCGTGTGGTGAAGGTTCTCCCACAGTGCTGTTAGGTAGGGAGTTCCAGGATTTCGACCCAGCGACGATGAAGGAACGGCGATATATTTCCAAGTCGGGATGGTGTGTGACTTGGAGGGGAACATGCAGATGGTGTTGTTCCCATGTGACTGCTGCCCTTGTCCTTCTAGGTGGTAGAGGTCACGGGTTTGGGAGGTGTTGTCGAAGAAGCCTTGGCGAGTTGCTGCAGTGCATCCTGTGGATGGTGCACACTGCAGCAACAGTGCGCCGGTGATGAAGGGAATGAATGTTTAGGGTGGTGGATGAGGTGCCAATCAAGCGGGCTGCTTTGTCCTGGATGGTGTCGAGCTTCGAGTGTTGTTGGAGCTGCACTCATCCAGGCAAGTGGAGAGTATTCCATCACACTCCTGACTTGTGCCTTGTAGATGGTGGAAAGGCTTTGGGGAGTCAGGAGGTGAGTCACTCACCGCAGTGGCTGAACCAATCTTTTATAAAGGTTCAACATAACTTCCTTGCTTTTGTACTCTATGCTCCTATTTATAAAGCTTAGGATTCCATATGCTTTTTTAACCGCTTTCTCAACCTATCCTGCCACCTTCAAAGATTTGTGCACATATACCCCTAGGTCTCTCTGTTCGTGCAACCCCTTTGTACTTAATTGTACCACTTAGTTTATGTTGCCTCTTCTCATTCTGCCTACCAAAATGTATTAATTCACATTTCTCTGTGTTAAATTTCATCTGCTGTGTGTCCACCCATTCCACCAGCCTATCTATATCCTCTTGAAGTCTATTACTATCCTCCACACCGTTTACTACACTTCCAAGTTTTGAACCATCTGCAAATTTTGAAACTGTGCCCTGTACAGCCAAGTCCAAGTCATTGATATATATCAAAAAAAGCAGTGGTCCTAGTACCGACCCCTGGGGAACATCATTGTATACCTTTCTCTAGTCTGAAAAACAACCGTTCACCACTACTCTCTGTTTCCTGTCACTAAGCCAATTTCGTATCCATGCTGCCACTGCCTCTTTTATTCCATGGGCTTCAATTTTGCTGACAAGCCTATTATGTGGCACTTTATCAAACGCCTTTTGAATGTCCATATACACAACATCAATCGCATTGCCCTCATCAACCCTCTCTGTTACCTCATCAAAAAACTCAATCAAGTCAGTTAAACACGATTTGCCTTTAACAAATCCGTCCTGGCTTTTCTTTATTAATCCACACTTGTCTGAGTGACTATTAATTTTGCCACGAATTATCGTTTCTAAAAGCTTCCCCACCAACAAGGTTAAACTGACTGGCCTGTAGTTGACGGGTTTATCCTTACACCCTTTTCTGAACAAGGGTGTAAAATTTGCAATTGTCCAGTCCTCTGGCACCATTCTTTACTAAGGCTGAAGGGTTAGGGGATTCGGAAATGCCAGACAAAAATGAAAGGAAAGAAATCCCATGTGCAGGTATGAGTCTGCAGGCAAGTGGCAGAGCTCCCATTCAACAGTTTGCACACCCACATCTGCGGACAGAGGTGAACATATTTCACTCTGGGGAACGATTAGTGCATGTAGAGGCACTAACTCTGAAGACCGGTTGTGACAGATACATGTTTTTTTTATTCGTTCATGGGATGTGGGCGTCGCTGGCAAGGCCAGCATTTATTGCCCATCCCTAATTGCCCTTGAAAAGATGGTGGTGAGCTGTCTTCTTGAACCGATGCAGTCCGTGTGGTGAAGGTTCTCCCACAGTGCTGTTAGGAAGGGAGTTCCAGGATTTTGACACAGCGACGATGAAGGAACGGCGATATATTTCCAAGTCGGAATGGTGTGTGACTTGGAGGGGAATGTGCAGGTGGTGTTGTTCCCATGTGCCTGCTGCTCTTGTCCTTCTAGGTGGTAGGGGTCGCGGGTTTGGGTGTGCTGTCGAACAAGCCTTGGCGAGTTGCTGCAGTGCATCCTATGGATGGTACACACTGCAGCCACAGTGCGCCGGTGGTGAAGGGAGTGAATGTTTAGGGTGGTGGATGGGGTGCCAATCAAGCGGGCTGCTTTGTCCTGGATGGTGTCGAGCTTCTTGAGTGTTGTTGGAGCTGCACTCATCCAGGCAAGTGAAGTATTCCATCACACTCCTGACTTGTGCCTTGTAGACAGTGAAAAGGCTTTGGGGAGTCAGGAGGTGAGTCACTCGCCGCAGAATACCCAGCCTCTGACCTGCTCTCGTAGCCACAGTATTTATATGGCTGGTCCAGTTAAGTTTCTGGTCAATGGTGACCCCCAGGATGTTGATGGTGGGGGATTCGGCGATGGTAATGCTGTTGAATGTCAACAGGAGGTGGTTAGACTCTCTCTTGTTGGAGATGGTCATTGCCTGGCACTTGTCTGGTGCGAATGTTACTTGCCACTTATCAGCCCAAGCCTGGATGTTGTCCAGGTCTTGCTGCATGCAGGCTCGGACTGCTTCATTATCTGAGGGGTTGCGAATGGAAGTGAACACTGTGCAATCATCAGCGAACATCCCCATTTTTGACCTTATGATGGAGGGAAGGTCATTGATGAAGCAGCTGAAGATGGTTGGGCCTAGGACACTGCCCTGAGGAACTCCTGCAGCAATGTCCTGGGGCTGAGATGATTGGCCTCCAACAACCACTACCTTCTTCCTTTGTGCTGGGTATGACTCCAGACACTGGAGAGTTTTCCCCCTGATTCCCATTGACTTCAATTTTACTAGGGCTCCTTGGTGCCACACTCGGTCAAATGCTGCCTTGATGTCAAGGGCAGTCACTCTCACCTCACCTCTAGAATTCAGCTCTTTTGTCCACATTTGGACCAAGGCTGTAATGAGGTCTGGAGCTGAGCGGTCCTGGCGGAACCCAAACTGAGCATCGGTGAGCAGGTTATTGGTGAGTAAGTGCCGCTTGATAGCACTGTCGACGACACCTTCCATCACTTTGCTGATGATTGAGAGTAGACTGATGGGGAGGTAATTGGCCGGATTGGATTTGTCCTGCTTTTTGTGGACAGGACATACCTGGGCAATTTTCTACATTTTTGAGTGGATGCCACTTTTGTAGCTGTACTGGAACAGCTTGGCTAGAGGCGCAGCTAGTTCTGGAGCACAAGTCTTCAGCACTACAGCCGGGATGTTTTCGGGGCCCGTAGCCTTTGCAGTATCCAGTGCACTCAGCAGTTTCTTGATATCATGTGGAGTGAATCGATTTGGCTGAAGACTGGCTTCTGTGATGGTGGGGATATCAGGAGGAGGCCGAGATGGATCATCCACTCGGCACTGCTGGCTGAAGATGGTTGCAAACGCTTCAGCCTTGTCTTTTGCACTCACGTGCTGGACTTCGCCATCATTGAGGATGGGGATGTTTACAGAGCCTCCTCCTCCCGTTAGTTGTTTAATTGTCCACCACCATTCACGACTGGATGTGGCAGGACTGCAGAGCTTTGATCTGATCCGTTGGTTGTGGAATCGCTTAGCTCTGTCTATAGCGTGTTGCTTCCACTGTTTAGCATGCATGTAGTCCTGAGTTGTAGCTTCACCAGGCTGGCACCACTTTTTTAGGTACGCCTGGTGCTGCTCCTGGCATGCTCTTCTACACTCCTCATTGAACCAGGGTTGATCCCCTGGCTTGTTGGTAATGGTAGAGTGAGGAATATGACGGGCCATGAGGTTACAGATTGCGCTGGAATACAATTCTGCTGCTGCTGATGGCCCACAGCACCTCATGGATGCCCAGTTTTGAGTTGCTAGATCTGTTCTGAATCTATCCCATTTAGCACGGTGGTAGTGCCACACAACACGTTGGATGGTATCCTCAGTGCGAAGACGGGACTTCGTCTCCACGAGGACTGTGCGGTGGTCACTCCTACCAATACTGTCATGGCCAGATGCATTTGCGACAGGTGGATTGGTGAGGACGAGGTCAAGTAAGTTTTTCCCTCGTGTTGGTTCGCTCACCACCTGCCGCAGGCCTGACTGCGGCCTGACTGTGAAGGCCTGACTAATTGTTACACTGGGTGGTTCTTCAGAAGCATCCCAATCATAGCATGCCATGCTACTGCATGAAATAAGGCATGAAATAAGGCATGCCATGGTGATCATAAAACATCAAAGTCTGACTGATCACATGATCCAAGTTGCCACCAACCACAACTGCATTCACCATCAAACGTATCTGGCAATGACTGTGCGAAAGTGTCTTAACAGGATCCAGGTGAACAGAAAGTCCAATGCAGAGCTGTGCCATCTGCTATAAGGACAAGCTGCTAACCTGCAGAAAATGGCTTGGCACTGCCATTGCCAGTACCAATCAAGAGCAGCCTCTAGCCTCCTTTCAGGCAGGCTGTAATGAGGTCTTAAGGGGGTGGCATTATGGAGCAGAAGAAGAGGGTGACCACCTTCGCAATCACCTCATATGGCACCACTTCAACTGGAGCAGTAATCAAACGAGGAATGGGAGCTCTGCCACTTGCCTGCAGACTCATACCTACACGTGGGATTTCTTTCCTTTCATTTTTGTCTGTCATTTCCGAGCCCCCTATCCTTTCAGCCTTGGTAAAGAATGGTAATGAGTTGAAATACCTTTTGGGCCTTTTTAAAGGCTTTCAGAATTTTTTTCACCCTATGGGACATTTTCCTCTAACTGTTCTCACCCCTTTAAATTCACTTGCATCCAACTGTCCATTCCCAGCACTATTGCACTACCTACACTCCCCTAAAAAAATAAAGCAGTGCTATTAATATCTCTATAACCCTGAATTGTCCTTCGCAACAGATATCGACCCAGCTCCCTTTTAAAAGGTGTCAATTGACCTCAATTCAGCTACCTTCTCCGGGAGCTGGTTCCACACATCCACTATCATCTCGAAAATTTTAGATTAATTACTGCAGCGTTACCTAAACAATGCAAAGATTCTTCTTTAAAAAAACAATGCCAGTTCTTTTTTCTCTCAGGGATTATATAACAAGCAATTGCTTTTGCAGTCAATTAGGATAACCTTTTGTCAGTGACTGTTGGGTACATTAAGTTATACTTCTGTAATGTAGCCCATAATAAATCAACAAAACATATCCTAAATGAACCTGGACAACATAGAAAGAATATAAATTTCTTGATTTGTTTGGCAACAGACATATTTCTTAAAGGAGGAAAATCGCTAGCATTTAATTAACGGTTCCTTAAATGGTTAATTTGTATAACATCTCAGAGTAAATTCAGTTATCAGACTCAATTTCAAATATATTCCTGCAATTTACATTACAGGTCTTACAGTGTTGTTATGTAACACAGGTAGGATGTTTCTGTCAAGGCTCTAAAGTTATTTTTTTCCTACTTGAGTTGTAGTTTGACCTGGATAATGTTATATCCAAGGTAAAATAGTCAGTTAGAAACCAGTTAGAAACAGTATGCAATACACAGTGGGGCTGATTTTCCATGATGTGTTCAGATGTGGCCAGAACTTTGCATATGTGTTTTGTGTCTGCACAATAGCACATGGCCGGCCCTGATATGTCTGCTGATGTTGGTCCTAATGACAGACCCATGGCGAGTCCCCAGTTTGCAATCCACCCATTGCTGGGAGATGTGGATCCAGGGGTGGGATACCCAATGCTGCTGCCGCCATTGGATCGGCTGCAGGAGACAGTTTCAGGAAGCAGGTGTTTTTGGCTGGGTAAAAGCTTGAAAAATTGTTGTTCTTATTTATATTATGGAGCAGAATGAGAGGAGAACATCCAGTTTACAGATGCAGAAGTTGAAGTACTCATGCAAAAAGTATGGAAATGGAAGGAAGCCCCGTTTGGCACTCCAGCGATTACTTCACAGACGAAAGGGATCCAGACTAGGAGGTGGCACAATGTGTAAAATGCGGTCTCAAAGGCCAAGAGGAGGGTGCTGCCAAATTAGGAAGAGGTTTTTGGATCTAAAGAGATCAGCCAATGCAAGGCTACCCCACCAGTATTTATACCAAACAAATGGGCAAAGTATGCACGTCACAAAAAGTGACTCCTGACACTCTGTTACACATTTGCGTGGTGCAGCAGCCAAGCACTCCAAACACCTTACAGCCTTTTGAATGAATACTGTGCATGGCCATTCTTCAGCAGTGAAAGTTGCATAAAAACATACAGGAACATAGGAATGTACAAGGTTGGACAAGACCATTGTGTTCCACCTGGTGGGTCGCAGAGTTTGTATTGCTAATAATCTTGCTGCTTTCCTTTTGCCTCTATGTAATTACAAATCTTGTAAATCAATTCAATCACCAGCTTTATGCCTTAACCACACAGTCTGTTAGCATGATGTTACCCTCCTTTCAGAGAGGAAAGGGGTGCATGGAGGGCAGCCTGTGTAACCTCAAATGCAAAATAATCCACTAAAAGGATAATTGTCAATCCTGGGCACTCTATTCCCCTTCAGTGCACCCATAAGGATATGTGTTTGTAATCAGAAAAGGCAGGCTATATAGAAGCTATATTTTGCTGTGATGTTGGGGGAAGTGTAATAATTGTCTAAGTCCAGTCAATCAATGATCTCCTAATTCAAAAGAAGCAACCATATTATTCCTATGATGTAACTGTGTGCAGTAGGAGTGACTATCAGCTGTTGAGTAACATAGGTTGTGTCTCTACTTTCTGCTTGCTTTTTTTGATTAAAAGCTTTAAGAGATTGCAAAACAAGAACTGCAGACCAGGAAACGTGAAAGATTTTTTTCCCCACTAGGATCTTGTACATGTGTGTTTGGAAAGTAAAGCATAATTCCTTTGTGTTGCTTACATTATATTATATCATCTTGGACAAATGTTACGTAAAACAAAAAGCAGAAATACATCATAGTAGGAAATGCACAAACTAGCATTCACTCTAATTCTCTTACATTATTTGACTGTTACAATGAATGCAGACTAATATTATGAGTGAGGTTGGGGTTTCTGCTGGTGCTGCATAGCACATTTAGAAACTGATGACTCAGACTCATTCTGAAAATGTGCATAAAGGAAATATATATCACAAATAATTAACAATTTAGAGGTGTTCACCCTATTTAATGAAAATCTTTGGAAGACGACCACAGGGCATGGTGTTCTGTACAATTTATTTTTTTAATGCTTTTGAAATATGGCCTTGGTAACTGAACCAAGAATAAGTGCTGCAGCTTTCAATCATGTGGCAACAGAGTTTTCTGAGCTGTAACAATGTACCTTCAAACAAAATTGAGTTGTGGGTGGCTCCCTCTCAGTCTGCCATAGCAAAAGAAATAGAGGCAGGCAGGCTTTAACCTGCTGCTCACGAGGCTGCAGCTCTGTTTTGTTACAGTTGTGATTCTGAAACCAGCACTAAAACAGAGAAATTTAATCATAGTAGAGGTCAGGTCTACAGGAACAATTTTATGTAGTTTTTATTTTTGCCTCTGAGCCAGACGGTCAGCACTTTCCTATCAACGGACATGAGCTTGGTCTAAATAGTGATGTGTCCACCACTATGTGTGGCTTTCAGGGTGCTGAAGTATAAGAGGCTAACTTTGGATATGGGAGTGAATTGGGCTATCTAACTTGCTGGGAGTTGAAACACATGTTAATTTTGCAATGCTGTTTCTTGGTCATGTTTTCCCACTACTTGTGGCAAACAAAGGTTGCTGATTCAAATTAAATACAAGCAGAGAAATGGGACAATTAACTTCAAATGAATGAGAAACAGCACGTTTAGCAGTGCTGGATTCACTCCACATCACCTCCGGGACTGATTTGAGTGAGGCAATTGCTAATACTTTATTCAAACTGGTTTCAGACAGCAGTTCAGAATGGATAATATGTTCTGCAAAAGTTTGTTCAAGAAAAATAAAACTGGATATGGACAATTCAGGGAATGATTTGGAATGAGATCATTCGGTTCCAGCTGCATAAACAGGAATACAAAAAAAAGGCAAACCGTAAGTCATTCTGCCTTTGTATCACAGAAAATACATGCAGAAATCAAGGATGATGCTAACTGACTCCAATTTAAGTTAACCCATGGTTTCCCATTCGCAAAATTTCCTTTCCTCCCTCATTTCTATGACAAACAAAGACATACATCAAAGGGGAAAAGAAACAAAAATCTGTAACCACTTCATTTGTATTGATGCATCCAGTTTGGGGGGGGATTTAAGGAGGACTTGTTCCCCCCCACCCTGTTTTTTTTGGCATGTATTTTCCCCTCCCCCCCACTCCAAATCATAGAATTGGCCCACAGTTTTTTATTCATGACTGTGCCTTAGAACGTTTTACTACGTTAAAAAGGTGCTATATCAATGCAAGTTGTTGTTCATTTGTACTGTATAAACATGGTCCTCGAAAATCCTCGGTACTGCTCTGACGGCATAGTGCGATACAGTGGGCACTCTTGATCTCTGCTCCTGACCCCGCCACAATGTCATGGGTCAACTCATTTTCGTGACTTTGGCAACTGCCCAGTTTTCCTCAGCTTTCGCTGCACTCCTGGCTGACTCACATTGGCAGGCTGCCTCCGGCCTTGAGGAAATTGAAAGGCACTGTTTTCTTTTGCAACATTTGCACTAAAGTGCTAGCAATAAAAATTTCTGCACAAAAAGGCCCATGGTTTCTGAAACATTCGCTTCGGCTAATGTTCAAAGGCACTGTCTTTGTGGAAAAATGATGGGAACCCTTTTTATTCATTTGCCAAACATTCAAGACACAATAATGCAATATGTGTCAAAACACATCGGTTGCAAAAAACACTGTGTCGCTTACATATGACATCACACAAATGACACATTGCTGTTCTTGTTCCCAGGCAGACAGCCCGTGTTGCTTCACCACAGACTGCCTGCAAAGCAATTTGGGAAGTGACATGAAACAGAACATTTGTCTGGCTTGAACAAGTTTAACTTGAGCATCAATGTGTCTATTGTATTTGCTATGCTTGCTCCTAAATCAGGTTATATCTGAATTTCCTGCCACTTCAAAAGAAATGGAAAGAGTAACCCTCTGCTCATTTACATTAGCACTCCTGTTTCAATAAGGACACTTTATTTTTACTTAGACCTCTAGTAGGCCTACAGATATTTTGATGATAAATGATTCTGTTACTTTACCCCTGCTGTAAGTTCCAACTGGTTTATATACAGGCCTGGAGAAAAGTCCTGATTAGATGAGAAACAGTTTCCTCCACCACATCAGATTATAATCTCCCCCTCTGAAATCTGGACAATGTCTGAAACATTTTAAACCCCTAAACTTTTAATGCCAGTTAGCTAAGAAATTCTCTGCTGATCTAACTGCAGAAATTCCTGTCAGAATATTGCAAAGGCTGTAACAAATGGCCTGACTTATTCAACGCCTGAATGTGTGAGACAGGCTGGATGGACTAAATGGACTTTTCCTCTCCGTCACTTTTCATATCTTCGTATGTGTCATTCCTGGTACTGTGAAATCATGGGCCAGCATTGGTACTAACACAAAACAAAGCCAAACATCAATAAAAATACTATATACATTAACAGGTTCCCGAAATGACATGATGCAATTTGTCAAAAACCCTGCTAATACAGAGTAAAAGACTCCATTCCTAAAGAACATACCAGTTCCACCAGAGAGCTCCTAATGCTCCCATTTAAAAAAAAAGCAGAAATGTAATTATCATAACAAACCTTCCAGTTTCTCTTGTTGGAATAAGGGATCTCAGGCTTTAATTAATTCAAAATGTCCTATTCCAACATAAAAGAGGCAGCAAGGTTCATTAGAACTTGTTTTCTAGATCACATTTCAGCATGGAACATACAGAATAGTCAAACCACTTCAAAAACAAAGTTGTGTGAAGCGCTTTGAAATGTTTCAGTGTGAAAGGTGCTACATAAATGCAAATATTATTTATATATGCAACTAGAATAAATATACAACCCAGAACTGAACGTCAAGAATGAACTCAAACATTTATCTAAGATTTAAAACTACGATTTATTTAACACCTTGTTTCCTGTCTCTAATGTTAATATCAAATTCACACCTTCTTCTCCACTTTGCCTGATTTTTTCTGAGTTATTTTCCTTTTAAACGTTATTAAACTTGAAGCCACCTACTCAGTGTTTAGGTTTGATTTTAAACTTGCTTTGGCAGACAAACCTCTGCCGATTTTGAGATTACAATCTTACCTGATGGGAAAACAGAAATAGTTTTGATATTACAGTGGCGCAGTTCAGTAAAAAAAAACGTGGGGTAAAGAGATACAAGAACACAAAGGCAACCCTGGCTGCTGAGTCAGGATATTTGATATTGCTAGAAGGAAAAAAATAAATCGAAAGATTTGCAATCCTATGGGACAATCAAAAAATAATTTTGGATGACTCATGGGAGGATTTTATAAAGGAGGCAAGTACCCACACCCATGGGAGCTCAGTATAAAATTCATTTTGTGCCATCTCTCATCATCTGTTCTATCAAATATGGGAAATATAAAGCTATCACAATTCCAGACAGTTCCTTCTACTCTGAATTCAGAACTATGGACCAATTCTAATCAACTGAATCCCAGACAGCCTTTCCTATGCACTGGCTGTCTCACACAGACCATGAAAAAAATGACAAAACAAATCAATACTTTTTAAATAGAATGCAGTGTCCTTGCAATCTGCAAAGTGCTGTGAGGTTGAATCAACAGTATTGATCTTTTTTATTGATCTGGAGGGTGCTCTATATTCCGATTAACATTTATAAAAGACTGAGACAAAAATGGAGGACTTTCCTGGATATATCTTTGAGGGAAACTGGTTGAGTCCAAATCAACCTTTAGTAAGAGGCACAGGGCATGGTTTTTGTCCAGGATGACATACAGTCCAACATTGGACACAACTGTGTCTGAGCTATGCCCATTCACAAACAAACCTTTGCAGGGTGTAATAAGCACTGGAACTGCAGAGATTAGGCCACGACTGCTCTGTGGCATATTCTCTGCTGTGTTGGTGTCAGAATTCCACAGGACTGAGGTAAGCATGTAAGCAGGCTTGCTGCTCCCTTCCATTATCTGCCCGCTGCTCCTGAAGATGATAATTCGTGCTGGAGATACAGTTCCACAGGTGCCAGAAGCAGGAGTTGCAATATTTTGTTAAAATGTAAAGTGAACCATTCATTAAATTGCCCGCTGAGCAACTCTCTATTTGACAACAGAACCCCTGGTGTAAGTATAGCACCCATTCCAGCCGAGTTGATGAAATAAGAATCTTATTTTGTTTCTGATTTCACCGCAGTCAGGTTACTGTCTCTTTATGGAAAACTCACTGCAAATAATTCCATGCTACACAACCAGATAAATTCTGATTTAGCTCTATGCTGCCGACTGCTATTAGTCCTGCTGCCACGGAGGTGGGACAAAAGTAAAACGTAGTCTCTTTCTTTAACTGAGAACTAATTGACTATCAGGAACATGTCTTGTAGATTCTTACACACCTCAGGCGCCAATAATGCTTCATGACTCAGTCAGTGAGGGGCAGAGAAAGGACAGATAAAGTGTCCCAGACACCCCACATCTCAAAGCTAGGACCAACCATAGGAACTCAACACCAACACCCCCCCACCCCCCACCCCCCAAAAAGAAATCAGCAGACCCCTGGAGGATCTCCAGTTAGCGTACAGCTCAGCAATACAGATTGCAATTCCTGATTCAACCACTAAACAAACATTTCTTTTTAAAAACAAAATGCATGAACCAGGAACCAAACATTCACTAAAATGTATCAAGAATATGCAGTGGAAGCATGCTTCAAGAACGCAATTTTTATTAGGGAAAGTTATTTTTTTACAAGTATTTGAAGATAACTGCAGACTTCTGCTGTGCTTTTAAATTGAAATCATATAAAATACTTTGCTACTTTGTGCTGGCAATGTAACTGAAAGAAAATGTTGGTTTGTTTCCCGAAAGCATTGAAACCTCACCCTCAAATCTCCAAGGGTAAGTTACTGTTGCAACTCTGCCCGGACTGGCTTAAACCCAGCATCTTTACAGCAATTAGCTGGCTCTCAATTACACCTACTAGCAAAGCTGCGCACTAATGAAAAAAAAAGGTAGGTGATAAAGCAGCTTATGTTACATTGCATTTCTACTCCAGTGGTAGTCTTGTTGCAGGAACAGCATCTCTTTATGGAATAGATTACAAAACAATTAAATATCTACTTTACACAAGTGCCCCTTGTCTTACTTCACCGACTCTGATGGTTCAGATCATTTTATGCATTAATTTCGATCTCCATTAAGTTGGTTTAGAAAAATAAAACCATGTCAGGTACATACCCAATACACTGATGTTTATAGATTCAATTCAAATGCTTCAAAATTATTGTTCACTCACTAAGTAAAAAAAATGGCAGTTATCATATATACAACACCTTTAATTAATTATAATATTTCCCAATGTCTTCAACTTTCTGGCAAATTAAAAGAAAACTGTGTGTGTGGGAGGTCTAACCTTATTTAAACTTCATCTAATAAATCAGAAAAGTCCCAACATTTTTATGGTAAGAGCTGCGACTAACAAGCTGAGAGGCGTCTATCATGGTTTCATAAGGAAACAAGGAACGAGTGAAGACCACTCAAGCCCTATTCCTCTAAACTCCACACCACTCTATCATTACCCCAAACTTGCAGCACTTTCAAACCGTTTGCCTTTCATTTCATCTCAATACAGTTTCGGAGTCCTGGAATAATTCTCGTTTTTTTATCCACACATCAAAACTGGATACGTTGTACTAACCAAAGGATTGTGCAGATAAAATATCTACTTATAAGTTATTTCACTTCTACTTAAAAGTTATTTTAATATTTAAATTATACTGGCATTCTTAATTGCCGCTTTACACTGTTGCAATGGTTTCAGTAAACATCCATGTTTCAACTTCTTTAAGATTTCTCTTTTGTGCTCATAATTAATATAGCCTCAGTTAATACGCATAACCCTGCACTTTTCACTATTAAAGGCCATTATTAATGCTCTGTACAAGTGCACAACTTTCTCAGGTTTTTCTGTAAACAAATTACTTTTTCCTCACAGTTTGATATCCCACACAGTTTTGCATCAGGTACATTTTAAGGCATCCTATTTATTATTAACGAGAAATAAAACTATCACTTAGACATCTATCCCCAAGTTTACCATTTATAACCCACTTTGCGCCTTCTAATCCCCCATAACTGATCAATCTTTTACAACTCCTTCACTTGCATTTGCCTTTATCTTACAATAAGTCTCTTTTGAGCAACATGATTAATGTGGGACTCCAATTAAATCTATTGCATCTCCGTGCCCAGAGTTGCGGCATCCTCACAGAATAGGTTCATCAAGCATGATTTACCTTTGCTAAATCCATGCTATCTTGTTCCATTCAGACGGGTCACCCTGAATTGTGGGTGTAATCAGGAGGGTCTGGACACCAACTTCTCCATGGCTGGTGTTAATGCCATACTGTGCTCAGGTGGCAAGAAATGCAATTTAAGTGGGCAGTAAGATATCTGTTATTTCTCCACCACAATCCCATCAAAGAAGACTGTTTCATTTTTGCAAGATCAGCCATTTGCAACATGACGACAGAAAATACTTATTTGAAAATCATGATTTACGTTCCTTTTAAATGACCACACAGTCAATTAGCCATACTGTACATATAAGAACATAAGAAATAGGAGCAGGAGTAGGCCGTACGGCCCCGTGAGCTTGCTCCGCCATTCAATCAGATCGTGGCTGATCTTCAAACTCAACTCCACTTTCCTGCCCGATCCCCATATCCCTTGATTCCCCTAGAGTCCAAAAATGTATCTATCTCAGCCTTAAATATATTCAACGACTCAGCATCCGCAGCCCTCTGGGGTAGAGAATTCCAAAGATTCACAACCCTCTGAGTGAAGAAATGCCTCCTCATCTCAGTCTTAAATGGCCGACCCTGTATCCTGTGACTATGCTCTCTAGTTCGAGAGGGGAAAACCAATCTCTCAGCCTCTACCCTGTCAAACCCCCTCAGAATCTTTTATGTTTCAATGAGATCACCTCTCATTCTTCTTAACTCCAGAGAGTATAGGGCCATTTTACTCAACCTCTCCTCATAGGGCAACCCTCTCATTCTAGGAATTAATCTAGTGAACCTTTGTTGCACCGCCTCTAAGGCAAGTATATCCTTCCTTAGATAAGGAGACCAAAACTGTATGCAGTACTCCGGGTGAGGTCTCACCAAAGCCCTATCTAATCTTTCCCAATTTTTTCCAATACATTTCCACACATATCACCTAATTAACAGTTAATATTAACACCGTAAATGTTATCTAGTGACATTACATAAATAAAAGGTGTAACATAGCCCAACCTGCCTGCCATACACATGATGAGTATCTTCAGTTGGGCTGCAAAGTTAAAGTGAAGGATTGTGGAATGTTCTAGATACTTCGACTGGCCAACCTATGTATTAATATTGTTGTTGAAGCTGTGAATTCTTAAAAGATAGGTCTCTGGAGTTATCCTGTGAGAGTCCACAGCGAAAAAAAATCTACATTTTGGGGAATTTTCCTGAGAATTTTAGCGTCTTGGACAATTAAGCACTGTGATACCATATGGCAATGATCAGTATTATTTCCTAGAAATGTAAACTTTTCAAAGTGAAAAGTGTTTACTCATTTTTTGTTGGTCTGTCATGACCATTAGTTTAGGTCATGGGCAGGATAATTTACTTCTTTACTTTGCTAGTCAGTCGGGTTACTTGTCAGATTGGGTGACCTGCCAAAAATTGTTTCAAACTCATTACTGTTTGCAGCATAAGCAGCCCCATCTAATTCTTCTCCCCTGTGATGGACAGAGACAACGTTTATGTGTTAAAAGTATGACATGGTTCAGCACATGTTAACTACATGGAGATCTTACTAAAAAAAATCCACCAAGTACAGTAACACTTTTTAATATATGGACATGAGTGGGTATTTGCCGTTGGAATGAGATTCCTTCAAGTGATATATAAAGTTAGCCAACATCTGAACCTAATTATGTTACAACCATAACTGCTAGTTTTCACCTCTGGTTTAAATTTATTTTGATTCTAAAAAAGTACAAGGCATAATTACTGTGGTTTTACAAATCACAACACAAAAATGTTCCTAATAGGACCATCCCTGTAGGGAGCAACATTTTCTGCTGTTAAGCAAGCATTGTTAAAACTGCTCGGAATAACTCAAGGGCTGGGTCTTGGGAGAGTGGACTAATTGTGCTGGTCTCCTGCATTTACCTTTCTAATGCACAGCTGGGGGTAGAGTTACCACTTTGGGTGTAATCAGGAAATTGCGCCGGTTAGGCTACAGTTGAAGTTTCCGCTAAAATGTATTTGCATAATCACAAACGTAAAATCTTTCATGAACCAGCACAATCAAGCAGTGGAATAGAACATAATCGTTTTTCTTTCTTTGCATTAAAAAATATTCATTGATGTATTTGAGAGTGGTAACCTGGTGCAGTTTTGTTAATACAGCAGAAAATGGGTTTATCACAAAAAATAAACATTTTTAATAAGATTGTCCAGTCCTCCACCTGTGAGTAACCAGATTTTAAATCACTGAAAATGACTTTAAAAAACTATGCTGAACCATTTACTAGTTTCACTGGTCTACACTAGTCAGTGTCTTAGTAATTTAAACACTTATTGATATGTAAATACTTTTAAATCATGCCTACTAGTGCCTGTGCGCCTAAGAAAATGAGCGCAATTTGAAGAGCCTTCCCGAACCAGCACAATTGGCAGAAACTCACACTGTCGACCGGGGGACAAGGCCTGATCCAGACGAATTGAATCTTGAACCAGCGTAAAAGATCACGGAAAACCCTGAAGTTTGGGCGTAATTCACTTATGTTTAAAATTCCCCCGATCTTTTGCGTGGTTCGGCCGATTCCGCTCGGATTGCGCTATGACTGGCGTAAACAAGCGTAAACGCTACCCCCTGGTTTTTATGTAAACTGGCTGCACTGTTGTAGGCCCACAACACTGTATGTGCACAGACTGGACAAAACCTTTCGGCCAGTGTGCTTGTGCGGAGTAATAATGGCATGAGCTGCATCATAACATCACTAGAGAGAATAGCGGTACGCGCAATGTCGTCATGAGGCTGAATTGTGATGTCACCAATGCATGCTGCTGTGCCACTGTCTCAGGAAGACTGGAGACAGTCAGAAAGACCCAGTGAAGAACAGTGCCACAGGAGACAAAAATCAATATAAAAATAGCTTCAGCTCATTTAATACGTTCCCAAGAATAAGTCGGTAGCCTGCCCCACATAGCAGGTTTACACTGGGTGTTAAAAAAAGGGCGCAAAACTGACTTCCTTCGGATTTCATAAATGTGTACGGTTGTGCAAAATCTACACCAACTATACGTCATCTGTTTATGATAAAATAAATCATTTATCACATAGACTCATAGTACTCCAACAAGTAAATACAGGTGAAAATCTGCCTATTCCTTCTGTTTGAAGTATTTGCCAATGCAGCAAGGGATCAGTTGCAGAATTGCCCATGAGCACAGACTGGGTTCCAGTGTACGGCAGGAATGGTTACTGAGCGTTTTGAGTCTTTTAAATGGGCCCTGTGTTGGTGCTTTCCACATTTGGAATTTGGGTAGTCCCATTAAAAAATCCTGTCCAAGGAATGTTATACCATGGGTATAGAGACCACAGCCATGGTATAAAAATTGACAAACAAATTCAAGTAGCTTCTATTGTTCCACTTGTTGACATGTCCTTTGTATTTGGCCTGATCAGTTCTTGAATTTATTACAGATCAATTAGTGATGTATTTTCTTTGATCTTTTGTAGAAGCAACTTAAAAGCCCTTGACTTTGTTTTGTTTACCTTTGTGTGCTTTGAAGCTCTGTGCTTAGCAAAGTCTTTTCACTCCAGTTACAGGGTATAGAATGGTACATTAACACTACACAAGGCATTTTTGAATAACTGGAGTGCTGCTGAGGAAAACGTGTAACATGCCTGCTGTCCATTGCACTCCTCAAAGTAAACGACCCTGCCCTCTGTAGACCTGATAACAATGAAGATACATGTTTTGTGGGTCATTGGTTCTGCTGTCAGACCAAATGCCTCCTCCAGTGGCCTGTTCAAGACATTGGCCCAGTTCAATGTGTCAAGAGTGCTTGTGTCATGATGTGATGCAGCATCATGACATCAGCATGCTGATACACGGGATCAGACCAGCGTCAAACTCCCAGGCCTACCTGCTGCACAGGCTGATTTTTCAACCAAGTCAACAAGTCGGGACCCGACTGCAATTTTAACTCAGCGGCCTGAGCAGGAAACCACAGCGATTTTCCCGCCAGGTGAAGACAGTAGGGAAGAGGACTGGGGTCAAAATGTGCTCCTCTGGGCCTCACAAGGAAAGCAGCTGATCCCGCCACCTACCTGGTCTTGGTGCGTGGCCTCCGGGCCTGCAATTTTTCGCCACTCCCTTTTGACTTCCCAGTCGGAACAGGTGGGAAGTCGATCAACGGGATTTAAATAAGGCCCGGGAGTTAAAATACCTCGGGTCTCATTTCTGAAACAGCAGATAAGTTTCTAACTCGCATCGCTACTCACCCACTGAAAACTAGCCCAGAGTTAAAATCAGGTTGCTGGAGAAAACCCAGTTACCAATCCTCCCACTTTACCAAAAACACAAGGGAAAGCAGGGAGATGAGAAAAACTTGAATAGCTTGGACCCTGCCCCATCATGCAAAGGCAGTCCTTCATCTGTAGAATTACAACAAATCAGAATCGTGAATTGCAAATTTTCTATTTACTGAATGGCAGAAAGTGATTAAAGGCAGTGTGCAGTTTTGGGAATGTGAGATATATTTGTAAATGAATCCTCTCAATGTGCCCCGTTTGGCATATTCATCATTTGGTGGTCAATTATTCTCAGAGATTCATGCTTTAGGTGCTTTTAACATTCATGCCCTTATGTGATTTGTAAATGCAACTCCTGCGAGCCCAGTTGTCTAAATTAATTTGAAATAACAGCAGAGGAAGAGAGCACAGCTGAGGCTAATTGTCGCATCTGCTTCCAGTCTGCATACAAAAAGAGCCAACGCCATCGTGCGTGCACAGTCTGACCCTCCGGGGTTGCACAGGCCAATACGCAAACTGCCAATGGATGAAGGTGTTCCATACTTCTGCACAGTGAAGACATAAAATATTGCTGAATAAATATGCAATAAAAGATGATGCTGCTTGGATATAATCCCACAGTTACATTGGGATTGCGCCCACTGGTGCCCTCCATCACTAACTCTGCCGGAGTTTGCAGGGTCAGTGGGACGGCACTTAATTTGCACGGGGTAGATGGGCGCAAGTGCGACTGCAGTCGTATTTCCCCAGTGCCCGCCTGCTCCTTACAGTCCAAGAATCCAGCCTCTACTCTTCCCCCCACCCCCCGCCCCAACCCATTGCCATGTCCCCCTCAACTCTGCGTAAGGTAGACAATGTGCTGTTTTTAAAAAAAAATTCAGCCCCTTCTTTAGGGGTCCAGACGGCTTCTCCAGTGGGACCAACTTTCGGCCATCTGGAGGCCAGCACGCCTCAACTCACTCAGCATACCAGCCTCCAGAGATCCACCGCATCCCAACTGAGTCAAGCTAGCAGGAACTCCCGATGTAAGGAGTCCATGCCCCTGCCTCTGCCCCCAATGACATCTACTTTATAAGGGCCGGGAAGAGGTTCCACTCCTTACAAAGCATATTTGAAGCTCCTGGAAATGCCAGAGAGCAAGCGCAACTGGGTCTCCACCATTTTCCATGAGTCCCACTGGTTTCCTGCCAGAGTTACGGGAAATCGTCAGAACCCTCACAGATTTTTTGGACTCAGTATGTCTTCAATGCAACTTTCCAGATATTTGGCCTCCTACATAAAGAACTTGTCTGATTTATCCTTTAGTTGTTCCACTTCACAAGTAGGCCAAACTAACGTTTTCTTTTAACTTAGAGACCTTGGAGAAGGGCCAAGGCCCACATGACCTATGGCACTGATACAGAAAGTTAATGATATTTCATCACAGTTGTGGACAATTCTGAATCCTGATGAGTTTCCAAACAGCGTCTCAGATATGACTGGGAATGACTTGACATCATTGAGGATACTCTCATGAGATGGGCTGTATTTTTCTCAACTGAAACCTGAGTTGACAGCAGCACCATTTACACAAGTGGCCTGTTTTTCAGTGTAACTAACAAACCAGTAATGAAATGGCAGGAATGTAGAGCTTTAAAATGTGCAATTACTGCAAAAATGATTTTATTAGTGGCAACCAAAAACTAGTAGCTATAAACAGAACCACTGGAGCGGGGGTTGGTGTGGGGGGGGGGGTGCACAGATGAGTGGGATGTGCCCTACTCAGACTTTTGGTTTAGGTTATGTCGGCCTTTGTGCCCCACTCCAAATTCCTGAATTGCCTGCATTCCTCCTCCCAACTCCTGAGCACCTGGAAGCGTGACTGCTAAGAGCCAACCACAATGTAATAACAATGCTTTAAAAGTTCTCCAGCTGCTCAAAAGCCATTTAACCGTATGAATGCTGAGCAGTTAATGAATCCTGAACACCAACAGTCAACACACAATATGAAGCAGGCACAATAGATACATTTACTATAAGAGAAATACGTAATGGAGAGGATGAGAAAGCATGGGCTCAGATACCAAGCCTTGATGGATAAGGGTGGCAACGAAGGCAGTTGAGAATCTAGTGTTTAAATGGTATAGGTTTAATATACTAATGCACCTATTAAACTGAATAGGTGTACAGGTTTTAGTGGCCTTGATTTCAAATCGAGACTGTTAGAGCAGAAGTACCATACTGTGGAGTCACTTGCTTGCATACAAACTGCATGGGTGGCATGGGTAGTTTGTGTGGGGATTCAATGCCCATATATGTACTGGCATCTCCCATGAGTGATATCATGGAGTACCAGTTGTACTCACAGTAATCTTCCACTTACCATTTTGATAACATGAGCAGCATCTGCAGTGGAGAGTTCAATTACACAGGCCACTAGCGTAGCAAGAACATTTCTCATGAATGCTCCCGCTGCTGCTACTTTGGGCTCAAACCTTAAGGTGCTCTCCTTAATACTTTCCTGGCCGGCCTCCCACCTTGCACCCTCCGTAACCTTGAGCTCATCCAAGACTCTGCTGCCCGTATCCTAATTCGCACCAAGTCCTGTTCACCCATCACTCCTGTGCTTGTTGACCTACAAGTTACTCCCAGTATGACAACACCTCGATTTTAAAATTCTCATCCTCGTTTCCAAATCCCTCTATGGTCTCACCCCTCCCTATCTCTGCAACCTCCTCCAGCCCTACAACCGTCCAAGATCTCTGAGCTCCTCCAATTCTGGCCTCTTGCGCTTCCCCGATTTTCATCACTCCATAATTTGCAGTAGTGCCTTCAGCTGCCTAGGCCGTAAGCTCTGGAATTCCCTCCCTAAACCTCTCCACTTGCTCCCTCTCGCTCCTCCCTTAAGACATTCCTTAAAACCTACCTCTTTGACCAAGCTTTTGGTCACATGTCGTAATATCTCCTTATGTGGCTCGGTGTCAAATTTTGTTTGATAACGCTCCTGTGAAGCGCCTTGGGACGTTTTACTGCATTAAAGGCGCTATATAAATGCAAGTTGTTGTTATGCACCCGCTGCATGGAACAGGAAGTGCTTCAAATCATGTAATTCCTAGGCTCTCAGTGCTCCGTGCTAATCTCTCTTCCTCCTCCATTGCAATATATCTGTCACTGAATATAACACCTGTGCTTCATGACTTCCCCTCACTAACTCCAGGCCTACCCTGGAGCAAAATAGTTACTTTTTGATTTAATTGTGCAACCAAGGATTGGCCCAGGGATGCAGCAGCACACAAAGGTGGAAGAATCAGTTCTAAAGAGAAGCAGGCCACCACTGAGGATGCAGACATCCCACCAGATCTGTATTCTGATGAAGGGTCTCTGCCCCAGGCATCAACCTGTCTCCCCTCCTCTAGTGCTATTCACACATTCTTTACTTCTCTAATGCCAGGCCTCAGTTGGTAGCACACTTGCCTCTGAGCCAGAAGGTTATGGGTTAAAGTCCCACACCAGAGACTCAAGCATAAAATCCAGGCTGACACTCCAATGCAGTATTGAGGGAGTGCTGCACCGTCAGAGGTGCCAATTATCGGATGAGACTTTAAACTGAGGCTCCGCCTACCCTCTCAGGTGTATGTAAAAGATTCCATGGCACTATTTCAAAGAAAAGCAGGGGAGTTCTACCCGGTGTCCTGGCCAACATTTATCTCCCAACCAACATCACTAAAACAGATTATCTAGTCATTATCACATTGCTGTTTGTGGGACCTTGCTGTGTGCAAATTGGCTGCCGCGTTTCTTACATTACAACAGTGACGACACTTCAAAAAGTACTTCATTAGCTGTAAAGCGCTTTGGGACATCCTCCGCTTTGTTCTGATTGTATTTAAATACTTGTTCATCCTTAATGTTTTCAGTTCAGGTAAAGGGCTTGATGCCTGAAACATTAACCTTAGGCTCTCTGACTGGCCTGCTGCAGGATTTTAGCATTTTCTATTTTTGTCTCAAATTTCTAGCATTTGCAGGTTTTTTTTTGCTTTTTATAGGACCTGAGAAAGCTAGGTTGAATGACAGACTTAATCGGAAGCCACAGTGAAAATCGCCAGCCTATCCTAAATTCCAGGGGACAATGCATGCAGGTGGATCTTGTTCTTAGGTTTAAGACTTCTTGTCTCCTTCTCTTTGTACTTATGACTGATTATGCTGAGCTCTCAAGGCACTCCAGGATCTGTAGCCCAATTTGGAAACTACACTGGAATATGATTTTTTTTCCCAGAATGCAACATACAGAGGATAGTATTTTCACCTAATTTCAGGGGAATGGAGAAGCACCAGTACATGATAGGGAAAAATTACTATGAGGTCGATTTCAGGACGGTCGAGGGCGGGGGGGGGCTCGTAAAATCAGGGAATCCCGAAGCGGGTCCGCAGCCCGGCTCCAACCTGCCCACTTCTGGGTTTCCCAGTGATGCTTTCGGGTGCATGCGCAGCTCCCGCATGCGGGACTCCCACCGACAATTAAAGCCAGCGGGATGACAATTTAAATACTTACTTACCTAGTTGAGGTACTTGACAGACCTCACTGACAGGAGCTTTTGGCAGGGGTGCAATTTTCATGGATCCTTAGCATGTTTCCCGTGCTGTGGGAAACACTCCCTGTTGGAGCAGACGTGTTTCGGTCAGCAGCCAGTGGGAGATGCAAAGAATTTTTTGACAGTTGGGGGGAATACCTCATTTATTGCAGCAGGGCACTCTGTCACTTCAGTCTAAGTTTCCACTCAAAATTATTAATTTATACCCTAAACTCTGCTGTGCAAACACATTTACCTACTTTGCGGACCCCCTCAAACTCACACCGTCAGGATGGGGGGCACCATGGCTGCATTCATCACTTCATCCGAGGACGAGCAACATCACTGGCCTCGCCAGGCACACCGTCCACCTCCGCCACGTGGAGCTCCACAACACAGTGCTGCGCCACAGGCACCTGCACAAAGTAGCCGTGCAACTACACATATACCCACTGTAGGGTGACCCAGTGGGTGGCATCAAGTGTGGGTGTTCATGGAGAACCTCATGAAAGAGAATTATTGCACAAGCCAGTCAAGAATGGCCAAGACGTGGCAGTAGTGGTGACAATATAACATTTAATGTGAGTTGAACCAAAATCAAATATAAAGAAAAAACATGACAAACCGTCAAACACCCTTGTGCATCCCCTTTGTGCTCACAAAACTCTTACCTTACGCTTCCTACTACTCATACGTGATGCATCCCCTGTGGCTGCAGCAGAGGTAATGGCAGGTTGGGTGAGGGTGACCGTGCAAGAGATGCATCAGAGGATGAATATGAGACAGAACCATGAGATTGTATGAGGATTGGGTTGAGTGGTAGTGGTGGGATGAGTACTGGGGAGGTGAGTAAGTGCAGGTAAGTTGAGGATGAGGTTTGAGTGGGTGTGAGGAGTGATGTGATAGAGTAGTGTTGGCAGTGCAGAAGGAGTTGTGGGGTGGGGGCGGTGATGTGGAAGACGGAGTGTAGGAGAATAAGTGTGCTCACTTTGGCTGACCTAGTTAGGTCATTGAAGTGCTTCCTGCACTGTATCCAGGTACGGGATATGTTGCTGGTGCTGCTGATCTCTTCTGCCACCTCGAGCCAGGCCTTCTTGGTGGCAGAGGCAGGCCACTTCCTCCCGACCGCCGGGTAGAAGATCTCTCTCCTCCTCCTCACCCCATCCAGGAAGACCTGGAGTGAGGCGTTATTAAACCTGGGAGCAGCCTTTCCCCTTCAAAACAAGGTTTTGTGAGCACAAAGGGGATGCACAAGGGTGTTTGACGGTTTATCATTTTTTAAATTTATATTTGATTTTGGTTCAACTCACACTACAGCAACATGCTGCAATTTTGGCTGTTTGCTGCAGGATCAGTATTGGAGGACTGCCCCTTTAAATAGGGCTCCTCCAGCTAACAGCCTGTGATGCGGGTGCGCAGTCCGCCGCCCACTGCACAGGTTTCCAACGGGAAACCTGGAAGCCAAGATAAGTGGCTTCAATTTACTCGCGATCGCGTGGGGAACCCTTCGATTTTACTGGGCGGGTTACCCATGCGCCCAGTCGACCCCCCGCTGCCAACCCGCCTCCCTGGTAATATCGGGGCCTATGTATTCCAGCACCATTAACCTATGGACGTCATTAGTAACAACAAAATTACTGCTCCTGGTCCAATGACAAACAACAACTGAGAAACATGATTTGGGGTTTTACTTCATCACTCTACATTGTACAAAAAGGTTCTGTCAGATAGTGGCCTGGTCTATTGTCGGTGCAAAGTGGTTTTGGCCAGACAGTGGCACTGTACTTTTGCAGTGTAGATTTGTGTTAAGGCTTGAACTGACTGCAAAGTGAAGCAGAGTAAGTCTCCCTCCTCCAAGGAATCGCACACTGCTTCGCCATTGTGTCAGGTCAAGCCTTGACTCCAGATTCAGGCCGCAGTTATGCTAAAACTGCAGCATCGTTGAGAAGCGAAACTGCAATAACTGTAGTTTGAATGCAGTCTGAATCGTCTACAGATGCTGCTGCTTCCCGCCATTCTCCAGGAATTAACATCTCTCCCTCTGCTTCCTGCAGCCGTCACAAACACATTAGATAAAATCAGATTTCTCTTAGCTTTACTGGTCAGTTTAGTGAAATGATGATAAAGCATTTCAGTTTGGCAACTTCTTTCCTGATCTGTTAGTCAACAGAACTCATGAAAAAAAACCATCAAGGTCACTGGGAGATTCTTTCCTTTTCAGTACTTGGCAGGAGATTGTCAATTGTTTGCTAAACATTTCCAACCTGCATCAAAATTCTAATACACCATGTTAAAAAAACAGTACACTGCAATTAAGTAAACAGAGAACAACAGACAGGTGGGAGTGATTATCTGGGTGGCCATTTACAGCACTTATTTCTGCTCATTTTTCATGCTTTCTGTAAACAAGTAAAACTAATGATCCTATGCTGTAATGTTCTCTTTCTATTACTTTGGTAGGAAGATAAAAGAAACGTAATGGTAGCCAATAAAAGTAAAATAATAAAAAAACAGTATCAACATTTTTCAATAAGGGGTGGGGAAGGGGAGGGCATTAGTTTAACATGAAAACCAGAAGGCACTATGTGAAATCTGGTCAAAAAAGAAAGATGTACATTCACCTAGCACCTCATCATTTCTCTGAGGAAAGCCTCAAAGCGATACAAATAAGTTACTTTTGAAAAGCAGTCATGTAGGAAAATGCAGCGGCCAATTTGCACGCAGCAAGATCTCACAAACAACAATGGATGCATGACCAGTTAATCTGTTTGTGGTAGTGTTGGTTAAGGGAGGAATGTTGGCCAGGACACCAAGAGAATCTTAGAATCTTACAGCACAGCCATTCAGCCAGTCGTGCTTGTGCCGGCTCTTTGAAAGAGCTGTCCAATTTAATCCCATACCCCAGCTTTTTCCTCAGATCTCTCTGCTCTTCTTTGAAAAGTATCATGGGATCTTTAATGTCCACTCAATCAGGTAGATTTAACCACAGTACAACACCCCCAACAATGTAGTGCTCCTTCAATACTACATTGGGGCATCAGATCACAATATGAGCTCAAGTCTTGGAGTGGGGCTTGAAAGCATGAATGCTAAAGACAGATATCATACCACATAAGGTCTTCATTCTTCAAATGATCTGCATTATCCTCACACTATCAGAGTCAAGTCTAGCTTGACTGGCTCTGAGGAAAAACATTTACTTAACACGCACGTAAAAATATTATTTATGAATATCATTGCAGACAGGCACATGGTCTCGTACTGACTGATTAGTAGTCCTTAAACCGAAACACTGGCAGGGCCTGAGTAGACTGGGTGGGGTTATGATATGTGAAGGCGGTAGATCATTAGAAGAATGAAAAAGACCCCACAATATAGGTAGTTGACCATTCTCCTTCAATTGCCTTTGGTAGAATTTGGTGTCACCATGTTGTCCCAATTGAGGATTTACTTGTATTGTTTTGATGCAGGTAGAAAACTGTCTGCATCAGTCAGTGTTGGCAGCAATACCAGATCAACATGAGCCCAGCAGGACACTCTTTGGCTGAACGTAAGTTTCAATTTTGTGCAGTGCTGCCTATCTGCAACATCACAAGAACATTTTTGTGTGTGTTAAGCACTTGTCTTCTCCAGGGCCAATCAAGCAGGAATGCTCACGCTCAAACACCTCTGCTCAATGCTACACTATTATACTATGTGACTCATCTATACTGCCTACGAATTTACATATACACAGGTTCACCTGCTTACGCACATTCCATGTCACACACAAACAGAATTGCAATCCCCTGTTCACACATGCTGTTAAATACGTCAACTCTACAAGAGCATACCTGTTAACTGTTGAGAAATTTAGAACTTGCCTGCTTTTTGAAAATAAGTCATACATACCCAATCTATGAATATAACCCACATCACAGCAAAAAGACTTATAAGTTAAATCTTGTAGGTTGTTTGTGAATTTTCGTTAAAATTCCTAACACCTTTAAGAGAGAACAATGCTGCATTTAAGGAGGGTTGTAAAGGAAGAGAAAGATGGAGAGACAGAGACTGATGGCTTGGCCGCCAATGGAGAGGCCAGAGCCAGACGTTGCGGGAGCAGGAGTCAATGTAGGTCAGCGAAGACATGAGTGATGGGTAAGCAGGACTTGATACTAATTATACAATATTAAGCCATGTTGGTACTAGATCCAACAAATATAGAAGTACATTAGTTACAGATTAAATCAATGTGGTCTAGGCTGTTCAGAGAACTGTTGAAATGTCCAGCTTCTCTCAGACTGTGAGCTCTGGTAGTAAGTTTCAAAGCCAGGAGCACTGTACAAGGCATAAATTAGGGTCAAGAAGGTTAGAGAGTGTTGATCACACAGTTCTTTCTTGCTAATAAACCAATTTGGCAGTCTCTCTCTGTTAGGAGTCACACATTTGTAGCCAAAGTTATTTTTATTGTGCAACATTCTATAAACGTCTACAGGTTCAAAGATAACTTTCTGGCAGTCACTGGAGTTTGGCTCTGTGCTGATAAACAATATGGATGATTCTGGTTAAGTGAATAAATGAAGGATTCCACTCACTGATGGATGACACGCAGCTTTTATCTAATGCCTGTGGATGACACCATGGGGTAGAAACTTGTCTGGGCCCGTTTTTGGCCCTACATTCGGCACTGCACGAACCAAGAGACCCAAGGCCTGCCCAAAATTGGGCCCCAGCCCTCAGCTAAATATTCTAGGTGAGCTGCTGGTGCCTGCCACAGGCAGCTCGCCCTTCAGGAAGACTAAATTTTCAGCCGCCTGCCTTGCCGGCAGCAACCTCAAGTAATCCCGGGAGAGGGGTGAGGGGGGGGGGGGAAGAGGACAGCAGAAGGGGGACCGATTGAGGCTGGCAGCCACTGTCAGGAATGCTGTGGAGCTGGGAGGCACACTCCTGCTCCTTCTGGCTCCACATTACAATTTTAAAAATATAATTTTGGTGGCAGCCACTTGATAGGTCTGCAATACAATTTCCCTGAGAGGGTCCAAAAACAGGTGATAGGTCCGTTGCCTATGCTAATGCAGACCCTAATGCCTGGTTTAGGTGGCCGCCTAGAACACCTGAAAATTGTCCAAGGTCAATATGGCATCCTTGGGGGCGCAAGAGAAATTTGCCTGGAAAACAGGCGCAACAATGACCAATTTCTACCCCCATAACTCAAAGGCATGAAGAAACCAATAGAGCGCCTGCTTTCTGGGCACATGTGGAGCACTACTTGGACGGGGAGATATTTTTCTTGTTAATATATTAGCAGGACAGATCATGAGCCAAAAACCTAATATTACACAGAGATCATCGGGCAGTAGCATTTTAATACAACAGTGCTCTGTTAAAAGTGAGAAAATACATAGCATCATTCATTGTTTAACTTGCATTGGCCTTAAACTTTACAGGAATTCCAGTCAATGGCATTTGTAGTTTGACTGTCCTATGTGGATGGTATTTACAAATTTCTAAAATATTGAAGCTCATTTACTGTTCAACTCAAAACCTGCTGTTTTCATGAGGCAAAATAATTTTTAAAAATTCTACATCAGTTCACATAGGACGCTGTGCCAAACCTGATTGATCAATCTTGGCAGCTGAAACAAAATGCCTTGGGCAGACTGGACTGATTCCAAGATCGAGTGTTGGAGGCCGTGTGGAATAAGGTCCTGCAAAGAAGGGTGGCCCTTTGTGGAGCACAGGTCCACCCAGCAATAAATAGTGGAACTTCTAATCAATGCGCCCCTGAAGCATCTGTTTCAAACGGGCACTGCAGGGGGAATTTTAACTCCCTCCGTCCGCTTTCTGCTGGGCGGAACTGGAGTTAAACTCGTGCGGCTCTATTTGCCGCTCCATTTCCGCACGGCAGCAGGTTTAGCTTCATTAATATATGCTAATCGGGGCCTATCATGCATATAGGACCAATGGCATTTTAACGGCATGCGTCCTGCTCAGCAGGGACAATGTTAACTGTTCCCACCGGGCGGGAAACGGCAGAAGCGGGTTTGCCGCAAATCCTCTTTTTGTTTATATGTTTAACCACCATTCATGAGGACTCTCTAAAATAAGCCTCAAGGTCTGATAAAATGCAAACTGTGTGGGACTCAGTGACAGATAAACCTGATCAAACACATTATCCACATACCCCTTGCTATAACATTCTTTTTATGGCTCCCGAAGGCAGAATTACAATGAGATTTCACTATTCTTTATTGAAGTAGAGTTTTTTTTTCATTTTGAGACTTGCACTAATTCTGTCTGAAGATAACTGGAATTATATATGGGATTGTGGGAAGTAACCTGTTGTGGATAATGCAGTGCTTTGCAAAGTGTAGCTTGTTACAAATGAGAAAGCACACTCAACAGATTACTAACAACCATTGACTGAAGCTTCAATGACAAAGGGTTTTATACGGTTTGAGCAAAACACGCATGTCGCTCCGCATTGTGCTTTCGCTGTCGTCTTCACAACACAGTCTACAAAAGATTTTTCCTCATGTTAGACTGATTTACTTTTCAAGAATGGTTCTCATCAAGATGACTGATATCAATGCTGGAGATGGAACACTTCTTGTCACCCAGTTTTAACAACAAGCATTCCCTGATCATGCATGACAGAGTCAGGTACACAGCAAATCTTTTATACTGCTTTAACAATAGCCCTGATTTTCACCTGGGGCCTCTGTTTTGGTCTAAGCCAGGCAGCGCATTATTAGCAGGTGCCTGACCGTTAGTGCACTGAACTCACTTCTATTTCTAAGTCAACCTATGATCGAACTACTGGCAACTCTCATTGAGACTGATCCATTAGTGAGTAGGACATTTGGTAACACTGTAGGCCTTATGGTATAACTTTTTCTAATGGCCAACAAGAATCAACAGGTATGGTAAATTAAACGGATTCTAATGATAGGATGCCTTGATTTTGGAACAGAGTTATAGAGATCTTACTGGAGCTTGTGTGCAAAAGGAGAGTGACTCCTTTTCGGACAGGTCTCAAGGTGAGTGTCTTAAGGTGACACAGAAGGAGGTGGCGACAAATGAGAATGCCCAGTGCACTATTCTCATTCGCTCCCATCGTGTAGAATCCCAATGGACAAACCCATTCTCACTCACTCCTATTTAATAGAATCCCAATTGACAATTCAATTTTCTACTGACTGTCATTATGTGGCATCTCAAAACAAGAGTATAACAGAGTTGGATGACAGAGGAACGATGTTGAAGGAAAAATGGTGTGGTCAACGTTGTTAATGGTTGCATTGAGGTCGAGGGGAACAAGGAGGGATAATGCACCACAATCACAGTCACAGAGAATGTTGTTCGTGACTTTGATTCAGGCCATTTTGGTGTTGTGGTTAGCTTCACAGCTAATTAACTAAATTACTTTTGAAATGCATTACTGATGTTTTGTAGGCAAACGTGGCAACCAACTTCCACATAACAAGGTCACATGAGCAGTAATGAGATGAATGATCAATTAATCGTATTGGTTGCTGAGTGAATGTAGGCAGGGACACCTGAGAGAACTCCCTGCGCTTCTTCGTAAAGTACCACAGTATCTTTTATGTCCACCTGAACAGGAAAATGAGCCTCAGATTAACATGTCAGAGCAGTTCGCTTGATCAGTGCCCCTGCCACAGATTCAATATATCACCCCTTCTATCATTGGTACACTGTGGCTGCAAAATATATTATCTACAGGATGCACTACAGCAACTCATCAAGGTTACTTTGACAGCACCTCCCTCCCCTGAGCCCTCTGCCATTGAGAATAACAAGAATAGCAATGTCAAGGGAACACCATCACTCCCATGTTCCTCTCCAAGTCGCACACTATCCTAACTTGGACATATATCACCATTCCTTCATTGTCATTAGGCCCTTACCTAAAGCCGTTGTGGCAGCACCATCAACAGCAGGACAGCAGCATTTCAAGGAGAACGCCCACCACCACCTTCTTGGGAGAACTAGGGATGGATAATAAATGCAGCCTTATCAGTGTCACCAACATCCCGAGAACAAAACAGAAGGAGTAGATTTAGATTCCAGCTTACACTTTCTCCAAACATCTTAGCCAAGATCTAAAGTCTGTCTCAATTGATAATAAACACTATGATTATGTTCTGTACTGTTGAAAACAACGTGTATATAAACTTTAGTAGTTAATCATAAGAACTATGCTGTCAAAATGCTACGGGCCTAATCACTGTACTTCATTAATAGTTGGATGGTTTATGGGTAATGGGTCTCTTGGTATTGTAGACAGTCCTTCAAATTTTCACTATGACAGGGATTTGGACTGATGCCATCTACTAATTTAAAGGTGATCAAGATCCCACCAGACCAGAACTCATCCAAGATATAAACAATGACCCACCAATGGTACACTAAGGCCCTTGCAGGTTTTATTTGGACATTTCTTTCCTTCAGCAAGCACCGGGGAAAGCAGAACTCTGTGTTCTGTGGGTGATCTGAAACTATCCGTGAACATCAACTCAGGAGTCAAACATTTATACAGTTAGCATTCATGCTGATTCCGATAAGTAGACAGAGAACCAGAAGAGTCCTCCACTGCACCATGCAGCACAACTCATTTACTATTCTGTTAATATTAAATCATTTAAATCATTAATTCTAAAATCTTCCATGACCTTCTGGTACTTGAATCCTTAACAATTGAATATGACAGGGAAAACAGTCCTGAAAAATTACTTAATGTATAGCGACCCTCAATCGAACAGTAATATGACAATTAGAGTGTGACGAAATGAACGCAGCTATTAGGACTGGCTGTAGCTCTTTACTTGAATTGAAGCATATTTCCTGACTTAAAATGGAGCTGATTTTCATGTACTGGTCTATCTGAAAATCAAATCTAAATGGTGAAGAACTGGTGCTAATCCTGTCAAACTGCTAAAAATATTCCATTTTTCTAGTTCAACCCATTCACATAATTATTCATAGATCCAGGCACTGATGTGAGCAGGTACCAGAAGCACACTAGAAGTGTGAGTGGAAAATTGGTTGTAAATGAACCTCAAAAGAGCTGGGTACGATTGAAGGAATGTATTGAGAGGCAAAAAATTCTGAATGCCTTTAAAAAGGCTCAAAAAGCATTACAACCCATTAGTAGCCTTTGCCAAGGCTTAAGAGCAGGTGATTAAGATGCAACAGATAAAAATTAAGGAAAAGAAAACTCTTATGTGTAGGGTTGAGGCTGCAGCTGACAGCTATCATCACTGGTCGTAGCAGCCCTATGATGCACGTTAACACCAGGTGTCCTTGCAGCAGATGGTATAGCTCTGCAACTGGCTATCTGTCGCCCCAAACCCTGTGCAGACAGTTCCCCACAGTTGTTGTTGGCATCTTGGCAGGAGCAGCCAATCCGGCTTTGTTGGATTAGGATCATCCTGTCGTTCCTTCTTTCATGAAGCACCATATAAAGCATGGCATGCTGTAATTGGAGTGCTCTGAAGAACCATCCAGTGAAACAGTTAGTCAGGCTTTCGTACATATACATGCCATTGGGTCTGCTGCCACAATCTACCTTGCAAGTTGGAAAATTCTTTTGCTGAGAAAAAATTGTTGGTTTTCAGTTAATTATTTTGGTCTTTCAATCTCAACAGCACCCCCCACCTCCTCAATTTCACACTCCCTTTTCTGAGAGTGGTGACTCATGGTCGGTTGTGATTCTATGGATGTTGGCATTGGATGGGTAACCCGCCCAATAAAATCTGTCCGTTCCCCACGCAATCGCGGGTAAATTTGAGCTACTTAACGTGGCTTCCGGGTTTGGCCGAAAGCTGCACAGCGGGCAGACTGCGCATCCGCATCACAGGCTGTCAGCTGGAGGAGCTCTATTTAAAGGGGCTGTCCTCCAATGGCTTCTCCTGGAGGAAACATCCAAACAGCACAATGGAGCAGCCCAGGGGAAAGGCTACTCCTAGATTCAGTGATGCAACACTCCAGGTGCTACTGGGTGGGGTGAGGAGGAGGGATGTGTTCTACCCGGCGGACGGGAGGAAGTGGCCTGCCTCTGCCACCAAGAAGGCCTGGCTTGAGGTGGCAGAGGAGGTCACCAGCAGCAGCAACATCTCCCGCACCTGGATCCAGTGCAGGAAACGCTTCAATGACCTAACTAGGTCAGCCAAAATGAGTACACTTATTCATTCTCCTACATCCCATCTTCCACATCACTGCTCCCACCGCCCAACTCATTCTGCACTGCCAACACTACTCTATCACAGCATTTCTCGCACCCACTCAAAGCTCATCTTCAACTTACCTGTACTTCCTCACTTCCCCATTACTCACCCCACCACTACCACTCAACCCAATCCTCATACAATGTCACGGCTCTGTCTCATACTCACCCCTCTGATGCATCTCTTTCACAGTCAGCCGCACCAAACCAATGCATTCATCGGTTGGCCACGTCACCATCACTCACTCACGCGTCTCTACTTTCTCCCCTTATAGGAGAAGAGAGTCCAGAATGCACGGGAAAGGGCGAGGACTGGAGGGGGGCCACAACAGGTAGTCGTTCCTACAGACGTGAAGCAGGAGGCGCTTGAGCTGAGCCGCACCCTCGAGTGCCTGTCCGTCGGGGACATCGAGACTGGCACCCGACAAACGACTGTGACAGAACTTTAACATTCAGCACACACAATATGAATTGATGTTAACATGCCCTGCCATCTTCAGCACCTCAACATCTGTCATCATGCTTAATATTGCCTTCTGTTCTCTTACATGGCCTTCAGCGGCTGCTATGACGGCGGAGTTCGATTCCTCAAAGGGTGCACTGTCACATCTCAGCGAGCCATCCACCAGCGCAGATACACACACCTCGGTGGGTCCCTGTCCGCAGTTTGTTGGGATTGCACATGATGAGTTACCACACACGTGAGCACAAGCAGACACTGGTGGCAGGGGCAGCTGTGGAGAGTCCGCGTCAGTACCAGCACTCCTCTCCAGGCTCTGCTCAGCTGGACACAGATGCTGAACGCTGGGGGCCATCCATTAAAAGGAGAATGATCGAGGGGTAGCAGCCCATTTGCGAGGTGCTGGAACAGGTGCCACAAGCACTCTCCATAATCGCGCAGAGAATGGAGGAGTCCAACTCCTGCATGAGTGGAATGGTGGCACAGGTAAGGGAGGGCACCTCTAAGATACTGTCACAGGGACGTGACGGCATCTCTGAGATAGTGTCGCGAGTAAGTGCAGGAATGTCTGCGATGGAGGGAAGGCTAGCCTACATGGAGCTTCAAGTACAGCTCACAAATGAGTCCATTCAGGCCCTGACAACGGCCGTTCAGTCTCAGGGTGAACAGGCAGGCAGATACTCTACCACTGGCCTTACAAGGCTTCACACATGTCCTCCAAACTGTCGTCCAGCAGTGTGGTAGGAGTAGTGTGGGTCTGGATGATGGCGAAAGAAGACATGGAAGTGGGGACGCCACTCAAAGCGCCCCAACGTCTCACTTGTTGCCCCCCCCTCAACTAGTACTCGCAATGCCGCCTCCTCTCCAGGTGGCCGAGTCTGCCACTGCACAGGTGCAGGTCTTTGGAGGGGCCCTCATGGGCACCGAAACCCAGAGGGCATAGGCCCAAAGCATCTTATCGGTCAGGGCATGAACAAGAGCAACCTGCCACTACCTCTGCTGCAGCCACAGGGGATGCACCACGTAGAAGTAGTTGGAAGCGAAAGGCGAAGATTTTGTAAGCACAAAGGTGATGCACAAGGGTGTTTGATGGTTGGTCATGTTTTTTATTTATATTAGCTTTTTGTTAAACGCACATTAAATATTATTATTGTCACCACTACTGCCACATCTTGGCCATTCTTGACTGGCTTCTGTAATAAGGCCCTTTCATGAGGTTCACAATGAATGCCCACACTTGATGCCACCCATTGGGTCACTCTACAGTGGGCATATGTGTAACTGGAGGACGTTTTGTGCGGGGGGAGGGGGGGGCTGGTGTGGCCGCTGCTCGATCCAGGTGGTGAGGACTGGTATCTTCACACTGTCTGATGTTAGGAGAACCGTTCACATATCAGTGACTCCCTGACCTCACAAGCAGCCAGGCGAGCCGCTGTTCTGTCCATGGGTTGCTCCTCCTCCTTCTCCTCCTCCTCAATGTGAGTGATAGATGTGGATGGGGCCTCCTCAAACAGCACCCCTCTCTGTTATGCCGTGTTGTGCAGGGCACAACACATGACTATATTGCGTCCCACTCTGTCTGGTGCATATTGAAGCGATCCCCCAGAACGATCAAGTCACCTGAAGCGAATCTTGAGCATGCTCAATTGTGGACCTGGTAGCGATGTGGCTGTCATTCTATTGACGCTGTTGCTCGGTGGTGGGGTTCCTCAGAGGTTTTATGAGCCACATGTGCATGGGGTATCCTTTGTCCCCGAGGAGCCAGCCCTTGCGGGTGTTCGGTGTGTGGAAGAGGGTTGGGATGTTGGACTCCCAGAGGAAGAAGGAATCGTGGCAGCTGCCAGGGTATCTGACGCACATGTGAAGGAATCTCTTGTGGTGGTCACAAACAATCTGTTGGTGGAGTGATAGCCCTTCCTGTTGATGAACAGTCCTGGCTCGTGTGGAGGTGCACGTATTGCTATATGGGTGCAATCGATTACACCCTGCACCCGTGGGAAGCCAGCCACAGAGTGGAATCCCACTGCCCTCTCCGTCTGGCTGAGGTCGTCCATGGGGAAGTTGACGTAGTGCGAGGCCTTGCGAAACAAGCCATCGGTGACCTGCCTTATGCACTTGTGTGCAGACGACTGAGCAGACCCCTGGTGATGTCCCGGGTGGCACCCTGGAATGATCTGGAGGCGAAGAAGTTGAGGGCAGTGGTGACTTTGACAGCGACAGGTAAGGAGATCCTGCTCGGCTCAGCCGGCAGCAGCTCGGCATGAAGGAGGCTGCAGATGTCTGCAACTACCTGCTGACTGACTCTGAGCCCCTGTATGCACTGCTCCTCAGAAGCTGAGCCTTGGTCTGTAGACCCTGTTGCGAGGGTAGTGCCTCCTGTGACGTCACTCTCTCTGTTATTGCCCTCTGGGCTCTTGTGCAGGTGCCTGTGGCGCAGCACTGTGTTGTGGAGCTCCACATGGCGGAGGTGGATGCCATGCCTGGCGAGGCTGGTGATGTTGCTCATCCTCGGATGAAGTGATGAATGCAGCCATGGCGCCCCCCCAATCCTGACGGTGTGAGTTTGAGAGGGTCCGCAAAGTAGGTAAATATGTTTGCACAGCTGAGTTTTGGGTGGAAAGTAAGAATTTTGAGTGGAAACACAAAGGTCTTGCAGCCAAAACTTTGTCTGAAGTGATAGTGTGCCTTGCTGCAATAAATGAGGTTTTCTCCTCATCTGTCAAATACCCATTTGCATCTCCCACTGACTGCTGGCTGAATCACATCTGTTGTAACATGGAGTGTTTCCCACAGCACGGGAAACACGCTGAGGATCCTTCAAAATTGCACCCCTGCCAAAATGTCTACTCAATCAGGTATCTCAAGTACTTTAACTATGTGTAAAAGTATGTAAGTCATCATCCCACTGGCTTTAACTGCCGGTGGGAGTCCCGCATTCGGGAGGTGCGCGCACACCCAAACGCATCACTGGGGAACCCGGAAGTCAGTGGGTTGGAGCTGGGTTCCAAACCCGCTCCGGATTTCTACGATTTTAGGAGCCCCCATCGCACCCGCTCCACCATCCGAAAATCGGCCCCAATGAGTATCGGCAGGCTATTTATTTATGGGGGACATTACAGCTGAGCCCAATCTCTGGTTTACCAATAATCCATGCTTCAAAGGACAGGAGTCAAATGTGGACCCTTATCTGTTTTTTTTCTTTCCCTAGCTCAAGTCACTGAGACAAATTTTAGCAGTCCCATCACTGGCCTGGCTAAGAGTTTGACTTTACTTGACATTGTGCGCAATGTTACATGCTATTATATTCTACCATACTATAGTGCAGAAATCACTGTGCATTATGTGATCAGATGAACACTTAATGCAATCACATCAAATTGCTTTGTCTTCTCTTGTAAAGGAAGTATTAACCTGCTTAACGTTAAGTATTTGTACAATAACATCATGCAGTTACTTCTTGGCTTACAAGTTGTATTTAGTATTAGACTGGTTCAAAGGAAGTCATATACTGTCAGTAATTGTTTATTTTTTCACATTTAAGGATCCATAACAGTTCCCAGAACACTTTTATTTGAATTTTCTTTCCTCCAAAGAATGCCCACTCGTTAAAAAAAATCGTCACAATCATTGTTTTCATTATTAAGTGTATACAGATGTGGCCACAAAGTTTTCCAAATACTCTGCAAAAACAATGTTACATGAATCTCCTCCCAATACAGGTTATGCCAGTATAGTATTTCAGCCACTATCTACTTACACAAGTCTCATTCTGTGATACCGAATCCCCAACAGAACATTGCTATGAAGTTATGGGTTAAAAATGCATTTATGCTCTTGCTCTGCCTTGTTATGCCAAGATGTGGAGATGCCGGTGATGGACTGGGGTGGACAAATGTAAGGAATATTACAACACCAGGTTATAGTCCAACAATTTTATTGTTGGACTATAACCTGGTGTTGTAAGATTCCTTACATTTGTTATGCCAAAGAATGGTAGCAGCCGGTTCACACATAGGTGATTCTCTATGTGCTAAGTTGTTGGTCCGTGCTATCATAGCGGAGAAGCAAATAGAAAGCAAACGCTGAATTGTTCTATGCTAACCTGGTGCTGTCATTACTTCAAACGTATTCCTATCTGTTCTTCAGCTGATTGTTTGAGCTACTAGAAGCTGCACGTTACCTTGAAGGCACGAGGGAAGTTATCTCACGGGTCACTTAACCATTCGCTGAAAATGCTTTATTAGTTTCAATGGTTTTTACCAGATTCAGATCAAAACATTTTTGTTTGAAGCTTCCAGGCTTTGAGAAAAGTCAGCAAATGAATTTTGGAAACCAAACATGTGGATAAATTCCACCAAGAGCATTTTCAAAACAAACCAAGTGTCTGATGAGAAGAAGTCATTCATGAAGCGCGGATCAAATCTGAGTCTGATAAGTCGGTGCTGATGGATTCAAATAAACGCACACACACACATATATATATATATATATGTATGTATGACTCCCAGCATGCTCACTTGTGAAAGGAACTCTGTTTGATCAAGGCAAGGCACGGATGGCATTTGGTTAAAATCTAATGAAGCACGTATAAGGTATCAAGCTATATCAGTGTTTGAGTATGCACACATTTATTTCATGTCCCGGCATGCTGATTTTTGAAAGGCATCTGATTAGAGTCCGGGAAACTGACAGGATCGGATCGGCCGCCCATTTTTACACCCCACCCAATGTTACCTTCCTCTGAAGTCAATGGAAATTAAAATCGGGCATCCGATCCGATCCTGTCAGTTTCTCATCAGGTGAGTTAGGTTACAAAGTCTCTTCAAAGCATTGGAAATTTTATGAACAGGGACAAAAGATTTTGTCAAACAAGTCCCTCCTTTTTCAGTTAATTTAAATCCACCTTCCCTCTATAACCCCTTCCTTCTCTAGAAACACATTTGATCCTTGTAACCCACTAATGTTATTTGCTTCATTGGCCTTCTCTGGTATTTTATTCCAGATGCTTACTACCCTGCATGTGAAATAACCATGCCTAAGATTCCTACTAACTTCTTTGAACCCATCTTCAGTGGATTTTGTCTAGATCAGTTTTATCAGTCCACTTCATAATTATGAAAACTTTTTTTTATTTCACATTGAAGTATCTTCTTTTTTGACAAAAACAAGCCTAACTTCTTTCACCGTTACTCATAACTGAGATTCCTGAAACCTCATGCTATCTTTTTTGCTTCCCTCTCAAGGACAATAATATTCTTCCTATGGTATTGAATACAGTACTCCAGACAGGGTCTGCCTCAAACTGTATCACTTCTCTTGATTTGCATACTGTACCTATCACTATTGCATTCTACCCCTCTTAGTAGTTTGACTGAAATGTGATGAATTATTTGAAAGTTACTGTGTTGACATACGAATGTTCATAATTGAACACACAAAGAAGGCTAAGGAATTTATAATATTTAAGATAAAATGATGCATTCAGAAATATTAAAATACAGATTCAACAGTGGCACAATGAGTTGGTGCCTCACCGTGTTATATAATGCAGGGATAGGATATCTGTCTACGGTTCTGGTTTCCCAAACAAAAATTCTTGCTCAGTGCCAAAGAGAAACAAGGCATTTCTCTGCAGAAAAGGATGAAAAATTGGGCAAATTATGGTAGGTTGTGTTCAGACAACTCAGTGGTGCGGTTACAAACTTGAATTGGTAGAGGCTTGGGGACAGCCCATGTGCCTCTCTATTCTTATCATAGTCACAATTTTTCTTCAGAAACAATTTTACACATATTTAAAATTAGGCCATAATTTTAGATTAATATAATTCAGACTGTCAAAATAAAACACTAACCTTAAACAGTGTGAATTCTTGGATATAGGTATTTTAAACATATACACATGATGTAGTCCAGTTTGAATTAACTAATGATCAATTAAATATTTTCATGTCGAATCATGGTCAACAGACCAGGAATTTCCTTGGAGCTGATCTTGTGCAGAAATACCAATCACAGTAAAATTAGTTTCCAAAGGTAAAACCACAATGTGTTTCAAGTGCTTTTCTGGGGCTACAAATGACTTTTTAAAATGTTCTTTTTTCTATTGAAAGCCTGCTACAAAAGTTAGGCCTCAGATGGAGTATGCATAGAATTCCGGGCACCAACTTTGGAAGGATGTCAAGGCCCTGGAAAGGGTGCAGAGGAGATTTACCACAATGATACCAGGGATGAAGGACTTCAGTTATGTGAAAGGACTAGAGCAGCTGGGATTGTTCTCCTTAGAGCAGAGAAGGTTAAGGGGAAATTTTATAGACGCGTTCAAAATTATGAGAGGTTTTGATAGGGTAGATGAAGAGAAGCTGCTTCCATTGGTGGAGGATTGGTAACCAAAGTACATGGATGTAGGACAATTGGCAAAAGAACCAGCTGGTAGATGAGGAGAAATTTCTTTATGCAATGAGTTGTTATGATCTGGAACGCACTGCCTGAAAGGGCGGTGGAAGCAGATTCAATAGTAACTTTCAAAAGGGAATTGGATAAATACTTGAAAAAAAGTGGGAGCTGGCAAGGCATGATGGGTCGAATGGCCTCCTTCAATGCTGTAAGATTCTATGATTCTAACATATCGTGACCAGCCATGGTGTCTGATAAGTATCTCCATTTGTGAGGAGATCGTAACCTACACATTGAGTTAACTGATCAGCCTCGGTAGAGGCTTTTATCAGACCTCATCAGGTTGATCTGCTGTAGTATTCTTGTATCTAGAATACTGCAGCATGGGCAGTAGGCGAGATAGCCAAACTAAAAGTTTCAAGGAGGGAAAAGTTGAAATGTGAATAAATACAATAAACTATGTCAAAAATATTTTTTTTTTGTCGATTTTGGCTTCGTGACTGTCCCTTTAAATCCAGTCACAATACGTAATGTGTTTAAACGGCAGTTGCAGCTAGAATCTTGTCCCAAGCTTAATGCAATACAAATGTTTCAAGTTTCTTTTGATTGTTTGCAAAGCTTGAGAAAGGAGCCAAACTAGTTTGAACAATCACAAGCTGTCTGATTTGTTTAGCTAAGTGTGTGACAACCAGTTATTTTTGAATGTGGTTGACAGCTAATATCAAGGCTAGCGAAGACATTCTTGAAGACAAAATGGTTTGGAACTCACCTCCGAGAGTGATCTAAAATTCAAACGCTAAAAATTCTAGAGTAACAAAAGAATGAAAAATGTAACACAGACTACGATGGTTACTGTTGTAATTATTTGGATGGTTTTAAACCAATTTCAATAAAAGACGATTAAATAGATTAGTCATATCGTTATTTTCATTCTACCTCACCTTGACAGCTGCTGCTCTGGGTAAAAACTGATCAAAATTACTTTTTTGTACATTTAACTGGTTCTATATTTATGGTAACAATTTGGAGAAAGTTAAATTGCTTCCATTTACTGAAAGTGCGGAGTTTTTACTTCACAATATAAATAAATACATTATAGACAGGCTGGGTGAGTGGGCGGAGATTTGGCAGATGCAATACAATATTGGAAAATGTGAGGTTATGCACTTTGGCAGGAAAAATCAGAGAGCAAGTTATTATCTTAATGGCGAGCAACTGGAAAGTACTGCAGTACAAAGGGATCTGGGGGTCCTAGTGCAAGAAGATCAAAAAGTTAGTATGCAGGTGCAGCAGGTGATCAAGAAGGCCAACGGAATGTTGGCTTTTATTGCTAGGGGGATAGAATATAAAAACAGGGAGGTATTGCTGCAGTTATATAAGGTATTGGTGAGACCGCACCTGGAATACTGCATACAGTTTTGGTCTCCATACTTAAGAAAAGACATACTTGCTCTCGAGGCAGTACAAAGAAGGTTCACTCGGTTAATCCCGGGGATGAGGGGGTGGACATATGAGGAGAGGTTCAGTAGATTGGGACCCTACTCATTGGAGTTCAGAAGAATGAGAGGCGATCTTATTGAAACATATAAGACTGTGAAGATGCTTGATTGGGTGGATGTGGTAAGGATGTTCCCAAGGATGGGTGAAACTAGAACTAGGGGGCATAATCTTAGAATAAGGGGCTCCTCTTTCAAAACTGAGATGTGGAGAAACTTCTTCACTCAGAGGGTGGTAGGTCTGTGGAATTTGCTGCCACAGGAAGCTGTGGAAGCTACATCATTAAATAAATTTAAAATGGAAATAGACAGTTTCCTAGAAGTAAAGGGAATTAGGGGTTACGGGGAGCGGGCAGGAAATTGGACATGAATTTAGATTTGAGGTTAGGATCAGATCAGCCATGAACTTATTGAATGGCGGAGCAGGCTCGAGGGGCCGATTGGCCTACTCCTGCTCCTATTTCTTATAACACCGCTCCTTCTCTTTCTTACTTATTTTTTTATATTGCCTTGGTTGTTTTCAGAATCTTGTTATAATACAAAGTCATTTACTAACATGAATCATGGATCTCTTGCTGGTAAAATTAAGTGTTCAATTATGGAACTCAATTCTATTTGACATAAATATATCACCAATTTTTTTGATTTATCTTAAAGCAAAAAAAAGTGCAATCTTTTAGAGCATTTTCATTTGTGGTACTCCTGTTATTTTGTCTTTGAAAAAAAAATCGACAGGAACATCCCGTGCTAGAATAAATTTCTTACTAAATGGAACCCCTTTATGAATATATTCCTAACTTTTTCACTTTTTATTTAAGATTTTTAAAAATACAAAAATGTAACAGTGCTAATGGGATATACAAGCTGGAGATGTGATTGTTGCAGATATGATGGAGATAAGTCAATACAATGAAACAACTATTTAAAAGAGTAGCAGCAAAAAACCTGGATCGAAAGACTGTGGATGATGCAGAAGATTAGAAGGAAATGAGAAGAACTAGCAGAGCCATCTATTGAATGCAACAATTCTCATTTTTTAGACACCAGAATGAGATTCATATTATCCATCTATGGCACAAGAAGGTGATTCGACTCTGCAGAAATTTGTAGGGTACATCCACAATTTGCATATGTGCAATTTACATCTTTGAGCTAAATTCACGTTTGATTTTCAGATCCATTCATACTTGCAGAAATGGAAACCATGAAATTTCAGTTTTATAGTATTGATAACTTTTCTCCTGATGGTATGTACCCTTCTGTAAGGGCATGCAGTCTCTTTTCTTCCCAGATTTCTTTTTTCAATGGTCCCCTGACCTAAAGACTTTCTGTGCCCAAGGAGGCAAAGGATTTGGCCTGTTTCTTGATCGTCCACCTGAAGGTGCACAAGAGTGGAGGTCCTTTTGTGGAGGAGACACCTGAGCCTGTAACAGTGTCAACTAAGAATGGAAAGTCAGGAGAGTGTAGAATCAAGACTGTATCCTATCACGCTATGGTACTGTGAGCTAGTGTTCAGTACACAGTGCGATTGCCCTACCTGTTACTGGATAGATCATTTTCTATTGTAGAGTGAGATGTCCTTTGACTTCACAGCCATTGTGTAAACCCAGCCTTTGTTCAAAGTATTTGTCATGGAAATATTTTCTTAATATGATCATCAAAGATACACTGTGGACTAGCAATACTGTCTAATCAGGGAATGTTCAGTGGGTTCAAAAAGTAGAAAAATTCCTTTCCAAGCTCTAACATCCCTCATCTAGATGATCACAAAGAATGTGTTCAATTTCTTGTGTTGGTGCAGCCACTCTTACTTGTGTGATTCTGTCCCAGCCTGGCCCAGTGAAACAGCATCACCGCCTGGCTCATGAAAAACTTAAATCTTTGATTTGGGCCATTTCACCCTGTGAGTCCTGTGGTCGATTAAAAGGCCTTTAATCTGGCGTTTGACCCTTTGAAACCCTTGGCACTGTGCTTCAAAGCAAGAAAGGTTTTGGCACCTAAAACAAATGGCATTCAACTGAAACTTTAGATTGTTCATGGATTAGCAGGAGCGTCTACAATGCAATCGTGTTTCCCAACAATTCACATACCTTTAAAAATGTGCCCGATATCATGATCCAAATATTTTGTTAGCCTGACTTCAAAACAAATTGGAACAATTGAAAAGCTACTGCAGTGTCTCTGACAGCTCCACTTAATGTAAGGTTATTTATAGTAAAAGAAAAGTTCAAAACCCTAGTCTTGGCAAAATAAGCACCTCTGGCCCATAGCCTGAGACTCTACGAGCAGCAGCTGCTATATGGACCCATCCACAGGCTTCCTGAACTATTTCCAAACAGAGAACGTAGAGAAAGTGTCTCCTCAGTGCGCAATCTGGCTCTCAACCATTTGCTCACAGCATAAGGGAAATGCCAACGTGGCAGAGGTCTGATTTGGAAACAACACACAAGTTAAGAGGGGATTAAGCCAGGCACAGTGTTGCTGCTTCTAAGGTAGCTTGCTGTTCTTTGCGGGGTCCAATTCAAGAACGTGTGTTTCGTTATAAAAACAAAACATATGGTCTGGCTTCCAGTTGGAGGCATTATTTATTCAAAATGAAAAGTTGTAATTTATGAAAGTTCTACACTGACACTTAAATGAAAGGATGATGGGATATTTGCAGCTTAGCAAAACATTCGGACTTTTCATGTTATTTCTATAAAAACATTGCTCAACCCAATGAAGTAAATAACCTCTAATTCCAGTAATAGGAGGAGTTTTAATCCAATTTATGGCAATTAGACTTAGGCACCTTTACTTCACTTTCTCAAAACTGTGGAACTCTTTAGCTCCCTCAGTCTTTCCATCTTCCTATTTTTTTAAAAAACAAGCTTGTTTTATCTGTACACTTCTTCAACAAGCTATAGGATTTTAGCTCCCAAGCTTGATATTGTCTAATCATTGCTTCCTGATTCACCCAGTCTTCTTGTTTACTCTTGTCAATCTTGATGGTGTCCTGTACTTTGGACCTTGGCTCATCACTTTGATTTCTCAATTTATGAAGATCTAATAACTTAGAACAAGTTTACCCAAGAGCATCAAAACACCAAATAAAATTGTGGGTCAGAAAAAAGACTACAGCCTAGAAATTGGGCTGCGCCTACCTACCAGCATGAACTGCGTGCAGGGAACAATCCCTGTGTCGGAACGGGCAAGCCCGAGGCATACCTGATAATGGGCCTTAAACCTCATTGTACATGAGAATGCAGCTGACCAGGCTCCAGCTGCGTTCAGGGCAGCCCAATTTTGCAAAGAGGGCCTCAACCAGGCGTTAGGCCCGTTATTTCCATTTGCAACGGGCCTAATGCCTGTTTCAGATGTGGGCCCTGAATGCCCAATATGGTGGGTGTCACACTTCCAGCATGTAATGAGTGCGTGCGCCCTGCGTGCCGTATGGATGTTTTAGGCACCCGTTTTGCACCTGAAAAACGCGCACTGCACCATTGAATTTCTAAGCCTACTTCTTTTAGCAATCTCTTTTTCTTAGTATCTCATGACTCAATGGATTAATTTTGGAAACTCAGCATGAGCCAATCAAGCTTTTAAAAGTAAGATTCTGCTATATTGGCTTCTCTGATGTAATATTCTGTCGTAAAATTTTCTATAAATAAGAACTTCTCAGTGTAAACACTAACTACAATTTTTTACCATTATTCCCAGTGCTTATAATATATCACTACAGATGAGGTGGTCAATATGTGTGTAGACTCTGCACTGTCAAAGATGGTGACGGACAAATTAAGTGATGTAAGAACATAAGATAGCATGAAGTGGAAAAAAGCCATTCAACCCAACAAGTCCACTCTTTCTGTTAACCACATAATCTACCCTATCTTGAACTGTACCCAAGTTATTTAAACTCTCAAGGGTAATTCTGGATAAATATTCTTGATCTCTGAAAGTCATCATGCAAAATATCTATTTCCCCCCTGGCCTGCTGACCTCCACTGATGACACCTCTCCATTACTGACAGGAAGCGTCGTGTGCCTTTAATCATACCCAACTAAATATTATCCAGCTTTTTTTTTGTTAAAGGAGTTCACTGATAGAACAACAACTGCTTTTGCTGGGAGTCTGTTGCACTATTAAAAAAAACAAACATGGGCATGTAATATTTGAGGATAAGGTTACATAAGGAAAAAATTAGCTCTTCAGAAATTGCACCAAAAACAAGGAGCTCCCCTTAGGTTTATTCCAAGCTTTCTCATATGGTTTTCTTTATGTGGTAATTTTTATTGGCAATTTATGATTATGCGATGAATCAGATTATTTAGTAAGCTACAAAGCAATATGCCTCTCACCACTTTTACAAAACAGAAGTGTTTTGCAGCCATGTTGGCCGACATTAAATGCATTTGTTTTCCATCCATGTGCTAAAGGTCCATGAATTGTGATTGTTGTGGGATCAGGCTGGGTGGCAGGCTTCATGCAACCTTGGGCACAATCCAAAGGGAAAGGCATCTTGTGATTGGAAAGAGCTCGTCACTCTATTAGACAACTTTTATTTTCCTGAAATAACCAGTGGAAGAATTCCAAACTGAGTATGTGTACACACATTTTCAGACAAAATCAGCCCCATGCAATCCCGCTGGGAGCTGCAGCATGGTTTGTGGCTGCATTAATAAACAATGTTGAAAATAAATTCAATCGTGTTGATACAGATAGGAAAAAAATACTAAGTACCTAAAGCTGGTTTTCAAAATCTAGTTATGTATGCAAGAAGCACATCCCCAAATACAGAACAACTGAGGGTTCATTACTCAAACGCAGACTCTGCATGAATTGGCCACAGCACTAATCCACAGAGCTTGACCTTTGTGTCTTTACCTTGGGGAATGTTAACAGTAAAGAAAATCTTAAAAGTTTGTCGATACCATTAAAATAGGTCAAATAATCAGGAACAAGGCAAATCAATTCAAAAGGATTTAGACCTTTTTAGGTAATTGAGCCAGTAAGACTTCAGGCACTGGAGAGTGTACAGAAAAAGACAACTAAATCAACAGCTCGAATTGGGCACCTGAGGTATGATGAAAGACTGCAGAAACTGGGAATGTTTACAATGGAGAAGAGAAAGCTCAGAGGTGATCTTATTGAAATAGTCAAGATCCTAAAGAGTATGGGTAAGTTTCTACAACAAAAAAACATAGTCTCAAACTTACAGGAGGGAAGGTCAAAAGGCAATTTAGATATATATCCCACTAGAGTGTTCAATTGTCCCACAGCCTTTTGAACCTATATACTACACTCCATCAGATGAACTCTCTCCTTGGACCAGTGCACGATGTACCATTGCGACAGTCATCCTATTGCTGTGTGATTACACTATTAAGTTTGAGAAACATTAAAATTACTGAGGGACAATGTTTAGCAAAAGATTGTACAGCATTTTATTTGAGTGATAATATTTTGATGCTAAGCAGATGCTACATTGACAGTATGAAGCATATTTCACTGTACTAAAGTGCAGATTCGGACCATCCCCTTCTCTGATTACCTTGTGCACTCCATCAGAAGTGTGACTTCTAAAGAAAAATAGCATCTTACCATTGCCATTATTTTGTAGGTCTGTGTCCATCTTTGGAGTGATTTAAGACCAGTAGATTAAAACATATCTCTCTTGCCATTGCAAATCGTTACTGCAATAAATGGTTTGTGTGAAAAGTAATGGCAGCATTCCACCAGCATTCAATCTTTACATTTTCACAGGTAAAATGCTACTTTTCTTTAGAAGTCACACTTCTGATGGAGTGCACAAGGTAATCAGAGAAGGGGATGGTCCGAATCTGCACTTTAGTACAGTGAAATATGTTTCAACTGACAAACACACACAGGCAGAAAATGTTGCTTGGATAAGTGCATGTTATGTCTACTAGATAAATGGGCCTGTTTGAACAATAATGATTTTGACAGCTCAACGACGTATAATAATGTTGAACAAGACAGTTGTATATGTACAAGTGTAAGTTATTAAATAGTTCATGTTTTCATATCACTGTTTTTGCTGCTTTTGGCTTTGTTGCAATCTCTTGATGGAAAACTAAACAGTGCTTTCATCTAACGTAATGTCTGATCTGGACCTTAAACTGAGAAAGTTTGATGTCTCCACATCCTGGTACCTTCATCTTGTATCATTGTTGTGTGAGACAGTCAACAATGAAGCTATGTGCCCTGGAAGATTGACAGAAGCAGTACCTGGTGGAAGATTTCTTTTCCAATTATTACATTCTTTTACAGGAGTGAAAGAATGAAGCGTACTATCTATATTAAAAATCTTAATGTCTGTACGTACTTCCTGTCAACTTTTCCCATTATAATTTCCTATGTCCATATTTAGTTGCAGCGTCACCACTGTTGGGATGGGGTAATTACAGCAAGACGGGTTTACATTATAAATGTGGACACAGGAAATATAAAAATAAGGTCAGGGTAAATCACTTTAAAATGGGGGCTGAATTACGTCTGGGTGGCCTGGTCCGATTACCTCGGCCTCTAACCCTGTTTCACTTGGAAACTACACTTAGTCTTGGCTCCCCACGTGCAACACCACCATTGACATATTCGATTAATTTCGTCCATGAGCTATTCCTGCTAGAACCTTGACTTGTGAAACCATATATTGCTGTTCATCATTAAGTATTATCTTTACACTGAGTAAGTCATCACTTTTCATTGTGTAACAGTAGCTGGCCGGTTCAAATGTTTTGCAGCTAGGACCCCTCCATTTAGCACTGGAGAAAACACCAACGTCAGTGCTTAAAAGCACTGATTAGTTTTCCATCAAGTGCAGCTTGTAATGCTCTCACTTCTGAGTCAGAAAGTTGTGAGTTCTAGTCCCACTACAGAACTTAAACACACAATCTAGGCCGACACTTCAGTGTGGCACTGAGGAAGTGCTGCATTGTTGGAGGTACCATCTTTCAGATGAGTTACTAAACTTAGGCCTTTCAGGTGGACATAGACGATCCCATGGCAGTTTTACAAAAAGAACAGGGAGTTCTCTCGGTGTCCTAGCCAATATTCGTCCCTCAATCAACACCAACAGAACAGATTAACTGGTCATTTATCTCATTTTCTATTTAAGGAACCTTGCTGTGCGCATATTGGCTGCCGCATTTCTCTAAATAACACCAGTGACTGCACTTCAAAAGTAATTCATTGGCTGTAAAGCACTTTGGGATATCCTGGGGGCATGAAAGGCACGACATAAATACAAGTTCGTTCCTTCTTTTGCAGTGGAGACACTTGCTGATATGCCTGTAATTGATGTCAGCTGAGTGCCTCTCTAAGTCTGGAGACACAAATGCCAGAGCTCTGTGGGGATTGAAAATACCACTGAAGCTGCACAAATTTCCATGATGTAGGAGATCTTGGGGGCTAAACTGGACCATGTAACACCCGTTCTGTGGGCGCTACGCGGACACCTAAGCCCCGAAAATGGCGCCCGAGATTCGCGCGCATACTTCCAGCGTAGCGTGCGCAAGACACCATCTTGGTAAAGGTGGTTGTGCACCTAACAAACGCCAGCAGCATGTAGAGTAGGGAGATTATGACATAAATGTGTGTGCAATGTTGATTTAAAGGGTCCACTGCTATTTTAGAACTCCATGCTCCAGCCAATGCACTGTCTTAACCTCGCACAGCTGAACAGGTCTTAAACGGCACAGAGGACCCCTCCACCAGGCTATTTAAAGTGGTCATGCAGGAGTTACAGGTTAGTTGCTGGATTATTGCTTCCAGCTGCTGATGCATTTGTACTTGTTTTTGGAGAACTCCTACATTTGAATACTAGGACTAGGGGACATAGCCTAAAAATTAGTGCCAGGACTTTCAGGAGTGAAGTTAGGAAACACTTCTACATGCAAAGGGTGGTAGAAGTTTGGAACTCTCTTGTGCAAACAGCAGTTGATACTAGCTCAATTGTTAATTTTAAATCTGAGATTGATAGATTATTGTTAACCAAGGGTATTAAGGGATATGGGGCTATGGCGGGTAAATAGAGTTAGGTCACAGATCAGCCATGATCTCACTGAATGGCAGAACAGACTCAAGGGGCTAAGTGGCCTACTCCTGTTCCTATTTTCCTATAATATAGTTTCAATACTCTACAGGGAGTGGGCTGGCTAACTGACAGGCAACAGCAAAGGCCCTGGCAGAGTGGCAGGGGTGGGAGCAGGAATCCTGAGAGAGGACAGCAGGTTCATGTTCCATGGAGCCACTGCCACTTGTTGCCTCCTGTTAGGCGCCACCTTCTCCTGCAAGAAAGCGGGAAGTGTGTCGGTGAGTGTCCTGAAAGATGGATGGGTGATGTGGCTGTCATGGTTGAATAGCTGCCAATGTGTGTGACCTGTGAGTTGTGGGTGTGCGGCTTGAATCAGTGGTAATGTGTGAGGGTGAGATGAAGCATCTGATTGGAAGAGTTGAGTACTGATTGAAAGAGTTTGTTTGTAGGTGGGTGATGGGGGGTTTAGTGTGTGGAGCAGTGGATGCAGCTAGTGGTGCAGTTGGTAGGATATGCCACTTTACAGCTGAACTCACACACCTTGACCACTCGTGTAAAATCATTGCACTTCTTCCTGCACTGCATCCATGTTCATGGCACTGACCTCGTCCCCTACTGCCTCGGGAGCGTAAGTCTGGGGGACTCTTTCCCCCTGTTGATATAGGATGCCCCTCCTTCTGCCCACATCTTGCACCAAGTTCTTTAGTGCATCAGCAGAGAACCTTGGTGCATGCTCTCTCGCAGGCCGGTACAAACTCAGCTCGTCAGATTGGTGGGGTCTGGCTTGCAGATTGGGGGATGTGGGAGGTAGTTTTGAGCAACCTTTATTCAATATTTAAAAAAACCCAAGTTTTTAAACATAAGGACGAGACCTGCACCTATGTTTTACCTGTGCGATTTCTGATCTCCATTCAGACCCATATCTTATATTTTGAAAATATTAGAGTCCCGCAAACTTTGAGCAGCCAAGTTGTTGCTTATTAAAAATTCCAGAGTTCCCATCATTACCATTCTTCACTATACTGCAGCACAGATTCACTTCACAATTGACTTCCACCACTTCCTGCAGCCACAGTGCACCTCCCCTTTAAGAGCTGCAGGCTGACTTTAAGTAGTGCTGGCCACTCCCAATATCAGAGCCCCCTGCTGGTGCATGCAGCCACTCAAAAGCGCAGGTAGCGCCGGCTGCACGCAGGAATCATTGAAATCAGCAGACAGCACGAATGGGGGTTAACCAATCTGACCCCCTTTATCTTTTTTTGTGTTCTTTAGAAGTGGATAGTACAGCACATTGAAAGTACTCTCTCTGGATCTTCCTAGATAGCTTAGGGGTTTCAGGCACTGCCTGCTGTGATACTGAGCTGTCCAGATGCCAAGTTTGATCCCTGGTCAGGCTTAAGTTGCCTAAGCTGAGCATTGCTGGATACAATTGACCTCACTGACCCTGGACTAGGGAGGAGAAAATCATCAGACAGCATTCTCTATTCTGATTACTATTCAATGACCTCTGCTGAAAGGTGTGCATACGTGGACCTTTGATGGAGAGGATTGAGCTTGACTGTGATGCCACCCATGGTTAAATGTCTTGCAGACACTCATTACATTGTCTTAAAAATTAAGAAAGAGCACCTGGGGTGTACTGGAGGACTGCTGGTGCCCATAGGAGCATAGCTCAATATGAATCACCACCTTCAGGAGTCAAAAGGGGTGGAGCAAAAAAACACTGCCTCCTACACTTACTTTAAAACAAAAAACTATTTCACATGATCATTTCCAGCAATGATACCTTCCTTCCAGGTCTTACACGGACAGCATCTCCTCCCCAGTGTAAATCCCAGAGTCGTTATTGCACAACCAAGATGACCTGACTTGACCTGGCTCAACCACCAACAGCAAATACATCAGCTCTTTCCGGCCAAGAATGAAAATAAAACATTCATTCAAAAGAAGCTTTTCAAAAGACAAGTTCTATGAACAGACTGTCATAGCCTGTTGTGAAATATGATTTTTATTTCTGGGTATGAGGCTGATGGAAATGAAACTCATATTTCACAACTGGCTAGGACATATCCTCTGAATATTATTAACATTCGTCATATTTTTTAATCTGTGTAATGCAGCCCAATACTCCTTCTAATGCATTTCCTGTAAAATGTGCCAATGACTGTATGGTGCCACAGATGTTATGCTCTATAACTTTATTCCACAATTGTGTATTGCTTGACACATCATTGGGGAGGTAAGTATCAGAAGGCACAGTGTTGGACAAGAGGAGGAAATTTGATTCAGGAGTTTACACTGGCCAATGCATGTCTGCAAATGTTAGCTTATCCAAACTCTGCTGCCCGTATTCTATACCGCATTAAGTCCTGCTCACCCATCACATCTTTCCTCACCGACCTACATTGGTTCCTGTTCTCCAGCACCTCAAATTTAAAATTCTCATCCTCGTGTTTAATTCCCTCCATAGATTCACCCCTTCCTGTCTCTATACATTTCTCCAGCCCTACAACCACCCCTCCACCAAATTCTCCTTTCTTCCGACTCTGGTCACTTATGCATCTCCCCTCCCTTCGCCCCACTACTGGCGGCTGTACTTCAGTCGCCTAGGTCCCATGCTCTGGAGTTCCCTCCCTAAACCTGTCAGCCTCTCTAACCGCCTCTCCTCTTTTAAGACCATCATTACAACCTACCTCTTTGACCAAGTTTTTGGTCACCCCTCAAGGGCAAATAGGGATGGGCAATAAATGCTGGCCTTGCCAGCGATGCCCACATCCCATGAATGAATTTTTAAAAAATGACATCTCTTTCTTTGGCTCAACATCCAGTTATTTTCTGATTGTGCCTCTGTAAAGCACCTTGAGACATCTTTTCTATGTTAAAGGTGCTTTAGAAATGGATTTGGTTGTTTTTGTCCTGCATGTTTGGGGTCAGGTCTGCATTACAATTTTTATCAAGTCATATAATGCTCCTAGTGTCCTCCCAACCTCTTGAAAGTATCCACAAAGTCACCTCCAAGATACATTCTTGCACACTTTTTCTGCGCCATTAACAGTTGAACTACAGGTTGTACAACAATCTTTCGAACTACAGCTGCCACTTGTACTGACATTCTGTTTTCTTCTGAGAGAGCTGAGTGTCCTGTAAATTCTGTTCAATCAGAAGGTGTAGCAAGAGTACAGGAAGCAATGTAAATCACAGTCTATGCACTATGCATTGGATTGTACACACGTAGCAGCCCTAATGGGCCCATAGTGGTGACCATAATAACTTACCATTCTATGTCTGCAACAGTACACAAACTGAGCTAGTACCACATGGATAAGCTCAGTATAACGAGGCTCTTAGAATTGGCTTGATGTGAAACCAATTGTGTTTCTTCCCCCTTTTTCAGTCAGACTGTGCCACGCAGCATAACTCATCAGCCTGCTCTTAGGCGTCTGCCAACTGTTCTGTAGCTGACCGAAGGAGATGTGTAAGAGATTTATTTCCCTCCTTAGAAAGGAAGCAATTGGCTTAAACAGAATTTATCCTGTCCTGGCCATTTCTTGCTTTTCGAGCCAACATTGGGTGCAAGACTTCTTTAAAACATGCACTGACATGCATGGCAATTTGAAAATGCATATTTTATTCATGTTTATGTAATTTACTGGGCCCATCAGAAAGCAGTTATATTTCAAACCCTAATTAAATTTACGTTCTTCTACAAATCCTGTGCAAGAATTAAGCTGGTTTTGCAGCTAAAATCTGGATCAATTTCCAGCTAGTAATAAGAAGAAATCACCTGACGTTCATAAGCCACAGGAACTTGGTGTTCTAAATGCAAATGGAAAAACTGAGTACAATAGAGCCTGCTGGAAAAGGGTGAGTTGGAATAGGAAGTTCATATACTTTGGCAAAGAACTAATGGACATCCTGTATAAACAATGAATTATGTTTGCAAAATCCATATGGTTTAAAAAAACTGATACCCTCTGTAGGTTTCAGTGATGCTTCACTACTTTCTCTTTTATACATGTTAGCTTTCAACTTCAAATCATTTGGGTATTAGCTGTAGTTGTTACAAGAAATCGATCGCCTGAAGAAGAGGAATTTTCCAGATTTCTTATCCACAATGGCCTGGATTTTTAATCTGTCTTATGCCTCTCCTAGGAGATTATAAGGCTCTAGGTGGGTAGGGAGTGTCTGTATCATGATGCATAGGGCATCACAACTATATGGGACAGGTTAGATGGACCAGTGGGTCTTTTCCTATTCATCATTTCCGTTTGCTCATCTGTCTTGCTATTGTTTTGTAGAGCTCCACATACAAAGTAACATTATGAGCAGGAGAAGGCCTTTGGTCCAACTACCCTTCCCAACTTCCGTTCAGGCTCCTTACTGCCATTCTGGAAATAAAAACCCTGAATTCTATTCCTAACAAAATTTCCTCCAATCCTTTTTCAAAACCTGCCATGGTTTTCTGTTCTACTATCACCTCTGGTAATCTGTTTCACAATTCTATCACCCTCTTACCAAAAGAAAACATTGCCTAAATATCTTATTTTTTTGACACCATTATCGTTAAACTGTTCACTAGTTCTCAAGTCTTGCATATGACCAAACAACTTTTCTGGATCTAATTTCTCCAAGCTCCTGAAAATGTTAAAGAACTCGATCAAATCCCCTTCGTTCTACTATTCTGAAGAGGTGAACAATCTTTCCTCATAAGATCAGGAATCAGCCTCATTTTTACTCCCCCTAATAACTCCTTCTATAATATGGAGGCCACAACTGAACATAGTATTCCAGATGTGGTTTCATCAGGGCCAGAAACATCAAAATCACCTACTCACACTTATACGTCATACCCCTAGTTATACATCCCAACATTTTATTTCCTTCCTTCGCCACTGTGAACACGGAACCAAAGATTTTAATGACCTATCCGCCAAAACCCCCAAGTCTCTTTGCTGCTCTCTGTTTCCCCAAGTATATTATCATTTAATATGTAATCCATTCTCGCTCCTTTTACTTAATATCAGTAATTTTAAGCTAACCCACACGATGGGAAATTGACACGGTCAGATCGGCCTCTCATTTTACGCCCTGGAGTTAGTCCGCCAGCGGTTGGAAGTGATAATCTGGCTCTTGTCGAGAAGTTGGCCGAGCCTTATGATGTGCTTTTCATGCCATGCTCAGAATCTGCCCATGGTGAATGCATCTGAGAGTTCACAACTGCACTGGATTGGGGAGAGAGCTGATAGGCCAGATGGTATTTTCAGGCCATATGGTATTTTCAGAAAACTCGGGGCCTCATACCAGACCGATACGGTACATCTTCCATTTCTATAACACTCTTCAAGTGCAAAAAGACATCTCAAGATACTTTACAGTGAAGAGGAAAAGGGTGGACATCAAGGGAGGGAGAGAAAAAGGAAAAAGTAGGATAAGGAGTTGAGCGTTGGAAGTGAAGCACGGGGAAGGAGGAGAGGTTTTCAGAGGCCTGTGAATGCAGGAGGGAGGTGGCAAGAAGGGGATCTGGGAAGAGAGTTCTACAGGACAGAGGAGAAAAACATTTTTACTAAGCAGAGTTACCAAAAATCCGTAAACTCCTTAGAACTTTCTGGAACAAATTCTATAGGACGTGTCAGATGAACTGTAAGCTCTTTTTTTGGTTGTTGCAATTTGCTTACAGCCCATTCTCAAACAAATTTGTATTTCTGCCCATCTTGAGTAGTTAAAATTCATTTAAAAATCTTTATTTTATCATTCAGTTTGGGATCTTTGATCATGGTTGAACAGCTTCAATCAAGTACATTATTGCTGGACAAGAAGACCATTTGACATTCAGCCAACACAGAAAAGTACTAGCAAATTTCCAAGTGATACCAGCACCACATCTGAACATTAGGGCCAATGTTAACTCTGCTCACATCGCAGAAACAGGGCGAGCGGGCAGTTAAAATATCCCTTGGGACTTACCTGCACATCATCCTACTGTCTTCCCACAAGTTCTGATCTTAACTTGCTCTTCTGAACAGGCAAGAGGGACAACCAGTCAGTTGGATCCTTCTTTATATATGCAGATCAGGGTCCGATGATGTCATCGTGGCTGAACTGCAATTTTAACCAGTCCAACCTAGTGGGAAGAGGAGCTGGGGCCAGAAGAGGTCCAAAAAGGCTGGTGAATTTTCTTTTTTTTTTGTTGCCTTCCTTGTGAGACTAGAAGGACCAGGAGTGCTCCTCTGGGCCCCACACGGAACATTTAGGCCAAACCTGCCCAGGGCATCCCTCCTTCCCAACCACTTAACCGAGTGCCGGGGACTGTTCCTTTAGGTCCCCGGTGACGGCCTCCTGCCACTCCATTTCCCGCTCCCGAGTGCTGGCCAGCTGCCGCTTCCCAACATGTTCGGGCGGGAGACTATGCAGATGAGGCTCGTGAGTTAAAAATCTCCCGGGCTTCACAATGCCGAAGTCGAGATGAATTGCTGCCTGTCTCGGCCCCCGTCCACCCAACTCCTGCCCAGAGTTAAAATTGGGGCTATTACGTTACTATTTCTCACCCTGGGGCTTTAACAACAATAGATACCTGAGCCCCATTGAGTTTCCGGTTAAAATCATCCCTCTGGAGTTAAATATTTCTGGCCTGGAATATCTCCTGCCTTCACAGCATCCATCAAACCAGGAACTGATTTTTTGTAATTTTGTGAATAATTTCATTGAAGGTGCAATCTGCTGCTCCAATAAGTGCCTGAAATTTAGCTGTAATTATGTTGTATACCTTAGATGCTGTTCATAGCAACAGTGCACCTTTTACAACCATCTGTTCCTGAACAGATGCTTGTGTTTCAGTTGCCAAAACAGATTCATAATTGTTTATAGCTCATAGATAAAATCTGTCACACACTGTTAATGCTGAATGCAAAGAATGCAAATATTCCCACACTGGCCCTACATTGCCCCATATACTTTGGTACAGTGTTTACATACTGGTGTTTTTATGTTCCAGGGAATTTCTCATGTTCAGGTTGAAGTAGCCCCATGGTAGGGTTATGCAGGGTGACGAGGAAAAAAGACAAATAAGGGATTATGTGAAGCCTAAAACAACTGAACTGATGCTGAGCACTGCAACACATGGTTGGAAAAAGTAACATAACCCCCTTTGTGTAGATCCCAAATAGCTAGATGTGAATGTACTATTCAGTTATTTTCCATATATATGAAATAATAACTGACAATTTCACTCCTGTGCATTTTTTGTAATTATTTGTCACAATTTACATTCCATTAATTCTTTAATAATCTTCATTATTTGGTTTGGAAAAATGCCCATTGTAAGGCTGGCAAGAAGTATCATGATTCCACAATGGAGTAATGTATTCACTTGAGTGAAAATACCACTTATGGATTTCACTGATTTCAATGCCAAATATATAACAAATGAATGTTTGAAGTGGAACTGGTATGTGGCCCATGACAGTTATCACTCAACAATAAAGGAGAACCGAGCTCTGTTACATTGAGCCAGAAATATTACACAGTCCAGTCAAACTAACAGGCACTCGTTGAATGACTGAAACAGGATGAAGACCTTTTGGAAAGAGGGTGGGGGAAGGGAAGCGACCTCAACCAGGGTTAAGGAGGCTGCTTGTCTATGGACACCAAAGCTCAGATTTTCAGTATTATTTTTAATGCTGGTGTTAACCTATTTAAAATAAATGGGTTAACACCAGTGTTAAACTAACACCAATTGGGAAATCTGAGCTCAACACTTCTTCTCTCTATGTGGCTGTCACTGTTATAAAACATACCAGAGAAACATGCTTTAAGTCTGTTGTTTAAGTGTCGAAAAACCAGAAATCATTTTGATTAATGATGCTGAGAATGTTGACTTACAATCAGCACTTCTTCATCCACTAGGCTGCCTGAATTTGAAAGTTTATGTTACAGCTGAGTGGTATCTCCAGAATCATCTACTGTAAGAGGAGAGATGCAAGGGATGTAATGAAAGTTAATGGGGTACCAGGCAATATAGGGCCTTAAATCAATCCTATACTTTCTTCATCCGGCATTTATTATGCTCTCCAGTCTACCCAGAACTTTGAGATTGTTGCAAAGCAATTCCACTGATCATGAATCATGATGAAAAATGGGGGTCTGAGAAGGGGATGCAGATGGCACTTTTGGGGCCATCGGGCACCTCCTTGAAGCAATGCTTCAGTGAACAATAAGACTGACATGATGTAGCATTCCATTTTATAATCCCAAGCCCATTAATAAAGTGATTAAAAATGTAAACCATAACCTTTTCCTTTATTAGAAAACCACTTGGGCACAAGCAGGTTTTGTAAACATGGCATCATCAAACAATGCATCTGAAAAGTAAATTGATTCGGAGGTTTCCACCTTCACAATAGCAAAAGCTGAAAGGTTTACTGAAATATTTTGATGTTTTTGGATTCTTTGCAAATACCGCAGCATATTAGGGAGGTCACATTTTCATTTGTATTATTTACATATACGGTAATACAATCATGATTTCTTTGGCCATCGTGCAAAAAATGAATAGCAGTATGAGATAAAGTACCACTTAAGAACAGACATCCAAAGTAAGAGAAGGCCATTCGGCCCATCACTTCCCTCTGACACTACCTGTTGATCCCCTAACTCTCCTGAAAAAAAATCAAGTAATGTTGTTACTATTTCTAAAATCCCAAAAAGATATCAATCTGGCTCCATTTTAAAAGTGCCATTTGACCCCAAATGAAATAGCTTTCTGGGGAGTCTGTTACACATGTCCATTATCCCGTGGGGTGGGGGGGGGGGGGATGTTGCTCCTAATCTCTACCTTTGATCAAGGCTTGTGAAATTTGTCCTTTTGTCCACTAGTCCTTGGCTCATTGTTTAAGGTAAACAGTTTGTTTACTTCAACCTCATCTATAGCTATAGTTATTTTAAGAATCTGTATAATGTCTCCCCTCGGTCTTTTCTCTAATAAAAAGTTTAATTGCTTGAGTTTTCCTTTATAATTTAGTCCAGTTAGGCTTGGAATGATTCTAGTCATTGTTCTCTGAACCCTTTCTAATGTAGTTATATCCTTCTTGAGAGAATGATAAAAATTGCATACATATTCCAGAATTGGCCTCACGATTGAACTGTACAATGTCAGTTTAACTTGGTCTGACTTGTAATCTAAAGCCCTCCAGATGTCCCCTATACATCATTCATTCATTGTCGTTGAGTCAAAATCCTGGAGTTCCCTTCCTAACACCTTTATAGGAGTACCATCACCACAAAGACTACAGCAGTTCAAGAACAGGGGCAACTAGAAATTGGCAATAAAATGCAGCTTTGCCAACGTCGCGCACATCCTACGAACAATGATAAAACTCTGACATCTATCCACATAAAATCCACCTTCTATATCTCATCTCATCTACATAATTGGTCTAAGTCTCTCTAAAGATAGTCAATCTCCTTTCTATTTATTACCTGCCCACAGAGCTTTGTACCATCAGTACACTTAGTAATAATACTACAGACACTGGTGCCAAAAATGTGGTCCTGACTGTGCATTGTAAGAGCACTCCAGGGCACTCCTGTCCCACAAGACAGGAGTGCAACCATTCTTGGCAGAAGGTGGCAGGCAGGCTGAAAGCTGTGTACAGTATCTGTGGGACCCAGGAAATTATGCAGAAGATGGTATATTATAAGGAACCTAGCAAGATAGGACAACCTACCAGTTCCATGGAGCAGGTTGATGGTGCAAGATTACACATCACAAAATGTTGCCTTTCAACTTGTCCCGCATGTAGCGCTTGCCCATGCAAAGCTCTCATACAACTTTACAACTTTTTCATTACATCTTATGCATAGTTATACTCCAGCAGGACACACATTCAAGCTGCAAGTTACAATTGAAATCTTGCCTACTAATATCTTCCAAGAGCTTCACACATTAAACCACTGTAACTAAAACTTGGTCACTTACTAACACCCAAGACGGGCTTCAGGTGGAACATAGGATAGTCATCAATAGCTTCTTCTACATGAGAAATTTAGCAGTGCAGTGATATTGGGCAGCTCTGTTATGCTATTCAGTGGAAAAGGAGATGAAAGTGCGGGCCGTGCTGATAGATGCATCAGACACCAGTTTGATATATGAGTAGCACATTAACTGATATTATAGTGTTGGCCAACAATTAGCCAAAAGCTTAACAGTTCAGGCTAGGGCTGTCTCTGTGTTGTAATTTACCTACAGATGTGTTGATGCCGATCACAAAGCTCTACAACCGGCACCCTGCTGACCTACAGGAAGTTACAGTCGTTGTTTTGATTGAGGTAAGTACGCCATGGTCTGCGCATATCGTCTGGGGCCTGTTGACCTCCGGCATCCTTCCTTCATACTGTCCCACCTAACCCACAAAATACTGTATTTGACACACTTTAAAAGCAAACACAATTGCCTTTCCCCCAGATTCTGTCTAAAATATATATTGAAATATCAAAAATATTCAAAAAATTGCACCAAAAAAATAAAACTTTAGCCATTGTAAGAACTCCTGCTCCCACTAACTTTCCTCTGCTGGCACTCCAAATGGGTGCTAAAGGAAAAAAGCAAAGCCAGCACAAATACTATATTCTGGTGCGATGTGCTCTTTTAATTATTTCTGCATGAAACCCGAGGCCTTAATGAGGTTTGCTCTGACGTGTGCCACCACATTACAGGTTTGTGAAACACAACCTATTACACCTAAAAACACACTGACTGCTCTCTATGATACCTGTGCTCTTTAACTGGTCAAGCATCTTCCCCATCATGGATTTCAGGGTAACTGATTTGTAATTGAAATTACATTTGTTATCATTCAGTTCTCAAATGCTTCTTTAGTATTTGTGGAGCTCTGAAAAGTATCAAAGTATCACTAATTTTCTGCTCTGATTGCTTGAAGTATCCCTCTTGGCCTCGGACCTCTGTGGATATTTAATCCTTCCAGTTTCTGCATAACACATTCTTTATTAACTCCTCTATCTGCTATGTATTGTTTAGCCTCATTTACTTTACTTGAATTTGTCTACAGCCCCCTTTGTAAAATCTTGTAAAAGCAAATTATTTTTGAAAGTATTGTACCTTTCTTTTTCACATAATATCCTCTGAGGTAGATTCAGTAATCTGATACCAAAACCAGGTAGGTCCGGAGTAATCCAATTGATGGTTGACCATCTGGTCTGATTCATTAATGGAATTTGGAGAGATAAATTGATACTGGAGGCTGTGATTTTTCTTATTCAGTTCCAGATAATCTTTCAAAACCTCATTCCCTAATGAGTAGGATGGCCCTAACTGGACAAGTATTGGAAATGTAACCATTTTCTATTCTGGTATACTACAGTTTTAGTGGTCAAACTCCAGCAGTACCTCTGCGCACACTTGGGGGTAGCTATACTTTGGCTCTGCCAACCCGCGGCTTAGGTAAACGGAGTGTGTTTTGTACTGGGCAAACAGAAATGTTACAACCGCAGGTTTCTCAGTAGCTTGGTTTGGAGATGCTTAAGCATGGTGATGGGTTTGAGTGTGTGCCAAACACACAGCTGACCAAAACAAAAAACTAGGGCTGGGAAGTTCCTCAGAGGTGCCCCTGCTCTGCCAATGTAACTTGGCCAGAATTGTGGCGGAAACCCTGTTAATTTGAGTAAACGGGATTTCTGTTGCACTTCCAGTGATGGAACGCTGGTGGTGCGGGAGCCACTCCGAGGAATTTCCCCGCCTAGATTACAGGGTTTGTAGATCCTTTTTGGTATGCTCGAGCTACACAGACCTGGATGTCCATCTCATCCATATCTATCTTGTAATTTTATAAGATGAGAAAATTGCAATAAAAATTAAAACAGAAGGTTCCTCCCCAACTCCCCTCGTAGCAAAGAACAGCAGGGTTGGGGTTTTCAATAGCAAGTCTACGTCTCCATTCCAGAAATGAAAAAATGAACAGATCTTCTTTCTAGTCTTGAGATATTTGGAGACCTGTCATGTTACGTTTTTTTTTCCTTTAAAAATTACTTAGTTGGGAGAGGGTTTGAATAGCTTATACTGAAACTCCACCACCACTACTTGCTTCTTCCTTGAGCTTAGCAGGTTGAGGGCTGCTAATCTCAGACTGGTACTTCCTACTGCACCAGTGTGAACTTTTCCATTTCCCACACCTGACATCAGTGGGACTACCAGGTAGTGCACATTTTAGGTCGATTTTGTGCTGAGAACTTGTGCCTACAGTTCATCAGTCGCAGTTAAATTTGAACCTGGATCCCACAGGTGAAAGGTGAGTCTTGTAACCTACTGTGCCATTCATTTCTTAAAGAGTGTTCACCCTTCAAATTATTTAGTGCAGTTCCTTGTTGTATATCAAACTGCTGTAGCGAAGACTTTACACTTCCTGTGGTCCTTTACTGGTTAAAAGAGTCTTCCAGTGTTAGTTGGAAGGCTGTAGAGGCCTATATTTGAGAGCTTGGATGATTTCCTCTCCAACAGGATTCTCAGAATGTTTACTTTCTCCTCCTGACAGGAAATAGTTGATGTAAACTTTCTGATGCTCAATGTATACAATCACCCTCTACACTCTCATTGGAGCCTGGCAGGATCAGCAAGTTATGCCACCCAAACATTAAACAAGTAGTGTCAGCTGTTATGTAAAACAATTCTTTCAGAAACCACAGAAATTAGTATCTAAATCCCACTTTTGATCAAAGGAATTGTGTGTTTTAAAGCCGAATCAAATCAAATCTCTTTTTAACTCGAAAAAAAATAGTAAACAAGATCTGGTTAGCCTGTCTCTACTGAATATTGGGATTAGATTATCACAGCCAATATTCTAGCAGATTGTACGTGGCATTGCTCATGGTGAGTCAGAGGAAGTGCTGTTTCCTGACAACAGGGGTGCTAATGCCATGTGGGGTCCAGTGACAAGACAAGTCAAATTCCATTTTTAATTGGCTAGATTGGGTATTGTGCAATGAGTTAATTAATAATCTTGTTCTGCGGGTCCTTTAGGAAAGAGTGACCATAATATGATAGAATTCTTCATTAAGATGGAAAGTGAAGTAGTCCAATCCGAAACTAGGGTCCTAAATCTAAACAAAGGAAACTATGAAGGTATGAGGAGTGAGTTGGCTATGATAGATTGGGAAGCTTCATTAAAAGGCATGACAGTGGATCGGCATGAATTGCAACAATTATACATTCCTTTCTGGTGCAAAAACACAAAAGGAAATGCAGCCCAACAAAAGTAATTAAGGATAGTATTAGATCCAAAGAGGAGTCATATAAAGTTGCCAGAAAAAGTAGCAAGCCTGAGGATTGGGAGCAGTTTAGAATTCAGCAAAAAAGGACCAAGAGATTGATTAAGAGGGGAAAAATAGAGTATGAGAGTAAACTTGCAAGGAACATAAAAGTGGACTGTAAAAGCTTCTACAAGTGTGTAAAAAGAAAAAGATTAGCGAAGACAAAGGTAGGTCCCTTACAGTCAGAAACGGGAGAATTTATAATGAGGAACAGGGAAATGGCAGAGCAATTAAACAAATACTTTGGTTCTGTCTTCATGGAAGAGGACACAAATAACTTCCCAGAAATGCTAGGGAACCAAAGGACTAGTGAGAAGGAGGAAGTAAAGGAAATTAATATTAGTAAAAAATAGTGCTAGAGAAATTAATGGGACTAAAAGCCGATAAATCCCCAAGGCCTGATAATCTGCATCCCAGAGTACTAAAAGAGGTAGCCATGGAAATTGTGGATGCATTGGTTGTCATCTTCCAAAATTCTATAGATTATGAAACAGTTCCAGCAGATTGGAGGGTGGCAAATGTATCCCCACTATTTAAAAAGGAGGGAGAGAGAAAACAGGGAACTACAGATCGGTTAGCCTAATATCAGTAGTAGGGAAAATGCTAGAGTCTATTATAAAGGATGTGATAACAGGACACTTAAAAAATATCAACGGGATTAGACATAGTCAACATGGATTTATGGAAGGGAAATCATGTTTGACAAACCTACTGGAGTTTTGTGAGGATGTAACTGGTAGAATAGATAAGGGAGAACCAGTGAATGTGGTTTATTTGGATTTACAGAAGGCCTTTGATAAAATCCCACATAAGAGATTTGTGTGCAAAACTAAAGCACATGGGATTGGGAGTAATATACTGGCATGGATTGAAAATTGGTTAACAGACAGGAAAGAGAGTAGGAATAAATGTGTCTTTTTCGGAGTGGCAGGCAGTGACTAGTGGGGTACCGTAGGGATCAGTGCTTGGGCCCCAGCTATTCACAATGTATATCAATGATTCGGATGAAGGAACCAAATGTAATATTTCCAAGTTTGCCGACGACACAAAACTAGGTGGGATCGTGAGTTGTGAGGAGGATGCAAAGAAGCTTCAAGGCGATTTAGACAAGTTGAGTGAGTGGGCAAATACATGGTAGATGCAGTATAATGTGGATAAATGTAAAGTTATCCACGTCGGAAGGAAAAACAGAAAGGCAGAGTATTATTTAAATGGTGATAGATTGGGGAATGTTGATGTACAAAGGGACTTGTGTGTCCTTGCACACCAGTCACTGAAAGCAAACATGCAGGTGCAGCAAGCAGTTAGCAAGGCAAATGGTATGTTGGCCTTCATTGCAAGAGGATTTGAGTATAGAAGCAAGGATGTCTTACTGAAGTTATACAGGGCCTTGGTGAGACCACACCTGGAGTATTGTGTGCAGTTTTGGTCTCCTTACCTAAGAAAGGATATACTTGCCATAGAGGGAGTGCAGCGAAGGTTCACCAGACTGATTCCTGGGATGGCAGGACTGTCGTATGAGGAGAGATTGGGTCGACTCAGCCTGTATTCACTAGAGTTTAAAAGAATGAGAGGGGATCTCATTGAAACATATAAAATTCTGACAGGGCTAGACAGACTGGATGCGGGGAGGATGTTTCCCCTGACTGGGGGGTCCAGGACAAGGGGTCACAGTCTCAGGAAACGGGGTAGGACATTTAGAACTGAGATGAGGAGAAATTTCTTCACTCAGAGGGTGGTGAACCTGTGGAATTCTCTATCACAGAAGGCTGTGGAGGCCAAGTCACTGAATATATTTAAGAAGGAGCTAGATAGATTTCTGGACACAAAAGGCATCAAGGAGTATGGGGAGAGAGCGGGAATATGGTATTGAGATGGAGGATCAGCCATGATCATATTGAATGGTGGAACAGGCTCGAAGGGCTGAATGGCCTACTCCTGCTCCTATTTTCTATGTTTCTATATTAAATGGTATTCTGAGATTTTTTACTGGTACTTTAGGTTTTGAATTCCAACATGTTTTCCATTATTCTGTGAAATCCTTAAATGAGTGGCCTCTGTTTTATATACCACTTACAGTGTCATGTCCACCATTGACCCAGCTGAAATGTGTGACATCAGGTCGGAAGTGCGCACTGAGTAGCAGACCTTTGGCAATTTGGGGATGCATTTGTTGCAGCACCCCCCCCCCCACTCTCGAAGACACCAGAAACACCGACGGAAGCTTGGCAACCCAGTGGGGAAAGCCCAGTCTCTCAGTCCGACCCCTCCCGGGACGGTGATGAGGCTGCCTCCTGTGCCCTTGCACCGCTCTGGAATATAAAAAGAAAATTGGCCGCTCCTCATCTTTAAGGGTCCAGGGCCCAACCCCGCCTAGATGGGTCCCACTTCCACTGGTTGTCAGCAAGGTACACCTGGTGAGATCAGGCATGCCTCCATTGATGTCACATTGGGTCCCACCTGAGGGCTAAGGTGTGGGAACTTCCAAATTAAGCGGTCCTTGCTTATGTCAATGGCCTTGAGGGGGATGCAGAAGCTCTGAACCCACAAGACCATCCCGGAAACTATGGCTTATGAGTGGGCAGCAATGGGGTGAGGTTTTGGAGTTTGGCAGAATTGGGTGTAGTTGTTGAGCTTTGGCAGCATGTAGGTGATCCTTTGGTCTGCCATCATTATAGAGGGGAACCTGGGGTTTGGTAGAAATGGGGAGTAAAATGTAGGAATTGTCTAACTGGTGGATTCCTGATGTTTATCAGCAGTGAGTACGTTAGCTCAACAGCATTGGGAGGGGAGGCGGGGCACTAAGTTTGTAATTTTATAACATTAAATGTTGTGTTTTGTGAGTGATTCCTAGAAATGTATCACTATGTCGGTCTGCCTCTGTCTATCTGCTCCTCTATCTATGTTTCTCACTCTGTGCCTCTGTGTCTCTAATGTCTGTCTCCATCTTTCTCCTCTTTCCATCTGTAACTTACAAATATTAGTAGTTAGAGTATTTACATTTTCTAACTATCAACAAAACATGTGATAAATTGGAGGCTGTAGTTTGCTTTCAAAATTCAAGTAATTTGTTTCTTTTAAAAAAAGGTCTCAAATCAGGATGAGCAAAGACACACCATGTTTCTGTGTCTGACAGGTATTAGTAATTAGAATCAACCAAACATGGGTGATAATCAGTTAAAGACTTTGTTTGCTCTCAAAATTCAACTTGTTTTTTTTTTAAAAACTCAACATAAGGAAAGACTTTGTCTTTCTCTCGCTTTCTCTCTCTCTGTCAGTTTAGTACACTTCCACAGGTTTATAGAGTATTTATAAAAACAACAAAAATCTACAACTGGTGTGTAATCATTACAATCTGCCATTTTTTCACATACTCAGACATACACACAGCCTTTCTTTAAAAACAATACTCAATATAAATTTTATCTCGATAAAGCTTTCGAAATTTGTCCTACAGCTTTTCTTCAAATCATTTTGAATAACAACCAAATAGACTTTGTTAGCAACTGAGCAAGAAGCATTCTATCATTTGGCTGGCTAACTGCCAAGGATGAATCCCGAGAAAATGTGCACACTTCAAACTGCAGGATTTGCCTATATCGAACAAGTGACACCGCTCTAGGCAAACATATCAAGTCCAAGCCAGGCTTCTGGGAGAGGCTGAGGCCTTCAAGTAAAAACGTTATTAAAAGAAACAGAGACTGGATACATTTAATTTTATGAAATATATAATTTTTTTGATTTAAAATAATTGTTTAAACCTTTACTTTGCATGTTAGAAATTTCAGTTACTGAGGAAAAAATGGAGGACAAAACTTTTTCAAAAAGTACTTTGAGGAATTCAATTGGTTTATCAACAAACTATGACAGCAAAATGTTTACATACATTTTCCCATTATAAATGCTAACATGTTTAGATAGGGTTTCCCATTATAAATGATTACATAGACAGTTTCCATTTTACAAGCTGACATAAAAAGTTATTCATACTATATATTTAAATGGAGGACAGTGTAGGAGAGTCAATTAAGACTTAAATCAAGAGAAACATTTGACATCCTAGTATAATCATTTTCTTTTACATATATATATAATCCTGACATAAATATCCAGGACAGGTATTCGAAGCGATATCAGCATCATTGACAAAAAGGGTGAATCTTGTGCAGTTTACAAAATATAATTTGGCTTGAGATTATGCAATCCATTTCTATTCCCTGCTTTGTATTAGATATAGTTTTTAATGTTTGGATGGAAAAATTCAAACACTGACTGCCTTACATGGATGAACTGGTCTCTTGAGGCAGGATCTCAGTGGCTGGAGTCAGATTTGTTTTGTAATGTCAGTGAGAACAAAACCTAATTCCTGTTACCTAAGCAAACACACAATCACATGACTCACAGAAGGGTAACACCAAGGTTATTTCTTAATCTGAAACTCTAGGTTATTCACCGTGTGATTTTGCTGAAAATACAAATGTACATTTACAGCTTGTCTGTGTTTTTTGAAATTATCAATCACACGCAGATGGTACTTGGTCATCCGACAATATAGTGGCACAATCACCCAATGTTCACTGAAATTCAGTGCAAATAGGCCTTTGAGAAGAAAGTACGCATGTAACAAAAATAACTTGTATGATTTTTCCTTCCTCCTGATGTTATCTGATTGAAATATATGTACATAGGATAAAGTGAATTTCAGAGGAAAATATTTAGCAGCTTTTTCTTAACTCTAGAAATTTGTGCTGATCAAAAAAGTTACTTTGTTGAATATTGCTCAGCAATGAGCAGACATTTTATGCATCCTCAGTGGGGAAAGGCTAACAGAGTGAGAGGTTTAATCAGTGTCATGGGTTTGCCCTCAACTGTCTTTTGAGCAGATAACACCAACATTTTGGCTGGTAGAAAGAAAGTACCTCCAACAATATGAAGCTGTTGGAATTTACATGTGTCTGAGTTTTGATTCTTCGGCCATTATTGAAATCAAACTTGAGGTGTGATTGCATTTTTCTTGCTGTCTCCTGTCATTCATAAGCCGTATCTATCTCAGTACTACAGCATCTGTTCATGTACTAATCTGTGTGCACTTCCTACTTTTTTCTTCTGATTACACATCTGTGCAACACCTTGGGATTTCTTTTATTTTAAAGATGCTATGCAAATTGCAAGTTGTTATTCTTATTGGTACAATACTGCTAAGCTTTTGGTGCTTTTTCAAATGAGTCCTTCTCCTCTGTTGCTTTCCAGTATCTCCAGGCCAGTGCGTTGGGCTCCTTGTCTCACTGGTGTTTCTTATTAATAGAGGTCTATTTACTTGTGCTTCAGTTTACAAAACATGGAGAAGGGGAGAGAAACATCAAGTAAAGAAGGAAAAGGGTGAATATAAAAAAAGAAGAAAAAGGGAACAGCTAAAGAGGAACCAGAAGAATGAGAAACTACATAACAGGAAAACAGTTAAATAATATAAAGAAAAGAAAAACAATTGAGCAAATTAAACTCATAGATAATGGAAACACTAGTCCAAACATTCAATTGAAAGGGAAACAAATACAAAAGAGAAAAACTAAAAATAAATACCAAAAACAAAAAACTTAAATAATCTAGAGATAAAATTTAACAAGTGTTAATTTAAAATCATAATGTCCACCAGCCAGCATAGATAGAATAGTGTGATCTACAGAGGTGTGACAATCTGTGAATTCTCTCACATTCTTGTCATTTTCTTGCACTCCATCTGTAGACTAAGTCTTACTTGTTTCCTTGCAGCCTTTGATCAGACTACATAAGCAGTAATTGACATCTTTCAACACTTGAGGCCAAAAGACTAATGCAGGCTTATTTAATGAAAATTAATATCAGAGATTAGCTCTGCTGCAGTTTAAATTACTGTCCATCGGTCCATCTGACAGAAATAAATGTATAGAAACTAGATTTTAGGTATATTCATTAAATATTTCCTAATGATCTATGATACCCTAAACTGCTTGATATGGAGTGGGGTTTTACCCCCATTGAGACTCGGGGGCGGGCAGACAGAAAGTATTGGCGTTATCTTGATATTTCATTATACTTCAGAATTTAATATCAAGAGTAAGCAGTACAATGGAAAGGAGGCCTGGCAGCGGTATGTATGCTCAAGCCACGTTAATACTGAGATCTGGTATGGAAATAAATCCAGAACTCTGCCCATGTCAGACACCGTGTGGTCAGATTGGCACATCTCGTTACATTTTCTTGCTTTTGGGGTTTATTTTCAACACTTATTTCTACATCATTAAATTTCTGGTAAACCAATCAGCTTCACCTCTAAACGTGTATTTTTTCCCCTCCGGCTCCAGTGTGCCCGAGGTAATTGACCCGGGATTCTCGTCATGTGGTCTGCCCTATTAATCATCCACTAATCGCTCAATCAGAAACAAAAAAAAACTAAGGACGTGTTAAAAGCCTGCTTGTAAGAGGTCAGAACTAAGCCATCATCTCACTTTAATAAGAAGTTTCCTAACACGTTATTCAGCTAATATAATTTGCTTTTGAAAAATATGCACAGTACAAATCTCTTCACTTAAGCAGATGCAGAAGGTGCTCATGATTCTCCACATTGAGAGCTGGAGAAGACAGCCATACCACCAGGGGGAGTAACAGAACAGAAACCGGATACTTTTCCCTTAGGATGGACAAGGAACATGAGAGGGGCAATTCCTTTCGTTTGTCCCGTGGTTGCTAGTTACAGAACAGCAATGGTAAAGACCCAGGGGTTGGAGGTCTCAGCCAGGGTGCATGGTGCAGAGACAATAAAAGAAAATATATAAAATGGACTCACCAAAGTTAAAATGTAAATGGTTAAAAGGCTTTTCAGCGTTACGCAGTTTCTGTGAATATTATGATGGAAAATTCAAATTCCTCTGAAAAGGAATTGATTGTAGTTAAATGTTACAAATTATGAATGAATTACCATTTTATAAAATATTGCATTTCACCCTCTTCCAATATTTCACTATATACCGTAAGCATCCATAAAAATTCATAGAGATTTATTATATTGCTTTATCCTCATCAAAATTCTTTTGTTAAATAGCTTTCCCTTTTGATGAAAAATGAGCTAGTGAAGATCCTTCACTCTTCAGTATCAATTTAGCATAATTCATGGTGCAACACAGTAGTGCTGTACAAGCAGTTCACTCTGCACTACGAAGCCTAAAGCTTGGAAAAAACTGTAAGCAATATTAGCTTCCTAATACATAGCAAGCTCATATCAAATTCTCTCTCCACTGTTTTAACAGGCATTAACCTGTTTATTTTAAATGGGTTACTGGCTCTGTTAAATAGCAGAGAGGAATAATTTCATACTAGTGCGTTAACCTTTATTATGACATTGTCCACAATAATTTTGCAGGCTATTTCTTTGTAGTGTGACAATAAAACTGTCTGGTTTTGATAATCAGTGCTTCACTGAACCTTCAGTCAATCCAAAATGCCAGCTCCTGAATGTTACAGGCTTCATGAGGTTATGAAACTGATGAAATTTACAAGAAAGTAGCCATGGCACCATAGAATTACACAGAATCAACAGCACAGAAAGAGGCCATTCGGCCCAACTAATCTATGCCAGTGTTTATATTTCCACGCAAGCTACCTCCCACGCTAATTGCCTCCTGACATCCTGCCCCTATATTTCTCTATTCGCTTCTCCCTCATGTATGCATCAAGCCTCCCTTTGAATGAACAAATACTCTCTGCTTCAACCACTCCATGTGGCCGCGGGTTCCACATTCTCACCACTCTCCGTGCAAAGAAATTCCTCCTAAATTCTTTATTTGCTTTGTTATTGGTTATCTTATATTTATGCCCCATTGTTCTGGACTCACCCACAAGTGGAAACAGCTTCTTCACATCCATCCTATTGAACCCCTTCATAATTTAAAGACTATCTGGTCTCCTCTTAGTCTTAACTTTTCCAGAGAAAAGAACCCCAACCTGCTCAATCTTTTCTGAATTCTGGTACCATCCTTGTAAATCTTTTCTACACTTTCTCCAGTGCTTCAATATCTTATTTATAGCATGGAGACCAGAACTGCACACTGTATTGTAAATGTGTTCTGACCAAAGTTCTATATAAATTTAACATTACCTCCTTGCTTTTGTATTTCATTCCTTTAGAAATGAACCCCAGTACTTTGCACTCTTTATGGCCTTATCAACATGTGTTGCTACTTTTAATGATTTATCTACCTGTATTCCCAGATCACTTTGCTCCTCCATCCAATTTAGTTTCTTACTTTCAAAGAAATAAGTGGCCTCCTTATCCCTCCTTCCAAAATGAACCACCTCACGCTTCACTAGACTACATTTCATTTTCCAATTTTTTTACATAGAATTACAAAGAATTTACAGCACAGAAACAGGCCATTCGGCCGTGTCCGTCCGTGATCCACACGAGCCAATTTATCCATCCACTCTGCCAGCTTCTTTATGTCTGCACATTATTAGCTACATCTTTAATTTGGTATTATCTGCAAATTTCGACACCAGACCTCCAATTTCCAAGTCTAAATCATTTATGTATATGGTAAACAACAGTGGTCCCAGCACAGAACCCATATGGGACACCACCTCCTCCCACTTTCTGCCAGCCCGAGAAAGTTCCCTCAACTCCTAACCCCTGTTTTCCGTTTGTAGCCATCTTTTCATGCATTCTGCTACCTGGCCCCTGACTAAACACACCCTGACCTTTGTCATGAGTCTCTTATATGGCATCTTATCAAAGGCCACCTAAAAATCCATATATACTACATCCACTGCATTGCCCTTGTCTACTCTGTTATTTCTTCAAAGAATTCAATAAGGTTGGTTAAACATGACAACCGTAGAAATCCTTTAAAACTTTACAATCCTTTTAAAAATCCATTGGTGACTATTTTTTATCTTCTTCCTCTCTAGATGTTTTGTTATCTGACTTGTAGCAAAGATACTAGTATCTTTCCTACCACTGACGTTAAGCTATCTGGTCTATAATTCCCTGGATTAGTTGTATCTCCCTTTTTGAAGGTAGGAATTACATTTTCTGTTCGCCAATCCTCTGTCACTATTCCTTTTTCCACTGAGTTTTTATATATGGATAGTAGAGCAGTATTGTCCATTACATCAGCCACTAGCTACACCTGGCTAACTGCATTTCTGATTAGTAAATAAAAAGGAGCAATAGACAGCGTAATTGAACATGTGATCTCAATACTCATATTCGCACGGCGTTTGCATGTGTACTTTAAATTGTTAATGTTTTTGTTGGTACAATGGTAAGATGAAAAGCGCAGCCTGCAAGTGTTTTTTGATCGTTGTGAGTGCTTTACTTCCATGGTCACTGAATAGTGGTAGATCTTTGTTGAGTAAATGTATACGTGAAGTACGTTTACCTGTATTGTGTGTGAATGTAAAGCATTTTCCATTAAAATTAGTGCGTGTCGTAATACCTCATGTGGCTCGGTGTCACATTTTGTTTGGTAATGTTCCTATGATGCGCCTTATGATGTCTTACTATGTTAAAGGCGCTAAATAAATGCAAGTTGTTGTTGTTGTTGATGTGGCTAAAACGGTGTCGCCATAGCCACATCTGTGGCTAGTCAGCAATTTCTATTGGAAAACACTGTACTAGTGCCTCTGCTATCTCCTTCCTAGTTTCTTTGAGTATCCGCGAGTGTAATCCATCTGGACCTAGGATCTTGTCCTCTTTAAGTTTGGCTAATTTATCTACTATTTTCCTTCTTTCTATTTTAACTGTTGTAACATCTCTCTTGACTTCTTCTGTTGTCATTTCCACTTTGGTGGCTTTTTCAGTGAAAACTGAGAAAAAGGTGCAAATTTTAATCCCACAAACAGGTGGATTGGGGGTGGGTGGAAAGGTAAAAATTGTAAAAAAGTAAAACCGACCCCAACCCGCTCACTTCCGGTTTCGCTCACGGGAGGCGGGTCAGTCAGTAAAATCTTTTAAGGAGGCAACAGGCCTCCATTTTAATAGTTTTTTTTATTTTTTAACTCCTGGGGGCCAGGATTCCCGGGCTTTCTGATTCTCGCCACGTAAGAGGGGGCGAGAAGGCCCGGCTCAGCAGGTAAGTGCCTTTATTACACTGCTTGTAGGCCAGGAGGAGCAGGTGTGTTTCCTTCAGGCCCAACAAGCCTACCAGCCACGATCCCACAAACGCCATCAGCCAACCCCCGCCCCCGTGTCCGGCCCCCCTCCCCCCGATCTTCAACCCCCCACCACGATCTCCGACCTCCCTGATGATCAACACCCCTGTGACCTCACCCCTCCCCCCCACTCCTGATCTAAGACTTACCTGCTGGCATCTGCACTCTGGCTGCTTTCCCAGCCGACTGACAGCCAGCCTGTCAACCGACTGAAAGAAATTGAAAGACGTCCTTACATCAAAATCGTATGGACGTCCAGGAAACTCATACTTCTGGGATTCCCATCCAGAAATCCCTCCCCCCTCCCGCTCTTTTCCTGGTTCCCCGTTAAAATTTACTCCAACGTATCTATTCAGTATGCCTGCCATTTCGGTATCATCTCCTGTGAGTTTATTTTGTTCATCCCTTAGTGGCCCTATCACTATCTTAATTCTCCTTTTCTCCACCAGTGACAGCTACCTGTGCTGCAAACTGCATAGTGTTTTCTATGTACAACCTCTAATTTTATTTACTGCCTTTATCTTTCAACAAATTTATTTGACAATTTTTCTGGCATCCTTTTATTCTGTTACCTTTACAGTCATCTCTTTTAATTCATTGTTCTGTGCTCTAACTGTAAGCTCAAGTCTAACACACACAGATGTCCATTTTCTTTTCTTTGCCTTTCACTAAGTCTCAAACCTCTCAAATATGCCATACTTTTCGACCCATTGCCAGAAATAGAGATACTATTTCGCCCTTCTTCAGTTCGTGCAAAATTGGCACGCAAACTGTTTTGTGCCAAGCTGGATGTATCTAAATATGTTGTATATATCTGTCTATACATTAAAATCCTTGAATTGGTCATGTTTTGCACATCCTAGTACATTTATTTGAATGGATGCCACTGCAATGCTGCTGTACATGCATCATGCATGGGTGATGCCGTCATGCTCTATAAATCCTCAGCAAAGTCCTGAATTTCTCTCAGCATTCTTTATAGCTTAAAGCAACAAACTGACAGACACAAAAATGAGATGGCAACAGAGAACTCACTGCAAGCAATGCCACGGGAATCTGTAATACATATTTTTTGACCTCCTGTGGCACTGCACACAGAATTAAGACCAAGTATAGTCTTTGGGATTGAATGGGATTAGAGGATGGAGGATAATTGCACCAGAGCACAAACATGCAATTCAGTCCCTATTTTAGTCATAAATTCTGTCCTTATTTTTATATTTCCATTATAAATTCCTCCTGCCAGTGGTAGCACTGCAGCGCCTCTAATGGTGGGAGGGGGAGGATGTAATTACAGCGTGACAAGATTACATATGTAGTTTCTATTATAAATGTGAACATTGGAATTTATAATTGAAAAGTTGACAGAAAGAGCTACAGATGCAAGATGTCACACTTCATTTTAAAGCATCAAAAGTATAAAAAAAGGGAAAGAGTGGCAGTCATTTTATACTGGTTTATTTTAATACAGAGCTGGAATTTACAAGCACCTGCTCATCTACAAACTTCCCTCACCAACAGCAAGTAGCCTTTAATTGACAATCGGATGTCTCTATTTAGAGCAATTAAACTTTGTGGCCTGAAAGGGAATTACAAATATTGTATTATCTAACTTACTATAAGCAATGGCGTGGCAGACACACTGGTAAATTTGAATAAGCAGACTTCCAGAGCCTTTTTTTCACCCTGAACCCATGATCCCACCACTGTAGGGAACAATGGGGAACAGCAACCACTTAGGAAGTAAGAAAATGGTTTAAAAAGGAATAAAAATGTAATACTTTTAAAAAACTAGAACACTATTAAAAACTCCATGAACACCTGGAGTTGGTAGCAGCATCAGCTCACCCTCATCCTGAGGTGAAAAATATCAATGTTTCCACAGAATTAAAATTAAAAATTCATCTCTGAAAGGACTCTATCCCAGGTAGAGTGGGACTTCCAGAACTGCATTTGTACTGTTTTTCTTCATACACATTCTTGGGGATTGGCCTCAATTTTAAACATACTGTGTGTAGTCACGTCTCACTTCTTGCTTGCAAAAAGCAAGTACGTCTATACTGTGCTAGTGGTTATAGTGTTTTTAACATTCACTAACTGTAGAAGCAAAGTTACATTTTATGTTTATTTGAGAGTAACTTGTTTTGTTTAGATGCTCAAAATGGCACATGCTTCATTTTTCAAAACAATTTACATCTTCTTTGCTTTAATAAACGTGTAGAAGTTCTCAGAATCTGATCCTCAGAACGAGACATCAAAGGATTGCTAGGCCTGTTGTAGTTTGTACTTGTCCAAAATATTAAAGTAAAAGGAAATGAGAGAATTATGTGTGACATCTTGAATATCACTTTCAGCTGCACAGAGAAGAGGTGAAACTCACAGTAACGTGTGACACCATGCATATGACTAGTATAACTGTAGCCTTCTGCCAGCAGAACTGAAGGAAATGGCTACATCCTGTGTGACTGCAAATAATTTCTTTTGGTGCCAATTTTCAAACCCCTATAGGAGCCCTGATGGCACCTTCAATATTACTTTATTGCACAGTAACTTTTAAATCATATTCTTTTTAATAAAGCCTATCTTGAAAGGACAGAATTACAGGTCACCTACAATACCACTTAGTATTGTAACTTCAGTCTGGTATTATGAACGTGGTATTTATAGCATGGACATATGCTTGTATACTTCCACCTGTGAGAAGGCAGCCACAACTATGCATATTTTCTCCTAGCTAAAATATTTTACAGCATTAGCTGCCCTTTCAGCAGCCAAGGAAGTAGTTTACATTGTTCAGCTGCAGCATCTGACTGAGTCGCTTTTAATATATTTGGAAGCTATGGCTGGAAGCACCACAAGAAATATTCTCTGGCTGGTATCTCGCCAGGCATTCTTTCCCTCGAGTACCATCTTCTAATTGCAACAGTCACCAGCTGTCTATCCTGGCACAAAAACCAGACGCGATCTGTTGCCTGTTGTCCAAGTTCAATTATGCAGCATTAAGCCAAGGCACTAAATGTGTACAGGAAATCTGTTGGGCCTTACCCGCAGCTCAGTGTTGAGGAAAAGGGGAGTGGAGCTTGGTATCGCACTTTAACTGGTTTGTTCCTTGAAGCACTCAACAATAACAAAAATGGCTGTCAGCCTGAATGTTGTTAACTCATTCACTGACAAAGTTTGCTCTTGGCTCTCAGCACAGTACTAAGTTTCTGTATCCAGATGTATTTAAATACTGCCTTTTCTACCATGGCTTTATAATTATTGAGTACTTTTGTTAGATTTCCTGATTTGAAGGTATTTGTGTATACTTTTTGATAGAATGTGACATTGTAGTGATCAAAAAAGTAACAAAATACTACATAAAAAGAAAGTGACTGAATGCTGCCTTTTGTATTGACTGCTTTAATATGAATGAAGAGGTATTCTATTAAAATAATGATTGTCTAAATGATGGAATACAAAAAATACAAGTTAAGAAAATTAACATTTTTCGGCTAGAATCTTAGAATTATACAGCACAGAAGGAGGCTATTCAGCCCATTGTGTCTGAGCTGGCTCTTTGAAAGAGCTATCCAATTTGTCCCACTCCCCTGCTCTTTCCCTATAGCCCTGCAGTTTTTTCCCCTTCAAGTATTTATCCAATTCCCTTTTGAAAGTTACTGTTGAATGTGCTTCCAACACCCTTTCAGGTAGTGCGTTCCAGATCATAAAAACTCGCTGCGTAAAAATATTTCTCCTCATCTCCCCTCTGGTTTGTAATTGCCATTTACTATAAATCTGTGTCCTCTGGTTACCGACCCTCTCAATCTTCTGCTAGAAAATTGAGAAACAGGATCATCTATGTGAATCATAGACTGCTGGAAGCAACGGAACCAGTTGCAAAACATTCCCATTGTTTACACTGTGTTTTGAAGGCCGATAACCCGAACGAGTAGAGGAAAATAATTGCACAAAAATATTGTTCAAGTAAAGTCATGAAAGAATGTTGGAACTACAAGGAAAGCATTTAACCTGATCCACCTTACACATTTGCGATAAGCTAGCACAGAAAACTAACCACGTTTTAGGCCGGGTAATTCATGCGCACAGCAGGTGCTCTGCTTGCAAATCACAGAATGTTCACAAACTTCAACCCTCCCTTTTGGACTTCAAAGATGCTTTGAATTGCATTCTTTGGCCATCATTTTGGAAAATCTTGTAAATTTATAGGCCATCAGAGATTCCCATGTTCTTAATCAGGAATACCTGTGCATGAGCAAAGCTTACATGCCACGGTCTCTGACTAGTCTCACTTTGAGACAAGGCTGCAGCAAGAAGCAAGCTGCACCAGAGTAAATCAAACGGTGAGTCATAGAGAAGGTTAAAGAATAGAGATTTGAAATGAAGACACAGTGAAGCAGGAAATACTCAGTCTAGTATCTCATTCCTCTTAGGGCTGCAGATGATTTGACCCATATTGGTCAGTAACAGGCATGATGTGGAGATGCCGGTGATGGACTGGGGTGGACAAATGTAAGGACTTGCACAACACCAGGTTATAGTCCAACAGTTTTATTTGAAATCACAAGCTTTCGGAGCTTTCCTCCTTCGTCACCTGACATTAGTAACAGGCATGACACAGCTGACAACTGGCAGCTTATGTAGGGTGGATGCAGTAGTGTCTTGGCTTTATTTGCCAAAAGCTGTAATTCCTAATGGATAGATGGATGTGGGAGCAAGAAAGACTATCTACTCTAATCCCATTACTTTGCACTGTTCCTTTTGAAATATTTAGTCAATTCCCTTTTAAAGCAGTTATAGGGCTCTATTTTCGCACTCGCGATTGGGTGCGTTCGTGGCGGGGGGGCTGCGAAAATCCGGGATTCCCGGGGCGGGTCCGGAGCCCGGCTCCAACCTGCCCCATTTCCGGGTTCCCCAGTGACGCGCTCACATGTGCGCGCAGCCCCCGCATGTGGGACTCCCGCCGGCAATTAATGCCAGCGGGGTGCCACTTAAATTACTTGAACAGGTACTTCAGGTTGTTTACAGACCTGATTGACCTGATATTTTAGGAGGGATCGGATTTTGCAATTAACTGAGACTGTTTCCCATGCTGGGGAAAACACTCCCAGTTGAAATGGATGTGTTGCAGCCACCAGCCTGTGGCAGCTGCAAAGGTCCATTTGACAGGTGGGGGGGGAGACCCTCACTCATTGCAGGAGGTCACACTGTCACTTTGGACAAAGATTGGACTCCACCACCCTCCTCCTAACAATCAAATGCATAAACTTGCACACTTACCCCGGTGTCCAGATACATTTACCTACCTTGCGGACCCCCTCAAATGTACATCTTCCGGATGGGGGCCGCCGGAGCTGCAGTCATGACCTCTTCGGAGGGCGAACAACATCACCAGCCTCGCCGGCCACGCCGTCCATCTCTGACACGTGGAGCTCCACAACACAGTGCTGTGACACATCCACCTGCACAGCAGGAGGGAGGGCAACCGTAGAGAGAGATGCTTCGCAGAGGGCACTACCCTCGCCAAAGGGTCTACGGACCGAGGCTCAGCTTCCGTGGACATCTCGTCGTGGACACCTGCAGCCTCCTACATGCCGAGCTGCTCCCGGCTAGCCCGAGCACTATCTTCTTACCTGTCGCTGTCAAAGTCACCACTGCCCTCAACAACTTCTCCTCCGCATCCTTCCAGGGTGCCACCGGGGACATCGCCGACGTCTCTCAGTCGTCTGCACAAAAGAGCCCTGCAAATACACCTATACCCACTCTGCAGTGACACAATGGGTGGCATCAGTTGTGGGTCTTCATAGTGATCCTCAGGAAAGGGCATTATTGCACAAACCAGACAAGATTCGCAAAGACGTGGCAGTAGTGGTGACAATATATGTTATGTGAGTTGATCAGAAATTAAATATAGGTAAACACCATGACAAACCCTCAAACACCCTTCATGCTCACGACATGTTTGCCTTACGCTTCCTACTGCACATATGTGATACATGCCCTGTGGCTGCAGCACAGGTAGTGGCAGGTTGAATGAGGCTGACAATGAAAGAGATGCATCAGAGGGTGAATATGAGATAGAGCCATGAGATTGTATGAGGATTGAGTTGAGTGGTAGTGGTGGGATGAGTACTGGCGAGGTGAGTAAATGCAGGTAAGATGAGGATGAGCTTTGAGTGGGTGTGAGGAGTGATGTGATAGAGTAGTGTTGGCAGTGCAGAAGGAGATGTGGGGTGGGGGCGATGATGTGGCAGACGGAGTGTAGGGGAATGAGTAAGTGTACTCACTTCGGCTGACCTACTTAGGTGATTGAAGCGCCTCCTGCACTGTATGCAGGTGCGCAATATTTTGGTGGTGCTGGTGATCTCCTCTGCCACCTCAAGCCAGGCCTTCTTGGTGGCAGAGGCGGGCCGCTTCCTCCCGCCCGCCGGGGGGGAAGATCTCTGTCCTCCCCCCCCTCCTCACCCCATCCAATGATACCTGGAGTGAGGCATCATTAAACCTGAGAGCAGCCTTCCCCCTGGGCTGCTCCATGCTGTAATTTTTCCTATTTTCTGCAGCATCAGTCAGTGGAGGACTGCCCCTTTAAATAGGGCTCCTCCGGCTGACAGACCTTGCTGCGCATGCGCAGTCCGCCCGCCGCGCAGCTTACCAGCGGGAAACCCGGAAGCACAGGTAAGTGGCTCCAATTAGCCTGTAATTCCATGCGGAGCACACTGATTTCACGGGCAGTCGACCCCCCGCTGAGAACACACTGCCCTGCTAATATCGAGCCCATAGTCTCTTCCTCAGTTGCGACTTGCGATAAAGCATTTGATATTCTAAAAATTCTCCTTATGAAAATTAATTCTCTAACTTTCCCTTTCTTCCAATGATAATCCTCAGTCTATGCCTTTTATGACTATTCACCGACCAGTGGGAACAACCATGTCTGGACTTTATCTACCTATACTCCAACATTTAAAGATCCATGGGCTCGATTTTCCCGCAAAATTGCAGGTGCGTTGGGGGCGAGGTGGCTTTGAAAATCAGGGAAATCCCATTCGGGTTCGGAAGCTGGCTCCAACACGCCAACTTCCGAGTTCCCCACGGACGCACCTGTGTGCGTGCGGGCGTCCCGAATCCAGTAGTCCCACCGGCAATTAAAGCCGGCGGGATGATAGTTAAGAACCAAATGTACCTCAGGGTACTTAAGGCACTTTACTTGTGACATATTAGGTAGTTAGAATGATTTTTAACTTACCTGGGCGGCTTTCCCACGGCTTCTGATTCACGCCTGGTGAAACCAGACTTGAAGGGCCGGATCAGGCAAAAACAAACAAAATATATTAAATAAAAAACCATTGCACGAAGTTAAAACACAAAATCAACCTACCTTTCCACCCTGCTCCGATGTCCAATGTCTCCCTCTCTGATCTCCCCCTCTTCACCCCCCCGATCTCCCCCTTTTTACCACCCCGATCTTTCCCTCTGTTCCCCCCACCCCAATCTTCCGTTCCAGTGCCGGATGACGTCTCACTCTCTCTCTTTCTCTCCTCCCCCCTCGCGTTGCAGTTCCTGACAGCAGCCAGCCTATCAATCAGGCTGGCTGCCTGGCGCGAAACCCAGAGAGCGTGTTACTCACCATCAACTACGATGCGATCGCGTCGGAAAAGGGTAAGTTTTGTTTATTCGGGTTTGCCATGCGCACCTTCACCCCCCTGCTGCCAACCCACCACCATTTCAAAATTGAGCCCCATGTATCTGGACCCCCTCGATTTCTCACTTCCTCTACTCCATTAAGAACCTTGACGTTTAGGCAATAATTCCTTTCTCCTAAGGTTCATTTTTCCACATTAAACTGCATCTTCTATCCATCTGCCCATTCTGCTAATCTAACTATATCCTGCTGCAAAGTCCTGTACTCTTCCTCATTGTTAACCATGCCCCTAATTTGGAATCAGCAAACTTAGATATCATTCCTCTTGAATTTATGATTTGGAGATAGATACAAGTGGGAAACAAGAAGATAAACAAGTTTATTTATCTTGGATCTACAATTCCATGCAATAGAAACGGAGCTTAACTGGAGAATTATAAAATGATCATATGTATTTACAGTACTTTCACTAAGGAAGGATTAAAAACTGAATCTAATCAATGAAGAAGCTATTTATCTATTACTCTCTTTAGCAGTGAGACTTGGAGACACATACAGCAAGAATGAAAGGGTCTAATAGGTCCAGCTAGAAAAATAGCTGATGATTTGCAACAGATAAAACCATCAATGAAGCAGGTCAAGGGATCCAGTTATTATCTTGTAAGAACCATTCCAGAGGTGGATCAAGAGTATGGTCTGTGTTGCTCATACCAAGTTAAGTGACTTGTGTGCAGAAGATAAGGGAGATGCTGTGGACAAACTATAAGATGGAGGCGAAAATGCCAATTACAGACAGAGTTGAGTGGAAAGTTTCAGCAACAGCCAAATGTGCCTTCCTGTTGTGCTGTGTACTATTTGAGTCATTTTGCGCACTCAGCGGGGAGCCTCAACTGCTGGCAGCGCACATTGTAAATTTGGGTACACGCAGCAAACGATTTTCTGACCATTAATTTAAGTCATAAAACAACCCATAAAATTGATATATTACATGAATTGACATATGCCACAAGATGATTGTAAGGTATGCAATGATCGAATATAGCGAATATTTTCTTGATGACTTGTTTTTTGAAGAGATATAATTCAAACAATACACAAGTTTAATATACCAGAGGTATAACAAAATGCAGCATAGACCCATAACACAATCTCACTTTACATCAAATCACATGCCTGTCACATGTCATGACATAACATGTCAACAATGTTATTCATCATATCCAATATTGCCTTTGAACCGAATAATACTTGACCTAAGGCTGCCTGTAATGTCAGTGGACATGGAAAGAAAAACAAACCTTGTTATCTGTTAGTGCAAACACCCTGCTGAAAAGAACTGACTTTCCTAGTTCATTGCATATTTTGGTGGATTACAGTAAAACCTTGGTAAGATGAACCATTTATCTGCTCCCCATGAGTTCTTAATGAAGTTTGACTTTGGCAGGGCTGGACTAGGGGACTCTGAGCATCTGTCAGGCCAGCTTTCTCTCACTAATATTTAATGAGACAAGGCACAATGCCAGCCCAGCAGCCATAGCAGGTCCATTAGAACACACTGTCTCTGCCAAAATTGTACAAGACTAAACACGGTGTCTTTAAGAAATAAGGTCACGTCAGGTGCATCTCAAACACCCAGCTAATGTTTTATTCATGGAAAAGAAGGAACCACTCAATAGCATTTTGCTTTTCCTTTAGTTGCTACAGTAGCATAATGTGATAACTTTGTTCACAATTTTGCCTTAAGGCTTAAGGAGAAATGTGACAAGGGTGGGCAAGAGGAATCTAATAACTACCTTAAAGAGACAGCGTCCATTTCTTTCACACTCTCCATAGATCAATCCTAAAATAGCCGAAATACCAACTCTACAACTTGAAATGTGCCCCAGGTGTCTAGCTGATATTTCTAAGGCTTCTACCTATTCATTTTGTTGCTCCCTCAAGCAAAAATGGATATAACCATTTTGTCAGTTTCTTTTAATAAATCTTATTGATAGCAACAAATAGTGTTAATTCAATATGAAACATAAATTGAGAATATAACTTTTGTGCTTTTTCGAAAAGGACTGCTTAAATAACTAATTAAAAGTCCAAATATTCCCAAGTTCTGAATGTCATCAGGCATGTTATATAAGCAGGATAGTGCCCACTGAGGAGTATATAACTAGAAGGAAAAAAAGGACATTTCCCAAATATCACTGGACCACCCATGTATGTAATCCACAGAGTATCACCTTCATTTCTTGCTTTTAATCACCTTAATTCCAAAAATCTGAGACCAGAAGACAAGTTGGTCCTGGAACTAATGAAGATAACAGGTCCAATAATTTATTTAACCACCACCGATCAGCCACAGAACAAATGAATCCAGCAATCCGAGGAACAGGCGTCATCCTGGAGGTGCACAAGAGCCAGTGACTCAACACTAAGCCACTGTAAAGTTCATAAAAGAGCCCTGTTGGAATGCCCCAAACATCATTTTATTTGGCCATTGTGGTTATTACCAGCTTTGATACTCTGCCCAGCATCCTTTGTGATTGAGCACGTCAGGGCTGTTAATGACCACAATACTTTCGTAATGATGTTATTGCTCTATTATAACTCACAACAGTTTGGGGGCAAATACTTCCAGCACTTCAACTTACGTTATACCAACAAACGAGCAATTCATGCAAATGTGCAACAATGGTACTGAACCCAATTTAAACAATTGTAGCAATTATAGGTGTGTGATTTAGTCGCAGCAGTAACTAAATGATTTTTATATTTTTAAATTGTGGTAAATTAGATGTGAAAATCTGGAAATAATTTGATCTGATTTTTGATATAAAAAGAAAAAACTTATCTTTCACAAAATAAAGATAAAATTCTGAATACAAAACTAGTGGCAATAAAAGATCATTTAAAATACATTAGTTGTATTAATCTTTGAGGTTTCCTGAATGAGCAAAAGTGTATCTGTTTCTCTCTGGATCTATGAATACTTCATAGTAATCATATAGACATGTTGTACAAACAAAATCACCAGCCCAGCAGGAGCCCCCTAGATGTGACGCATCTATAGCAACCTATGCAAATAATAATATTTGAAAGCTAAAGCTCTTTAAAATGTCTCAATTGAAGGATTTAGGGAGTCTGCCTTAAAATTCATAAAAATCCTGAATGTCTATTCAATATGTACATTTGTACTGTGCACACATTCTGTGGAACTAAAGTTGTCAATTTTAATCCTGACTGCCCAATGGAAACCAGGCGGGCAGGTAGTTAAAATGGCATCAGTGATTTAACCCTTCCCATGGGTTGTAATTTTAACCTGCTGTTTTGAGCAGGCGAGGGGGATTCCCGCGGAAGGCAGCAGGGTCCTTCTTCAAATATACAGATCGGGCTCCGATGATGTCATCAGAGGCCCGACTCCAATTTCAACCCAAGGAAGCCAACCTGGTGGCAAGAGGGCCAGACAAGGCCCAGAAAGGTCAGTTAATTTTTTTTTTGTTTTCTAGTGGGCTGGAGGAGCAGGAGTGCTCCTCCAGGCCTAACAAGGTTACCATGGGTCTCCACTTTCTTGGTGGTGTTTGATTACAGATGAAGTGAGACAATAACATCTTGTTAATCAAAGTAAAAATCAGTGTGTAAAAACACATCTGTGTCTTGGCATACTCGAGAAACTCTCTTTTGCGACTTCCTTGTGTATGGAAGTGTTAACTCCCGTAGCTAATATATGACAGGTACTGTGCGGTGCACCTGCCAAACCTCAAACTCCTTGTTGCAGCCCATGTACAAAGACAACAAACCTGTTCCATGACATAAATGGTTTGCTTATTTTAGAAATATCTTTTTGTTTTTTAATTTCCATAAATAGCAGCACACTGACAGAACTGTATCAGATACAGTCAGAACCTCTTTGGCATGATACACACTTTAATCAGTTTGTTGGCTCATTGAAACTAAAGCCACAGAAAAGGAACAATGCCTGAGCTATACACGTTATCCAGAACCTGCAGCGAATCAGTGCCAGCCCTGCACAGAGGCGCGTGTGTGCAAGTGTCTTACAAAACCACTTGAGCCTTGACCCCAACCATCTCCCATTTAAGCAAACGCCTATTATACTGGACCTGTACTTAAGGAATACTTATGCACAAGTCCAGTGGTCTTATTCTTGTGCTATTCCCTCAAAGAAAAAGACAGACAGACTTGAAATACTTGCATTTATATGGCGCTTTTCACGACCTGAGGATGACCCAAAGCACTTTACAGCTAATTAAGTACTTTTGAAGTATAGTCACCATTGTAATGTTGGAAACGCAGCAGCCAATTTGCACACAGCAAGTTTCCATAAACAGCAATGTGATAATGACCAGATCATCTGTCTTTAGTGATGTTGGTTGGGGGATCAATATTGGTCGGGACAACGGGGAGAATTCCCCTGCTCTTCTTCGAAATAGTGCTATGGGATCTTTTACATACACCTCAGAGGATAGATGGTGCCTTGGTTTAACATCTCATCCAAATTACAGCAACTCAGACAATGCAGTATTACCTCAGCACTGCACTGGAGTGTCAACCTAGATTTTATGCTCAAGTCTCTGGAGTGGGACTGGAACTCACAACCTTCTGACTCAGAGGCAAGAGTGCCACCAATTAAGCCACAGCTGAGTATTCAATTTCTTTTAGAAACATATTTGTAAGTAAAAAGCTTTATGAAAACTTAACATGGAAGAGCTAAATCCACCTCCTAGTCAAGGCTACCATCACCCCTATATTTCAGAGGCCAGGAGCAGAAATATGACATTGATTTACTGAGTTTTAGTTGAGAGGAATAAGCAGCAACAGAGGCTACAATGCAAAATGCAACATTTCTGCACCAAGCCTCAGAAACACTGAGCAGATGGCAGCCTTGACAGGGAGGGCAGCTGCCTTGTGGTGAGTTAAAAGAACATTTTATTCCTAAATATATTTAAACTATATATAAAAGGATTACAGGGCTTTACCGCTGGTTGTATTTTTCAGATGAATACTCAAGAAATAAACCATTGTACAGCTTTATCCAGGTGTATGTAACCCTGACATTTCAGGGGTTTTCTACTGGTTTCCCACTGTAACTTTGGCAGGAGATTAGCAGGACCGGTGTAAACGACTTTGTGCCGTTTCTCTGGGTGTTCCACTGGTCTTCCACTGAAGTTATGGCCGGAGCCCTAAAGAAACCTGTGGAATTTCAGTGCCTATCTCTCTAATATTTAGCAAGTGAGAAATGAACAATCATTTTCCCGCCTATAATATTTTTAGCGTGTCTGCCAATATTCAAATCAAGGACTTAGACGTTAATTACTTTGTTACGGGAAATTTGGTTCTCAAATTAGTATTTTAGAAGCCAAATGAAAATATTTTGGAGCTGAACCACAAACTGTCACAGGTTAATGATATTCAAATATGCAGTGGTGACCAGCTGAGTACAGTACTTTAGATGTAAACTGATGAGTTCAGACATAGTGACAATTAAAATGGCAGCAGAACTGTGGCCTGAAATGTGTTCTATACACCAATCTATGGGACAGATCTGAAGACATATATATTACAACTCACTCCGTTCTTTAATTTTAACTATAGAACTTAAAGATTACGGAAAACATCTCAAATAATTACTAAAATTTCCCCCCATATTTCCTTTTTAGCATCTCCCTTCTTCACCTGTCTGTTCCTTCTATCACAGCCGAATCTAGATCCCCCTACTGTCATTAGTCTGTCACCTCTTGTTCAGTAGGAAGGAGTCCTCTTAATCTTTTTCAAAAGGGTCACAGGTAACCAATATTTCACATTTTGCTCGCATCTATTTTAGGGTCTGTTAAAAATAAATTTCTGTGATAAATAACCTCAAACAACGTAGGACATTGCCTTTTGGTAATAGTTGTAACATAGATGCAAACCAGGACTTCTTTGGTTTAGTTCTGGAGGAATCCAGTCACAAAACAATACTATATTTTTTACCATACAGGAACATTTGAAAATACAGAATGAGAAAATGCTTTTTGGCACTTTGAGCCCACTTCCTTCTAACATGCCGTATACAAGTCAAACTGTTGCAGACTGTCTCCAATTTGTTTTATTCCTAAGGGAGATGAATAATCATAGATAAAACTCTCTGATAGTTCTCCCTGACCCCCAAAGACAATTGAACAATACTCCAGGAGTCAATCTAATATTATGGTCATAGAGAACTATACATTAGAACAAAAAGAAGCATGAAACAAGACATGGCCATTTGGCCCATCAACCTTCCACAGACCATGTACGATCTGCTCTATTGCGGACTCTACCTATGATCAACCATTTAATTGGACAAAGCTCCAGAATATCGATGTAACATCCTATATTGTTTATCCCGTTGTCTTTCTTGCAATGACAGGTCTATTGTCCCAACAGTTCACAGACCATAGTGTTCCACAGAATACTTTGTTATCTGTGCCTGTGCTTTTCCCTATAACACTCAATCCTGTTCTCAATCAGATATTTATATAGCTCTTCTTCCATAGGCATCAACTAACATGACATGAATTGCTTTTATTGGGCATCTATTCCACATATCCACAATTCTGTGGGTGGGGGGTGGGGGGGGGGAGAAAGAAAATCCTTCAAATCTCTGATCTTGCTTGAGGCATATTAATCCTATACTCAAGTTCTCTAGTTCTGAGCTCGCAGACCAGTTAAATATCCTGCTTACGTTTACATTATCTGCTCCTCTCATCCAGAAGCCATCAGCACGTCATGAGAATACGGCATTCAGATGTTGCTGAGTTTGATGTGTTGATGAAGGTAATAAAGCTCTACTTTGAAATAATGACATTCTGAGCTCCCATTCATTAAAATAAATGTCAAATCTTACTGCAGTGGATGCAAACCTTTTCTGTACACAGCAATAGCTAAACTAAAAATGAATGCATGACTAAGTACAATAAATAAAATGGTTTCAATAATTACAACAAGCTGGGAACATAACTGTTAGTATTCACACTTTACACTGCAGTGGTTATGGGTTTGAGTCCCTGCATAGACAAATCTTTCTGTTCTGACTGTGAGGGGTTTTGCAACTTTGGGTGAGACTCCTCAGTGATTTGATGAATATTCAAATCATACGTTATTCTGACGACTAAAGATTCTGCCCCAAAAAGTGGCAAAGCTCAATACACACATTAATGTTGATTTTTTTCCCCAATATATCATACTTCTACAATATGTGTTGTAGGTTATGGTGCTAAACATGACAGCCAACACAAAGCAACAAATACATTTATCCTACACATGAAGTGAAAGAGGAAACTGGAATACATTGGGAAGCCAAGCTTATGTGAAGCTGTGAAGGGAAATCCCAGAGGTCAAAATGACTCAACAATTGAAATTAGTGGCAAACCTAATAGGATTTATTTTTATAGTCTTTGACATTATCAATAATCAATATAGTGCCGGCCTAGAGCAGTAAATCCCATCCCCAGGATCTGAAAGCCCTCCCTCCAAACAAGTGCATCTCCTGTCAGATGACCCATTGTGACAGATTGTGGGCCACATCAACTTTCCCAGATAACTGAATGAATGATAGACAGAGGCAGTGATTGAGATGGTGGGAGAAACAAAATGGAAACAGTAAAAAATAGTTCATTTAAAACGAGAAATAAGCAGTTACTCCTTCAGTCATTATTTTCCACCCTAAACAACGCAACTAGTCACCTCCCACTCTGCTTTCAAAAGCTTCCTAAAAAAACTCTCTTTTAGGCTGTGCTTTCACTAACCTAACCTCTCAGTTTCTCCTCCCGCTCCTGCTTAGTGTCCATTTTTGCTCTCTACCCAGTAAAGTGCCCCAACATGACTTTCTGTTTGTTAGAAATATACAGAATTGTACATTTTGAGTTGCTGTACACAATACTTTGCCATAATCTTAGAGGGTCTAATAATGATTTCCCTAAGGTTTTATACCCACAATATCAACAGCATATGACCTGAACATGGTTGGTTTATGAATGGAAATCCCATAACACACTACAAGGAGAGTGTAATCTCTTTTCCTCGCCTACAGTAAAGCCATGCGAGGGACCTTCAAACATTGCACCATAGGCTTGGCAGATAATCAACAACAGATTGCACAAGACTAGAGTCGTGTTTCACTTTTTACCACAAGAACAATACGATAATGGTCATATTGGAAAGTATTCCCAGAAAGCTGATCTGCAGCCAGGTCGATGCTTTAGCCATAAGACATTCCACAGTCTGCAGCTCTGTATGAATTAGAGCCAGCAGGATCACGTGGGGTGGCTTCAGCTCATAAGCTTCCTACTTACCATTAGACATGAATTTTGAGATATTCACAATGTGTGGTTTCTTGATAAATAGCGCCTACTAGGACTGTGTGAGGATGGCAAGTGAGTAATAGGTTTTTCAGCTAGGAAAGGGTGGTTAAAATTCATTTTAAAAAAGGATTCTTTGTCCAATAGAGCAATGATTAAATACAACTAATTTGAGCAGAAACATTATTCTTGGATCAGGACCAATAAGCTCTCTATATTTAAGGCCTGATTTTAACTCAGAGAAAGAGGTTAACGTAGGTCTGGCAGGGTCAGCACCAGGCTCACCCCCACTCGCCAACATGAGGCCCAGACCATTTGATGACCCGGGCCTCATTACCATACTCCAGGCTCAATTCCCACCCGAACCTGGCGGGAATGGCAGATGGAAAAAAACATTATAGGTTATAGCATCTGTATTACCTCCTCTTCCCTCCCCTCAAAAAAGACATTCCAATAAAGTTCAAGCCATTTGATATACACTATTAAACATTATTTAAGTTTGAAACATGCTACTGAACGTCCACTAATCAATTAGGAATTTCCTTTCTTTTCAATCCCTTGCTGTCCTTTGTATTCAACGTTATTTCAGTGGATCATTAAAGAAGTTCTGAGCCACTGGGGAGCATTGGATATTTATAATTGTTCAGCTGATTATAGCTGAGCCGCACAGATCAGAAAGATCGCAGGCTCGATCCCTGATATGTACTGCGTTAGATGATCTTGGCCAGAGGCGTTTCACAATTGGCCTTTGGGCCCTAGAAAGAGAAAGGGTGTCCGCTTTAGACTGCTATCCAGAAGTCCCTACTGGAAGTGTGTGGATATGAGTACAGAATCGAACATGGCTGCGATGCCCCATGATCTAATCATTTGCAAACACTCACTGTCTAGGCTCACAAATGAAGAATGCCCACTTGGGCAAGGTATCAGAGGGCACCTGGAACCCATGGACCTGTACTGCACGAAGAAGCCGATATGCTTCAGGAAAAGGTGAAGAAGACAGCAGGAAATTGGCAGAAAAAGGAAGAAGAAAAACATTAAAGAAGGAACTTGGTGCATTGGGATAACCCATCTTGATGCCACATGCCATGTAATATGCCTGGTTCCCCCAAGGACCCAATGTTTACAGTTCACCTTAGTTGTTGTTCAGCTTTATTTTTCCACCTTGGATCTTTTGGTAAATAGGATAAATAGATCTTTTTTCTAATTACTTTTCAATATATGTAGGCAACCAGATGTTTTAGAGCCCAGTCGGTCTGTTTAGATTATAGTCCAGATGGATAATAATCCAAAAATAACAAGATAGTAATCTAAAGTAGCACATTTGAAGTCATGTTGAAACAAACATTAATGAGCAGGGGAACAAGATGCAAATAATGGCTCTGCTGGGATTTCAAGCCACTTGGAGCACCTGCTTTACTGGATTCTTTTTAGCTTTACTGCTGCTGTCGAGATCAAGATCAAAGGAACCTATTAAAAGAACAAGAAGTTTTTAATTTCATTATATAAAAGGAGCCTGTCCTGAGTTCACTAATAAGAATTATATTTTATAGAAAGATCTTCGAAACAACAAAAAGCACAAGATACAGCAGTACAAACAACAGTAATATAACATTTAACAAAATACTACATTTACAGCACAGGCAATGAAAATGTCTAGGGGTTTTACCATCATGAGTAGGTATGTAGTAATACCCATCATTGATCCGAGCAAGAGCCCAAAAAAACAAGGCAGTTCTCTCCAAATATCAATGTGGACATCAGCTCTGGCACCAAACGAACATATCAATGACCTGAAACAGGGCAGGAATAAAATTAAAAACCGTGGGAATCCAAGATAGAACTCGGGACTGGATAAGCAGTTGGATTTTTAAAAAATAGAAACAGAGACAACTTGTGAAAAGATGTAGGGGGGAGGGGTATTAACTGTCAATGGGTCAAATGTAAAGTACTGCGTATTGGGGACAGATGAGCAACACAGTTATTGTTTGTGGAAGTTTGTGGAATTAGCACAGGGAGATTTTGAAAGGGGCCTGGGAGTAGTACGTAGTTTTGAGACAATGTGGAATAGCAATTTAAAAAAAATAAAATATTGGGATACACAGATAGAACAGCGGAGTCTACACTGATGGAGATCAGGCTTAGACCTTATAATGCACTGGGTGGTCCACACTTGGAATACTGTGTGCTGTTTTCATTGATATAATCAAAAGGAGAATTGAGCAAGGTGCAAAGAGCAAGAATCACCCCAAGTGTAAATGGATGAGCTATAAGAAAAGATTAGAGAAGCTTAAATTCTACAGTCTAGAGAAGGTCACAGCACATATAAAGTATTAAATGGTAGGGATAAGGTGAACCCAGAATATTATTTCAAGGTATGTCAGGCCAGTAGAGGGTGTAAATTTAAATTAATGAAAGCAAACTTAAAACAAATGTATTCAAAAATGTTCTCAAAAAAATTCTTCAAAGCGTGATAAATTTTGGCGTAATCTGCCAGGTAAGACAGTCGACTCAAAGACATTAATAACATTTCAAAATCCAGACGGATGCTCAGGCAAGTAAGTTGGAGTGCTACAGGGGTGATCTTCAATGGGTCAGATGGAATTCTCTTGCTCTTCATTGTTCTTCTATGCTCTTTCAAAGAAAAATGTATAATACATCGCTAAAGAAGTGCAGAGCTGTCCCCAACAGAAGGGCCTACTATCTAAAAGGAAAGAAAAGGGGAAGACTGGATGACTTTTGGTCATGTTGAATTCAATGCTGAACTTGTGACTGACGTGCATTGATTGAGCTTCTAGTCCTTTGTGACTTACTGCTCTGTCTAAGAATCAAAAATACCTAGGGACAGATAATGCTCTGCTTGGGAGAGAGGAATCAGAATATCTCTCACTTTGCCATCATATAAGTATTGTGGAACAGAACCAGGTTATAACAAAATCAAATCAAGAGCTATCTAACCTGGTACTGATACTGTATGTGGGTCAATGGCAGAAGCCAGAAATTTCTGTAAAAATATTATCCTTAGGACAAAGTTTAGTGGTTTGTGTGTTTAGTAATTTTCTGCATTGCCCTCTCCCCATTGAATGTTAAACAACAGAGGTTACTTTGAGTGTTTATGCCAATATTTTAATGTCTAGCTTTGATGTTTCTTTAACTTACAACACCAGTATGGTGTTACACTAACACAACTCATCAATCGTCCAGTGGCAGAAACCTGTAGATGCTCTTCTGAATGTCTGTGCCTAGTTGTGATTTAGTGGGGTGCAGTAGCAAACTTGACATCACAAATTGCAAACCAGTCACACACATAAAAATACATTTTATAAAAAAACTGGTGAAACTGTAATGTTTATTTGAGCAAAGTATAAGCTTAGTTGCATGAAAAAGGATTGAATCTTTCACAGGAAAACTGGATTAACAGTACTCCAGAAAAAAGCATTGATCAGTGCACTGTGATACGATCTGTATGGGAAACCTGGAACAAACTAAAGATGCAGCAACTAAAAAGTCGAGTCAAGTCCCAAAGAAGTGAATATTTTTCTCTTTCTTCCCTCCTTTAAGTTCCCATTAGTGATACCTATTGCCATCCTTCCTCTTTTAGCTGAGAAGGGTTCCCATTCTGGCCTGTGGATGTCATCAATGACTGCTGCTCCATAATCAGCTAACGGGAGTCGCTTGTCTGCAAAGCACTCTTGCTGTAATTTTCTTTTTCTCTACTCCTTCTCTCAAAAAGAAATCCGCAGCAGCCTGACTTGAGAAGTTATAAAACATAGCCATTAAAGGTGTCTTACTTCACACATCAGAAGATGCTGGGATGTGGTTTGAAAATCAATGCTGAACTGCAACAGATACTAAGCAGGCTCCCCAATAAAAAATGGATTGAAATGCTAACAGGATGTGCAAGGTTAGAATATTTCTACTACACATACTCTACTGGAGTTTCAGTTTATTGCCTGTTATGATAAAATCTTCCAAAGACAAAATTTGCAATGTTATTGTTTTCTTTGATCAATGAAGTGCAAAGAGGCCTCAATAATCAGCAAAAACTTCATTATTACAAACTGCTAAATTGTCTCTCTCCTCTAACTACCAACAATGCTGATCCCACCCCAAACACAAATGCACAGGGGAAACAAAACAGTAATTTCACCTTCACCTCTAGAGAGCAGTTTAAAATATTATTTAAATCAGCAGACATGCCAGAAGCAGAGCTTGTGCTTTGCTTTGGCAACCATTTTGTGGACAGTACAGAAAACCTGCTAGAAAATTACAGGGGCCCATAACACATACCTGAACTCCCAGGACCACTGGTGCATTTTGGGTGCTGGCTTGTAGTGCATGAAGTGGTATAATAGGGTGTAGTGATGTGGATTTGTGTACCAGTCACAGACAAGCCAGATTCTCTGGAGTTTGGAAGAATGAGAGGTGATCTCATTGAAACGTATAACATTCTTAGAGGGCTCGACAGGATAGATGCGGAGAGGCTGTTTCCTCTGGCTGGAGAGTCTAGAACTAGGGGGCATAGTCTCAGGATAAGGCGTGGGCAATCTAGGACTGAGATGAGGAGGAATTTCTTCACTCAGAGGGTGGTGAGTATTTGGAATTCTCTACCCCAGAGGACTGTGAATGCTCAGTCATTCAGTCTATTCAGGACTCAGATCGATAGATTTTTGGACTCTAAGGGAAGCAAGGGATATGGGATCGGGCGAGAAAGTGGAGTTGAGGTCAAAGATCAGCCATGATCCTATTGAATGGCGGAGCAGGCTTGTGGGGCCACATGGCCTACTCCTGCTCCTATTTCTTATGTTTTTAAAGCCTCCTTAAGCTTCCAGATTCCATGCAAAAATATTTTAAAAAGCATATAGCACTGTAATGCAGTACTTGTGTTGGTGTTGCTTTTTTTTTCCCTTCGACACCCATTTGGAATGAAGGAAAGGGAAGCTCTCCGGAAGCAGGCACTCCAAGAGCTTTGGATTTTTTTCATTGTTTCCGGTGCATTCGTAGTGCATTATTTGATTAGTTCCATATTTTGATTTTTCAATGTTTAATATTTATTTCAAAAAAATTCTAAAGGGCCAATTTGTTTTTTTTTACTCAACAAAAATCTGTTTTCAAAGTGTCTTAACTACAGTATTTTGTGGTATAGACAGTACAAGACTAAAGTAGGATGCCAAAGAGATCAGCAGGCCCAGATGATGGGGTAGATTTTCGTTTTCACCACCTGGGCAGTAGTCTGGCAGGGCAGATCACGTGCCCTTTATAGAACCCACCTGATTTTCATTCCATTGAAATCTTCCCTGTCACATTATTGCCCAAGCAGTGAAGAGGAAATCCACCCCCGATATGTGCAGACCCTGGTGTACTTATCTGACAATTACTGAGGACAACTGCCTCAGCTTCATTTGAGTCAGCAGGGTGCTAGTCGCAGAACTTTGCCATCTGAAGCAAGAACACCAGTATGCAAACTGCAACATAGGAACAGCGCTGCCCTCAACTGTTACTCTGGTGACTCACTGCTGGCTACCACTGCAATATCAGCTAATGGGTAACTGATAGATCAAATAGGGACACGATGCATTAATCAGCATGACCTGCACTGTCATCTTTTTCACTAAAAGGCAAGACACAGATGCCCAATTTCACTGCACTGCTGCATTTCCCAAAGTAGAAGAAGTCAATGGTGGCCATCATATGCCCAACCATGAAACCCATCCTGTCTGTTGGTGACCACATTTGTGTTAGTGGTTCAATGTGTGAATCCCTTGGAAGTTATGAGTTGGTCAGTTGCAGCATAAATGCGTGCCCTGCTGAAGTATGGATACGTGTGAGATGCAATGAAAAAGCTTTAAGGTTGAGTGAGGACTCGGCCTGGGCAAGTGGTACACATGGGACAGGTTGAAAAGTAACATTTTGTGTCTTTCAATCTTGCATCATCAACTTGGTTCACCTCATGCAATAGCAGATCCCCATCACCAGTCATTAAACAGAATCGAGACCTATGCTGTTCCACCACTTGTCCACCCTCACCTTCATTTGGTTTGGCCAGCCATTTCTTTGTTCCCTCTGCCCCTTTTTTTTTGCCCTTCTCCCCCCAGCAGCCTTTAGGAAAGCTGACAATGTTGGAAACAAATATTTCCAGCCTTTCTATGTGTTGGAAGATTTTTTTTCTCCCTCTTTATGGTCACTTAACTTTAAGTGGACGCAACCTTTTAATTTTTTTCCATCAGATCTCAACGTGGTCAGGTCGTGCACCATAATGCAGCCCCTCTATCACATGCTCCCGTCATGCACTGAGCACTAGCAACCGACAGAAATTATTTAAATTAGTTGACCTTTGAACTGCTGGCATGGCCTGTGCCCAATGCACAGTGGCCCTGCTGTACCACGTTATCAGCCCCACAGTGATGTTGGAAAAGTCCCCAAATATTCCTGTGACATTCTTGTAGGACTTCTACCTCTATAAGCACAGAAGTCTGATATGATTTATTTTTTTTAATTCAATACGTATTCCTCTATGGTACATTACACAAAACTGGAATCATTCATTCTGCTTTTATCTGACATTCACACTGGCAATCCCAACTCCATTGTACCAGGGAAGGCAGAGGAACTAAATAGCATGTTTTGCCTTAAAGCCTTTGGTCATAGCAATGGTGGGGACAAATGTAGATCTGTATCGTCAACTGCTCTCCTCATTGAAATCTCTACCTCCCCATCACAAACTTCTGATAATCCAGGGCCTTTCTATCTTTTTCATTGCATTCAAAACTCTCATAGATGGCCATCTCTTCAGTAATGCTACTGATCTGCTTCCCAAATTCTTTCCCCTCCTGCTCAATGTCCATCTCTCCTTCTGATAAATGTCATAGATGTTCTTTTATGCGAGGAGCGCAATATAAATGCAAGTTATTGTCGTTTGGATAGAATATTCACTTGCAATACCAAAAATGCAACCCCTGGGCTGTGGCCACACTGCTGTTACAAGAATTGTTTTCCTAGTTTTGACCGAAGTTTCAGATGAACAGCTTGAAATGCAGTAAGATTAAGAATTAAAAATAAAAATAAAATAAAAACGCTCTGCTTATCCTCACGGGTTTGCAATAATAAGCTCCAACTGTGCAAGAGCTGAACTAAAGAGTCAATTCATGGGCCACTTCAAATTGATGTCAGCAACCAAGACAATTTTTTTTAAATCACGAGCTGCTTTTCTTTTGTTGTAAGAGGTCAGGAACCTTTGGTGACTAATTGCACAAGAAATCCTATAGTGCAACCAGTGTATTGACCACCAACTACTTTTAATGATATCCTTTGTAGGGGCCCAGCACAGTGGATTATGTGGGAGCAGCAAATCTCAAAAAACTGGGCGGGTTGGAGCCCCTGCCTGCTGTGAACCTGCCTGCATTTCTTTGATTAATTTAAATGCAAGAAAACTGGCTGGGATCCTTTACAAAGCGCGCGCTACTGACCCACCCGATTCTCCGATATTTCGTGAGCCCAGTCAAGCAGGAAAGTCTCCCTTTATATCTCCAGGACTTCACCGTCTTGGAAGTCAAGTTGGCAGTACTGGTGGAGGTGTCAGTACACAGACTAAATATTGCATCACTATTAATCTCATCCACACTCTCCCTGGGCTTTTTCCTCTCCGTTTGCCAATAGTAGCACAGCCAAGGATCCCCGAAATGGATTTTTGGCAGCTTTCACCCGAGCTCTTAGTCAATAGAATCTAGAATTTGTTTTAAATCTCAGCCCGCTTCTTATATATAAAAAAACCACTTGAACATTGTTGATCAGAAAGGCGAGCGCACTGCCCGACGGTTGTGCCACGTCCCACCTATGTCTCAACACAACAAAGAATTTCGGACACAGCAAATTAGTTGCAAACTAGAGACAGCGTGTTCCAATTTATTTTGGCTCTCGCTCTGCAAACTTGGAATCTAAACCACGCAGCTGTTGTGTGTGCAGGCCGAGAATTAACAAGGACAGGACAGGGACCGTCTCCCCACCGAAAGGACAAGCTTAAAAATAAAACAACTTATCTAAATCAAAGAGTTTAAACTAAAGGCAGGGCTGAGTGCTGATTGTACGGTCACCGTACTTATTAGAAAATCCTATACATTGCTGGTATTTACATTAAGTAAGATTGTTCACATGACATTCATCAATAAATGCCCCTTTGAAGGATTTCTTCCATTGTTGCTAAAAAAAAAATTCCGGTGTCACAAAAGTGCCTTATTTTTCTTGGCATCATCTCTGCATTTTCCTAATTGTTCTGTATCCCAAATTGTCTCAAACTGATGTTGGCCATGATACAAATGCAAAGTCACACAAGAAAACAAAAGCTGTGCTTCCAATTCAGGCTGACCTTGATAAAAGCTGCTTCAACCGTGCACATACCCCAAACATGCGACTGGTCAGAACATTTTGGACAGCAGTTGTGTAAGAAATGATGGCTCTGGCAGGACGTCCCTGAAATGAGAACCTGAAGGATGCAAGCTTCTTTCTCAGTGCTTTTTAACTACACAGTACTGCTTCCTTTTCAGCTTTCCAGATACCCATTATATCCCGTAATGCACAAGATCCTGACAATACAATTAAATTTAGGTGCCAGTTCAACATTTAAAAATGATCCACCTTTTTAATCCAGGTTATATACTTGTCAATGAATTCATCAAATTCTCAAAATTTATCTCCAAAATATTGTTTGAGACAGTTTATTGAAGAAGTTGTTTCCCACAAAACCTAATACTTTGTCACGGCTGGTCTTTCATAAAGAAATAAACTTGTTTGTAAAAATGTAGCAAAGATTTAAAGGAGTCCTGTGTATCGGATTTCATCAAATCCTGTCAGTGTTTCAAAGTAAATAAATACAGCAGTCGTGTTTTATCAGAGCCAACCAAAACGTAGCGATTCAGTAACCAATAATAGGGCTGATTTTCTGAATGCACGCTCTAGACACAGAGCCTCACCCATTGGGTACAAATGTCAGAAAATCGGCTTTATATGTGGAACTATTAATATAATAGTATTATATAAATAATCCACATGCTTTCCGAGGACTGTTAGCATGTTTGACAAACACTGATATTCAAAAGCTTGATCCTGAAAGTTTGATTTTATAAAGCAGAAATGGGTAGAATAAAAAAAAATCTTTATTTCCAGTGTCTTCTGAATAAACTAACAAAAAAATTACATTTTATTAAATGACATAAACTCCACCATGATTAATGGTTATCTGGGAATGAATTACAGAGTTGTAACATAATTGAAGGCCTCAGATTAAGCCATAAATGGCTACAGTGAAGCCCGAGTGATTTATAACCTTCATTTAAACCCACAATTAGATTACAACCTTGAACACTCTCCTGGATGTTGTTTTAATAAAATAAAAGGTTTAATTTGTTTGATGGTGGTAGCTATATTCTGTTGGAAGATAGTTATTGTGTTGGTAGCACTTGTTAGTTTGCTCCATACCCTCCAAAGGGCATTAACAAGTTTGACTGCACTTGGGTTTCTTGGGATTTAGTCTATTCTCAGTAAGCTCATCAAGAATTGCAAAAACCTATTTGTGACATCTTCCTGTGAAGGCAAGAGGATAAATATCTGTCAGGAACTGAATTGAAGGATCTAACAATATGTAAAGATGGAAGTGGTCAATATTCTATAGAGCATGATGTTTCCCAAGATTCTGGGCCCTCTGCTGATGCAAGTGTCTTGCTACAGAAAGCAACTAGTCAGGAATCAATAATGTAAGTTTAAAGTTGAATAGATATTCTGGAGTTAATGGATTTTTAAAAAATATAAATCTGCTGCTTCAAAAATTTGTTTGCTAAGTGCCTTTTACAATAATAAAAATCAAGACTTGAGCTCCTTGAGTGTCAGCTGTAGCACGATATTTTCGAGTGCATTCCGGGTGAGGCTTCCTGCCTGGTCCATTACAACAAGTGCCACACCATCAGTTCCCGGGAGATTCAGACCGCCGTGCGCCTGCTGCTGCCCGGGGAGCTGGCCAAGCCCACGCCGTGTCGGAAGAGACAAAGGCTGTGACCAAGTATACCAACTCCAAGTAAAACTCCACAATATACTGTAAAACATACCACTCGTACGGACTGTATCAGTGACTCTGTGCCATACTATGGCTATAGCTAAAACATACAGTACTCCAGCTCACCTCAATGCTTTCCACTGTCCTAGAACATACAATCAAAGAACCACATTTCTTTACAGCAGCAGATCAGATTTTTTAAAATTCTCCTCGAGTCATTTTGCTACCTTTCTCGCACGATGGTGTCAATTTGGCACAGTAAGTAGCACTGTCTTCTCTGAGTCAAAGTTTGCGGATTCAAGCTTCCCTCCAGGCTTTGAACGCATATGAGCGGAATTTGCAAATTACCATTCTAGCACAAAGTACATATCAGAAATCGGGATGGACTGACCATCCACAATGGATGGAAAATCATGCAGGAGGCTTGACTGCCTTGCCTGAATATGTGCTCCAAACACGCAAAGTTGAGCACCCAAATTACTAGGCTGACACTTCATGAGGTTCTGAGGCAGTGCTGCATTGTTGAATATACGGGTCTTCGGTAAACTCGGGCTCTGTCACTTAGTTACAGTGATTCAGATGGATGTTAAGTGGTGCAACTTGAAGAAGGGTAGGGACTTGTCTCAGTAATCTGACCAACATTATTCACCCAACCAAAAAAAAATTAACCAGTCAGTCATTCATATCATTGATGTTTGTGGGACCTTGTCGTGTGCAAAATGACTGATCTGTTGGCCTACACGACAACATTTCAAAGTAATTCATTATGTGTGAAGCACATTTGGATGTTTCTGAGCGACGCAATAAGGCGCTATATAAATGCAAGTTTCTTTCTACTGGTAAGGAAGTGCCTTACATTTGTTCTTACATTCATTAAGATTTTACTCTAATTTCCAGTAACAAAGCCAAAAATTTTGGGTAAAGTTTCCATGACAAACCACTAGCCTCATTTATGGTATCAATCAGATTACTGTCTTAAGAGCTCCCTCCCTGCTTAGGATAGGCATTTTAATTGAGCAAATGAATTTATACCACCAGAAAAACAGATTCATTAAAGTTTCACATAATCATGATTGCTATATCATCATACCACTTTTAACGTAAGATTAAATTCTACCTCCTTTGAACATACAACATGAACATCAAATTACATGACTTGACATCTTTGAACACATTACAAATGAAATAGATAGAACTCGCAATGATATAGTTTCTTATCTATATAAATGATCTGGATTCAGTAATCATCAATAATGAACCTGCATTTACAGAGTGCCTTTCATGCCCTCAGGACATCGGCACGCACTTTACAGCCAATGAATTACTTTTGAAGTGTAGTCATTGTTATTTTGTTGGCCAATTTGAGCATAGCAAGATCCCACAAACAGCATTGAGATGAATGGCTAGTTAATCTGTTTTTGGTAATGTTGGTTGAGGAATAAATGTTGGCCAGGGCACCACCATTGCTCTTCTTCAAATAGTGCCATGGGATCTTCTACATCCACCTAAACAAGCAGATCGAGCCTCTGTTTAATGTCTCAGTCATAGTAGATTATGTGCTCAAATCCTGGAGTGGAGCTTGAACCCTTAACCTTCTGACTCAGAGGCACGAGTGCAACTACTGAGCCAAGGCTGATGCACTATTTAAAATTAATTATCTAATTGGGCAGACTTGGCAAACAGAATTTAATACCAACAAATATTAAGTATTACACATTGGGTACAAAAAAAAGTGACAAGGAAAGGAAAAGAATGAATACAGGAAGACTTAGAAAGAGAGCTGGGAGGAACAGTAGACTTGTCACTTTCAATATTGACATTATGTGGAGATGCAATTAAAAAGCAAATAGGGTGTTGTGATACATAGCCAGAACAATTGAATATAAAGATGTTATGCTGAGGTTCTATAAAGGACTGATCAGACCACAACCACAGCTCTGGGACATTAATGGATTAGAAAGGATGCAGAGAGGAGCAAGGAGAATGAACTCCAATGTAAAGGGGATGAGTTATGAGTTTGGGTTAGAGAAACTTAAGCTGTACAGCAGCCTATAGAGAAGAGAGTTAAGAGAGAACCTATTGAAATATATAAAGTATTAAATGGTATACCCAAGGTATAACAAGAGGCCACAAATTTAAATGAGTGAAAAGTAAATTTGAAACAAATATTTGGAAAACAAATCCTACTCAAAGGGTGATAAACATTTGGGATAACTTACCAGGTAAAGTAAGAGAATCAAAGACATTAGGGGATTCAAAATGCAGTTGAAGACTAAAGTGAGAAAGCTGACAAACTGGAGTGGCTAGCTTTGAGAGGCCTTTTCTAGTCCTTGACCTTTTCATGTGTTTTTCTATCTAATGAATCGTTCGGCATATTTGACGGAAGGATCTAGTTTTATGAAACTTCACAATTTAATTCCTTTAACTTTCATCATGTAACAACAAACTGCTGTCAAAATCTGTTATTATTAACTTCTGGGGACCAGCAACATGTTCTTATCAAGGTTTCAGACTTACTGCTGATTATAGTCAAGCTTCATCTTGGGGCCTAGGACAAAATCTGATATAATGGGAGGTCTATGAAAAAACATTTACTAATATATTGTAAAAAAAATATGAACATATCTCCTATAAAAAAATGATGTCCTGTTACTATCTGCTAAAGGAACAGAAACTCATGCTGACTTATTTCATCAGCTGGATAAGGTTTTGCTGCACCAGCCCTAAAAGGTTAACACTTCACTTCATGTCTGACTGGCCTCTGTCTGATCTACAGGAAATGTCAGAGGAAGTGTTTCTGGAAGGAAGAGTCCTGCCTTCATTTTACTGCATCAACACTGCTGAGATAGCAGACACACTACCTTCCATTAAACAAAACACAGAAAGTTAGTGCAGCTCCACACACCCAGCATTAACTGAAAAAAATAGCACTGGCCCTCAATAAAACAATATTTTTTCTGTTCGCCTGTTGTACACTTAGAATTCTAACATGTAATTTGCTTTCAGCAATAATTCCTAAAGTAAAACCTGTCTGAAGCCTGCCATCAAATGGTATCTTTCAGGCCAGCTGGCAAAGACCTTGTTGCAGACTTTCACTTTATTTGCAACTGGAAACGCCTTTTTCATATCACCACTGACAGCGTAGTATCAACAGCATAATGCTCTGCTAATAGAATTAAATGAAACCACTTTAAAAAGGTTTTAAGCTGTTTTAATGCTTATACTCACTGATCAAGGACTAAAATACCTTTTAAGGTTGATCTGACCATTATATACTGATCAATAACTTGCTTGGTGACTTCATAAACGGTGCGCAACAGTGAATTAATTGGCAATGAATTTGTTGCAGATAATGAACATATACTCAAATAAGCTGTCGGCTTTTGTCAAAGAGATTTTACATATTTCTGCGATACACTATGAGAAAGATACTACTTTCCTTTACCTCTTTCCCATATCCATCTTATGTCTCTGGCCCTGCCAGTCTCTACACATTTCTACTATGCTGCCTCCTTGTCAATGCAAGGAGGTTCATTTAAGCAGTGTTTCCACCAGGAGGTTTGTCTCCTTCTGCCAGGTCAGGTTGGCAGTCTCGTGAAAGTCATCCTTAGGGGATATGATAGCTCAACTAATTGGGATTTGAACTCAGTTTCCTAGTGAGAAATCCAACGCTGGCACTGGTTCACCTGGCAGTTGCTACTTGGGGAAACTTAAAAATAAGTCAAGATGATGGCAGAGTAGTGCACCAGTGGTGTGGTCTGGTGTGATGTGGGTTTCAGGCTGCAATCTTGCACATGCTGAATTCTGAATTCCAGCTCTGGCATCATCAGGAGCTGCTGAGTGAAGGCCAATAATTTCCTCATGGGAAGAGAGGAAAAGTCAGAGGGAGAATCATCACAGCTGCTCTTGAGCAGTTGGCCAGTTTCAAAGTAGCATTGGTAGAGGTCCGACAGGAGGTTATCTGCCTACCACCTTGGCTGGGAATGGTACAAGGCAGATCAGGGTATGAGAAATAGGAGGAGGAGGAAATACCTTAAAAACAGCCCATTATCACCAAATCAGAAGAAAAATAATGCAAAAAAAATTGTAACAACATAAAACTTCTTGAAATGAGTAAGACATATTATGCCAAGGATTAAACTAACAGTTTCTAATGGCATGAGCTCAGTCTTGAGGCAGACAAGCAGCCTGAGGTGAGTTTGTAATGTGCTCCTGTAGCAGAGTTCTGCATTATAATCTAAAACCAGTCAGGTCACGTGGTCACTTCCATTAACAGTCCTGGTACTAAGCAAAAAAACAGAAATGATGGTGAACCTTTGACCTGCTGAATAATTGAAGAATTTATAGTGCAGTTTTTTTATTTGGTGGATACTAATAAAACACGTTAATAATAAAGCTGATCTGCAATGTGTAGACAAAATATCCTTCTGCATGGATCCCCAAATCATTATTAAATGGAAATAAAGCTCACACAGCTACCCTCCATTATAAACATGTTCATGGACTAGTCTGAACAGATATCTCCATAGCCTTATATACAGACTAAAGCAAGAATTTTCAAATCCCACATTTCTTTAACAAAGGAGGATCTGATTGCAACGTGGATGAATAAAGTAGTAACACACATTCACATTTAGTATTATTGCAGTGTGGAAGATAGGCCAGCTACATATACTGTACCAGGGGAATAAAGAATATGGAATTTCACCCATTGGGCAGCATCCTTCAACCTGTCTGGTACAGTATACAAACATGCATGTCCTCACAATTCACTCTGACTAATGTGTATTTTTGAAAGGCATCTTTTATGTGATTCGTTGTTTTTCTGGTGTTAGCTTCTAATTGAAACACAGTCAGGTTCAGAAACGATGAAGACAGACCGTGTGAAGTCCGTGATATGGACCGTCTCATGAGAATATCCCTGGCCAAGTGTGAAAAAGTAGCATTCAGTCAGAAAACCACATTCACAGCAGAATACAATAAAACACACAGCTCCTGCAGGCCTGCTGAATGATAACCAGTTTTTAAAAATGTTTTACATTTACCTGCAAACAGACTGATCTGTTTACACAAGGTTCAAGCTGCCACTAGCCAAGCAGTGAAATACTGTGGCAAATTCTGAATGGATAAATATCAATTTCTGTTTTATGCACATTGCTTGCTTAACTGACCCAAGGAGCAGTGCAGGTGGAAGTGTTTTGGGGAGGGGGGGGGAGGGAGGGGAGGGGTGTCTGGCATCCCTCCCCATCCCACCATAATTTGACTACTAAAGGTCTTTTCTGTTCCTCTAAAGTATGTACAGCATGCTATTATTGGTAAAACTAATAGTGAAAATGACTGTAGATGGCAGAATCGTTGCTACGTTTTTCTAGCACTGGGTTAAGGAATGAATGAGATTACAAATGCAGAAACTGAACTTTGCCGTTTTGCTCAGTTGACCTGTGTAATAAATGGTTTTAGCAAGGTTTGCAATCTCACTACTACTGAATAAATTTTAATCCTGATTTTCCCCTCCAACAGATGCCTTGAATGCTTCAAACATCCAGCAGGTCAGCCAATTCAAGTCACAAACTTTTCCACGGCCAATATCACTCCACAATCAGCTGACACAAGTGGTGCTTATAGCAAGACAAGACAGACAGTGTCAGCCCTTCCCTCCCCGGAGGTGAAGGTTAGTATCTAGGCAAGAACAAATTAAATTTATTCAAACAGCAACAGGCAGATTTAAGTAGCATGCAGTCTTGAACATAAGCTCCATATGGTTTAAAAACATGCGCTAATGTATGTGTGTGTCTAACATCATTCTTACTGCTGGACAAACCCCACAAAAAAAATACTTTCAAAGATCAGCTATAATGGACTTTGTAGGAACCAGACTGATTAAATCCATAACTTCAAACAAACTTATCAGAACCACTAGAGTCTCATTCAGAATTTTAACATTAATTTATTATAGTTTTTAATTTATTCAGCAGTTGCCACAAATAGATTTTTGTCTATATTCAGCACTTTTTTTATATCAACTTTGGGTTCCTCATTTTTTGTCTTTTTATTCCCTACTTTAACACTGCTCCTTCCACCAGTGCCCATGTCCAGAAGAAGAGGACAACAGTTCATTGCAATTTCCAGTATTAATGGGTATTCAGAGACTGGATGATCCATATGTGCCTTTCTCTGCTAAAGTCACTTGTTTATATTAATGCTCTTCTTTTATGTGTGACATCCGTAAGCTGCTAACAACATGGTAACACTTTTGAAACACAAATGAAACCTTTCTAGAAAACATTATTACTATATAATTAACATAGATCATTTTAAAAGTTTGTGTTGCATTTATCTTTTGAAACACTGCCAATAATATCTGCTGGACAACAGCCAAGGGCAAAGTTACCAACAGAGAATAGATCAAGTGGGTGATGTGTCAGTTTTTCATTACATTGGAAAATACCATCTAGTAGCAAAGCTCAGAGATGGTATAACATTGTTGGTAGACTGGCTTGGGTCAAAGCCAATGTTGTAAGCCTGAAACTGGAAAGGTTTGTGGCTTATATGTAAATTGGTGCTGGGTCTATGTTGAATAGAACTTCCTCCCACTTTAATGTAGCTCAAAATGAATTCCACCAACCACTATTGTGGTATTTTCCTATCCATTTTCAGTCAGATTGGTAGGGACACATCACAGAGATAGAGCACCCCCAACTGGGCCATCACTTCATCAACTTTGCTGTACAATGCTATTAGGTCCAGGATTACGAAACCAAGAGCGTCCAGATTAACATTCAATATAATAGTCAAAGTGGAAAAATGTTGTTGTTATAATGATGATTTTGCAAAAATCACAAATGTAAGTACAGATGAGGGAGTCCATTTAGCTCACCCTTTGATAGAAACCTACAATCCTCGCATCATACTATCTCAGTACCTCTTGAATTACTTCAAAGTTTTTACCTCCACTAAATTACCTAGAAAACCATTCCAGGTATTGATCCCTCTTTGCAATGAATAATCTCCCCATGATGTTCACCACATAATACTAAGGGATCTCCACAACTTTCCTCATGGCAAGTCAAAGAATACACTGTTTTAAAACAACAAGTGTTATATTGTGAAATGCATAATTATTATATAATGAGAGAAGTGCTTATCTTATGATAGCTATTTCCCAATAGGTATAAAGGGACTGTTCTGAGGAAAGCTGTCTGCTGCTCAGATAACCATGTGTTTAATCTGGCCTGTCCCTTAAGGCATTATAAGTACAGTATTTCACAGTTGGATTGGTATAAGATGAAAGAAGGCATGCCAGGGAGATCAGCAGACGCCATGGTTGGATCACTAATCCCTGCTATTATGCCACTAACCATGTCTGGGCCGTGGCATACCTACCTGGCAACGATGGTGAGAAATGGGTTTTGCCTCTCAGAGTCAGCATCAAGCAAGTTACAGATCTGTGCCATCTGCTACAAGACCCCCTTCAGCCAATTTGTACCATAGAGACAACAGTAGCATTGCTCCCACAACTTTGTCTCCCGCTCCATCCAGGCTAAAAATTATCTGCGTATCAGCCAATGTTCTGCCCACATATCTATTAAACGGGTAACATAGTGTTAGTTTGGTTCAGGTGGTACTACTCTCTCCTTGGAATCAGAAGGTTGTGGGTTCAAGCCCCAATCCAGGACTTGAGCATTAAACTAGGCTGAAGCTTTAGTGCAGTACTAAAGTAGTGCTACATTTTCAGAGATGTCATCTTTTGGATGAAATGTTAAATTGAGACCCCAGCTGCCTGTTGAGGGGGGCTTTGAATAGTGCCATGGAATCTTCTAAGAGCAGGGATTTTTACTGGTGTCCCAGCCACCATTCCTCCCTCAACCAACAGCACTAAGAACAGACTAACTAGTCATTGCTCTCACTTGCTGTTTGTAAGATCTTGTGTGTGCAAACTGGCTACCATTTTTATCCATTAAACAGAAACTGCACTTCAAAATTTATTGAGTGGATATGAAACAGGCTGAGATGTGATAATACATTATATAAATGCAAGTTCTTTTTTCTTTCTTTATGCAGTCAGCACTTACATCTCCTTTCTCACTGAATAGCAACAAGAGCATGACACGACTGCCCAATGTCAATCCATTGCTGTGTTTCCTGAAGCACAGAGGGTCATTGATAGCAGCCATTTTGTACACCCACAGGCCATCCTCTGTGTCAGTAAGTGACCATTCATCATGCAGGATGAATTTGGGCCATTTACCTGGTATATGGTACAGTTGGGTCATCTTATCTTGGCAGCTTTCTGTGGTGTACCATCATCTTCGACATCTGTTGCCAAGGCATATGGGGGCTGTATAGAGCATTTACCCTTGGCAACCACACCTGCCAGGCACGCTGCACTACTTTATGGTGACCTGGAGTGCCAAAGAGGGTAATCCACCTCACACCCACCTCATGCACTATCACCTCCGCTTTGCTACCCATCAAATACGGGGTTCAGGTGCTGTGTCACTGCCCCCCCACCCCATCAGTAGTTTACAGATTCCGTTTCCTGCCTCCACACTTATTTTGTCAATCACTGGTTTTTGGGTGCTACTTTCTTCACCCTGTTAATGGCTGCTACGTAATTCGGGCTGAACTCAGAAAATCTCAGGAGTTCAAGCCGGCAGGATGTCAACAAGTATTACCCTGCTCCTTTAGCACTGGCATCAGAAAATTTACCCTCATGTGATGTGGTGCACTAGAAAAGCTTTGAAAAAGTTCCTGATGGAAGACAGCTGCAAAGATAAAAGCTTTGGGAATTCAAAGTAAAACCTTGAATTCAATAATCAATTGGCAGAAGCAAAGAATGCAGTTACTACTTGTTAGGGGAATAATCTCAGGGTAAGGGGGAAGTACTGAGTTAAGTGTCCCAGGGATCAGTATTGGGGCCTGCACTATTTCTAATCTATATCAATTACTTGAATTCAGAAGTTCAGTAAAATTGGTTACATTTGCTAATACTACTAAACTGGGGGAGAGTGGATAGTCTGAGGCCTTCAGAAATATGTAAATGGTGCAACAGTGGCAGATGAAATTTAATACAGACAGTGTAAGGCCCTGAATACAGCAAGGAAATATCAATTCCAAAAGTACTCTGTGGATGGCGTAGAACTAATTAAAGATGAAAGTGGGAGAAAGCTGGGGGTAATAGTAGATTTGGAATTTATAATGCCAAATAACTCTGGAGCAGCATTAAACAAAGTGAATTGAATGCTGAACTATATTGCTAAACAGTATGATGTAAGTCAGAGGGATGTCTTGCTGAAAATGTACAGTGATCTAGTTAGACTGCACTTTGAGTCTGTCTTCAAGTCTGGTTAATAAGACAGAAGAAAGATATTCCAGTCTTTATTATGGGTAGAAAAGAGCCATGAGGACAATGCCTAGCATCTGAGGATTGAGTAATGAGCAAAGACTGGAGAAATTTGGGTTGCTCAGCCTTGAACAGAGGCAGCTGAGCAGCGACTTTATAAAAAAGTATAAAAAATACTAATCAGTATAGAAAAAGGTAAATCTGGGACACTACTTCAAGGTATGCCATGGCAGTAGAACAAGTGACACAGGCTAAAGCTGGTGCACGGTCAATAAAGGACCAATTTGCTCAGTCTTCCAGCTAAAGGATGATGCATGAATGGATGTGTCTATGACAAAGAGGGTGAAGGATGAAAACTGTTTAAAAATACAAATTACAAAATTTAACAAGTAACAGAAATTTTCCTCTAAATTCCATGATGGAGGAGTTGAGACAATAGATGGATGTGCTTCCATGGACTTAATGGCCTCATCCTACATTAAGTTCTAAATAAAAATTTTCAAACGATGGAAGCCTTACCAAAAAGCAGTTTTCATAAAAATTAATGAATAATGGAGAACCAGGATGCTTGGAAGTCAGTGTGTGCGTAAAATCAGAAGACTGTAGCGATATTTGTTTATAATTTGCAAAGATAGTCTGATTAACCCCACTGAAGTAATCCAGTAGTTTCCTGTGTTCTTTGTGTTCTAATTAGTAAATCGTTCATCCAGATTCTATAACCAACAGACCTTGCAAGTACATCTTAGAGCCAAATTCCGATTCCAGAAAAAATGGCTCCAAGGCCATGTTACATGCATGATTTCTATTTTCACAGGTAGTGTTATGGGAATGGGTGGGTAGGGAATATTCAGTGCAGCAGCTCTCAAAAAGATGCTGCTCCTTTCTTTGGATGCTATGCATCCAGCGCAAGTGTCAGAACTGACTCTCTCAAGGATGTACTGCTGGAAAAGGTGTAGCAGAGGAAGGTCTCCATTTGTGGGACTAAGGGGAACCCTCCTATCCAAGCAATGGAGGAGTTAGCTAGAAATGTGAATGCTGTCTCCCATGACTATTGGCAGAGGGAGAGATGAGGAAGAAGTTGTCTGGCCTAAGGAAGAGTGCCAAGGTATGGTTGACTAAAATGTGCCAACTCAAATGAAATGAATACTTGTACTCTGCTTGTGACATGCACAGAGCGCACATGGTGCCGCATCAGCAATGCAGCATAGCAAGTAATGGTTCAATCTCTCACAGCTTGCACCCCCAAACAACCTGGGGGCTGCCAAAGGGAAATGTTTTCTTTGCCTCTTACAGATCTTGTATGCATTGTCACCAATTCTGCAGGGAAGCACTTTCCCAGTACTGAACTCCCATGTGTATGTTCTGTAGGACAGTACCTCCCCAGTACTGAGCTCACCTGTGCATTTTCTATAGGACATCACCTCCCCAGTACTGAGCCCTCCTATGTATACACTCTTGTTTCATTTGCAAATATTGGCTATGCTGCAGTCGCTTTTAAGTTGACAGATTTTCACTACATATCAAAAAGTCCTTTAAGTCATCCTGTTTTCAGCTGACAGAAAAGGGCTATTGAAGGCTCCCAAAATGTGCTTGCAAGCATTGAAATACTTTGTTACTACTATATGGATGTGTTCACCTGTGCTGCACACTTTGCGGCAAATTGTTTATCCTATGAGAAGCTGATGTGAGGGTATTTAGCTGGTATTTTAATCACAATGTATATACGTCAGTATAGGAAGAACATTCATTTATCTGCTGGATGTAAACACACTCAGAATTCCCATTTGTAATATTCTGCACTCCTAGTAAGATAAAGAACTTTCATTTGTATAGCGCCTTTCACATCCTCAGGATGTCCCAAAGCACTTTACAGCCAATTAAGTACTTCAGACGTGTACTCACCTTTGTACTGTAGGGAACACAGCAGTCAATTTGCACACATGATGTGGAGATGCCGGTGATGGACTGGGGTTGACAATTGTAAACAATTTTACAACACCAAGTTATAGTCCAGCAATTTTATTTGAAATTCACAAGCTTTCACATTCACCTGAGGAAGGAGGAAGCCTCCGAAAGCTTGTGAATTTCAAATAAAATTGCTGGACTATAACTTGGTGTTGTAAAATTGTTTACAATTTGCACACAGCAAGACCTCACAAACAGCAATGAAATAAATGACCAGATCATCTGTTTTTAGATATTGGTTGAGGGATAAATGTTAGCCAGGACACCAGAAGAATGCCCCTGCTCTTCTTTGAATAGTGCCATGGGTTCAGTTACATGCACCTGAGAGGGCAGACAAGGTCTCGGTTTAACTTCTCATTCGAAAGATAGTGCAGCTCTTGCTCAGTACTACACTGAAGTGCCAGGCATGATTATGAGCTCAAGTCTCTGGAGTGGGACTTAAACCGTCTAACTCAGAGGCGAGAGTGCTATCACAGAGCCAAGCTGACAACTTGAAAGGCCTGATTAATGCAGTGCTGCTTGTCTATGTGAAGTACTGCACTGCAGAAATATGAGGAATTGAAAAGGATGGAAGAATGCTGAAGAATGTCTCAGTGGAATAAAATTATAGTGTATTAGCTGGTTTAACGCTAATAAATGTGCTACTACTAACTTGCTTTTTAAGCCTAGGAATCATAATTGGCAAATTAGAGGATGAGCATTTAACACATTCATATGACAATCTTTTGTCTGCTATTTTAAACATTAAACCATTAATTTAAAATAGTACCTGCCCACTCTAAAACAGCAAACTAAATGTTCATTCTTTAATATCGGAAACTGTAATTTCTAGGTGTGAAAATACATCTTTCTTCTGAAATGAAGAATAGAAGTCTAGAAAAGGTAAGAGTTAATCCAAAAAGATAGGACAGGGTTAAAATTCCACCTTGTTTGATATTAGGGAATTCTTAAAAAGACAGGACTTCTGTAGTACCTGGGCAACAGATGATCAAAACAGGGACCTACACATTGAATGCCTAAAAGTGTCTTATAAATAAGATTAAAAACAAAGCTCAAATTCCCAGTTTCCTTTGCCTTACTTTGATGTTCAGGTATAGGGAGAGGCAGTTTTACTTCAAGTTTTTCAGACAAACACTAAAGGAGACTTCGCACAGAGAATGAGATAAGAAGGCTGGGAAAAGATCCAGAAGAGAAGCATATCATTGCAGAATGTCTGTGCAAGAGAAACTAGAAAAAGTAGAGAAGTCAATTCAGTTCAGAGATAAGTCTAGCAATATTGTGACCAGTTAATCCAGTAATATACCTTAATTTATAAGAAAGAGTGCAAATTTATAAGTACCTGCACAGGATAAGATTGAAGAAACAGAGAAAACACCTAATCAATCAGAACGAGAACAAAAGATGCAATTCACATCACGAAGCGAGACAAACAAATCGAAATAATCTGTAAAAGGATTGAAATTTAATTCAATGGTGCAATAATTTCTGGAGCTAAAAATGTTGTAAGGGATTTTATTAATACCATAGACTTAAATAGGAGCATACAATTGCCAGACCGTTCGCAACCTTGGCATCCTATTCGACCCTGAAATGAACTTCCGAACACATATCCGCACCATCATCAGGACCGCCTACTTCCACCTCTGTAACATTGCGCGTCTCCACCCCTGCCTCAGCTCATCTGCTGCTGAAACCCTCATCCATGCCTTTTTTACGTCTCAACTTGACTATTCCAATGCTCTCCTGGCCAGCTTCCCATCTTCCACCCTCCATAAAATTAAACTCATCCAAAACTGCAGCAAGATCTGGTTAACATCCAGGCTTGGGCTGATAAGTGGCAAGTAACATTCGCGCCAGATAAGTGCCAGGCAATGACAATCACCAACAAGAGAGAGTCCAACTACCTCCCCTTGACATTCAACGGCATTACCATTGCCGAATTTTTTAAAAATTCGTTCATGGGATGTGGGCGTCGCTGGCGAGGCCGGCATTTATTGCCCATCCACAATTGCCCTTGAGAAGGCGGTGGTGAGCCGCCTTCTTGAACCGCTGCAGTCCATGTGGTGAAGGTTCTCCTACAGTGCTGTTAAGAAGGGAGTTTCAGGATTTTGACCCAGCGACGATGAAGGAACGGTGATATATTTCCAAGTCGGGATGGTGTGTGACTTGGAGGGGAATGTGCCGGTGGTGTTGTTCCCATGTACCTGCTGCTCTTGTCCTTCTAGGTGGTAGAGTTCGCGGGTTTGGGAAGTGCTGTCGAAGAAGCCTTGGCGAGTTGCTGCAGTGCATCCTGTGGATAGTACACACTGCAGCCATTGTGCACCGGTGGTGAAGGGAGCGAACGTTTAGGGTGGTGGATGGGGTACCATTCAAGCGGGCTGCTTTGTCCTGAATGGTGTCGAGCTTCTTGAGTGTTGTTGGAGCTGCACTCATCCAGGCAAGTGGAGAGTATTCCATCACACTCCTGACTTGTGCCTTGTAGATGGTGGAAAGGCTTTGGGGAGTCAGGAGGTGAGTCACTCGCTGCAGAATACCCAGCCTCTGACCTGCTCTTGTAGCCACAGTATTTATGTGGCTGGTCCAGTTAAGTTTCTGGTCAATGGTGACCCCCAGGATGTTGATGGTGGGGGATTCGGCGATGGTAATGCCGTTGAATGTCATGGGGAAGTGGTTAGACTCTCTCTTGTTGGAGATGGTCATTGCCTGGCACTTGTCTGGAGCGAATGTTACTTGTCACTTATGAGCCCAAGCCTGGATGTTGTCCAGGTCTTGCTGCATGCGGGCTCGGACTGCTTCATTATTTGAGGGGTTGCGAATGGAACTGAACACTGTGCAATCATCAGCGAACATCCCCATTTCTGACCTTATGATGGAGGGAAGGTCATTGATGAAGCAGCTGAAGATGGCTGGGCCTAGGACACTGCCCTGAGGAACTCCTGCAGCAATGCCCTGGGGCTGAGATGATTGGCCTCCAACAACCACTACCATTTTCCTTTGTGCTAGGTATGACTCCAGCCACTGGAGAGTTTTCCCCCTGATTCCCATTGACTTCAATTTTACTAGGGCTCCTTGGTGCCACACTCGGTCAAATGCTGCCTTGATGTCAAGGGCAGTCACTCCCACTTAACTCTGGAATTCAGCTCTTTTGTCCATGTTTGGACCAAGGCTGTAATGAGGTCCGGAGCAGAGTGGTCCTGGAGGAACCCAAACTGAGCATCGGTGAGCAGGTTATTGGTAAGTGCCGCTTGATAGCACTGTCGATGACACCTTCCATCACTTCGCTGATGATCGAGAGTAGACTGATGGGGCAGTAATTGGCCGGATTGGATTTGTCCTGCTTTTTGTGGACAGGACATACCTGGGCAATTTTCCACATTGTCGGGTGGATGCCAGTGTTGTAGCTGTACTGGAACAGCTTGGCTAGAAGCGCAGCTAGTTCTGGGGCACAAGTCTTCAGCACTACAGCCGGGATGTTGTTGGGGCCCATAGCCTTTGCTGTATCCAGTGCACTCAGCCATTTCTTGATATCACATGGAGTGAATCGAATTGGCTGAAGACTGGCTTCTGTGATGGTGGGGATACAGGAGGAGGCCAAGATGGATCATCCACTCTGCACTTCTGGCTGAAGATGGCTTCAGCCTTGTCTTTTGCACTCTCCGAATCCTCCATCATCAACATCCTGGGGGTCACTATTGACCAGAAAATTAACTGGAGCAGCCACATAAATAATATGGCCACAAGAGCAGGTCAGATGCTGGGTATTCTGCGGTGAGTGACTCACCAACTGACTCCCCAAAGTCTTTCCACCATCTGCAAGGCACAAGTCAGGAGTGTGATGGAATACTCTCCATTTGCCTGGATGAGTGCAGCTCCAACAACACTTAGGAAGCTAGACACCATCCAGGACAATGCAGCCCGCTTGATTGGCATCCCATCCACCACCTTAAACATTCACTCCCTCCACCACCAGCGCACCGTGGCTGCAGTGTGTACCATCCACAAGATGCACTGCAGCAACTCGCCAAGGCTTCTTCGACAGCACCTCCCAAACCCGTGGCCTCTACCACCCAGAAGAACAAGGGCAGCAGGCACATGGGAACAACACCACCTGCATGTTCCCCTCCAAGTCACACACCATACTGAGTTGGAAATATATTGCCGTTCCTTCATCATCACTGGGTCAAAATCCTGGAATTCCCTACCTGACAACACTGTGGGAATACCTTCACCACACAGACTGCAGCGGTTCAAGAAGGCTGCTCACCACCACTTTCTTAAGGGCAATTAGGGATGGGCAATAAATGCTGGCCTTGCCAGTGACACCCACATTCCACAAATGAATAAAAAAAAACTCTGCTGCCCGTATCCTATGTCGCACCAAGTCCCGTTCACCCACCACCCCAGTGCTTGCTGACCTACATTGGCTCCCGGTCTGGGAACGCCTTGATTTTTAAAATTCTCATCCTTGTTTTCAAATACCTCCATGGCCTCGCCCCTCCCTATCTCTGTAACCTCCTCCAGCCCGACAACTCTCCGAGATCTCTGCGTTCCTCCAACTCTTGCCTCTTGCGCAACCCCGACTTTTATTGCTCCACCATTGACGGCCGTGCCTTCAGCTGCCTAGGCCCTAACCTCTGGAATTCCCTCCTTAAACCTCTCCGCCTCTCTCTCCTCCTTTGAGACGCTCCTTAAAACCTACCTCTTTGACCATGCTATTGGTCACCTGTCCTAATATTTCCTTACATGCCTTGGTGTCAAATTTTGTTTGCTCATCGCTCCTGTGTAGCACCTTGGGACGTTTTACTACATTAAAGGTGCTACATAAATGCAAGTTGTTGTTATTTTATGCAGCTAAGACTGAAACTTTAATGCTGCACTGAGTTACATAATTTCAAGGTGAACCAAGTTGTTGCAACTCAGGTTCTCTCCAAACTCCATTCGTGTCGGCAGCAAGATGCTGTTGTCAAAAGCAGACCCGAGCTCCCAAGGTCAGAAATTTACAACCTGTGTGTGCGTGTACCATCTCATCTACAGGACATGGAAAACAAGGTTGACACAAGAGAACTCAGAGCTGCAGAAAAGGAAAGGCCAGCCACATTAATACTTCACAAAGGCTTTCAACACTCCAAATCAAAGGAGTTCTTGACACTAGGATTAATAATGACCCATTTACTGAGTTATTTTGCACCGGATGTTGCATGGGCTGCCCACATATGCTCCCGTCCTCTCTGAAAGGCAAAAAACACCAGATGATGTGGTTCAGGCTAAAATTAGAGATCAAATTTATTTGCAAAGTTTATAATTATGCAGAAGTAAAAGGAAAAGAGCAATACAAATGCTTAATTTATACAATAACTGCCTCACAAACAAGTGTTCAAACTGTCTTTAATGATCGTAATGTGAGTGATTCTTCACTCCACAATCCCATCTCACTGCTGTGACATGTAAATGAAATGTTTGACACAACAGAACTCAGAACTGCACAGCAGGGAAAGTCCGTTACATTGATACTTCTCCACACAGGCTTTCAAACAGTCCAGATCAAAGGAGTTCTTAGACACTAGGCATGTGAATATGCATTTAATCAATTTTAATTTCTCAGGCAATTAAGAGCATGAACTGCAGACTTCTGGCATTTGGAAGGATTTGTTATCTTCTAACACCTGACTTGTCTGTGAAATAGCTTGGTGTCAAGAACATCTCTTAGTGACCATTGTGCATCTGCCAGCTTCGCATGCCCCTAGCATTTCAAAGCAAGGAGAGAATTCCTTTTGCAATTAAGATATGATGACTTCTCCCTAGGAGAGGAGCTGGTTAGACAGTCCCCACAGAAATGTATATATGGAGGTAATTTTCTCTTTTGGCAGAGGTTGAAATCCAGCAATAGTGGATCGGATGCCTGTTATACACCCTGCTCAATTTTCCTTTCCAATTTAGTCAACGGGTAAGGAGTATAACGAGCCACCAATCTTCAACCGCCAGTTTACCACTCATGCCAAAAGTGAAAATTACCCCTATATGTTCAGACAGAATTACTTTAACCAACTGGTCCCGGCTCAAAGAAGAAAAGTCCTTTCGGAAAGCAGATAAGAGTATCATTTTACATTCACAATCTACTGGCCTGTCTAAAATTTCATATAAAAAGAGATATAACAAAGGTTCCAAGGTTTAATACAAGATGGAGCCCTGCTTCCATCACACTAGCTATTGCTGTGCTATTGTGAGTCTTAAACCAACTTATTATAACTGTTGCGATGATTACTTTGAAAACCATGCTATCTTTGATCGGGCAGAGCTAAGAAAATAATTTTAGAGATACATCTTTGTGTTACCACTGATTTCTTCGTATGCCAAGAATTACATGGTTTCCAAACAAAATGACGTTCTACTCAGGGTAGCAGAAAATATAAAGATTTTCACATTTGTGTTATTCATAGTTTTACACTATCGTTCAAAGTTAAAATTACCCCCAATGTGTGCGCACTCTGAATGATTCGAAGGTGACTCATCACCTGAAGCTTTATAGCTCAGCTCCGTCATGTGTTGTTAAGTTATGTTGGATATAGGCAGAGAAAGAAACAAAATTCTGCCTTCACCTATTTTCTGTCACCCAAGTCTTTTTTGTTATTTTTATTTTTTATCTTGTGAACCCTAGAGGTTAAATTTTCAACTTATTAACAATAACTGCCAATAACACAAATTCAACAGGAAAATTTCTGAATGTTTGAATAGCTTTATCTAATTCTGCATGTTGCACATCTGTTGCCTGCTTCATATACGCAGGGCTTTCCCTCAGAAAATGGAGGTTCATTTTCTTTTTCTCCGGTATTTTAACTTTTGTTTGATGAAATGATTGGGTGGCCCTGCCAGCCAGAGTTAAGGTCCGTTAGTCCTAAGTAATGTTCTTCCTCCAGATTCTGCAGTCAGCAAACCTCCTTTCTGCCTTGCTGGTCACAGCAAACCAATTCAGAAGATTGATTACCTTAATACCGCTGTGGCTTCGACTTTGAACCATGACCTTTCCATATAATCCAAGGTTAGAAGCTACCAACCCCGACAAGCATGAGGGAGCAGCAACACTCATCAAAAGAACATAATGATCATTAATTAACACAGACCCATATTTTTCCACGGGAAGGGTTCTCTAACTAGGACGCAGGTAGCAGAGAAATGTCAGAGGGACCTTCAGCACATTTATTAATTGATTCTAAAGGCCTTCCAGTTTTTAACATGGTTAGTGCTCTCTCTGTTGCATTTTCACAGTGCATTGTGCTGGAATCCCTTTCAGGAATCACAGAGCTCAGCATGCTTGGCTTTCTTACACTATTCTTTTATTAGAATCGCGGAGATAATTTTCTTTCAGACATCATCGACAGGGAACAGTGATCCCATTGTCTGAAACTGTGTGTACATAGAGGACATATCATTAACCCTTAGTATACATAGACTGTACTTCAGAGGGATCTGGTCCTAAACATGTGCTTAAACAGTCTGCTTCCATGTCCAAGCTTTAACACTAGTTGCAACCCAACAGCATTCTGTATCCACACTATTTTTAGCCTACAAGTCATCTGCAATACTCATATTTTCAATGTAAAGATAATGAGGAATTTGCATTCACTCTCAGGGTGTGCATGCAATTCAGTGATGTTAGAACTATAGAAAATTTTACAATGCTGTATTTCCAAATGGCCATTATACTAAGTATTTTTTTTTCCATTTTCAACAACAATTTACAAAAATCTGAATTATGATAACCTGTACATAAACCTCACCTTGACAACATGATACCAGAAACATATACTCGAACAAACTTATCAATATATGTTTTGACATTGAGCTAACTTAATAAATTGAATAAAATGTATAACTATTGGAACAATATGATACCACTTTACTGCAATCAGTTCTGACACTCACCCTCAGTGTCCATTCTGTAAAGGCCAAAGGCTCAGCCTCAGCTTAAAGATATACATCATCTTGCTAGCTTGGGCTGGGTTCTATATCAAGATGATACAAATATAGATCAATGGTTTGATATCATAGCAGTTATGATAATAGGTTCACAATCTCTTGAATCTGGGTTTTTGTTCCAATGCAGAAAGTGGATTCTGTCTGATAAACCCCCGTTCTGAGCTTCAGGGTTTTGACAAACATTGGAACACCATGCTCGGGGGAATCTCCAGGGGAAAACCTGTCACAGGCAGTTGTAGCATAGCAGGGGCAGGCAACCTGTTAGGATCTGAATGTTGACTAATCCTGCCATGAAAATTATAGAAAGGCCATGGCTGTTACCCATCTGCCGACCTAAACAAGACTTCAAAGAGGTACGGCACTTTGAAGAAAATAAAAAGGGGATATATCAGGGCTGAATGAAAAGGACTGTAGAAAAATAGATCTACGCACATTTCCTCCCCCTTTCCCACAAGTGAACAAGTTTGTGCATTCTAAAAACTTCTATCTGGTTGTTACTCATGGTTTCTGTCAACCCAGGGTTCAAAGTTCCAGAGTTCTTGATTTTTAGCTCTCGTTGGCCTCTAAAATGAAGTCCCTCAATTCAGACATACATTCATTTTGAAATAATCCAAGTCCTGTTTATCAATAGTCTGGACTCCTGCAAGATATAACTAGCTTCCTTAAAATGCTGGTATACCCTATGGGATAGTGAATGAAATGTTCGAAACTCTTCTACATTTTTAGCCAGAAGCTTTGGCCTGGATTTTTACTCCGAGCCGTGGAGAATGGGAGTGGGGAGCATTTTCGGATGAGAAACCTGGAAGAATGGGTTTCCCAGACGTCCTGACCATTTTGACATCAGGACGTCTTTCAATTTTTTTTAGCAGGTTTCCCGCTCAGATTGACAGGCAGTCAGATTGACAGGCTGGCTGCCTGTCGGACGGGAAAGCAGACAGGGAGCGAATGCCAGGTAAGCCTGACATCATGGGGGTGGTCGGTCATCTCGGGGTGGGGGGGTTTGTCAGCCAATCGCGTGTATTAAAATGGCGGCACGCAGCCTACTTAAAAGATTTTACTGACCAACCTACCTCCTGAGAGTGGATTGGTTGCCCGCCCCCTGACCCGCCTCCGTTAAAACCTTCCCACCCACCCTCAACACACCCGTCTTTGGGGGTTAAAATTACCCCCTTTGTTTCTACCATCACTAGACATAATTCAATCTATTTTCTGACCATGGTGGCAGTGTAGTCACCTGGACACTAAATACTGAACATACTTTTGTGCTGTGGTATGAGGGGCTCACACTAGCTTTACAATACTCCTGCTCATAAAGAGGTTCCTGAGAATCAAACACAACAAAATATTCTTGGAACAGTTCAACATGCAGGGAATATGTGAAAGGAACATTTCCAACTTATTTTGGATTATTTAACCATTCCCTTCTAAATTAACACTTTTCTCCAAAAATAACCGATTCTGTCCTCACCACCCCATCAAGTGAGACATATACAACTCTACTGGACTATGACCAGGTCAAACCTGCTAATGGACAGATTTAGAGTAAAACACTGTGGTATATTCGGACCAGAGGAACAAGAAGCACCTAATAGGCTGGGAAGACCGAGTAGTAAGAAGGGTGGAAACAATTCCAGCCATGGACATTCAAGAACACAAGAAAAACTACTGGAGGAAGTCAGGTGGAAAAGAGTTAAGCACAGCACTGAAGTCATGCTAACTTTTACTGGGTGAAAGATTATAGAGAAGGAGCACCAGAGTAATGATCTCAAGATCCCTCCCTAAGCCACTCGGGCAGAGTCAGATAAAGCAAGTCAATGGGTGGCTCGGTAGGAAAAAGAGTTTCACATTTCTGGACCATTAGGACTACTTCCAGGGCAAGGGATGGCTGTGCAATGGGATGACCTTTACTGAATTTAGGTGAAACATATATCCTAGTGAATAGGATAAATAGAGCAGTGGGAAGGTCTTCAAATTAGTAACGTGGGGAGGGGGAGGTGAAAACAGAGCAGAGCACTGATTCGCAAAAAAAAAATAGCAGAAATAGAAATTGATTGTGAAGATAACTGAAACTGAATGTATATAAATACAAGGGATATAAGGAACAAAATGAGTGAACGGGAAGTGATAGTGAATAGGAAACAAATAGACATCGCTGCTGAGCTGATGGACAGGAATTTAGTAGTAAAAGTAGACATTGTAGAAGTAACAAACTTGACTCAGGAGAAAGATGAGTAAAGAACGAACTCGCAGGGTTATGAGTACTTCAGGAAAGAAAGACAGGAGATGAGACAACGGTTTGTCAAGGAGTGATATCTGTATTTGAGAAAAAGACTGTTGGAAATGATTTCTTTGGTTGGATACAGAAAAGGGAAGAAGTTAATGAAAGGAGTATAGGTAGATTTACTGCTCTAGATGGCTATGAAACAGAGGAATGAGGGATTTCAGTCTTCCCAAAATTGATTGCGATGTACAATAGGGGCAATCAGAATGCAAATGCAAATTCATTCGGTATTAATTAATGAGGAATGGGTGATGAGCCAAGTAATAGTAAGGAAACATCTGGGATCTGGTGACTATAGTGTTGTTACTTTCAGGGTAGAGGTGAGGATGGGACATAAAAAGGAAGCTTATTAAGAAGCTACATTTTGGACAATTCAACATTGAGGCTGTGGGAGAATTAATAAAAATATTAAGGAGGAAATATTAAAAGGAAAGGATGTGGAAGAAAATGCAAAATTTAATGGGATATTTTGTAAAATGGAAAAGCACCTTGTGCTTCATATAAGTTGTGGGCACAAAGAATTAAAGAAGGGTAGAAACAATTCCAGCTAAGTAGCCATAAAAAGTTATGGAAGGTATTAAGAAAATGGAGAAAATGTACTTCATTTTAAAACATTCTGGAAAGAGAGATCAGTGACAGGCTGAGAAATGATAGAGATGCCGAGAGGGAGCAAAACATAATGATAAACGTAAAGAACAGCAAAGCCTTCTTAAAATATGTCAGAAACAAGCAAATCCCACAATGACAATGGGGAGGTGGTGACTGACAACAGGAAAATTGCTGAAATACCAATCGAATTCTTTGCAACAGTGTTAACAAAGGAAATAGGTGGAAGAATGCCAGACACAGTTTAGTGGTGAAACTGTCAAACACGACTTGCCTTTTACACCTTTAAAAACCTTTAAAATCACATGGGAGATTACACTTGAGGGAAGTTGCAGAAGCTCAGGTGGATAAGGCCATGGGCTTTGACAACTGTCATCTGAAGGAGTTGACTCAGGAGATTATGAATCCCTTCACTACAGTTCTCCACTACTTACTGCACCCGGGTCAGATCCCAGCATGCGAGACATCACTTCCCACTTTCTGCCAGTCCGAGAAACTTCCCTTGACTCCTACCCTCTTGTTTTCTGTTTTGCAGCCATCTTTGAATCCATTCTGCTACCTAGCCCCTGACTCCTCATTCCCTAATCTTTGTCATGAGTCTCTTATGTGGCATCTTATCTAAGGCCTCATGAAAGACCATGTATACCACATCCACTACACTGTCCTCGTCTACTCTTTGTTGTTTCTTCAAAAATTCAATAAGGTTAGTTAAACATGACCTTCCTTTTAGAAATCCATGCTGAATTTTTTTTAATATATTCTTCGTCTCTAGATATTTTGTTATCTGATCTTTTAGCAATAATTCCTACCTCTGGATTGGTTCTATCTCTCTTTTTGAACATAGGAAATACTGTTCGCCAGTCCTTGTTTGAAGTGCAGAGAGGTGCCAAGAGAGGACACCAGCAAAAAATAATGGCAAACATCAAAAAGCACAGCAAAGCCTTTTTCTCTATGTCAGTGATAAGCAAAGGTTACAGTGGCACATTGGGACACAACAGCAATGGGGAGGTGGTGACTAAGGACAGAAAGTTGCTGAAATACCTAACAAATTCTTTGCAACACTGTTAACAAATGAGATAGGTGGAAAACGGCAGATACAAGGGAGGTTACACATTGGAGAAGTTGCAGATCATCAGGTGGATAAGGTCGTGGACTCTGACAACTGTCATCCCCAGGGTTCTGATGGAGTTGGCTCAAGAGTGTGTTTACCCCCTCGATGATATTCGCTACACCTCACTGGATCCAAGTCACATTGCAGGGGATTAAAAAGTAGCAAATGTGACTCCTATTTTACAAAGGAAGCTAAGGACAAATTGTGAGATTACAGACCAGTAAGCCTTACCTCAATTGTGGGGAAATTGTTTGAATAATGAGGAATAGCATGAGGGGCCATCTTGAGATGCAGTGGTTAATTAGAGAGATAGTCAGCAAGGTTTTAGGAGCAGAAGCAGGTCATGCTTAGCCAATTCACTGGATTTCTCTGAAACCATGACATTTATGTCTTTTGTCTCCACTGTGATAATCACAGGTCATATGTATAAATATATTGAGGTTGAATTTCCGCAGTTCTCCCAATTGTGCGCTGTAGCTTCGGCGGAAGATCCACGGAAACCCCAGAGAAACAGCGTAAACATAGATCTTCCACCGAAGTTACTGCAGACGATCAGAAAACCCCCCACAGAAATTCAACCCACAGTAATTATGACCATAGTGATGGATCCATAGAAGACATAACAGGAACTTCTCAGGCAGAAAAGAAAATTACATTTCTAGGAAAAAAAATTACAGGAATATTAATACTGTAGCACCATGATCATCAACATGCAGTTCTTTTGTTTAAGATGAGGATTGGAATAATGCCGTAAAGCTTTAATTAGTAGACTTGAGTTTAAAACGAAAATGTCACTTTCAAGGTCCTTGATGCAAGGTTGAAGCCAAGTTTTTCTTCTCCTTTCACTCCTCCCCCAGCCCTGATCAGACACTCTTTGGCTTGGTTCTGCTTTGCTGTAGTCCTGTTCTAAATTCCTTCAACCCAACGGCATTCCTTCACCCCCACCCCCTTCCCCAATCTTGCTCTTCTTCCCCCAGTCCTAATTTTGACCACAATTTCATACCCTCTACCTTACATGCACAGAACCTGAAGCTTCACAACTTATATAGAAGAAACCCAATGCTGTAAGTGTAAAAGAACAGCTTCCTCCTAGTTTTAGTTATCATCATTTTTTTTTATTAATTAGCAATTCCAACTAGTACACACAGTATTAGCTTCTATATGAATCCAGAAGCTTTTATCAGCAGTGGCTAGTTGTATGCTACACCTGTCACACCCCAAATGTACAACGCAGTTTGAGATGGGAGGAGTAAGAGATGTTTTGCACTTGGTTTATAGTACGTTACTGTGTGCACAGCCAGTTTCTTATTCGAAAGATGCTTTCATGAACCAGTGTGTCCTAGTTTGAACAATTTGATTACCAGTAGTATTACTAACTCAAAGAGGCAGAGATGAATCAGCAATGATGTACTCATTCAAAAGAAGGACTTCTGAAGGGAGCTGACAATAAGTATTTTGTTTTCCACCACTTTTAAAATATAGAATATGGCAATAATATAAGTGTTCACCTTCATTTGAAAAGCTAATTAACAGAGGTAGAGAATGCACTGTGGAAAACAACAGTTTTTATCATTCCCCTCACAGAGATGATAAATATATTGACAGTGTATTCCTTCAGTAAGTTATACTACACAGTCATGCTTAATTGGAAATAGCTAAAATGACTAATGCTATATATTTTTTAAACTTCATAGAATATTAATACAGAAATAAAGGTTGAGCAAACAGTTTTGAACTGACTGCACCTCTGAAGAAGTGTTTTCACTTCATTGGGGGTTTTCGAGAGAAGCCCTGTTCAGAGAACAAACACAGTCCCTACTGCACTACAAACTGAACAACTCCGTATGCATCAGACGGTAGAATCTATATTCTAGGTTGTTTCTAAATGGGTTTAGTAAATTATGATCTTGATTTTTTAATTAAAAAATAATAAATTAGTAGTGGCAGCACAATCTGCAATGCAATGTCACTACATCACATTCACACCACTGTGCCCTGATCTATATATAAACAAAGCAAAGCACCTTACAAGCAATTTTATCTTTAAGCTATTCTCTGCTAGCAAAGTTATTTTAAATTGAATTTTGTCATCTCTCCAAGAGCTGTTAACAAATCAGCAAATCATCTCTACTTCTGACATGGGGATATCTTGCAGAGATGCCAAAGAATCCCTAATACAAGGATGAATTCCTTGCATTACTACCCAAACACCCCATCAAAGAAATCCTGCAGAAATCCAGAAAAACAACCGACAGGCTGTCCCACAGGGTTATAACTTACTGAAAGGAAGAAAATTCAGATTTACCCATATTCTCCAATTTTTAAAATAGCATTTTTGTTGAATATATATTTTAGCTTTTTTAAAAAAGAGTGGGGAGGGAGGACCCTCTCTATCTTCTGTTACAGAGCTGCCACCTATCCACTCAGAAAATAGAACATTCATCAGCATCGTGTATCACTCTGGGGTACCTATAATGTTATGCCAATGAGTAGTACGAAGCATGTCAATATGTATAGGAGTCCCTGATCTTAGCCAACCAGTCAAGCAGATGTGCCAGATGAACACGAAGTGCTTCTCAGAAACTAGGGAGAAAATTCAGAATACAAGTCATCTCAGGTCACTCTTGTACGTCTCTTGGTTGTCAGCTGCACAGTGCCTCTGGCAGAGGCCTGAGAGAAAAGGTTCTTTGTTGGACAATGACACCGATAGACATAAAGGAAAAAAAAGTAACTGAAAATAAAAATCAACTGGAAATTAAACAATGATTATAAAGTTCCTCTCAATCATGGGTCCTGAACCACATCCGTTGAAACTCCACTATGTACACCCATGAATTCTGCTTATAACTGGTGAGGCCATTAAGCAGACAGAATCAGAACATCAAACCCATTCCTGATCTTGGTGCCACACAATGTCCAATTTGTGAGGACCTCGCAGGACCAGACTAGCACTTTCTGACTGACATTAAGTTATTTTGGATGGTTTGCTTTAAATTTTTATTTGACTAAATTAAAATATATACTGCTCTTTAGTTGTAGATTGCCATCAGATGGAATATTTTACTGGCTGCACACAGAAGCAAAGAGCTTAAACCTAAATACTAACAATTTGTTCAAACTTACATTATGAAAAAAAGAACAAAGCTGGTAAAAGTTGACACTTCATCAGGATGTCCTTTGCCAGCAGAAACATTGCTGTTTGTGGGACCTTACTGTGCGCAAATGGGCTGCCACATTTCCTACATTACAACAGTGACTACACTTCAAAAAAAGTACTTCAATGGCTGTAAAGCGCTTTGGACGTCGGGAGGTCATGAAATGCGCTATATGAATGCCAGTTCTTTATTTTCTTTCTTTCCCTTTCTAAAGCAAAATTATTTCCTCAACATATTTCACATGCAATACTGCACAAGTCTCTCTAAATGGATGGTATGGAAAAGAAATGACAGCAGAAGCAAAAATAAACAAACTGTACTGAAACAATATTCCCAATTTTCTTTGGTGCGACTTTGCCTGAGGGGTCCTTTGCCAGCCCTGGGTGCTAGTCTCCTTGTGCTGGAGCAATATCTGATGGCTGCTAATCTTCTGAGGGACAAATTAGGGCAATGGGTCAGTAAGTAAGACAAAATCTGCCAATATACACAAGCAACGATCAAAGAGAAATCCATGCAATAATCATTAAGACAGGTTTTTTGTTTGCTGAGTTTGTTTCAAAAATGCACTTTGGGCAGCATTTTTTTTATTCATTCATGGGATGTGGGCATTGCTGACAAGGCCAGCATTTATTGCCCATCCCTAATTGCCCTTGAGAAGGTGGTGGTGAGCTGCCTTCTTGAACCGCTGCAATCCATGTGGTGAAGGCACTCCCACAGTGCTATTAGGTAGAGAGTTCCAGGATTTTGACCCAGCGACGATAAAGGAACGGCGATATATTTCCAACTCAGTATGGTGTGTGACTTGGAGGTGAACGTACTGGTGGTGTTGTTCCCATGTGCCTGCTGCCCTTGTCCTTCCAGGTGGTAGAGGTTGTGGGTTTGGGAGGTGCCGTCGAAGAAGCCTTGGCGAGATGCTGCAGTGCATCTTGTAGATGGTACACACTACATATAAATGCATCTACTTTATTACCAAAATTATCACTTGAAAGTAATATCTGTTACCAGCTTGGGTACTTTATAAGTGTATTTTACAAATCAGACTCAAGTACAAATGCACTCAGTTGCCTGCCTCTCCAGAAACATCCCCATTATCATTTTCCCAATGATCAACTTTTCAATTTTGAGACAACTGTATAAATTTCAGAGCTCTCTTGGTGACCTACCCTGAAGTAGCACTAAGGTACCAGAAGGTCCTAGTTTGTTTTACAGTCTCTGGTGAGCGAGGTAATCTTAGCAGTTGAAGTGTTACAATTGCCTCCAGCACTCCAGGGAAAGGAAAAGCCAGCCAGGGTTCTTGCCTCTGGTCACTATCCAGTGATGACTTCTAGAAAGTGTGCATCTGTGCATGCGTGTGTCGGGTGAAGTAATTGATTTCAGCTGTGGCGCCCTCAACAGCTGAACAGCTCGCAAATACTCACATCAAAGCTCACACATGAAGAATAATCACTTGGCCACAGTAATAGAGAGCTTCTAACATCTTTTGAACCATAACCCCAGCAGAAGCCAGTGCCTCCAGGTGAGGAGAGAGAAAATTGGCAAGAGGACCATTCAATCTTTAAACTTCCCAGAAATGTAATATATGCTTAATTTTAAAACAAGTTGCATTTTATGCAATCACAGATCCATCTACTAACATGATTCTGCTGTCCAACAGCTCAACAACATATATTATCACCATACTCTAAATATAAATCTATCTATTATTAAAATTATTTACTTTTTCAGGATTAAAGTAGCACCATACTCCCTACTCATTAACAGCCAAAAATCCACTACTTTGAATCCCAGCCGTGAGCATCGTTTACTTTTTTGAGGAAGCAACACCCCGTGTCAACAGTGAAAACCCATACAACATAGTGTACCTAATCTTCTAAAACGCCTATGACAAAGTTCTGCACAAAAGACTTAAAAGGGTAAAGTGGTGCAAATTCAAAGAAAAACCTGGGAATTAAAGAATAATTGTCTGAAGAGTTGGAAGGAGAAGGTACATGTTAGGGGAATGATGCTGAGGTGAGGGAACTACTAAGTGGAGTGCCCCAGAGATTGTGGTTGATGGTGGGACTCTTATTATAACAATGTAAACTTAGAAGCTTAGTGAAAACTGGTCAAATTCACAGATAAAACTAAACTGGTGTGGGGGAAAGTATTCTAGCAGTTAAATACAAAGACACCAAGAATATATCATTCAATAAATCTAAACTTCCTCATATTCCTGTACCATGTTAGCTGATCTCAGCCAGACAGCAATGCAATCACTATAATTGGCCTGTGGCCTTTGGCTAGGAAGGGTGGGGGGGAAGAGAATCTGACAGGATTCCCATTTCTGAATATTATCCAGTGACTATGTTAGAAAGATTGTGTGTGCAAAGATCAGATGAGGGCAGGATCAAGTTCAGCTGTGATGCCCATAGGCCAATAGCGTGACACAGGAAAAAAGGCCACTTGAGGTATCAAGGACTGCCAGCTCATATCGTCCTTCAGGAGGAGAGAAAGAAGGTGGGGGAGGGGATTAAGAAATCTGAAAATGCTGAGCAACACTTTCAGAGGAGCAGAGAACTAACAGCAGTTTCATGATACTTCACTGAGTTGATCTTAAACAGTAATTTATGAAAATGTATGGAATGTGAAACTGTAAAAGAACGAAAGAGAAAATTAGAAGATGGAGCACGAGTGACATCATAAACTTTGAGCAGTTTATCAGTATTATCCAAATCCCTCGACTGGTTTACTGCGGCCTCCATTATATATAATGTCGAAGATTAGTTATGGTTTTTCTTACTGTTCTGTACCAAAACATTGAGTGCTACAGTATGGCTGGAGCGAGAGGACATAAGGGTTTAATGTTAATGGTGAGGTTTGACCTAGAGAATTACAGCATCACATGGCAGGTGATATGAGGCTGTTTTTTATCTCGCCATTTACTGGATTAATCTGTACAGTATTATACAATTACACACTGTCCTGTATGCTCTCTTAGTCACAGGGTTTTATATTTATTACCTTGTGGCCCAAGGCAAAAGGAATTTTAAAAATTGAACACAGAAGCATGTTAGGTTAGAACAACTGACCCTCACAGAGAGCTGAGTTGCAGCCTCAAAGATTGATCTTGAAAAGGGAAATGGATTGGATGCAATGCAACAGCTGGTTCAATCATTTTTATGATTAAGGGCCTGTCTGTCAAAGTCAAGGTAGAACAGAGAGGCAGCACATTGTTTGTTATGTAACTTAGAATACCTTAAATTTGTTGCCATAGTGATTGCATTAGCTCAGTAAAATCAAAAATGATGGTGGTGACACAAGATGGATTAAAAACTAATTTTATCAGTGAGAACTGCCCTTCTTAAATGTTACATCGAGCTACATCGAAATTACAGCACAGAAACAAGCCATTCGGCCCAACTGGTCTATGCCGACGTTTATGCTCCACACAAGCCTCCTCCCTCCCTACTTCATCTAACCCTATCAGCATACTCTTCTATTCCTTTCTCCCTCGTGTGCTTATCATGCTTCCCCTTAAATGCATCTATGCTACTTGCCTCAACTACTCCTTGTGGTAGCGCGTTTCACGTTCTTACCACTCTTTGGATAAAGAAGTTGCTCCTGAATTCCCTATTGGATTTATTAGCAACTATTTTATATTTATGACCTCTAGTTTTTCTTTTATTCGTTCATGGGATGTGGGCGTCGCTGGCAAGGCCAGCTTTTATTGCCCATCCCTAATCGCCCTTGAGAAAGTGGTGGTGAGCCGCCTTCTTGAACCGCTGCAGTCCGTGTGGTGAAGGTTCTCCCACAGTGCTGTTAGGAAGGGAGTTCCAGGATTTTGACCCAGTGACGATGAAGGAACGGCGATATATTTCCAAGTCGGGATGGTGTGTGACTTGGAGGGGAACGTGCAGGTGGTGTTGTTCCCACGTGCCTGCTGCCCTTGTCCTTCTAGGTGGTAGAGGTCGTGGGTTTGGGAGGTGTTGTCGAAGAAGCCTTGGCAAGTTACTGCAGTGCATCCTGTGGATGGTACACACTGCATGCACGGTGCACCGGTGCTGAAGGGAGTGAATGTTTAGGGTGGTGTATGGGGTGCCAATCAAGTGGGCTACTTCGTCCTGGATGGTGTTGAGCTTCTTGAGTGTTGTTGGAGCTCCACTCATCCAGGCAAGTGGAGAGTATTCCATCACACTCTTGATTTGTGCCTTGTAGATGGTGGAAAGGCTTTGGGGAGTCAGGAGATGAGTCACTCGCCGCAGAATACCCAGCCTCTGACCTGCTCTTGTAGCCACAGTATTTATGGGGCTGGACCAGTTAAGGTTTTGGTCAATGGTGACCACCAGGATGTTGATGGTGGGGGATTCGACAACAGTAATGCCGTTGAATGTCATGGGGAGGTGGTTAGAATCTCTCTTGTTGGAGATGATCATTGCCTGGCACTTGTCTGGAGCGAATGTTACTTGCCACTCATCAGCAAAAGCCTGGATGTTGTCCAAGTCTTGCTGCATGCGGGCGCAGACTGCTTCATTATCTGAGGGGTTGCGAATGGAACTGAACACTGTGCAATCGTCAGCGAACATCCCCATTTCTGACCTTATGATGGAGGGAAGGTCATTGATGAAGCAGCTGAAGATGGTTAGGCCTAGGACACTGCCCTGAGGAACTCCTGCAGCAATGTCCTGGGGCTGAGATGATTGGCCTCCAACAACCACTACCATCTTCCTTTGTGCTAGGTATGACTCCAGCCACTGGAGAGTTTTCCCCCTGATTCCCATTGACTTCAATTTTACTAGGGCTCCATGGTGCCACACTCGATCAAATGCTGCCTTGATGTCAAGGGCAGTCACTCCCACTTAACTCTGGAATTCAGCTCTTTTGTCCATGTTTGGACCAAGGCTGTAATGAGGTCTGGAGCCGAGTGGCACTCACGGAGTCTCAGCGCCACCGTGCGCTGTCCCCGCGGAGGCCGCGATGGAGACGAGACCGTCACCCACCTCCTTCTGGAATGTGCCTTTGGGTCTAGAGAGAGATGCAGTGGTATCTGTCCAGGTTTGTCCCAAGCAGTTCCGTAACACAGGATTCTGTGCTCTACGGGCTGTTCCCAGGGACGCACACCAAGAAGGACATCAACTGCTGCTGGAAGACCATCAACTCGGTGAAAGACGCCCTTTGGTCTGCCCGAAACTTGCTGGTCTTCCAGTGCAAGGAGCTGTCCTCAACCGAGTGTTGCAGACTGGCACATTCCAAGGACTACGTGCTCAGGGACGCACTGAGACTGGCTGCAGCCGCCGCAAAGGCTCTGTGGGGAAAGGCAACCATTTAGAGCCTTCCCACCATTGCATACCGAGGGGCTGAAATCAGGGAAAAACCCCTCGGGCAGAATGTAAAATTCAAATTGATGTAATATACCTGTCATGAATCTGTAATGTACCTGTAATGAATCTGTAATCAATAATCTGTATTGAGTGTAATGCAATGAGGCACTCTAGACTGTCATGAACTGTAATTATGTACAATGTGTTCATTGAACTGTACTTGATGTAACCTGCAAATTGTATAATCTGTATTGTGTATGTTTGGAATGTGAGACAACTGTATTGTATGTATTGCTGCAAATTTTATGAATAAAGTATATTTTTTGAAAAAAAAAGAGGTCTGGAGCCGAGTGGTCCTGGCAGAACCCAAAGTGAGCATCGGTGAGCAGGTTATTGGTGAATAAGTGCCGCTTGATCGTACTGTCGACGATACTTTCCATCATTTTGCTGATGATTGAGAGTAGACTGAAGGGGCAGTAATTGGCCGGATTGGATTTGTCCTGCTTTTTGTGGACAGGACATACCTGGGCAATATTCCACATTGTCGGGTAGATACCAGTGTACTGGAACAGCTACAACACTGGGAGTTTAGACTCCCCCACAAGTGGGAACATTTTTTCTAATATCTACCCTATCAAACCCTATCTTTATCTTAAAGATCTCTATCAGGTCACCCTTCAGCATTCTCTTTTCGAGATAAATGAACCCCAGCCTGTTCAGCCTTTCCTGATAAGGATATCCTCTCAGTTCTGGTATCATCTTTGTGAATCTTTTTTGCACCCTCTCCAATGCCTCTATACCGTTTCTATAATATGGAGACCAGAACTGTGTACAATACTTCAAGTGTGGTCTAACCAAGGTTCTATACAAATTTAACATAATTTCTTTGCTTTTCAATTTTATCCCTCTAGAAATGAACCCTAGTGCTTGATTTGCCTTTTTTATGGCCTTATTAATCTGCGTCACTATTTTTAGTGATTTGTGTATTGCAAGTGTAAAAGTCAGACTTGTTTTTCATGCCATGTTTTATCTCCAAACAGGTTGCTCTATTTAAATGTTCATTATTGAGTATTTCAGGTTTGTAGTACAAGTGTAACCAATTCAAATCAGTTTGACATCAGTTCTGGCTTGCATGTGGCCTCTGAAGTAGCCTGCTGTTTTTGTGAAAGTGCCGAGGAAGCAACATTCTGTAGGTTTGGAGCTGAGAACTGGCGCTGCAGATGTCACTACATCGATTGAACAATCTATTAAACTGAATCAATCAGTCCTGAAATGGAAAGCATATTAAACCACAATGGGTGCAATGGGTGCTGCGCCTATTCAGTTCACCTAGCAGGTCAGCAAATTGTGAGCTAACTTGTCTGCAGTAAAAGTCTGGAAAAGGAGTGCTGTTAGGTACTTGAGTAAATTACATTCATTTGCCAGTATAAGGCCCTTTCACACAAATGCAACCTCATTTGCTAAGAACATGTTTTAAGTCATTATTATATTTGTAATTAAATCCTTGAAGAGTCCCACTTTCTTGAACATTAATTCATCTTATGTGTGTCCCCCAACAGTCAGTACTCAAATTTACAATAATATGTTTGTCACTGTTACAAATTTGTAGAAGAAATATAATTATAAAATGTAATTTCCTGTCACATCTAACTTTCACACTGTTGTACCTCGGTGTGGTTTCATAAATTCAAGTAGGCAATGACCTCTCAGCTCAGGGTGATTTAGAGATGAACAGTGTCAGGAAATAGGTAACTGCACTGCAGTTCAAATCCTTTCTGATGGAAAATAAGCATAGTAAATAATTGTGGAGATTAAAGGGTGGGCAGTATACTTTTATATTATTATGTAACATCCTTTATTGACTTACGAAGGCAGCCCCAAAGAAACTGCTAATTTAAAGACTTACATTTAAGAAAAAGATTCAAGCCCCCAGGTCTAAATCAATTTCAAGAGGAGCAAGCCAGGCTTGTGTTTTGAGTGCGCTTGTCTGGATTTACTGCCAACTGCATTTGGGTGGCCTTTCAATTTGTCTACTTAAGCCAACCCATTAACAAACAAAAGCAACAATGAAAAGGCGCCACTATCTAACCACACCGAATAACTAACTGAGAGACCGCCTCCAGCCAGCCCAGCCAAGGGGGTGGCCCTGCGACAGTTTGTTTAGCTCAAGCTGCCAGTGCCTCAGCAGGGAAAGTGAAATCTAAAACTTGTGCGCCTTTGGTGTAGCCACTGGACAGACTCCTCCAGAAGTCAGGGTCAGGTGACTGAGTCCTGTTTTTTGACCCAGACGACTGGGGTCAAGGACAGTGAACTGCCTCTTGGTTTCAAGGTGTACAGAGGTAGCTTAATAGATTTGTCTCTTTGCAATGTAAACCACAATAGCTTAAACCAGCCAGGCTATCTCCCTTCATAAAACGGGTTTAGCTACCAGAACCTGAAGCCAGGCCACTTCATAACACTTATGACAAGCAGCATGCTCAGTTAGATCTCAAACTAACTATTCTTAATTCCACAGCTGAACTAACAGTTTAATTATACTAATGCTACTGTACTTTTGTAAACTGCGTATGACCTATTGCAAGATTGAAATGAAATGTATGCAAGTACACAAATCCACAGTTTACTTGCTGTTTACCTTGACTGTAAATATATTTTATTTTTATTGTTCTAATCTGTTCTCTGATCGTCCTTTTGTGTTGATTATAAATTTATGAAACTGAGAAATTGGTTACTTTGAAAAGAGATATTGCAACTTTAGCAACTCATGGTTAATGTTCAAAAAGAAAATAAAAAAGCTGCAACTACTGGAAATCGGGAATAAAAACAGAAAATCGTGAAAGAAAAAAGACAGATTAATGTTTCATTAGAAAACGCAGAGTCTACACTGGAAATTTTAACCTGTCTTTTCTCTTTTCAAATGCCAATTGACCTGTTGTGTATTTCTAGCATTTACTGTTATTTCATCATTAATATTGACTGTTTACAGGGAGTAACAACTCAGTTCTAAGCACACATGGAAAGTGCACATAGCCTCTATGCCTTCATCATAGACACAGGTGCAGATGTGGGAGGCCATTCAGCCCATCTAAGCCTACAGTTTCCCCATCACAGCATCTAACTACATCTTGAGTGATTCCAGAGCCTTTGCCTCCACTACCCAGAAGACTATTCCAGGTGTTAATCACTATTTGCACAAAGAAGTGCATTCTTACATTAGTCCTGAGTTTCCCTTTTACCAGTTTGTACTATTTTGTAAATTTTCAATATGGGCGTCATCAGCGTGGGAATAGTGCGCAGCGGGACATCCACCTAACATGTTACACACGGTTATTGCTGCCTCAACTTCTTTGTTTGGACAATTATAAACAATTTTACAACACCAAGTTATAGTCCAGCAATTTTATTTTAAATTCACAAGCTTTCGGAGGCTACCTCCTTCGTCAGGTGAACGATGTGATTGTGATTGTGATTATGTGACTGTGATTATGCAATGTGATTGCTTGTCTGTTTGCCCAGCAGGCTACCACTAGGAGTTCAAACGCACCTGACTGGAATTTCTGAGGGCTGCCGCAGCTGTTTTAGAGGGCAGTAGTGGTAGTGCTGAGAAAACTACTTTGGAAGAAAACCGAGTTTCTTGATTGATTATGGAAGGTTCAAGCAGAAGAACTGTTGCAGCAAAGAAAGGGCTGCTGCATAAAGTAGATGCAAGAAGGGTTGCCTTGTCTGGTACTCCAGGGTACCCTCCCCAGAGCAGAGCAGTACAGCTGGGAGGAAGTGATTGCCAGAGTAAATATTGTCTCTAATGCAAATGTGCAAGAAGATGGCAGACCTGAGGAGAGGTACTATAGCTTCCTTCTTGGGTTCAGGGGTCAGTCTCTCTCATAAGTGATCTAACTGTCTTACTTTTACAGCAGTGGACTCACACCACCCTATATGTACTTGTACAATAGCATGATCCATGGGTGCAACAATGAATCTCCCTTTTGACCTGAATCAGATATGTGTGTTTTGCGCACCTGTATGTCTTTGAATCCCTCCAACCGCAGACTGAGTCGACACTAGATAAAGCAAGACTTGGTTTGAATCATTAAGCTGCCTTTATATACAATAAGGTGAAAGCACAAAGCAATAGGTATGATCAGATTCACTTTGTTGAATTGATACAACTAATCTCCACGTAATCACATAAAATGAATGAACACGCTTTTCTACCCCACTTCTTGCTTGACTTAAACAGAGAACTCCTGTGCATTCTAATTTTTTGAGCCTGCTTTTTTCTGCTGCCTTTCTGCCTCAGCAGCGTCTCTTCTGAGAAAGCTCGATTGTTTTTTTAAGGTGTCTGACATTCTGCTTTCTTCCTGACTGTTCACAGTCAGAACAAGGTCAGAAACCTTCCAACACAATGGATGCAAGGTGTTTATCAATTACGGAGGTGAGCCGCATTGCTTAATATTTACAGTCTACAAGGAAACAACATCAAAGCTAGAATCCTAAGTACTGTCTAAGACATAGTTTTTTTTAAACTTACTATGCTTTTGAAACGTAATTTTTAAAGTAACTCTTCTTCACATTCACGACCAAAGGATCCCAAACTGCAGCAGGGGGCAATAAAGAATTATCGATCATAGATTGAATTCTCATCTTCTCGAGGATTGAAGTCCAACTGTAGGAGTTGAAAATACAAATTAAAACATTTGGTGAAAATTACCCTTGGTGTATTGATAAACCAACTTTTCTTCAGTTTCTTCACTGCTGTGTTTTTCACTGTAAGCAAACATCAGCTCAGCATTGTACTTGGGTGGTTTGATATTGCAGATAGATTACTACAATAAAGTCTAATTGGTCAAGAAAATGAGCATTAATATGTCATAAAAGAGTATATTGTTAAAATAGGCTTAATAGATCCAAATTGTGTTCTTAAACGGCTTTTAATGGTTGGCATTTGCTAATGTCCTATCAATCCAGTAACAATTATAATGAATGTTCCAGTACATTTTATGCTTGATTAGGGGACCTTGGCTCTTGCTCTGTGCTTTAATTGACTCTCTATCTTCAAATCTAACATTAGAATCTCCTGGAACATTCACTATAACGCAACATGTAGTTTTTGTCTCAGCGGATCAATCGTGTGTGATGTTATTAGCAGTTGGCTATATCAGCTTGAAACAGAAATATTGAAAAACATGCAGGTGTTTGGGACACCAGGTCAAATACATGCGAGACAATAACAGTTACATGCCAACATAAGGTGGGGATAACAAATAGGATCTCATGATTGTTGAGATACTTGCTTCTCTGAAAGTCGTGGTGTGCAGACGACAGATACAAACTGATTACAAAGCAGGGTTCAAGCTGTCAAATAAAAGTAACATTTTGCAGAATACGACATCCAATGTGTCACATAGAAAGGACAGTCCCAAATTATTTGCTGAATTGATCCAACTGCTACATGATCACTGCTGTTTGGTTAAGTGATATAGCACATGTTCTACCTGGATAGGTTACTACCTGATCTAACTCTGAGATAAACTAGCTCTGTGCCACTTAATGTATTCACAGCATGCTGTACAATCAGGATGCTGCATCAGACAGGGCACTACCCAGTGACACGTTTTGTAAAAATACTAATGGAGCCTAACAGCAGTTACTGGACTGAATATTTAATTAATATTGACTCCTAAACTACCAGCTCCACTGCTCCTTTATTGATTGATGCCACTAACTATTTTAAGTTCAGTGATTATCATATTCCCATAAAACCTTCAGGATTCCAGCCACTACCAGCAAGGAACATTAGCACCTTTCTTGCTTTTGGAAAAGTTTTTAAAATTGTACTTTCGAAGAACTAAATAGTATCTTCAAATCAGTTTCACAAATACAAGATTCATTTCTGCAATTTAAAAGCAGGTGTGTCGAGAAATATGTTTTTGCAATAAAATTAGCTTTAAAAGAAGAATTTTAAAAAAAATTATATTAGATCTCTCCTTTCCCCCATCCTCCAGCCCCACCCAGATCCAAAGACAGCACTGGGGCTGTCTTACATCTGGATCGCATTTACACTACTCGAATATCAACGTCATTCTGTTCCGAAGCTCGTGTCTGATGGGGTGAGATGTTGGGGGTGAAATTCCTGTCTTCACTAAAGTTAATGAAAAAGTAGATGCAAGTGTAACACTTTTCATTCACGCCTACTTATTTGCTGAAATGAGCAATGACAGGAATCGCTCATGTACGTGTCAACATGACTTTGATAAAATGAGGGCGATGGGGAATCAGCATTACACAATGGTCCACAGATTGGATTCAATCAGTAAAAGCTTGCCAATGCAAACAGGGCTTATAGACGATGGGTGGTTTTACTTCATTTTCTACCAGCATGAACTGTTTCTGAGGCTTAACCAGTTCACATATCCCATAGCTCCCTGTGCCCTGGACCAGAAATGCTACTTCTGACCAGACACATCGATACAGCTGAAAGATGATCAATATGTTGTGAATCCGTAACCTGATCTAGTACATGCAATACCTGATGTAAAGCCAGCAGCTGCTCCTGCCATTTACTGTAGCAAAGCCATGTGATTTCTTGTTACTACAGTACTTGTCAATTTTATAAATCCAAAATAAGCTGACTGGAGATCACTTACGCTTTTAGATGAAGGGCCCTCAGGAAAGAATGGCTAGAGCTTAAGGAACTTAAAAACATTGATCAGGACGAACCCAGTACAGGAAATTAAAGGGAAGACAGGGGTTGATTTGATCTGTTACTGTTCCAGCATGTAGTTCAATTGGAAGCCATTAAATATCAGAAGAACGTACTGCCAATGTATTCAGCATCACAGCCAAATATCACAAATAGTTAATTCCGGCTAATAGCTGTTTACATGCAGCACACCTGGAGCAGTTAGATATTTTTGTAACTTGCACCCAAATGACACCATTTACAGCTTCTCTGTTAAGTAAAACAAAATACCCTTTAGTAGAATTTACCCTGATTTTACCAGAAACAAATCAATATTTATTTTAAACTAAAATTGATATATTTTTTTTTTAAGAGGGATCTTCTCCTTCCAGATTTTTTGCAGCTTTGGACATTGAGAAATGATGTGAATGTACTAAATGTGCCCAAGACTTTCATTCCACTGAAGAGTTGTCACTTCCTTGTTGCCAGAGCTGCATCCAATGATTCAAAGTCCTCTGTATATGAAATCATACTCTGGCACATACTTGAGCAAAGCAAGTTTTTTGTACTTAACACCAAAAACCCTCAGCAGCACTGAATCAAACTTAAGTCACATTTAAATCAGGTTCATAAGAGTGAACACTACTGTCCCTCTTTTATTCACTACTGGCGTTAAAGCTAGCTCCAAACTCATTTTTACCATGTACCACAAGTGTAACATTTCAGATTTTCTTGGTGCCATTTAAATATATAAATTGTATAAACTTATTCTTACCTCAATGTTGTATCCCTGCCAACACTTTCATGTTCTGTTTTTGAGCTGAACACTATGATTAGCTTTTTCTATCCCTGTAGCAACTTGGCCCAACAGCCAAGAAGTTCCATTTTAAATCCAAACCATCGAAACAGACGTTACATTTTCTATTTGGATATTTTGTTGAATAGTCTAAATTTGCACATGCAATCAATTATATTATCCGATTTTCACACACCAACTGCCAGGTATAGCACTACGGGAACTTGGTGATCTCATATACACTAAGGTATAATTCCCAGCTCTGTTACTCCATAGTGAAAACCTCTGGGTTAACAAAAGGCACAACAGCAGTGCAGATCTGACAGCTGTGCCTGCTAACCCTACAGTGGTTGGCTAATAACGAGTAGCAAGATGGCCAGAATTAGATCTACGGTGCCTGGCAGGTTTTTGGTGTTTGCAGCAATTTAATGGTACTGCCAGTGAACTGTCTACGGCTATGGGATCGAGTCCCAGGATGGCCTGTCACTCAAATCCATCTGTTTTAGTTGTGAATGAGTTTAGTCAGTTCTCACCCAATCTATTAGAGTGAAACCCTATGGCAGGGTCCCATACTAGGTAAGTTAAAACTGACATAGTTGGCTCTCCACACTGTGAGCATTGTGGATTCCAGAGACAAGGCTATCCTGGCATCCAAGCAGTGGAAGGCTGCAGGGAAATGAGCTGATCCCACAGAGGAAGTATTAAAAAAAAAGTGAGGGAATTGAGGATTAGAATAAAGTAAAACAAAAATCAATGCTCAACTCCAAAACCTGCCAGATAATTCATATTTGCCCAAATCAAAATATTTATCCTTCTTTGAGAAACTGCAGGTGCAGATTAACACTTCTTATTCTAGGATTGTATCCAATCCTCTGCTCCAGTAAAAAGAAAGCTTCATTTGCAAATGCAATTTATCTCCTCCAGAGGCATTCCTCAGTCTGGAGATTAACTATTATCCTGTAGCTGGCATGCTGTAACCAGCCAGGTAATGTCTGCAATATTTGTTCAAATGGAGATCCAGTCACACAAAGGGAATTTAACAAAATTAACTACAGGTTTGAAGTCATGCAAAAGAGATCCAAAACAGCAACTCTTACAAAACTAACTCTCTGGGATGGCCTTGCCTATTGTTTCCCTAAAGATACTAATAATGTGTTCGGTTAAGATCATTAATTTGGAATGATAATTTACGTATTCAGTTGTGGTAGCTGAGTTTGGTGAATGATGTCACTCATTCTGCAGAGGGGATTGTATATTAATTGCTTGTTGAAAATTGTTCGCAACTAAATAAACGGGTTACATGTTTGAAGTGTATGGACTGTCAAGAAGCGTTTAGGTAATCATGTTTAGGCACCCATGAGGACGGCCTCAACCGGGATCTTGGGTTCATGTCACGCTACACGTAACCCCACCAGCGAACAAAAGTTATCTGTTTTTAATATAACAGGGCATTTGCTGTCTTTCTCTTCCTTCCGGATGTTTCTATGTTTCTGCCTCTCTCTCTCTGTTTTTTTTTGGTTGTTTGTATATTCGGTGGCCCTGTAGGTAACACCTATCTGTCTGCACACTGTGATTGCCTTGGCAACGGGCAGTTGGAAAGACTATCTGTAATCACCAGGTATTGTTCTGTGATTTATAAATGTGAAGGGTTCGAGGATTTCATTTCCACATTTACCCGAGGAAGGAGGAAGCCTCAGAAAGCTTGTGAATTTCAAATAAAATTGTTGGACTATAACTTGGTGTTGTAAAATTGTTTACAATTTTTTTGTTGGGGGAGGGGGGTGGGATGCAGAGTTAACTATCATGAATTTATTTCATACTGTTCTTGATGAAAGTAAAAAATATGTCCTATTATTGTTTTATATGCTTTTGTAACCTAATGTAACAAAAATCAAAGTATCTTCTTTCCGGTCTCTTTAAAGCTACTGGCACCTGCTCCCTATCCTCCACCAATCTAGAATACCAATGAGGATAAACTCTGAGCTTGTGTTCGGTTAAGATCATTAATTTGGAATGATAATTTATGTATTCAGTTGTGGTAGCTGAGTTTGGTGAATGACGTCACTCATTCTGCAGAGGGGATTGTATATTAATTGCTTGTTGAAAATTGTTTGCAACTAAATAAACAGGTTACATGTTTGAAGTGTATGGACTGTCAAGAAGCGTTTAGGTAAGCTATTTGATCCCTGTGAAATTGGTTGTGCAAACAAAGCACTTTTGTTAATGGTTTGCTGAAATTAATATTGTCGTGTTTCATCTGATCACCCAACTTCCTTGCCAATTGTGTTTATGAATGTTGATATCGCCAATGTTTGTTTGTAGTTGAACATCAAAAAGAAATTACTGGATTAAAAAAAAGCCATCTCCTTGGCTACAGAGGGAGGGTCCCCACTGAATCCTGAAAAAGGAAAGATCCAAAGAACCCAAAAAATAGTGCTGAAAAAAGCAAGGATATTTTCTTTGGAATTTTGTTTTTCATACTGAAGAAAGACTACACCTCAAATTCTGCAGGGAAAGACGCGTGACGAGGATAAAATGAATCCCTTATGTTCTTAATCTTTGACTATCATTGTAAATTGTACTGTTTAGTGTTGCCTGTTTACAATGTTTATTTATGCTTCTTAAATTGTAAGTAAATATTTTAGCTATTTTAGCTTGTCAAACTTGTAAGCTGTGTTTTGATATTCCACCTACCAAGGTGGTTCCAAACATAGTACAAGTGTATGTAAAGTCCAGTATGCAGATTACTGCAATTGGGTAATTGCTAACCCGGATCACGCACCATCTGCAAGAGTAGACTACTTAAAAGGTACCATCGCCGAAACCTGGAGGTCACCATTGACCAGAAACTTAATTGGACCAGCCACATAAATACTGTGGCTACAAGAGCAGGTCAGAGGCTGGGTATTCTGCAGCAAGTGACTCACCTCCTGACTCCCCAAAGTCTTTCCACCATCTACAAGGTACAAGTCAGGAGTGTGATGGAATACTCTCCATTTGCCTGGATGAGTGCAGCTCCAAAAACACTCAAGAAGCTCGACACCATCTGAAACAATGCAGCCCGCTTGATTGGCACCCAATCCACCACCTTAAACATTCACTCCCTCCACCACCGGCACACCTTGGCTGCAGTGTGTACCATCTACAAGATGCACTGCAGCAACTCGCCAAGGCATCTTCGACAGCACGTCCCAAACCCGTGACCTCTACCACCTAGAAGGGCAAGGGCAGCAGGCACATGGAAACACCACCTCCTGCACGTTCCCCTTCAAGTCACACACCATCCCGACTTTGAAATATATTGCCGTTCCTTCATCGTCGCTGGGTCAAAATCCTGGAACTCTCTACCTAACAGCACTGTGGGAGAACCTTCACCACACGGACTGCAGCGGTTCAAGAAGGCGGCTCACCTCCACCTTCTTAAGGGCAATTAGGGATGGACAATAAATGCTGGTCTTGCCCACATCCCATGAATGAATAAAAAAAAGGTACAGCTTCTGAATCATGGGGGATGAGGTCACCTGATTGGAAGGGTTGTGCAATCACTGAAAAAAGAAAATGGGATTTAAAAAAATTATTTGAATAATCTGACTGCTGTACACAAAGACAACACAGGATAACTCTGAGGTAACAATACAAACTCAGTCTTCTAGCCATCTTAATATCAAGCCAATTGACATTTGTTGAACCACACAGATTGTTAAGAGATTGACTGAAAGTTTTTCCAATACTTTTGTTTTACCTGTAGGTTTTTTGAAAACCATTGTTCATAACAGGCCCTGCAACACTTACTATCATTCTGCTGGTTTACTTTCTACCCCTCTGTAGCACATGGAACAAAGCAATAGCCATCTTGTTTTGAATAGTGTACAATTCATCGTAAGCTCTAAATAATATCCCTTTGAAGCAGGTTCATTTATTTTTGTTTTCTTGAATCCAATCTGCTCACAAATCCAACAATAAAGGTTTATTTTGGGGTCACTATCTTTAATGCACACTCAGGAAACGGTCTGTGTAATGTGCTGATCTTAATATTCGTAACATGCTGGTCTTGGTACTCTGACAGTATAACAAATTCTGCAGACATCATAATTTGATGTGATGCGACAGGACTTCCTACCTGCTGAAGATTCTACTGGAGTAACATTGTGAAGAAATGGCTATGGTAGAGTGAAGCAATTAGTACAGGGCAGTTTGTGCCAATCATCACGAGGTGTACAGAAGACCTCTCTATACAGATCAGTATGACTAAAACCTAGAAAATGCTAAACACAAATGACTAATCCAAACTAAACCTGATGTGTATCTTTTAGCTGTTTTACTCATAAACTTTTCACTAATAAATTGAGATAAAGGGTAATGAAAGCATCGGCCGAGGAAAGACTTGATTTTCATTTAGATAAAGTGGCTGAAGGCAGGGTGCTCAGTACCAGAGTATCTAACACTTTAGCTCTGCTGCTGTTCTTGCGGGTTTGCACACTGACGTTATCCACTGCAAATTGGTCATTAATCTGAGCATGAAGCCAGAGGCTGCAGATAAAGGTGACCTGAAACCTTTGATGAAATGTCAGTAAAGTTGCACAATGACAACTAAAGCATATTGATGTTGAAGTGCTGTCGGTGATAATGTGTTGAAGGGAAACTCCAGCAATGTTATCAAACTATATTATTGGATTGATTGTCACTCACTAACCAACATTACAGCCCTCATTATAATGGTCCTGAAAGCAGAAAAAGTTTAAATATTAAAAAAGATGTGGCAGACTTTTTTTAAAAGGAAGTATTTCCCAAAATGTCTCATAAGTTGATTAAGTAAATGAGTGATCCCATTTTTCTCGGAGTGTGTTGAAGGGAGTGAGAAGACTGGATTCATGAAACACTGTATGGGTACGTGTGGGAGCAGAGACTCCTGCTTGATCTAGCTCAATCATGTCATTGCTAATGAAATGACATGATAATCACACACCGAACAGCCTTTCACCATGAAGATAGAAAAATAGATCAATTCTCTATGTAAAGTTTTGTACATGTTGTTTTATACTCAAGTTAACAGAAATTAGGAACAAGGTTTCGTAATACACCTTTTGGGTTGATTATCTGGAGCTTCCCCAATTATGATTCACACCACCATGCTGGCTGTGAGCTACACTATGTTGTGCAGTTCCTCATCCAAAATGGCTGCTAATTCCTTTTACTATAAAATCGTCCCAAAACAGGCAATTATTTTAATTTTACTGAATATTTATTTCACCCTAAAGAGATGCTTGTGGAGTCAGCCTTGGCTTATTGGTAGCATTCCCACCTCTGAGGAAGCAGGTTATCGGTTCAAGCCCCACTCCAGACAGCCCCAGTGAGCAGAGATGAGAGCTCCAGTCTCCAAATGCTGGGTTGACATCCAACTTGGGAACTCATGTCTGATGGGAGCAAAGTGGCTTCTCCCCCACTCCCTTGCAACTCCGGCACGCAGGAGGCCAGAGGTCCGGCCTCTGAATACTGGACTGACATCCAGCGGGGTACTAGCACCCAATGGGCGTGGCATGGCAACAGCCTCCCATCGCATATAGCTGGCTCCCCCTGGTCAGGCTAACAACCCATCCACTTAAAAAGGGGTGTTCGTTACAGCAATAACCCAGAGCACGATCTGCTGGATGCAAAATCAATGAAAGAAATGGGTTGCCTCACGTGTTGCTAGGCATGGAAGAGAAGAAGAGCAAGTGCATTTCCATCACTTCCTGGATCATCATATCACCTCCCCATCTTGCCAGAGATCACTTGAACTGTCTCCATCTCTCCTTCCCCCATTAACACAAAGCCTTAGGCCCTGCATTGCTCTAATCACGCTCTCTGGTACTCACACCTTCCCTATCTCGTCAGTTTACCGACAAGTTTAACTCGCATCTCTCCGAAGACTAATAGAGTGGCATCTGGCCTCTTTATCGGATAGCTGAACTATTATTTCATGTCTCTAACAGGACTATTTCTAACAGGACTAGACATACTAAATGCAGGGAGGATGTTCTCGATGGCTGGGGAGTCCAGAACCAGGGGTCACAGTCTCAGGATAAGGGGTATGCCATTTAGAACCGAAATTAGGAGAAATTTCTTCACTCAGAGGGTGGTGAACCTATGGAATTCTCTACCACAGAAGGCAGTGGAGACCAAGTCATTAGATGTATTCAAGAAGGAGATAGATATATTTCTTAATGCTGAAGGGATCAAGGGATATGGGGAAAAAGCAGGAACAGGGTACTGAGTTAGACGATCAGCCATGATCATTTTGAATGGCGGAGCAGGCCCGAAGGGCCAAATGGCCGACTCTTGCTCCTATTTTTCTATGTCTCCAAATTTTGCCCACATGGGGAAACTATTATTTTAAAATATAGAAAATCAAAGTTGCACAGCATGTGTTATAACTAAAACAAATTATGCCAACTGGCTTATAAAGAAATAAATGACCCCTGGCTGTTGAATTACAAACCCATTCACCTGTAAAAAGGGCCAATAGCATTCAATGTGTTTATTTCTTATCTACTCTAAATGGGTCTTTAAACAATCAAAAAACAAATACAGACAATCCCCGCACAAGATATGCTGAGAAACCAGCCTGCTGTTAACAAATGACCTGAAATGTAAGAGCAGTTGCTGACGGAGACATGCTAAGTTCAACTGACGCCACACCCCAAATTATAAGTCCTTTAAGGACAATGGATAATATTTCATCTCCTACTGTACGAAATCACCATGTCCCTTGCTTTTCCAATTAGCAGCAGTAAAGTAATGCTGTGCCATGAAGAACAGCACAAGGATATTACAATATTCGCTGTTTTACACAGTGATTCAGCCCAGAATTTGTGCACTGCACCTTCTATAAGAAATACTCTTAATTCAAGCCTTGGTAGACTTTTTGCCCTCAGTAATTCTACAGAAAATATATTGGATTAGCAGTTTGATACCAGCCAGTGTATGAATTGGGTTAGTCCAGTAGCATACGTAAACAAGGAGGTGTCCTTTCCAGCTCAGATCAGAATGGAAAGTCACCTCACAGTGTAAATGAGGCTTTTGATAAACTTATATGTGAACAAAATAGATATTGTCTCTTTAACCTCTGAATTTGAAATGTACTTCACTTGCAGAACTGAGAGGCTCTTATTTGCATCCAGTTAATACAGTCCCGCAGGAATCGAGGGGGCTGATTGCACAGGAACATGAAGTTCCAGGAAAGCAAACCTCCATTAAAATAACTTACAAACTAAAAAAAAATCAAATTTTATGTTTCAATACTAGATAAAAGCATTAAAATCACCAAGCTAGAAATTACTGCTGGCAATAGTAGCAGATGAATTTTTAATACATTCGGGTTCACCATTTTAATGTAGGCATTAACCTGTTTATTTTAAATGGGTTAACGCTTTGGCTAAAATAACAAAGAAATGTTATCCGTTCACTATTATCAGTAACACTAATTTCTAGGCTATAGTGGGTTCCCTTAATAATGTAGTACATAGGGTCACATAGAATATTTGTAACCTAGCAGACTCTATTTTGACAAGATTTGAGCAAGAGCCTGGTTTGAAGCAGAACATAATTCTGGGAGCTCTGCGAATTTGTTAATAATGTTTTTCACATTTTCTTATAACCTAATAGTTAATCGGGTAAAAAAATGTGCTCAACAGGCTATGGCAGTTGAAAGATATACGACTGGACTCGGATTAAAATTGGTTTAAATAAATGACCTGTATAATCAAAACTTTAGCACCCAAAATAATATAATAACGAAGCATTTCTCCATCAAGTTCTTGACACATTCAGATAGTGTGTTTCCACATGAATGCCACTTGCTATAGTTTGGCAATGGGATCGTCTAAGTTTTGCTTTGCCTGTTATTTATGCGGGATTTTTGCAGACGAGCAATATAACATACATAATCAGTTAGTAAAATCACCATTTTAAAAAGCAAAACTTTTGTACAAACAAACTTTGCAATCTTTCCACAATGACTGTGGAGTGCTACGGTGGAGGAAAGGAGTAAGTTAAACCTTGAAAACTGATCATGATGCCACTTACCTCTTTCTTGAACAAAGTATGCCAAGTATAAATCAAGTTCCTTAACTGAAACACTTATGTGATGGGGCTGCACACACAGCATGGGGTTATTACACTGTTGGGACTTCACCAGACGCTCTCCATCAGTACTTTCCAAAGGGATCCCTTTAAACAGGATCACCATCACCAGATCCAACCTCCAAACTTTATCCGCTTGCCGTAAACAATCAATGCGTCTTATTTTGCCTTTCTGGTCCGGGTTGGAGAGAACGCAGCAGGGAGCCTTCTTCCCCGTGATGGTCAGCACGAAGTCCTCGCGGTACTCGGGACGGATGTCCTTGCGCAGCTTGGCAAGCAGCCTCGAGGCCCACTTCTGCTTCACCTCCGCTTTCTCATTCAACAACTCATCTTTCACTGCTCTCTCCTCATCTTTTGTCATCCGCTTTTCGTGCTTCTTGAAGTACTTTCGTTTCCGAGCTTGTAGGTTGAACCACGTGTAGGCAAATGCACGGACATGTGGAAGAAGTGCCTCGATGAATGGATGAAATTCATCCTGATAAGAGATAGCACAGTTTCAGATGCAGTGGTTAATAATTTTGGACATCCTTCTTATATTTTATATTGGCAGGTCATTATAGCGATACATAAGAGTTACAAAAGATTTTGGAAAAGCTCTCCCAGATACTTGTCAGTAATCGTAGTAATACGGTGACACAAAAATTATACATGTGCCACAAACATGTTGTCATGGGAATAGATCCACTGCAATTCTAAGTGAAAGATTTTCTCACCTACTCTTTTGTAAAGCCTTGAGTGTTACGAGTTCTTGCTTTCTTATTGAACAAATCTTTAACCAACTTTACATCTGAATGTAGAAGTAATACCCAGCATGAACTTTAATCAGCTTTGTCCAGCTCTGATCTCTCTCAGAATTAGAAAGTCTCATTAAACAGGGATCTGTGACCCTTTTCCTAATGTTCAATTTCTGTCACCCTTCAGAATTTCTGATTAACAGCACAGCTAAAACAAATTCTCAGTATTGGACAAAGCTTTCCTAGCCAACCTAGCTTCTGACTATCATTCTATCTCGTGACAAACAGTCATACCTACTAAACAAACTTCTTGTTACTGTCTGGTCATTTAAGGATACAGCACACAAATGCACATTTAAAGACACAGTACATCCTTATATATATGGTGTAGTTATATATGCAAGTACCAGTTTGAGAGAGGTACCTACTTAAGAGTGATGCAGTTATACTGCCACCATCACATCATGTTCTAGTCAGGCAGGTGGAGCTCGGCGCATACCTGCTTACACCCATGGGCATCTAAATGCCCGGTAAGCTTTCAGTGTTAGTGAAGAGCCAGTGGAACAGCTCGTTCTTTCAAAATGACTAAAAAGCTTAAAAATGAAATTTAAGGAATTTGCTCGATCACACCAGCGAAACAATAATAACAACTTGCATTTATATAGCGCCATTAATGTAGAAAAACGTCCCAAAGCACATCACAGGAGCGATATCAAACAAAATTTGACACCGAGCCACACAAAGAGATATTAGGACAGGTGACCAAAAGCTTGGTCAAAGAGGTAGGTTTTAAGGAGCATCTTAAAAGGAGGAGAGGTAGAGAGGTTTAGGGAGGGAATTCCAGAGCTTAGGGCCTAGGCAGCTGAAGGATGGCTGGCAATGGTAGAGCGATGAGAAGCCATAGCTACCACCTCAACACTTACTTACACCACTCATTAAAATGCAATGCACATCAGTCCAATTACTTCATTCCTTAAACTACAGTATTTATGCTGAATGATAGAAAACTATAACCAATCATTTCAAAATCTACAAAATAACCTAGTGAACAGAATATAACTAAACCAGTAACATTTTAAATTGTTCCCAGTTTGATCATAGCATTTGATGGAACAAGAGTTGGATCTGTACCAGTGATTATTGAATAAACACATACCAGACAAGGAAATCTTATTCTGTCACCACTCATTACTATGCATGGTGATATCCCTTTAAGGCGTTGAAGATTTTTGTCTAATACAAAAGTAATGTTCTGTTTTTAAGTTTGTTCTTACTTTACAGTATTCTACTCATTCACTTTTATCCAACAAAAAACAGAAGTTAAGAACAGATGTTGTCCATTTTTTCACAATATCCAAACAGTTACAGATCATGGTTCAGATAACAGTGAGGACATAAACCCCCAAGGAACACCCAGTCATAGCTTTTTAAAGAGTTAACATCTCCGATGGCCACACATGGTTTTCTCTTTTCGTTGCTATACTGGTAATCCTTACATTTTTGTTATACTACTACAACTACAACAACAACAACTTGCATTTATATAGCGCCTATAGAGTAGCAAAATGTCCCAAGGCACTGCACAAGGACATAATCAGACAAAAATTGACACCGAACCGAAGGAGATATTAAGTTAGGTGACTAAAAAACGTGATCAAAGAGGTCGGTTTTAAGGAGGAGAAAGAGGGGGAGAGGCAGAGAGGTTTAGGGAGGGATTTCCAGAGCTTAGGGCCTAGACAGCTGAAGGCATGGCCGCCGATGGTGGAGCGAAGGCTGTGCGGGATGCACAAGAGCCCAGAGTTGGAGGAATGCAGAGTTCCTGGAGGGTTCAAGGGCTGGAGGAGATTACAGAGATATGGAGGGACGAAGCCATGAAAGGAGGATGCAGAGGATAATTCAACAATATACTGAGATATGTAAAATTTGAACTAATCCAGACTAGGCCAGCATTAAAGAGAGTAATAGATCCTCTATGAAACATACATCATTCATTTTTCGGATACTGAATTTTGAGAAATCCTGTGGCAGCCTTGCCTCATTTGTCTAAGTTCTATACATCCCCACTCTGACATTTGTTGCTGGTAAATTCTAACAGATTAAGTAAAATGCTGGATAAACAAACCACATTTACACAAAAGTTTGCAACACTTGTTATCTCAAACTGTCCTGGATTATCAAATCTTGTAAATAACAAAGGTAAGATTAACAAATTATCACCATCTTTGACAGCAAGATTCACCAATGATACAAAATAGTGGGCCATATACCCTCCAGGGCACTGTCTTACCATTTCTTGCATTAATAGCTTTAGGATAGGATTTTGCCAACCAATTAAAATGATTTCATCAAATCCTTGGTAACATTTAAGGTGCAGTTATACTGTTACTTTAGTCTCAATGCAAAGCGTGTTTAACGACATGAAAATGGCATCATAATTTAAGTTAGGTCTGCGATCTGACTCCTGGTTGCACTGAAGCGAGAGAGACAAACCACCTTGAACAGGGAGTCAGTCTCACACCACTGATACTGCAGCCCAGTGCATTTTAAAAAGTATCCAGGCTAGGAACTTTATAAACTGATTTTTCAATCTTTTGACGTTATGAGACACTTTGGCCTGTTCTCTCCTGATAATAAAAATGAGCGACCTGAGGAGCAGGGCTCTGTGTATCTATCCAAGTCTACGTGCACAAAGGTCCATTGTTGCTTAGTTCATAGCAAAGGGCAGGCAGCAAATGTAACATGGGTCTGCTGCCTTGAGTGTTACACTCCACAGATATCGGTCGCAGATTGCTAGCAATAGTATAACCTTGTCCTAAATCATCATAAAACTGATGCTGCTTCTTGCTTAACCCTTTCTATTGCGAGCCAGCCAAAATTCCAGAGTGGAATTTCCCTGATTTTCAGTGCCACACATAGAAATCCAATACTCACAGAGGCTGATGCTTGGACAGGCTCAGCTCCTGGACCAGCTTGCTCTCAAAATTCCAGGGCAATTCCAGCATGTTGAGTTCACAGCCGGTCCATGCCACCGCAAATGCGATATCTGCCTTGGTGTGAACCTCTACTGTGCCCTTCTCTGTGTATTAATGTCATTGCCCCTTTAAAGTGCAAAATAAACAAATAGCATCTTGCAAAATAACACTTTGGTATCACAGCGAATTAGCCTCTGCACGGGTGGATTGCATTCTGCAACTAGCATGGCTTAACTGTTTCCTGTCTCATAACTAAAGACCAAAAATATACATCTGTTATATCAGAATTGTGCTCTCTGTAGAATTAGGTGCACATTATCAAATCAAACGTGCATACAATCCACACGGTACTGAACGAGGCTGACATAATGCAAGGTCAACTCAGGGATTATTTTTGATTGATCAGCACACCCAAACGTGTGTTCTCTTTGAGGCTGTCTTTTTCTTAAGCCGATCAGATTGTGTGATCCCCCAGCCCTTCCTGTTTGAAAGTAAAATGTCGCTGGGCCTTTGTGTTTTAAACCATAACATTACATGGTATTTCAAATTACAGCTAGGGGTAAGTAGAGTCATCTCCTTTGATTCCAATTACTCCCATTAAGACGTTCACAACATCAAGAAGCACAATTCTAAGAGTGAGTGGGGAAAAATGACACCTCACGCCAACTCCTCCATTTCTCCAAGGGAGAGCTTGAAATCAGATATTGATACTCAAGAGTGACCGTTAGTCACAGTCACTGTCCCAGTGCAATCATTTCACTATTAATAGGTCCTTTAGCATGTGTTTCCCAACTAAACAGGTTACAGTTAAATGTACTAATGATGGGATGATTATCAAATAGAAAAATAATACAAAGCTATGGATAAATGTGTGCTCCATAAAAAAAAAATCTAAGACTTTCATTTCAGTGTAACTATGTACTGAGGATCAGGAATACACGGTATATAAATAAATACACATTCCTACATACATATCTTGCTGAACAGCAGTGAGACCTCTTTACACTGTAGCCACAATAATCACCACACTGTGGGCGGAGCTTCAGTACATAAAACTGCATTGTCAACTTGTAATCTGCTGATTTGAGCTCTTCCCACAGAACAGCAGCCATAGTCAAAGATAATGTTTCTCAGCATTCCTGGTGTCATTCCTTTGTTTCAATTAGATGGCAAATTTCCCAACCCAAAAATCTAACACTGTCCTAAAGTTCACCCGGGACTTAATTGTTTTCACGCGCTATCATGGTCAGTTACAGGGACAGACGGGCAGCCACGCTGTCATGGTGAGTTTGTACAGGCCTCACTAAAAATAGCATCCTCAACAACGAAAAAAAACAAAGTCATGTAGGCAATTAAAAAAAAGCCAGTATCCAGGATCACACAAAATCTCTGAGCTAATTAGACAAACAGGTTATTACAAGAATTGTGCAGGCAGACAGCATGATCCCAGCCACATGCACTGCAATAACAGTTACCACAGACAAAAAAAAACTCACTACTCAGTATCATAATGCTTCATTTAGTCAACTATCAATATATCATTGGGTACAATACTGGAGATCATTTTTTTTAAAGAACAGTTCTGGAACTGCACACAACACAATAGCTAAAAAAAACATAAAGCTACATTAACAAAATCTTCCTTTACCACTGAAATGTTGTACTTTGTATCCCTGGGTGAAAAAGGTTTTCTGGATGAACTTATAAATGTCAGTAGAAGACATGCAGGGAATAGGTAGTTTGTTGTGGTGACATCACTTTAGTGTCCAGATACAAAGAAAAGGCACTATGACAACATGACCAGTCATCCACAACTGACATCCAACTTCACAGGCCCAATCTAAACACAGCGGGAGCATTTTTGCTTGTAACAACAACTTGCATTTATATGGCACTGTGAAAGTAGAAAAACATCCCAAGGTGCTTCACGGAGGCCAAATCAGGCATAAATGGACACCTGAGTCAAGGGAGATATTTGCAGGGGGTGGGGGGGAGGAACCAAGAGTTTGGTTGAATAGGTGGGTTTCAAGGAGGGTCTTAAGGAGAGGTGGAGAGGCAGCTGAGTTTAGGGAGGGCATTCCACATCAAGGGGCCTAGATGGCTGTTGGCGTGGCAGCCACTGGTTGGGCGAAGGGAGGTGGGATTGCACAAAAGGCCACAGTTGGAGGAACAGCGAGTTCAGGAGGGGTTGTAAGGGTGGAGCAGATAGCAGAAATAGGGAGGGGCAAGGCCATGAAGGGATCTTAACATGAAGATGATCATTTTAAATTGGAGGTTTTGGGGGAGCCAATGTAGGTCAGCAAGGACAGGAATGATGGGTGAACGGGACTTGGTGCTGAAGAGATTATGGGCAACAGAGTTTTGGATAAGCTGAAGTTTGCAACGGGTAGAGGATGGGATGCCATCTAGGAAAGCATTGGAATGGTCGAGTCAGAGGTGACAAAGGCATGGACAAGAGTTTCAACAGCAGATAGGATGAGGCAAGGGCGGAGGTGGATGATGTAATGGAGGTAGAAGTAGGTGGTCTTTGTGATGGAGAGGACAGGAGGTTGGAAGTTCAGTTCAGGGTCACATAGGACACCAAAATTGCAAACAGTCTGGTTCAACCTGAAACAATGGTCAAAGAGGGGGATGGAATCGGTGACAAGGGTACAGAGTTTACGGTGGGGGCCGAAAGTGATGGCTTCAGTCTTCCCAATGTTTATCTGGAGAAAATTGCTGCTCAAAGACTAAATGTTGGACAAGCAAACTGACAGTACAGAGGCAGTGGGGGGTCGAGGGAAGTGGTGCAGAGGTATAGCTAGGTCTCATCAGCTTACATGGGGAAGCTGACCCATTTTCTGTGAATGAAATTGCCAAGAGCCAACATGTAGAAGAGGAAGAGGAGGGGGCCATGGATAGATATTTGGTGAACTCCAGAGGTAACAATGCTGGAGCAGGTTAAGAAGCCATTGCTGGAGATGCTCTGGCTATGACTGGATAAGTAAGAGTTGAAAAAGCGAGGGCAGGCCCACTGAGCTGGACAACGAAAAAGAGGCGTTGAAGGAGGATGGCGTGGTCAACCATGTCAAAGGCTCCAGAGAGGTCGAGGAGAGAAAATGCACCATTGGCTAGGGCTGTTCTGGTGCTATGGCGGCAAGGGGGGTAACCTAATTGGAGAGAATCAAACATGGAGCTGCAGGAAAGATGAGTACGGATTTGAGAGGCAGTAACACGTCCAAGCACTTTAGAAAGGAACGGGAGATTGGAGATGGGTGGTAGTTTGCAAGGACAGAGAGTCAAGGATGTTTATTTTTTTTTGAGTAGGGGTTGGTAATGGAGGTTTAGAAGGAGGGAGAAGAGTACCTAAGGAAAGGGAACCATTGACAATGTCAGATAGCATGGGGGCCAGTAAAGTGGTCGACAGTTTAGTGGCAATGAGTTCAAGGGAACAGGGGGTGGGTCTCAGGGACAAGATGAGCTCAGAGAGAACATGAGGGGAGATAGGAGGGAAATTAGAAAAAGACGAGGCTGGGACAAACCCTGAAGTTATCAATTCAGTGTGGCTAGGGTTTAAAATGTATTTCAATATTCTGTTTACAAATTATCCCACTTCTGAAGTAGTCCAAACCTGTTGGGTTTTGCTTTCAAATTGAAGTGGACCTAAAATTGACAGAAATTAGTGAATCTGTACAATAATACAAGGATAGCCACAGTTAGTTACAGACACAGATGGGTAGCCACACTGTATTAGTGAGGTTGTACCGGCCTCACTAAAAATAGCTTACTGGAAAAAAAGTCAGTCATTTAAGCAGTAAACGATCCGGTATCCTGTAGCAAAGAAATCCTCTGAGCTAAATTTGGTTTAGTAGACAAGCAGAGTTTTACTAGAAATGTGTAGGCAGACAGCACAACTGAGCTACAAGACTATTACTTAATCGAGGAGGTTTAGTTGAGGTTTTGAAATATAACAATCAAACAGAAGTCCTGCTACTTTTTTCCACCCACCTGTTATTTTGAACAAATTCAAACAAGTATTGATACTTAAGCCAACTGCATTTAATCTTGCATACTCCAAAGGTATAGTAAGGACTAGTTGATCCCCTGTTGCGTTGCACACTGAGGGTCAAGACTAAGTGCAGTCTTCAGGTGAAGAGGGCAGGAGATAATTGTATCAGAGTGCACCAATGTAGTTCAGTCCCCATTTTAAGTAGTGCATTCCCTTATTTTTATATGATACAATGATTTGATATTATTTTTAGCTAAGTAGCAAAACTTGGGCAATTTGAGAAGCAGAGATGGTTGGAGCAAAGGGGTTTCTCTGCAATACAGGCTGAGAAAATGGCAGATGTAAAACGGAGGCTTTACAGGGCCTCCTGGGTCTTTGTGGGAGTTTGCTCCAGAGCTTCTCGATTTTGACAAGATGGTCTAATTACAGTGTGACAAGTTTACGTACGCAGTTTCCATTATAAATATGGACTTTGGAATTTATAATGGAGGAAAAAGTTAGTACAAATTATGACAAAAACATCATAACAGGAAGTAACATTTTATAGACAGGAAATGCACATAGACGCAAGATTTTTAATGTCTTAAAGATATGCAAATACATATTGTAGAAACAGTGACTGCCATCAGAGAGCTAGATATGAGTGAAGCCTGTCAAAGGAACCAATCTAAAGACTTCAGTATTTTAATACATTGACGGTTACTTTTGTAACCTGAGAAACAACAGTTACCTACAGCCTGAGAACTCCTACCACCATTTGTTTTATTAAACTCTTGTGCCAAATTCATTTTTTAAAAGGAAAATAAGGTGGACCAAGGCAATGAATGCTGTCGAGTTGAACTCCTGCAAGTGCTAAGACAGTCAATAAACTTCTGCAACAAAAAATGCTTGCATTGAAATCACGATCCAGAGCATCATTTACACCCTATGCCAGAGACAAAATTGGAACCTCTTCTGAATTTCTTTTATCTAAAATCCTGACAGGAGGCTTTGAGAAAAATGGATACCCCACACCAATTGAAAAGGAATTCTGTCAGTGCTGAACCCATTCCTTTCCTGGTTTCTTATCTCATTGTAACTGTGACAAAGTATTCCAATTGACAAGTATGTTATCAGTCTTTCTAACATGTTCATATTTCTTCAAAGCTGAAGACTGTATTGACACAAGGTTACTTCTCCTACACCTCTACTGTTAATTTTTGAACATACACTGCTTCCAGTAAAATAATTGATTGAAGTTTATGTTTTGGCAGATTCAAAGCCCCCGACAATGCAGCTTGCACCCTGCTGCTAGGAGATATGCAAAAGCTTCTGACGTATGCTTTCCCTTTTGGGGAAATGAGGCAGTGTTTGGCTGTGAGCTTTTGCCCAATATTTGTGATCCAAAGTTGGTACGGCAAAGAATTATAGATCCCCACTACAGTAGCTTGACAACTTTATTCTCCACATAGTACTAAGTAGCAGTAATCCCGACAAGGTCTTTGCAATGGATAAATTTAAGACTTTGTTACTAAAAACTCAGACCTCTCAGAAAGTCATACAGCACATAATCTGTAGTGGAAGACACCAACAGGGAAATAGAATCACTCCTTAAGAGGATGGAGAAGGAACTGGATATGGTCAAGAGCAACAGGAGAAACACATAGGCCAACTTTGGAGTTTGAACATTTGATTGTTTATTTACTCTGCTGGACTAATAGTTCTCCTTCCAGCTGGACAATGTGGACAACCAGGACCTATGCAAATACTCTAGGATTGTTAGTATCCATGAAGAGTTAAAGACATGTCAACAACTCACTTAAGAATTTAAACAACTGTCACTGGAAGAAATAGCCCTGCTTGATAATAGTTGCCTCTTGAAGGTTAAAAGGCCCCATTCAACCCTACAACTGAAACCTAAAAGTTCAAATTGACCTTTGATAGTTTGATCCGCCCCCCCCCCTCCGCCCCCCCCAACCAAGGTGAACGGGAACCTAGGAAAATGCCAGCTTCTTTCTGAGCTTGGGAGAAAGGTCCCTTAACGTTTTACAATTTCTTGCAAATTAATTGCTTCAACTTCAAAGGGGCTTTGTTGGAATGGAAAGAGACTTTGAGAGCTAAGTCTCTCCTAATCCCCACACCATCCAATAATTTTACAACTCCACTAAATTCCTCACCAGCCCAAAGCAGCTAAAGAATCCTTAAACGTGTTAGGGATCATGTCTGATGCCAAGAATGCCCCTAATACCAGACGGTCAGAGACCTGACATGTGACATGGATGGAGCAGAAATAGCTCAACATGAGCAAGTTCAGTAGAATAAAAAAAATGTTCTTTCATCTTGCTGTGTACAGTCTACAAACTCCATATATAATTTATGTGTTTTCATTCCTCAGTTTTGGTTTTTGCCATAATGTCTCCCATTTTCCTCTTTTGACTAGTTCCAGCTGGCAATTTGCATAACTTGAATCTAGTCACAGGGGGAATAACTGCCTTCGATTTACCATCGGATTACTCCAGGTACCCTTTACACTAAATATAATTAAGAGAAACTGGGTATTCCTGCCAGTAAATCTTTGATTAACTCACTCATTCTGGTACTAAAAATTAATACTGACCATTAAAACAGTCTGGATACATTTCTCTTGTCAGTGTGTAACCTGTGTATATCTTAATTTATACTGCTGGGCAAATTTTATGCTAACATAGTGAAGAATCTTGCTTTCTATATTTTGTTCTAAATGAGCATTATGAAGGCCATCTAAAACTACACTCCTAATCAAAGTAAATTATTTCCAATGTTAACTATATCTGCCATGCTACGTTCCCACCTTGTATGCTTAATAACAATGTTCAAGGTGTATATAGCATTTCTTTGTTCTTTTCTAATTGATGCATTAGGCTATGCCACTTTGACATAACTTCAATCTGCATCTGTATCCTCTTTATTACCACTGTTAATGATTGACTATTTAACCCATTCCCTTTTTTTCATTATTATTCTGGATTAATCCTGAGAATGTTTTGTATCCCCGCACGTTTAGATAGCACCTCTGATATGTAACGACTGACAAGGGCAGTGCTGTCAACTCCGCTAGTGTGCACAATAGTGCCTTTGCAACGTACTATTTTGGTTTATATTAGCCTCTGACCCATTAGAGTTTGCCTGTAACTGTTCTGTCATCTTTTTTGTTTGTTGCTATTTTAGTGAGAGAACACAAAGAACTCAAGAATAGGTATACTTTCCTGTGGGTCCAAATTGTCAACATGTGATGCTTACAATCTGATATGGTGAACATTACTTTTTTATAGATGGGAGCGTGAATACTGGATCGGTCAGAAAATATTTGGGATGATCTCTCTTTCCCGGACGAAAGAGAGCAATAGGTGGCATGAAGGGAAAAAAAAGAGGACTGAAAATGCATAATTATATATAGTGGACTCCACACTGAGGGCTCGATTTTCCCGGGAAATTGCGGGTGCGTTGGGGGAGGTATGATAGTTAAAGAGCCAAATATACCTCATTAATTTACCTGGGCGGCTTTCCCATGGCTTCTGATTCACGCCTGGTGAAACCAGGCATGAAGGGCCGGATCAGGCAAAAAGAAACAAAATAAAGTACATAAAAAACCATTGCATGAAGTTAAAACACAAAATCAACCTACCTTTCCACCTTGCTCCGATGGCCGAAGTCTCCCTCTCCAATCTCCCCTTCTTCACCCACCCCCCCGCAATGTCCCCCCGATCTCCCCTTCTTCACCCCCCCCGATCTCCCCTTCTTCACCCCCCCCCGATCTCCCCTTCTTCACCCCCCCCCGATCTCCCCTTCTTCACCCCCCCCCCGATCTCCCCTTCTTCACCCCCCCCCCGATCTCCCCTTCTTCACCCCCCCCGATCTCCCCTTCTTCACCCCCCCCCGATCTCCCCTTCTTCACCCCCCCCCGATCTCCCCTTCTTCACCCCCCCCCCGATCTCCCCTTCTTCACCCCCCCCCGATCTCCCCTTCTTCACCCCCCGGCAATGTCCCCCCCCGATCTCCCCTTCCTCACCCACCCCCCGATCTCCCCTTCTTCACCCCCCCGATCTCCCCTTCTTCACCCCTCCCGATCTTCCACTCTGCCCCCCACCCCGATCTTCCACTCTCTATCCCACCCCGATCTTCCACTCTCTATCCACCCCGATCTTCCACTCTCCCCCACACCCCGATCTTCCACTCTCCCCCACACCCCGATCTTCCACTCTCCCCCTCACCCCGATCTTCCACTCTCTATCCCACCCCGATCTTCCACTCTCCCCCACACCCCGATCTTCCACTTTCCCCCCACCCCGATCTTCCACTTTCCCCCCACCCCCACCCCGATCTTCCATTCCAGCGTCGGATGATGTCTCGCTCTCTCTCTTTCTCTCTCCCCCCACCCCCCACCCCCCCACCCCCCCACCCCCGCGTTGCAGCTCCTGACGGCAGCCAGCTTGTCAATCAGGCTGGATGCCAAGCGCGAAAGCTGGAGAGGACGTTAATCACCATCACGATCGTGTCAGAAATGGTAAGTTTTGTTTATTCGGGTTTGCCATGCGCACCTTCAACCCCCCCCCCCCAACCCCCGCCGCCATTTAAAAATTGCGCCCAGAGTGTGAGAATTTTATTTTTGCTCTACTGAACTTGTTCATGTTGTACATTGAAGAGGGAGCTAGTGATTAGAGGTCTAGCAATGAGAGTACTTGGGGATGGTCCTTGAGTTAGGAAGATGGAGGATGTTTATGAGAACTATGGGGCTTGGTGTTGAAAGTGACAGCCTGCTGGACTATGCAACATCCCTAAGGTTCACTTATTTGGTGGGATTTTTAGTAACATCCTCTTTCCATTATATCATCGTCCTCTGAGTGACGCGCATGATCTGTGGCCTACAGGCATGGCCCAGAGATGTACCCCTGGAATTTAGCAAATGCAGGTCTGTAACCAAAGAAGTGTGTGGGTATGTCCCAGGAGACACTCACCAATTTTACTCCCCTCCCTCCATGAAAAGAAGCCTCCTATTCTCAGCTCAATAGCTGAAATCAATAAGTTGCTATGCAGGGAGTTGTGGACAGGGATCCCTATCGTAGCATTATCTAAATGTGGTATTACCAAAAAACTCAGCATTGATTTAGTAGTCTTTACTCCAAAATCATTTGCAGAACTTCAATATAGTTCCAATATTCAAAAGCGGAGTAAGGCATGAACCTGGCAATTACAGGTAATTATAGCCTAACATCCAAATTGGGAAAAATGCTTGAGAGGATTCTACTAGAAATGAGCATGTAAAGAACAAAGGTATCATAAGGAATAATCAGCATGCTTTTGGTAGTGGGTTATGCCTTGCAATCCTACTGGAATTCTTTTGAGAGGATAACTAGTGGATGAGGGTAATCCAGTAGATGTAGTTTACTTGGATTTCCAAAAGGTATTTCTCAAAACTCATTACGTGAGGTCAGGAAAAGGCTCATTGAATAGTCGACAAATTGTCCAAACAGATTGAGAGCTGACTTGGAAACAAGACAGAGTGGAAAAAAAGCAGCTGCAGAATTCTACTGGGACCCCTAATATTTACTGTATTTCTGAATGATATGGAACAGGATCTCTGTGGTAGTATTAGTTAACTTGCTGTTATCACAAAACTACCTGGGAAGGTAATGATGAGAAAGGTGATTATCTTCAGAAAGACTTGGACCAATTACATAGATGGGTTGAGATATGGCAGATGGATTTTAATATGGATAAAAGTAGATTCAAGCAAACAGGAACAGGTACCGTAAACATATGTACAGCATGAAAGGGTCTCCATTAGTAGAGGTCGAAAGAAAAAGGATTTAACAGTGATCATTAGATCAGTGTATGGCAGTTATTAACCAAGCAGATCAGATACTGAGGTGCATTTGTCAGGCAAGTCAGAACAGGTTATACTGACATTGTACAAATCAATGTTGAGATTATTTCCGGAGTATGGCATGCAATTTTGATCACCCTACCTCAAAAAGGATGAGACACTAGAAAGGGTTCAGACAACAGTGACCAGGGTGATCCAGGCCTTAAGGGATAATGTTATCAAGAAAGGCAGATGTGGCTCAACTGATTTTTACTGAAAAAAAGACACAATATAATAATGGAAGGTATAGATGACGTGGAAGTAAACAAGTTAACTTGGACAATGAACATAAATAGTAGAAGACATAAATGCAAAAGCTCCTAAAGAAGATAGCTGATTCAGGATCACGTGGCATCTTTAAAAATGGAGCTGGCATCCACCATAATTTCTGGTACACGTCCTAACAACCCTCTGTGTTAAAAAAAATTCCTAACGTCACCCTTCGTTCTTTTGGTGATGATCTTAAATTTACGGCCTCTGGTTACTGACTCACCTTAGAGATATTTAACCACACCGTGGTTTTTTCAGGGAAAGTTGCGGAAGGAATGTAATGTCCCTAAAGTAGGGGATTAATAGGTGGTGCGGGAGGGAGGTCCAAGATAGAATAGTTAGACACGGACTTTAGATGAGAAGGCTACATGGGCTGACTGGCCTGATCAGATTTCTTTTAAAAGTAAACATAATGTGCTGGCACGAGTGCATTTCTTTAAAAAAAACATTTTTCAACACCATTTCAGCCCATAGTTTTGCAGAGCTTTGGCAAAGGCATAATATAGGCAAGTACTGGTAAAACTGCTGTATTATTACTACAAAGAAGAGGAGCGGCCTTGTGGCAAACAGGCAGCTGGCAGCCATGTTTCTTGGCTGCTGCTTTTACTCTCCTGTTGGTGAAAGTGCCCCACGTTATAAACTGGGTGCTTTTCTCAGCAGAAGAGTAAACCCATGAATAGACAGAGCCACTTTAAGAACAGCTCCATTCAGCAAATTAGGAACTATAACTAGTTACAGCGTGGCACCAGCTGAGCTCAGTGAATAAGTCACTCCCTTCTCTTTTCGTGAGAATGGCGTAGAGACATATAATATGAAGAGGGAAAAAAACGAAGTGAGGCAATGTTCTGTGATAGCACCACTTCCACAGTGTATACACCAGACAGGAGCCAACAGCACAAGCAATCCATCTAATAAGTATACTTTGAAAAGCTATTTAATTTTTTTTTGTTCAAACGTGTGTAGTAGAAGGAATATGCATGAAAGAGCAGTTGTTTACATTATAGGAAATCCCACTCATGATGCCGAGCTCATCGCCCACTCATACCTGTGGTGGTTGTGGGTTGTGAGGTTTGATGTCACTCAGTGGAGTCGTTTTCATAAACCACTGCTCAATATTAAAATGCATGTAGCTTTTTTTTTCTAAAGCAGCTAATGACTGGGTAAACAGTATTACAAAATACAACTAAAATATGGAAAAGTTTTTAAGTGTTGCTGAATTAGTTTTTACCGTACCTTGATACTGAGAGCAGTAATGATCGAACATAAGCAGTAATGATGAATGCACAAAGAATGTACTGGCAAAATTCAGATTTCGTTTTCAGCAGCAATGCAAAATTTCTGTAACATTTCCTTTGAAATATATTAAAACAAACTGACCTAAGCTTCATTAAAATGCATGGCTTATAATATTAGAGAAACAATTAGAGAATGATGAATAGGATAATACATTTTAGAATCAATTAAACTGAAGCAAAATCAGGTTTAGAATTAATTTCTCTCTGCTCAGAAGCAACAGCTTTTATGATTCTTTTTCAGGCTACTAAAGTCACAGCACATTCAAATTGGCACTAAGAATAATTTGGGTTTCCCCCATGCAAAAATATCTATGCTACCCCTGCTCACGGTATCTGAATGAATACTGGTAGTTTAGATTACGTCCCACTATGAAATTGCTAAAAACAGACCCTACTTTACAATCTAATCTTTTCTCTCGACATTTTGTTCAACAATAAATAGCATTTCGTTTTTCATTGTTGCATGACTGTGAAGTATACCTACCACAGGCACAGGGTAGAGGCATTAGATCAAAGTCATATACATGCAATGGCAAAAATTAGCACCACCTAATATGTTCCTTACCCTCTTTGCTTATGATGATGAATGAAGTATAGTCAGCATAATTAATTTATTACTAATAAAACTGTCATTGAAAAACAAGGAATTTTTTTGAATGGGCATTGCGCAGACAACAAGTTGCATTGTGGTCACGTAGTTCTATAGTTTTATCCTACACTTGTACAGGTATGAAGTCTAAACAACACATAGTGAGCTTGCTTGTTAACTGGCACATTTATCCTGTGGTTCAGTTCAGAATTCAGTTCCTGAGGCACTTTATTTTCCATTGCCCAGGAGCAGTACTCTGCCTCTTGCTCGTACTGTTTCCTTCCATGGTACCACATCGTCAAGGAAATACCAACTCAGTCTGTTTCCCAATGGAACAATCTAACCTCAGAACTTTGGGTTCTTGGAGTTGTGACTCAAGATTATTTGATCTATTTTGAATCAAGTTTGCTCAGTTTTACAAGCATCAATTAATCAACTCCACAAAGCCTTGTGTTATTCCAAGAGGTGGAGAATAGGTTACGCTATTCAATAACTCAGTTCAAGTCAGCCCTATTATTCATGACTCCCAAGTATGTCACAAACGTGTTCTTGGCATCCAACAGTACTGGCATCTTTCTAGGAGAATGAATGCATGCAACAAATTATATTGAGCCATTTTTACCATAGGCCTCTATAACAATCTTGCTTCAAGCAACTAGAGTTTTCATTTCAGGGTCAGCCAGCTCTTGTTTGAGCTGGCTTCCATCCTGAAAGCATTCACCAAGATATCTGCTGTAGTTGCACATTACTTAAGAGAAAACGGCTTGCCTATTTACTCATACCAAGCTAACGGGTTGTTCAGAGCTTCTTTCTGGCAGTATGCTCAATAATAAGTGACATTATTTGAGAGTAACATTTAAGAGTACGGAGTTCTCCCAGTATCCAGGCCAACATTCCACCCTCAACCAACACCATCAAAAAAGAGATTATCTGGTCACCCTGCTGTTTGTGGGACCTTGCTGTCCACAAATCGGCTTCCATGTTTGTCTACACAACAAAAGTGACAACAATTTTAAAATAATCCGGTAGTTATAAAGCACTTTGGGATATTCCGAGGAGTAGGCACTATGTAAATGTAAAAAGATTATTTTTGTCCGGCATACCTCAATGGCAAGGCCACATTTAGAAAGATATTAATGAATTGGAGAATGTTCAGAAAAGAACAAGAATGATTTGCAGATTTAAAACTCAAATTGTGATGAAGACTCACATGTTCTAGCTTATTTTTTGTCAGAGAGAAGAAGGAAAGAGATATGTTCTGTGGGGGAAGGCTTTCATGTTCATTATTAATCCAAGAGCAGCGTATAATGGATATGTTAATAGCAAACAGCAGAAGTCTTGCCCCTAGCATTTAAAAATGCTGAGATGGATACTATTGATTTAGCAAGCCTTATTCAGCCAATCTTTACCCCATTCCTCCTCTCCTGTCTTGAAGGGGATAACTCATGCAAGATTACATTTCCTTGGGTAATGGCATCCCTCAAGTATCTCATGCTCGAAACCATTCTTCACCTATAAGCCTAGAGAATGATTACTGACAGACTATTCGGGGGGAAGTGGGGGGGAGGAGAGATATCACAACTAGGTTCAACCCCATCCTTACGTAAAGTTCACATACTGGCACCTTCCATCAGAGGTTGTTTGATCGAGATCAAGTACAAAATCCCTGGCTAATTTTTCTTCTCCCCAAACCAGGCACCTTTAATCAAAATGTAGTGCATCCAGTGCACTACCATGCCTGAAATGGACGAATTCAGCACAGATCAGGGACTTCTTGATCTGTATGGTTCAATAGACACAGTGCAACCTGCCGAGAAAGGAGGAAGCCCTAAGCAAGCCATTTAATTAAAATTATGTTCATAGAAATAGAGGACACAAGTAAAAAGCCTCAACTTAGATTTCAGACTTTTATTCTCCGTATAGCAGTAAATAAAGTGGGTGGAATAGACTCCCATTAAAAGCAGCTACTGCCAAAATTGGTTATCAATATTTAGTAAAGAATTGTATTGTAGGTTACAAGGATATAAATACTGACGATCAAATACTTTATGAAACACTATCATTCCAGTGCTGCTACCATGGATATATCATGGCCCCAAAAACCCAAGGTTCATCATTCCTGGCAGAAGAGGTTACCTAATTTAAATAATGGCAGCTGCAACCTGCAGCACTAGGGGGGTATCTCATGTATGCACTTGCCAAAGGAGGCCAGAAGTAGCAGCCTAGGGTGCTGGGTCCGGGACTGGGCGGTGGGGGGGGGGGCAGGGCATGGCCCCCACTTGGAAAAATGTCACAATGCTGCCCATCAGCCCACTTATCCATCAAGCCATTTCTCCTGAATGGACACTACATTTACTGATGGTTCATCAGATGTTTCTTACAGTTTGGGTTTCCAGGTTGAATTATTTTTTTCCCCCAAACAGAATGTCCAAATGCTAAACTTTGTTTTAGGGTATGGAAACTATGCTATCTGGAACAGGATGGTCTGTCTATCAGCAGGGTGGGACATTTCCAATATATGTTTCCTCCCCTATCACTAATCACAGCAAAGATTTGTAAAGCCAACTGGAAACATCATGGCTGAATCTGCTAGTTTCCTCCTTGTGTTGTCAGTTACTTTCTGCAGATGATTTTGTGGTGTCCTCCTCAAAGGAGAACCTTCCCTCCCAATTTCAAAGAGAAGTTCTGATCTCTTGCTTTCATGTAATGGTTTGACCACTGAATGGTTAACTTCCAAGCATTCTAGATATTGAAAACGCATTAACACATGAAAATATACTGATATTAATCTTCAGAGTTTGGACAGCACAAGAGATGAACTTAAAGAATGTTAAGCACAATAATAACATTTGTTTCAGTGTAACAACTCAAGAGTTAATAACAAGAAAGTTAGCACCTAAAGGATTATCGTGTTACATCGAAACTACAGCACAGAAACAGGCCATTCGACCTCACTGGTCAATCCCGGCGTTTATGCTCCATACGAGTCTCCTCCTTCCCTACTTCATCTAACCTGATCAGCATATCCTTCTATTCTTTTCTCCCTCATGTGCTTATCTAGCTTCCCCTTAAATGCATCTATGCTATTTGCTTCACTTACTCCTTGTGGTAGCGCATTCCACATTCTTCCCACTCTTTGGGTAAAGAAGTTTCTCCTGAATTCCCTATTGGATTTATTAGCGACTATTTTGTATTTATGACCTCTAGTTCTGGACTCCCCCACAAGTGGAAACAATGGATAAAAGTGGTAAAGCAATTCCAGATGAAGGAAAAACAGTAGCATCATTTAATTATTTTCTAGATGTATTCATTAAGGAGAAAAATATTGACTTGCTAACTAATTGGACTGTAGTATAATAAAAATCCTACAAAATTTTGAAATTAATATGGCGGAAATTCTTGGTAGGTTAAAGAAACTGAGAATTAACCAATCCCAAGTCAAGTGATATATATCCTAGAGTGCTGGAGGAGATTAGGGAAGAAGTTTGTGGGCACTGGCTATAGTCATGAAAGAATGATTGGTTATTGCTGATGTTCTGGAAGAGTGAAAGTTAGCAAATGTTCCATCGATATTTATAAAAGGAGAACAAATCTGAACCAGCCAACTACAAGCCCTTTAGCCCGACATCAATACAGGGTAAAATACTGGAAACCATTCTAAGGAGTGGGCTGCACGAATGCCTATGTACAAATAGCTTAAGAAGAAACAGCCAGTATGGATTTAGGAGAGGTAAATCTTGTATGACAAATCTTAAATTGTTTGAGGACGTTACAAATAAGGTTGAACCTCTTTTGATTGATCGACATGTTGTCCATTAGCGACATTATCCGTAGGCATGAGGCAAGCTTCGATATGTACACCAATGATACCTAGCCCTGACCTTTTAAACTCTGCATTCTATCCATCGCCAGGACCACTTACTTCAACCATCTCAACATTGCCCACTCCATCCCTCCATCACTGAAATTGTTATTGATGCCGTTGTCACTTCCAGACTTGACTGTTCCAAAGCCCTCCTTACTGGCCTCTCATTTTCCTCCCTCCATAAACGCCAATTTGTCCAAATCTCTGCCACTCGTGTCTTGTCCTGCACCAAGACCCACTTGCCCATCACCATCTCTCTTCCTGACTTTCACCCTCCACCAAAACCTTAAATTTAAAATTCTCATCTGTAGGTCCCTCCATGGATTTGCCCCACATTACCTCTGCAAGCTCCTCGAATCCCTATAACCCCTCTCAAAAGTTCTGTCTCTGTGACTCTGGAGTTCTGTTCATCCCCCACTCCTTTTACTCTACCATTGATGGCAGAGCTTTTAGCTTCCTACAGAGCTCCCACCCCTAATCCTCTTCATCTCTCTCACTCTTCCTTTAAAAACCTTCTCAAAATCCATTTCTTCAACTAGGCTTTGAATCACCCCTCCCAATCTCTCTTCCTGGCTCAACATCCATTTTCTTACACCCATCTGTGAAACGTTTTGGGATGTTTCATTATGTTAAAGGCACTAAGCGAATTCAAGCTGTTGTTGCCGTAGCTTTTTTGTATTTTCAGAAGATGTTTGACAAATGGTCTCAGGAAGAACTTTTAACAAAACTAAAAATCATGGGAATCCAGGAATAACAAGAGACTGAATTAGAGTTGTATTAAAAAAGAGTACTCTTGAGGGATATAGTGGCAGACTAGGGAAAGTACGTGCATTGGAGAGGACACAGGGTTAAGGGAGCCCCTATCAAACAGATTAAAGTATTAAACACCACAGATAAGATGAACCCAGAACATGACCTCAAGATAAGTAAGGCCAATGTGACAAGAAAGTATAAATTTAAATACACGAAAAGTAAATCTTAGACAGGTATTAGGAAAAAATTATTTACTCAAAGGGTGAAACATTTGGAATAATCTTCTAGGTAAGGGTTAATAGTATATTCTCATTGGTTTTCATACTCGCACATTGAAGAACAACTCTGTTCAAAGATTTAGAACAGAAGTATTGAAGGGAAAACAATGCCTAATGGAGTAAGATTGTACAACTATTCACAAGGCTGTTCAGACTCCCATTAGACCACCAACAAATTCAATATTTAGTTTTCTCTGCTTTGTTGCATTTGTAAATGGCTTGCATTAAAAGCCAAAAAGGGTCACAGTAGAAATACAGCTTTGTGCATTTTCTGTCCTTTTCCTCATTACTCATTTTTGTGTTGCTGCAGAAACCACAGACCTTAAGAATCGACTAACAAGACGATCTAAAAAAAATGTGTTTCTACATAAAAGCATTGGCACAGTTATAACTGTTTTGTTGCAGGTTTACTAATAGTTTATACATTTACATCTGTCAGGCTGGATTGTGGCTTGCTATATTTTGTATCACGTGTTCTCCCTCCTCACAGTCCGTTTTACACTGTGTCTTATTTTCAAAAGAAACTCGGACGCAGTGTAAAAACAGACTAATGACTCACTGTCAGCCTGTTTTACACCTGGCATTGGCCAATTTTACCCCCCATGTGCTCACAGAAGTAGTACTGTACTACGGTATAATATCATGAATATCTGGTTTGCAGATTATCAAAGATGGCAACAGAAACACAAGTCTACGGCAATTTTTGTGATTAAGATGTCCTTGGGGTGTTTCAAATTAGTGATTTTATATTAATATCATATTATGAGTATCACAGATCTGAAATTTTCTCCAGATTTGCTGTACCGAAGATCTACATATCTGCTGCTATGTTTCATTGCCACGGTGACAGATTAAACTGTTCCAAGCTGTTACAGTCCCAATTGTGCTTCCTCCCCTATATCCCTAATGATTAACCGCCTTTAGGAATATACCTATCCATCTCATAATTTTGTGTCTATCCTGCCCATCTATTTGACGTCTCACCTGAAATGGTCATTGAAGACTCATGTCTAATCTATCTGATTGTGTGTTTCTACTGGTTAGTATATACAGTGTAATTTCTGATTAGTTATTCTAGACCCACACATAGTATGATTTTTTTCTGTGCCAAACAGCTATTATGAGAGCACTCTGCATCCTAGTCATTATTAAAGTGGTACATGAAGCGAGCCTTTGGCTTAGTGGTAGCATTCCTGCCTCCGAGTCAGAAGATGGAGGGTTTGAGCCTAACTGCAGACAGCCCCAGCAATATGGTCTCTAAATGCTGACATCCAGTGGGGTACATGTGCCCAGACAGAGTGACCACTGGCTCACTGATAGTATTCCTGCCTCAGAATCAGAGGATTGGGTTCAGGCCACACTCCAGACAGTCCCGGTGACCGGAGCACCGGCTCCGAATACTTTAATCTGATAGGTGTGGGTGCCCCTCATCATAAAATAGTAGGTGGAGCTCTTTAGCCTTGGATGCAGCCCACCTAGGAGAAGGTACTCCGAAAATAAAAACCATTAGGAAGGCAACGGTAAACCACCTCAGCTACTCTTCCCGAGGAAATGGTTCAAGAATCTCATGAGAGACTCGAGTCAGGACCCGCCCTCAGAAAAACAAAATGAACGGACCACTTACATTTCATGACTATGTATAAATGAATAAAGTACATACAAAAATGAATAAATCTTCATTATAAATTGACGTCCCTACCCTGAATAGTATCTGATGTCATGGCCTTCCTATTCACACTCTCTCATCAGGCTCCCACTCTCTCCTCAGCACTTGGCCTGGAACAGTAGCATTCCACTGGCTGTATCTTTGGTCCCACTCCTGGGCTGACTTAACATGCAGCCATCACACTGCTCACAATCTCCCTGCTACCTGCTCTCCACCAAACCATGGTCCCAACCCCACAGACCAGAAGCAACACTGCAGCTGATCCACCAACAATAACAACATGCTGGCATGAGAATTCTGCATTCCAAGAAATGTGCTAACATCTGAAATACAATACTGGCCTGTTTAGAACAAAAAGGATTCATTTGCCATTATATATTTAAGTCAAAATGTTACATATCATTTAATATGCTGACTCAAAGGGAGATTTTGATTGATTACTTTATTGATTTCTGCAGTGGATATTTAGAGTTCCCAGCAATTGGCTGAACAGAATATTTAGTCAAGACCCTTATGTGATAAAGAGCAAAATATTCAAAAAAATATTGCATCTTCACAAAATGGAGTGAGCAACAGGAATAATGTACGGCTATAATCTGTTAATAAAACATTCAGTGGCGTTGCTGTAACTATATTGTGTGGGTCCTGCCCATCAAGGACAGAAAAATTCAGTGACAGGATCAGAGACAGTTCCTTCTTCCTGAATGAAGGAAAATGCAGAAATTTCATGGGAACAAGAATGCTTGAGAAATGACTACTTTCCAAGCTACCTCTGTCCATGGAGCTAACAGGGTAGCCATTTGAAATACAATGAGGCAATTCTAAAGTCCTGTCAGTGTCACCATTTCAAAACAGCATGATCTGATAAATTACTTCATCAGATTTCCTTAGAGAGATTTCTTCTTGCCCCTGCATTTGTTTCAATTATTTTTTGTTTATCAAAAGTGAGGGATAATAGTGCTGGGAAATAGGACACCTTTCCCATTTCAGGCACCCAGCATCAACATTAAGTACTTTCAGTCAGGTACAGCATAGCTAAAAGCTAAATAAAGTTCTCTCCACTACGTCCCAACAACATGCCTTATCTCTAACTTCAGAGGATCACCCCACACGACACCAGTGTGACATTTTCCATTTCCAACATCAGCATCCTCTGGCCTCTCTGAATGAGAGTGCCAATAACTGCTGACTTCAGGGACAGTTTGTGCTTTAGATCGAACTGTCTAAATTAATTTCAAATAGAATCTTTACTGCCAACAAACAGAGGGCCCATCAGTCTGGAATAAATTCAAACAACTTGCAGAAGTGAAAGGCCAGTATGCAACACAGTCCCCTAAGAATTTGTAACATTAAACATACTGCTAGTAAATTATTTTATTTTCCCTTTTGGAAGGGAGGACGAAGAAACCTAAACAGGCTGGTTTATGTTTCCAGTATATAACAAATCCTCAGTCTGCCTGAGCAATATTCTATGATGTTTCCAAGTATGCAACATCACTAATAAAATATTATTTTGAAATTTACAACACTCTCCAACTATAATTTTTTATTTCTGGTTTGGTTAAAAATACTAAGTACATTAAACAACAAATTGCAACATAGAAAGCAAGAAAATACCATTTGATGCATCAAGCTTGCTCCTTCCAGAGAGGAGGTACAATCTAGCAAATCATAGGCCCTACCCCACCTATTTAATATCATGAGGGAAAGTTCTGCATAAAAATACACCGATCACCAAAGATAATTAGGCAAAACTTCAGAATATTTATCCATCTCCACATCTCTATTGTTTAACTGTGGTACTCCCTTCCACATCCTGCATTCCTTCCAGGTCCTAAATACAAAAGAACGATCCTATCCCAAGGAGTATTTAATGATCAGAGTCTATAACTATCCATATAACTTCCAATATCTTTCCTAACCAGATATATATCCATTTCCATTAACTGCTTTTGCTGGGAGCCTATTACACTTATCCACTACTCTTGTGAGGAAAAAAGTTTCTTCCAATCTCTAGGCTGACTGGAGACTTATTGGGGCTTAAATTCATTAGTGCTCGAAACCGGGTGCAATCAGTGCATTGCGCAGTCAAGGCGCATCAAAACGGAGAGGCCTAAGGGCTGTCCTAAATTGGTCCTCACGTCTCATAATTTTAATTGTGGTGAGCCACAGGCACAATTAGGCACCTGGCACAACTCACCGGTCGGGGCCTGACCAATTTCAGTCGAGGCCCATAGGTGAGTCCGGGGGGGGGTGGGGGTAGATGGGGGACAGGAGAAGCACTCCACATTAAGGCAAGTTAAGAAAAAACTTAGCTGCAGACTTCTTCCACGCCCTACAGCAATCCCTTTAAGGACCGTTGGTTAGGCCACTGTAGAGCCTGAAAAAGTAGTTGGAGCTTGCTCTGATTTCGCAAACAGGTCCACCTAGAAAAAAGGCACCTCCAAATTTAGCAGTGGCCTTGGTGCACGTGCAAATCAGGAGCAGGCCATCCCACTGCTACATTTGTCATAGTTTTGCTTGTTTTACACCCGCAAAACGGGCGCAATGATGTTGAATTTAGGTGCCATTCATTTTAAAGCTGTTGTCCCCAAGTTCAATGCTTACAAGCAAGTCCTGACTACTTCTACATCATTTCTGTATTTTAATGATCCAGCACAAATCGCCCCCTTTTTTTTCTCCAATGAAAACAACCTTGAAGAACATAAGAACATGAGAAATAGGAGCAGGAGTAGGCCATCCGGACCCTTGAGTCTGCTCCGACTTTCAAAAAGATCATGGCTGATTTTCTACCTCAATGCCATTTTCCTGCACCATCCCCATATCCCTTGATGCCTTTAATATCTAGAAATCTATCGATCTCTGTTTTGAATGTACTTAACAATTGAGCCTCCACAGCCCTCTGGGGTAGAGAATTCGAAACATTCACCACCCTCTGAGTGAAGAAATTTCTTCTCATCTCAGTCCTAACTGGCCTATCCCTTATTCGGAGACTGTGACCCCTAGTTCTAGACTCCCCAGCCAGGGGAAACATCCTCCTTGCATCTACCCTGTCGAACCCTGTAATAATTTTGTCATTTACAATGAGATCCTCTCATTCTTCTAAACTCTAGAGAATACAGGCCCAGTCTACTCAATCCTGCCATTCCAGGAATCAGTCTGGTGAACCTTTGTTGCACTCCCTCTATGGCAAGTATATCCTCACTTAGGTAAGGAGATCAAAATTGTACAGAATACTCCAGGTGCGGTCTCACCAAGGCCCTATATAATTGCAGTAAGACATCTTTACTCCTGTACTCAAATCCTCTTGTAATAAAGGCCAACATACCATTTGCCTTCCTAATTGCTTGCTGCACCTGCATGTGAGCTTTCAGTGACTCATGTACAAGGACACCCAGGTCCCTTTGAACATTAACATTTCCCGATCTCTCACCATTTAAAGAATACTCTGCATTTCTGTTTTTCCTACCAAAGTGGATGACTTCATATTTTTCCAGATTATATTCCATCTGCCATGTTCTTGCCCATTCACTTAGCCTGTCTACATCCCCTTTAAGCGTCAGAAAGAATAAAGTTTGATGTTTTTAAAACAGAAATTTGGTTCTGAAAAATGAAACCTTTTGGATACAATCACTTTTCTTTCTTTTAACTCTATGAGTTTACTCGTCAGCTGCAGCTTTTTCAGGTTTTGACATCAAATGCTGACCATGTCAACTTTTACATTCTGGACTTTTGATTCGCTGGAATATTGGCATTTAAAGCTAGTTTTCTGTCAAATGAAACATATTTTTAAGAAACTTGCTCCCACCTGCACAGTGGAAAGTGGAAGCTCGATGAAAAGAAGAAAAAAGGGCACGTAAAAGGTTAAAACTTAATTTTGAGCATAAAAAGGTTAGAAAAGATATGACAGATGAGGCTAGGTAGATAAAAGTAAAATTAAAGTTAAGATTAAAATGGTCAGAGGGGAAAAAAAAGACACCAGGAGGAAAAGAAAAGGAAACAGCCTGAGGCCCGAGTCAAAATTGGCATTGGGCCTCGTTTGAATGGAAGAAGCGAACTGTGGGCTCGCCAACAGGAGCCTTACCACAAATCCCAGCTGACTCAGACACTGAGTCGGCATGGAGGTAGATCCTTGGCGGGGGAGGGGGGGGGATGGGGCGAAGCCAAAGGGACGAGCCTGAGCCGGCAGTTGGACCCCGATTTGTAAAGCAGCATTGCGCACGTTTCAGGCAGGCGGACGGCTCGCCCATTTACAGGGTGATCTGAATATAGCATGAGGCACATTTTGGGCATCAATGGGGCAGCCGAGGTGCGACCTCCCCTCCCAATTTTCAAATTCTTGCCGCACGTATTTCAGGTGCAAAATGGATGACTGTAAGTTGAATTCTCCCCCACCCCGCCCCCCCCCCCCCTCCCCACAGTGTCTTAGTTGAAACCTTTGTAAACAATTTTACAACACCAAGTTATAGTCCAGCAATTTTATTTTAAATTCACAAGCTTTCGGAGGCTACCTCCTTCCTCAGGTGAACGATGTGGATTCACCTGAGGAAGGAGGTAGCCTCCGAAAGCTTGTGAATTTAAAATAAAATTGCTGGACTATAACTTGGTGTTGTAAAATTGTTTACAATTGTCAACCCCAGTCCATCACCGGCATCTCCACATCATTAGTTGAAACCAGTTAGCCTTGGGAGACAGGAATTGCCATCGAACTATTGGTCCTCTTATGGTTAATACAACCCACTTAAAATAGCATTTCAATAGGTGAAGAGCAAAGTAATTTTAATCCACGACAAATGTTAAAAACTATTATGTAATATACCTTTAATTGCAAATGCCATTATTGTACAGTACTAATTAAATAACTGTAATTTTTTGTCTTATTAATTTTGTGATTTTTTGTGCAGGGAATGGAACTTTTTTCATTTTAATCTCCATTGTCAGCATTAAGCACTGGCAGGTTAGATATAGCGCCTCTAGCTGTGAAGTAAAGCTCTCTCTACTCTGCCCCAAACTGCTTTAGCTCCAACCTGAGAAGATCCTACTGATTTGGCTGGACTACATCAAGCTCATCCTCTGCCAATGCCACTTCTGAGAAGCTTTAAGGGCATTATATAAATTCAAGTTATTGTTTTGCATTCTCAACACCATGAGGCCACTTTGAGAAAGATTCACAACTTAGCACCAACTTATCGAAAGTATGAGCAGATTTATACTGTGGGCCTAAATCCACTAATAACCGCGCTGAGACTGCACACACAGATTGGGGAGAATGAATGTCACCTCACTCAGGGCAGGTTCATTGCTGGAAGTTGCAGGTCTGCAGACTCCTTGTCTGATTTTCAATTAAATCAGTGGATTCAAATTTCCGATGCCCTAGGGAGCCATGGTGACTGATGGGAGAGTGGGAAATTTGAATCTGCTTATTTAATTTCAAACATGTATGAGTGGGCAATCCGATTCTGGCAAACAAATCCATTTCAAGTGAGAGAAGGCAGTCGTCTCAGAGATGACTGCGTTTGCCTTGCTCAGGGTGGCCTGAGTGCTGGGACTTGCCAGCTGCTGGCCTGTTTGACTGTATTTGTTGTTAAAACAGTGGATTCAAATTTTTCACACTCCAGGAAGCTGCCCCATCAGTCACCACAGTTCCTCAGAGCACGGGAAATTTAAATCTGTTCAGTTTAATGTAAGTGCATTCTGTGACCCCCCCCCCACTTCAATATGTATCTGCAATATGCCTCAGATCTATTCCCCCAACGGTTTGTGTAAATTGGCAACTATGGCAGCCCACATGCATTCCACATTGAGTGCTCACAACCAGCAGACAAAACTACTGAATCAGTCTATGCAGGATTCAACTTTAGGTACCCGAGTTGAAAGGACAGTATGCGAATCCATTCCACTATTTAATTATAAATTCTTAATTACAAAACAAATCAACTAATTGTTTTGTCTCTAAACCAACCAATGTACGCATAACACCATCTTGTACTATTGTACTGCAAGTAGGTGTCACCTGGTCATTCACATTCTGTGCTGCACAGACATTATTACTGTAGCAGGGTGTCAGAAAATGTGGCCAGTCAACATTCACATTCTTTGTGTATCTCTGTGTTTAAGAAATGTTGAGATAGTAGTCAAGATAACACCTATTTTAACTTAAACAACATTCTGCACAAGACCTGGTAAGATACAATTGGAAAAAAATGTCAATCAACATTAAGTTCATATTATTAAACTCTTCCCAAAAAAAAATAGCAATAGCAAAGTAATGTTTAGAAAGCCAGGCCATTTGTGAATTCTAATTTTGTACCTAATACCCACTATTGGCCATTCTAAATTACAGCACACAGACACCCACAAGCCACAGGCCTCATCTTCACTGTTTCACACTGTTTTTACATGCCTTTACACTATGACTGCAACTAACACTACAGATCTGACTATAAAGATAGTTTCTCAGATCAATGCGTTTTTATATGATACAAATATGAGCAGTGTTTCCTATTTCACTTCAGTCAATTTCTCAAGGCTCAATGGTCCACTGGCAGTGAGTTACTTCAAAGTTGATGAATGAAATATGGCTATTAGCAGTAATATATATTCACATGGTTTTCCAATATATTTTGTTAAGGAATGGAAACTGACAGGAAAAGAAAAGGATAAACAGAATGGCAGATAAGAGGAAGGAATGGGTGAAAGACAGATGAACAGATCAAGAACAAAGAAGCAAAGAAGAAATAAAAAGCAAAGAAGAAATTGAGAGGAGTAAGAAATGTGTCTTAAGGGATTGACATATTTAATGAAAGAATGAAGAAATGACAAAGGAAATAGTACAAGGAAATGAACATAGTAAGACTGAATAATTAAATAAAGTATACCACCAAATGCGCATTCAGGTTCCGAATTATAATGTATACATTATGCCAAACCCTTTCACTTTCGCTTTACCTCAAAAAATATGAAATGTCTTCTTGTTCTATATGGGAAGTTCCCTTTGTCTATTATTATTAAAGAATGTTTATAATGCTTCTAGACCATGAAACTATTTAAATAATTAATAGGACAATAATGCAGCTTTGTTATCCGATACAGACTGTCTGGACTGATTAGCTACACTTGAACTGTTTTCAGATTACTGCAAGCTGCTCTCCCTCTTCAGAATAGATTTCACATTCCTGATCCTTGGAAAAAATGCAGATAAACGAATTATAAATTTATGGCATCTTTAGAGATCTCATTATTTACATCTTATGTTCCAGCCGCTATGGAAGTTATTATTTAGAAATCAATCCTTCTATTTCCTTGTAAGTCAATCGCACTGAAGTATAAATTTGCATAGCTGAAGCTGAATTTGCAAAGTTTTTCAGGTGAAATTTATTACCTTGCTGTATTTATTTACTAACTCTTCAAGCACGTGCAAACTGCAATTTCTGGAAGGATCAAGTAAAATTACAGTATCCAATCATAAATCAAATCACCACTGTACCTTGTCTCTGTTAAATAAAACAACTTCAGTATGCAACCAATAGATCATTTCCCACCAGGTATACATTCTACGAGAACATAAATAAATATATAACAGTGTAAAAAAAAGTGTTCCTTTTTGAATAACCACAATGGGGGAAGGATTCCCTTGCTGAATTATATGAAGATTATACACCTGAAACACTTTTTTAAAAATCAATATTATAACATTACTGAAAAAATAAATTTGATTAAATAACCTGCACCAAGGAGCAAATGGATTTTAGTGAAAACAGAGTTTACAGAGCAATACGAAATTTAACCTGCAGGATTTCCAAAAAAGCAATAAAGGTGCTCCTGACTTGGGAACCTCGACACCTGCTAGAATACACAGCATTATTTTCTTTGCTCCAGTCGACCCCCCTCCCCCTCAAAGTTTCCTTACTTTACTACACTTCAGAATAATTGAAATTATAATTTTGGAGGGTTTAACAAAAAAATACTTGAGAAATAATCATAAATAACGTGTACACTCCAATAATAATATTTAAAAAAAAGATTTTTGAAAACCATTCTCTCTGCAGTGGAAGCAGAAAGTTCTTCCTTTTTCGGATACCACCAGAAACAATTTAAAACTTCGTAACAGCGGATGGAACTGTTCTGCATAGAACTGAGCAAACTTGGAACAGTCAAACATGGGCTCGTGTGCTTTTCGGAACGCGAGTGTGCGTTTTATCACAATGTGAATTCTTTTCACGGCACTGCCAGGAAGGCATCGGAAATAAGGACTGGCGAACGGGCTGGGAAAAGCTCGACACGTTACTGAAAGCATGCTGCAGAAATTGTCCCGCCATTTTTAACAGTAACTGCGTCCCAAGGAAAATACAATGCGGTTAATATGGAAAAAGTGTGTGGGGGGAGGAGAAAAAGGCATCCACCGCGATCAATAACCAATAATCGAACTTATTAATAAATCACCTCACACATTACATTACCTGAGTCAGGCAGAGCGGAGAATACATCATGACGACCTGGAATCAAAGTCTCAGATCATCCAAAAGTTACTGGATCATCGTGACATCTCGCCTCACCGTCTAATCCCACCCCCAAAAAAATAATAAAAATATATATATATATATATATAGAAGCGGGATTGATCAAGGAGTAACTGAAGGAAAGCAGCTCTGGAAACTGGGCTTCATCTGTCAACCGGTGAGAGGGACACAGAGAGAGGGAGAGAGAGAGGGGTAGAGAGAGAGAGAAAACAGAGAGAGGAATAAAGGAGAGCGATCCGGGAATGACGCGACCGTCCTGACCAAGCCCCAAAACATCTGACTTCAGGGAATTTCTGCCATTAGACCCAAATTTCAGCACCACTCGGAGCCCGCTGTCAGCCAATGGACCGAGGCCACTGAGAAAGCGCCGGCAATGTAAATAAACGCAACTCCGCTTTTTTTTTCTTTTTTTTAACTCTTAGCTGCTCGCGGTTGTTTTCAATGACCGTTCGCCAAAACGCACTGGGCAAAAAGGAGCACCGCTTTAAGAGACGCGATTTAAAGGGAGACTTTCCCAGACGCAACGCAGCCCTTACAAGTCACTGCGTTCTGACCTACACAACCGTACTTCTACTGTATATAAAAGGTTCATTGCAATTTTGTTTCACGCTGTTCTTTTTCACCCATAGATTGTATTTTAAAATTCCACAATAATAGAGTCCATGGACAAAATCATAAAGTAAACATTCCTACACAAGGGTCGCAAACAGGGCATTTTTTCTATCCGACACATTTTGCAGCAATGTTTCAATTAGCCTTACAATTCTGCTGAAAGATACAGAACAGCAATATTGCTCGACTGAATTGACTCCAGCTTTTCCCCCCAAATAATTGCACCATTAGTGCAGTGAAATCCGCGAGCCCAGACACATTCTTCTGTGCCCTCTCAACTTTATGATAAAGTTCAAATATTTAAACAGAATGAGTCAAATGAAAAACTCCAGCTGGAGTGCGGAAAGCTGCAAAAGTTGAAGTTAATTGTAAAGTAATGACAGTGCATGGGACTTTCTTGAAAGCTGGTGTACTGTTACACAAGGAAACGCGCTCTAAAGCAGGCCGACAAAACAATTATTGTTTCGTATTGCTTCCCAGCAGAAAAATAGCAATTTGCGTATAAGGTTATCCTATTTAACAGACGGTGCCTTTAAATGTATCCGAATGTACACAGTGAGACGCTGGCGGAGGTAATTGTACAGTGATTTTAGTACTGCAATGATTTGTGTGCCTATAAATGCTAGATGTCAGTGGGGAACGGTAGCCTAAAGCACATAATAAAATTGATCGTTTACTCTGCCGAATAGTGCATTTCTTTTCACTAACCGACTTTATCAGCACAACCATTCTGTGCACCAAATAGACCAACGCAATGTGTCCACTTCACCGAGCTATTCCGACGCATTGTTTCCTTAGCAGATGAGGACATGCTGTTATGACTGTATATTGGGCCACCAAAACGGAAGGCAAAGAACACAGCATTTTATTTTTTTAAAAAAGGATTCACTGCTATATATTCAAATACTCTCTGATCTCTTAAATATAAAATGCGTTTTCTATAAACCTGGATTGCAGGCATTTACTATTATTTCTTCTTGTGATGCCAACTGCAATCTGCATTTCGTTTTAGTAGATCAGACAGCATTTTTTCTCTAACATTTTAACCACAATATTCAGCAGCTCAAGAATATATGTGAAGTTTGCATGAGTCTGCAGGTGGATGGAATTTCAGAAGTGAAAGTTATTTTAAACGCTGTTTTACACACTCATATATCGCTGATTAAAATGCAGGCGAACCGATATTCTCATAAGTAAACTTTTTAGATCAAACCACCTTCCACTTGTGTACTTTTACCCAAACATTACACTATACAATAACATACTGCAGAAACCATTTCTTCTGGAAGTGTTTAATTAAAGAGTAATATTAAAGAAAGGGAACTAAGGATTCCTATACAGTTAGGTAATTAATTATTCAATATTTGCAGTTAACACGAATGTATTTCCGAGTGGTCAAGGCGAATTTAAACGGGCAATCTATTTTCTGGGCCTATATATATATAAAACTAGAGCAACAATGCTTTATTCTCCGAACTTTGTGATTGTGGGCTGGGAAATCTATTTTAAAACTATTGAAACTCAAAAATATATACACCGCAAAGCTATTTTGTCTGTGCTTCCTTAAAGGGCACCCGACTTTTCGAATTGGATTTTTAAAAAGATATTTAAATGCACTTGGGAGAAGACTGTGATCTTTATCAAAGGGGTACAGTGTCGGTTTAAGTGTGGCAACTTCAAATTAAAACCCTGAACAGGCCGAAAAATGAAATGTCCCTTTAAAAGGGAGGTGGATTAGAAACGCGTCCCAGCCTTGGTCGCAGTGTCTCGGTTCACGAGTCAAGTTCAAGCCGGCGGCTCCTCCGAGCTCCTCGGCCATTACCGCTACGATCGCACACTTCGCTACACGCTTGAACTTGGACTCGAAATGTACGTCGGCAATGCACACGTATACAGATCACGCACAAATTCATTTCAGCTGGCAAGCAAACTCCTCACAGATGGGAAATCTGCCAAGCTCAGCGCTTTTGCTTTCTCTCTCTCTCTCTCTCCCCCCTCCCCTTTAAAACACCACAAAATCTTGGCGCAAACCCGGTCACACAAGCAACAGAGAGCGGCAACTGCAACACACACACACACACACACAGAGACAGACAGACGTACACCAGAACCAACACACAATCCCGATCAGATCGTGCATTGAAATATACGTACCATTGCCATGTGAAAGTACGTAATCAACTTGCACTCGAATTAGAAGCGTGTCTAACGCTTCATTTGTATTCCTTTGCAATTCTCCTACTTCATCCAGAAAAATATTTGCCCTCGGTCTTGGCTCTGTTGTGTTTGTGTGTGTGTGGATGTGTGTGGGGTTTTTTTTCTCTCTCTCACTCGCTTCTTCTAACAAATCCGATGGAAAAGTGAAGGCAACCGGCGGGTCCTGATTGCCCAGGAGAAAGATGGGGGAGGGCTGCCTTGGCCGCTTTAGTGATGAGTTGATGGCGTAGTATAAAAATATTACAGAAGTAAAGCAAGCGAGCGAGGCGTGCTGTTTATTTCCGCAATGGCTTATTTGCATAGGGAAATCACCATACGGTCTGAGCTTTTTTGCACACATCCATCGCTGCAGAGAGGAGATTGTGTGCATTTTTATTTTTTTTTCTTTCGTCAAAAGAGCGTCGTTATCAAGCCACGTCTGTGCACATATTAATCTTGAGTTAAATTCTAGGTTCGAGCAGCGTTACATAAATCTCCAAAGAATCTTAAAGCGAAGAACACGTGGTGTTGGACGGCGATATGAGGCGATTCCTGCTCTATAAAGCGTTGGCAAATGGGATTTTTCAGCATAAAAAAAAATCAAGATCACTCAAATAAATACTTTCGATTCTCTATCAACTAAAGGACAAATCCGCTGTAATACTAAAAATAGCCGTTTGTCAACTAAAATAACTTTTTTTGAAGGAGAGACAAATTAAACGATTGGCTGGTGATATCGCTTCTTAAAAATCAAGCTGATTTTTTTAAAAAAAGAATTGACTGAATTACATCAGAAAATGGAGTAGTATTTATTTTGAAATAGCAATATTTATTTAAAAATAGGTAAAAGAAACTTTTACATGTCTCGCAACAAGAGTTAGTCACAAGAACTGCTCTAATACTACACAGGAAATACACCTTCAATTTAAAGACATGAAATCGCGACCGTACCGGAAAAAAACTAGATTAAAAGTGGGAATGATTGACCATTAGGAAACTGGGCGAGCTTTTCCATAATTTATTACTAATGCACTTCGTTTTGCAACGTGTTTTTGGTGAAATGGCCACTTAAAGTCTTTTTAAAACGCGAATCTATCACGAATTGCAGTAGGGAAATTTCATTTAAAATAGTTTTGCCATAGAAGCAGCTTCACTGTTGCCAAAAAAAGTTGCCTCCAACTCGGTGTCTTTCCATAGGAACAGGAGTAGGCCATTCAGCCCCTCCAGCCTGTTCTGTCATTCAATTAGATCATGGCTGGCTGATCTGTACCTCAACTCAATTTACCCACCTCTGTCCCATACTCCTGATACCCTTACCTTACAAAAATCTATTGATCTCAGTCTTGAAATTTGTAATTGACCCAGCATCCACTGCCTTTTGAAGGAAAGAGTTCCAGATTTCCACCACCCCTTGTGTGAAAACGTGCTTCCTGATTTCATTCCTAAGTAGCTTACCTCTAATTTTAAATTATGCCCTCTTGTTCAGGATTTCCTCACCAGAGGTATCTACCCCATGGAATCCCTTTATCATTTTAAATACCTCGATTAGATCACCCCTCAACCATAATGACCGCATCAGGGAAACTCTGCAGCAAGTGTGCATCATCAGTCTCACACAACCGTACAAGAATACAATTCAGTTCATTGATAAAACATCAACACACAAATGTCACACTTAAAATGAGAGAATTGCAAATGTAACAGTTAAGAATCGATGAGGTGGACATCACTGTAGCAGATGCATAATCAACTGATGTCTAGAAAATGGAACGTAATATAAAACAATTTCCTCTGCTTAATGTCATGGATTGACTATTACAATGCTTTATATACTTTTCAGGAATCACACATTTTGAGAGTGAATCAGAAACTGAGTTTACACATCAAAAGCGGCCGGCTTCTATGGAACAGATGGCAGCTTGTTCCAGGCAAAGTTAAAACGATTGAAAAATGTTAGCTGCACCTGTTCCCAGCAGAGGTTATATCTACTGTAGCTCCTCTAACACTGGACTATTATCAGAAACTGACAACACTTCAAACATGGTAATTAACATTCACATACAGAGCAAGACCAGCTACTACTTCAGTGCAGGAGAACGCGAATGAGAGATCAAATTGAGAGAAAAGCAAATATTTGTCCTTAGAAAAAGTAAAGTAAAATGCAGATCTGTTCTTGAATTGTACTTTTAAAAAAAAATTCTGACGTGAAACCGTTCATTGCACTACATCCAGGTAAGTCTATGAAGTTAGAATAGTGTAACCAATTGACAAGAAACAAAAGTTCGGGTGAATGTCCACACCTGAAATGTGAACTCGTCTGTTCTCCCCACAGATGCCGCCTGACCCGCTGAGAGTCTCAAGCATCTTCTGTTTGCGGGAGTTTCCATGTTAGCTTCTTTTAGAAATGACATCTAATTAATTCAATATCATGTTATTTTTCTTGAATTAAAGCTACGTTTATTATTCACTGTTTGCAGGCTGCAACTAAAACATATCAAACAATTCCTTGTTCTACTACTAGGATTGCACGGGCGTAACGAAATTACGGAAACCCGAAGTGACGAAATGTGTCTTCATTTCAGCTTGCTTTTCATTACAGAAATTGTACAGTATTGACTTTCCGTGTGTGATACCCAAAATCAAAAGACATGATTACAAGGATATTAAAAAAAACCTTACCACTGAATCCACACTTTCTAATTGAGTCATAAAAATAACCCTCGATAATTGAGTGACGATAACTGATTTTTAATGTGACGAAAGTGGATTGTTACTAATAGCCGCACACCACCTGACAAAAGATGACTGCAAACGTTGAGAAAAAATTACATTGGTTTGAATTTTTTTGGCCCCTATGTTTGTAAAATTAGGTTTGCCCTGTTATTAAATTTAACAATGTGACCAAACAAGTTTTGAGAACTTTTGTAAGACTTTCGTTTAAAAGACGAAAATCTGTATGACTTGATAATTACAAAAATACAATACAGCAGAATCACCTGCCGGTTCAACCGCTCACACTCGGCCTGGTACAGGCCGGTAATGTCAATCATTTCCTCCGGCTTGTAGTTTGTACGCGATCTGTTTGCGATGGTCTATGATGACGCCTTTATTATATATTTCAGCTAAATGTTAAACTAATACTGGCAGCTTATTTGTTTCTATTTCTGCAGATTTACTCTACTACAGGTTGTGTTATGTATAACAGTATGTATTGATTTATAAATCGCTATTCTATCCAAATAGATAACTAATCATGACAAATAACAGAAACAAGAAAAATCTGTTTTGATGCAGTCCAAAATATGAAATCGAAAACAATTGTGGAAATATTTATATTTCGTTTCTTTCTACATTAATACATAGAACATGACTCCCCAGGAATAATTGGGAATTGAATTATTACCTATCACCCGTGGCCGTGTAAGGCCCTGCAAATCATAAGAGCCTCATACTGGGCTCCAGTTATTTCAGGGTAGCGGTGTTACTCATTAAACTACAATTGTTTTTGAATGGGAAAGGCTGCAGTTCATTTCATTTTGCATCTCTCGCACCCACAGGCAATCAAAAAAATGGAAACAATTTGAATGCTGTTTTTCTCAGTTCTGCAATGAACTCCTGCCGATGACTTGTACATGCCGATTTTAAAATGAATTGCAAAAAACGTTTCCTACAACTTATGATAAATCTATGGGAAGTCTCACAAGCAGATCGTTAACATTGGAAACGATGCAAATGAGACAATCGCTAAGAAGTTGCTTGACAGCATCAAGAGCAGCCATTAGGTTATTTTTGTAGGATTTCAATGCAGCCTAGAGAGAGACCCAGAAAAAAAAATAATACATTTAGTAATGGGGTCAGCGAAAATGCATGAGGTGCGCGGTTTCGTAACAGCTAGTGATCAGATATTAACCGTGTCAAGGAGGATACTTGATCACTTCGCAGTCCCGCAATGCTACACGGGATCAGAGTGCAGCTGTGTTAGACAAGGTGCATACATTTCCGATTGTTTAACTCTAAAAATATTTAACAAATATTTAACAAATATTTTTAACTAACTTGTTTACAAAGAGAATAATCGGGGAAAAACCGGCGGCACAAGTTGTCAGCCAACGATATACAAAACAACCATGTCTCTCCCTGGGGAGACGGCCGGTTTGGAAAGAGGTAACGAGCAGAGGGAGGGAGGAGTAAGTTTTGACAGGGTGCAGGATCCGGAAACACAATCCTAGTACTGTAACTGCTACCAAATATTTCCAGTAAAACCTCTCAATAAATATTTAAACAGAACAGCTAAAAAAAAAAGTTAACTACAAGCATTTAGCAGGCAGCTGTATTGAATGGAATGCACTTTGTTAAAGTTTGGAATTACGCTTTCTCTTATAATTTTAGGTCACAACAGCTGATAAGGAATCTTTAGCACTGGTTATGAATATTTAATAAAACTATGTTCGCTGTCCTTGTGTGAACACGATTACACTTTAAATTATTGATAACTGTAAATTAGGGGATAGGAATCAGAAATGGAGTTTCACGAATAGGTGGGAGTATGGAATCTAGTAAACTATTAACTACAGAGCAACACAACCTTGGGGCTTTTCTTTGCACGCGAGTTTGAGGGATGTTTATGATTTCCACGCCGCACACATTTATTTAATAAAATTAATCCTTAAAACGGACTCGGTAAGACCAAATAATGCAGTCTCCCATTGAAGATTAATTGAAAAATCACGTCTCTAATAATTATTGCAAAACTATAATCATTTTTATTATGCTGGATGAGCAGGTATTGCCAATGACTAAAAGTTGAGTTTGCAGAAAGATCGCCACCGAAAGTTCGACGGGGAGGGAGAAGCAAGTACCAACGGCGTATCAGCTAAACTCCAGCTGTCCGGAGACATCAGTCTAAACACGGACACATACATTCTGACATAAAGATTGAAAAGTACCACTTAAGCCTCACTTTCCAATTACAGGACTTTATTTGTGCTGATCCGGAAACAAGGGATACAATCCTCTCATCTTAATAATTTCCAATCGTGAAATGACACAAGTTCTAAAGGAATTGTTACATAATCCATTTCATGGGGTATTACCATACTGAAAGTCTTAAAGAAACAATTCTACTTACCTTTGATACAAAAAGAGTTTCTAACCGGAACTCAGACAGAATTAGTATTTGGAACCCGCAGCTGAGAGATGAGGAGAAGGGGATTAATCCCTGAGAAGATGGTTACAAAGAGTTCAATAACTGGCACTTGGTGTAGATTTACCTTAATAATTCCAAATAACTCTTTTGGTTCAAAAGATACTCTAGGTGTCCGTATTATAATCTCAATTTACAGAGGGAATGAAATTATTTCAAGTCAACATGATTCAAGTAAGTAAATAATAAAATACATACCAGATCTTTCTTCCCTTTCACACTACAGTTGTGTACAGAAGTGCATTCATGATACTCAGCACACACCATTGTAGGGATGCATGTCCCTACAGCTTGGTCTAATTTCACCTTTTAGTGAACAGATCCCTGGCAACAGGGCAACTTCACTTTGGAGCAGTGTCAGCTGCAAGTGAGGATAGGGACTAACTGTGCTAATCTTTCACTTAATAGGGCACCCTCTACTGCACCAGGTAACAGTTTCATTCTTCCATCTTCAGCCCCATCCTTTCAGAACCAAGACTTATTAATATTAAATCTTAGCAGCTCCCCTTGATGCACAGCTGAGACAGAGAGCTACACATCCCATGGTACAGTGCACTGGTGCTCCAATGTATCACACCACCATTAGAAAATTATTTTACAATTCCATCCCTAAATCTACACTGAAGGCAATCACATTTATTTTTCTTATTAAGGGAGTATGACAAACCCATGATGCATACATGTGAATGTGTCGCTCAGTTATTAAACCACATTGATATAACAAGATAGAATCCTAGAGAGCTGACAGTGAGTTACAAGGCAGTGGTTCTGTTGACACCAGTGGTTCTGATTGAAGCCCAAGTGGTTCTGGACTCTCAACAGAGCCTCCAGACTGATTTTATGAGTAACATAATAATTAAGACTTCCTTGCAGGCACCTCATTTTGTTTCCCCCCTCCTATTGCTAATGTTAGCAAAAAGACAGTGCAAGTAGGAAGCAAATATTAGTTAATGAAAGAAGATATATCTAATACCTTGTTTTGTTTAATAATATATAATACATAGGTTATATAAAAATTGTTGGCAGCATGGTGAAGTTGCGCATTAATGCACTAATATATGGTGAAGCAGAGCAGGTGGCTGTGGGTTAACATCTGCCAAGTCTCAGTTATATTGTTGTGGGGAAGTGCAAACCTTTTAAAGGGCAGAGAAATAATCAAAGAGTCACCCTGGGCCAGTCTTATATAGCTCCAGTGACCAGTGTTAAATGACACTGGTGGAACTCAGGTTGCTTATCTTCTCTCTTGGCCACAGTTGGTTTGTGGCATAGAAATAACTAAGAAGGTGAATCAAATAGAAAGAAACCTAGAAATTACTGTTTGCAAAATTGGTATAAAATGCTTAAATATTTTAATGGTGGTCTTCTTCATTTAAAATAAATGGTTTAAAGTTTCAGTTAAAATGGCAGGCTGAGGAATGTCATATGGACACTAAGGATTTATACACTTACACACAAACAACAATTTCTATACCATGTTGTACCATTAAATTATATTATAGCAGTTATTTGATACAGGTGATATGCTATTAAATATGATAGTGACTTAAGGCCTGATGGTATCTGATATAATTTCACTGGTAATGTAGATGTTTGGCAACAGAATGTAAGGAATAAATTGTACATTCTAAAATATTTAATTGCTTGTATAACACCATGCTTAGCATTAATATAGAATAAAAATGAGAATGGTAGCTTACTAAGAATGATCCAATCAATAATTTCACTGACACCTCACATTGTAAAGATCTTTTTTTGTATGCAACAATTTTTCTTGTTGAAATATTTGCTTCTTTTTAGGATTTTTTTAATGTAGAAAGAGGAGGGTAAGGAGTAGCTTTGCAATATTACACTTAACCTCAGGATTTAGTCCCGTATTAACAGCTGAGGAAACTTATTGGGAGACATAAAGAGGTAGATGGGAAAGTAGGCAAACAGAGGGAGAGGCAGTGAATGAGATGCAGATTTAGGAGGCAAAAAAGAGGGCCGTGAAGATCTGAGAAGGAGAGACAAAGAATGAAACAGATTGTGAACTACAGTAACATGAAGGAAAGATCAGGAGAAAGTGCGACTGCGGAGATATGTAGATATGGAAGAGGCTGGTACTTGGGCGAGAGGTGCAAAAGCCATTGTGATATTCTGTAAATGATGGAGGTTTAATCTGTAATAGCGAAAGGCCCGTATTAGTGACAATAAAAATAGTCACACCAGAGAAATAACCCATAATGATAAAACACTTCTCAGAAAGCAACAAATTCTATTTATGCTACACTTGGTTCGACAATCAGTGGAATAAATAAGTCATATTTGACAAAGTAACTGAAACTACACCTGCAACGCCTCCACCAACAGCCAATTCAAATACTCCAGCTGTGCACTGTCTCTCTGTGCTCTGTCTCTCTGTGCTTTGCATCAAAGTCCAGGAACAGTGCACAGTTTGTTCTTGCACCCAAAAATCAAAGACGCTGCCTTTTGCACCCAATGATATACCTTAAAATATCAATGACAGAAATAGAACACAAATATAACAAATTATTAAATAGCACCTTATCAGTGCATGTGCTTAAGAAAAAAAACAACTTTCCCAGCCTGATGGGCTACTAATATCCTCTGAACCTTAGGCTGTTTTTTGACATTAAAGGTGCTATAAAAATGCAAGTTGTTATCGTTGTTGTTGTTGAACCAGCTCAGTTACCACCATCCTCACCAAGGCACTGGTCCACTCCACACTAGCTGAATTACTATTGTCCCCAACAGATCACTTGTCATCCCTGCTCCAACTTAATTTCAACTATCCCTACCAGGTTACTAGTTACCTTTGCCCCATTACCCAAGCTCAGTTACATTGTTTCTACCAGACCATTAGTTACCTCTGCCCCATTGCCCAAGCTTAGTTACAATGTTCCTACCAGGCCCCCAGCCACAGCTATGTATGAAAGAAAAGCACAATTTTTTTAAAATCGCATTTTAATTTTTTTAATTTTTACTTATTTTCTCCCTGTTTCAGAATGCCCAATGATACACACTATTGGAAGGCCAAGAGGATGGGGAGATCATTTTTATCTCAAACTTCTGCCAATGTTCTTGTAAAGCCAGCACCAGGTATGACAGTGGACATTTCTCTTCCTTGCTTGTGTCAGTGGATCCTCTTAATAACCTCTTCTGAGATTGGAACTAGCTCCACTCCATGGCACACCACACGGGCATTATTGAGCTGCATTTGCCACTCAATGTCACCTCACACTGGCATCACTGAACTGTATCCTGCCAACCCACGACACCACACGCTGGCATCGCTGAGGGATGGCCTCCTATTTATTTTCAAAATGAGACCTAATGTTGACCTTCATTATGTCTCCTAAATATGTCTGTTGCTGACTGTTGTTCTTTACATGTCCCCAGCCTGTTTTTGATTTTCACTTTTCTAAAATGATTTGACTTTTATGCATTGCCATGGTGTTAGCGTTACAAAACTTCAGTCACTTGTACATCATAACCATTAAACATTTTTAGATAATTCAGGTGCCAGGAGAACTGGCTATCTTCTCTATGTGTGAGTTCATCAAAATATTATATGTCTTAGGGGAAAAACACTTGATGTGATTGGCTGAAAACCTGCCATGTGTTGGAAAATAGTTTCCACTACAGATCACAAAATGACATCAGTGGCAAACGTCTATTGCATTCACATAAATCATTAATAAAAATAAACAACATTCTCAGTTCAGATGTACTCAATGTACTCAAATGGCTCTCTGCCAGTCATTTCCAGCTCAGTCCTGATGCTGTGTGAGTCCACGTTTTAATCGCACTTCTGCAATTAAACAGTTTATGCCATATTTTAGCAAACTGTATATGCTAAGATATTGTTGTGCAGTTGGATAACTTCTACTAGCAGTATTGGTGGCATAGTTATGCACTGATTAATCTATTTGTACATACAATAATAGTACAATGAACTCCTGCTACTTATGCTGAAGCCATCCAGTAAACATGGAATTGGTGAAAACAGTGTGGATTGGTAAATGGAGGGAAATTATCTTGCTTTACTAGTAAACCACCCAATATAATTTCCTGTCTCAGGTTCGGAGAATCACAAACATGAAGCTGCATCCTACTGCTTTGGTGACTCCTTCACCAGCCCAGTTACCACTGTCTTTAATAAAAACTGAGCGTTTTGATACAACTCTGTGTTATGTCACCAAGATAGCATTTTATTTATTTCTAAAGTCAGAGTGTTCACATTTTAAAGATGACCTCGAGTCTTTTTTTTAAGAGCCACATAATCTTACCAGTCGCAGTGCATAAACAAATTACACCCATGGTGACGTGCATGAATTACAACCAACACAAAATGAAATGCAACTTACTGGAACAGTCAACTCACATGGTGTTTATGCAGAGTTGCAGTACCTCTATATACAAAACTATCTGGGTAAATTGTCTGGAGCTGTACTGTATGTACTGCCTGCTCTCAATTGGATAGCTGCAGTGGTACTAGTAACTGTAGGAAGCAGTATAGGGTGGATATAATGGGGAAAGTAAGAGTGATGCTATTGGCTGAATGGGGGAGAGAACACCTTTAAACACCTCAGCTGGACATGTATGCTCAAGCTGTCAGGAAATGCGTCAATGCCAGATTCATCAGCCGCACTCAGAAGACAGTCCAGAATGTCACCCGAGCACAACGCAACGCCATCAACACTCTCAAGACCAACCGCAACATCGTCATCAAACCAGCGGACAAAGGAGGAGCCATAGTCATACAGAACAGAACGGACTATTGCAAAGAAGCATACCGACAACTGGACAACCAGGAACACTACAGACGGTTACCCACAGACCCGACCAAAGAACACACCCACCAGCTCAACAAACTGATCAAGACCTTCGATCCAGACCTTCAAAGCATCCTACGCACTCTCATCCCACGTACTCCCCGCGTGGGAGACTTCTACTGCCTCCCAAAGATACACAAAGCCAACACACCCGGACGTCCTACCGTATCAGGCAACGGAACCCTGTGTGAGAACCTCTCTGGATACATCGAGGGCATCCTGAAACCCATCGTACAGGGAACCCCCAGCTTCTGTCGCGATACGACAGACTTCCTACAAAAACTCAGTACCCACGGACCAGTTGAACCAGGAACACTTCTCACCATGATGGACATCTCGGCACTATACACCAGTATCCCCCACGATGACGGCATCACTGCGACAGCATCAATACTCAACACCAACAACAGCCAATCTCCGGACGCCATCCTACAACTCATCCGCTTCATCCTGGATCACAATGTCTTCACCTTCAATAACCAGTTCTTTACCCAAACACACGGAACAGCCATGGGGACCAAATTCGCACCCCAATACGCCAACATTTTCATGCACAAGTTCGAGCAGGACTTCTTCACTGCACAAGACCTCCAACCAACACTATACACCAGATACATCGACGACATTTTCTTTCTATGGACCCACGGCGAAGAATCACTGAAGAGACTACACGATAACATCAACAAGTTCCATCCCACCATCAAGCTCACCATGGACTACTCCTCAGAATCAGTTTCTTTCTTGGACACACGAATCTCTATCAAAGACGGGCACCTCAGCACCTCACTCTACCGCAAGCCCACGGACAACCTCACGATGCTCCACTTTTCCAGCTTCCACCCTAACCACGTCAAAGAGGCCATCCCCTATGGACAGGCCCTGCGAATACACAGGGTCTGCTCAGACGAGGAGGAACGCGATGGACACCTACAGACGCTGAAAGACGCCCTAGTAAGAACGGGATATGATGCTCGACTCATCGATCGACAGTTCCGACGGGCCACAGCAAAAAATCGCATAGACCTCCTCAGGAGACTAACACGGGACACAACCAACAGAGTACCCTTTGTCGTCCAGTACTTCCCCGGAGCGGAGAAACTACGCCATGTTCTCCGCAGCCTTCAACATGTCATCAATGACGACGAACACCTCGCTATGGCCATCCCCACACCTCCACTACTCGCCTTTAAACAGCCACCCAACCTCAAACAGACCATCGTTCGCAGCAAATTACCTAGCTTTCAAGAGAACAGCGTCCACGACACCACACAACCCTGCCGCGGTAACCTCTGCAAGACATGCCAGATCATCGACACAGATACCACCATCACACGAGAGGACACCACCCACCAGGTGCATGGTTCATACTCCTGTGACTCGGCCAACGTTGTCTACCTCATACGTTGCAGGAAAGGATGCCCCAGAGCATGGTACATTGGCGAGACCATGCAGACACTGCGACAACGGATGAACGGACACCGCGCAACAATCGCCAAACAGGAGGGTTCCCTCCCAGTCGGGGAACACTTCAACAGTCAAGGACATTCAGCCACCGACCTTCGGGTAAGCATACTCCAAGGCGGCCTTCGAGACACACGACAACGCAAAATCGTCGAGCAGAAATTGATTGCCAAGTTCCGCACCCATGAGGACGGCCTCAACCGGGATCTTGGGTTCATGTCACGCTACACGTTATCCCACCAGCGAACAAATGTTATCTGTTTTTAATATAACGGGTCAGTTGCTGTCTTTTCCATGTTTCTACCTCTCTATCTCTTTTTTTTTGTGTTTGTTGTTTTTTTTTTTGGTGATTTGTATATTCTGAGACCTGGCAGGTAACACCTGTCTGTCTGCACACTGATTGCCTTGGCAACGGGCAGTTGAAAAAACTGTCTGTACTCACCAAGCATTGTTCTGTGAATTATAAATGCGACTTCATTTCGAGGATTTCATTTCCAAATCGTTCACCTGAGGAAGGAGGTAGCCTCCGAAAGCTTGTGAATTTAAAATAAAATTGCTGGACTATAACTTGGTGTTGTAAAATTGTTTACAATTGTCAACCTTTAAATTGATCCCAGCATGAAACTTATCTCCGAGGTGAGATTCTTGAAGCCAGAACCAACTCAGGTATGTTATTTACATTTACATTGGCAGTTACAGAGTGGATTGTTTCAGGATTTGGCCTTGATCTGACTTGTGTTTGTCAGAATAACTGGGGCTTTATTCTTTCCTGAATCCCAATTTTCACAACAACCCAGTGGTATTTCCCTTACTGGCTCAGTGCTCCAGGTCGCTGAAACTTGAAAATACATGGAGATTTTCTTGGATTTCCCTTTGGCTTTCAATGCTCATATTGGAAGAATTCAGAGGAGTGTCATACTTTTTCTGGGATAGTCCCAGTGAATAATGTCAGCTTTGTTGCCCAGCACAGGAGCTGTAATTCAAGCTTCACACTGAAATACTGCCAGGCAGGAAGATGGGAGAAGTGAAGATTCAGGAAGAGAGCCTTCCTGTCAGTTTTTACTCACAGGACTATGCTTATCTTCAACCTGCACATTAATATAATATTTAGGTATGTCATAGGATTATTGGCAAGGTGCAGAAATGGCTACATGTGTGAAATCGATGATCATACCCGAGGGACGCCACCAATCTGGAAACCTTTAGCTGGCTCTGCTGCTGGGATGTATGTGAAGCCGGCATACGGCAAAACAGGCTTTAAATTAAAGAAGCGATGGAGCTGACTTCTGTGATTTCGCCTATGAATGCCTGGAAAGATCATGTGACATAAAAGTTAAGGACAGTGATGACTTTCACTGCCATTGGTAGTGCAGTGTGGATGGTTGACTATCCTTACATGTCTTTGTAGGTCAGTTTGTACCTCTTAGTCACACCTCCCTGCTGAGTCTCCTCATGCACTACCCCTCCGCCATGACCAGATGATTATGTAGCTGAAGTTCAACTATCTGGGGTAGTTTATTCTGTGAATTCCCTCTGTGCTCCTGGATCACTCTCTCCTCCAACTGCACTAAAAGCTACCCAGCAATGACTGCTGCATTAATGCAATGATATTGAATTCACTTCTATCAATGCTATGATTTTGACTTCACTTCCATCAGGGCCATGATTTTGACTTCACTTCCATCAATGCTATGATTTTGACTTCACTTCCATCAATGCTATGATATTGACTTCACTTCCATCAATGCTATGATATTGAATTCACTTCCATCAATGCTATGATATTGAATTCACTTCCATCAATGCTATGATATTGAATTCACTTCCATCAATGCTATGATATTGAATTCACTTCCATCAATGCTATGATATTGAATTCACTTCCATCAATGCTATGATATTGAATTCACTTCCATCAATGCTATGATATTGAATTCACTTCCATCAATGCTATGATATTGAATTCACTTCCATCAGTGCTGTGGTGACATCTCAAAATCTTGTCCTTTGTACAACTGGCTAAGGCCTCCTACACCCTCCCCTTGCATAATTCTTACGAGTTTCTCATGATTGGCTTTGAACAAGACCTTAACAAGTAAAATGCTATTTTCCTTTTCTTTTCATAATGTTCTTGAACCCATTTTTGAATAGGAAAAATTCTTAGAGCAGTGCTAAATATAGAATATTTTGTTTACACTTTCAACTGGTATATTGCAATACTATTTACATATGTCTACTTCTTCCACTAAGATTAGCCAATAGAGGAAAATATGATCCTAGATTTCCAGGGACCAGAAAGGCATATATTTAGCACAAGGCTACATACTCCCTCCCCCTATGTGAGCATATTGAACAGATTGTGGATAACGGATAAACTAACGCCATGCCTGCATATTTCGCACTCAATTGTACTTCTAGGGATTGGATCAATTCTTTTTTTACAACAAGACCACATTAGGATCAGATGGATGTATTCCTACTACAAGAACTCGTACACCTGCTCACGGCAGGATTTCATTTTATTTATTATTTTCATTTTACATTAGCGGTGATGACAGCTACTTACGGTATGTGCCAATGATGTTTGGAAGACTCATGGCAGAATATTCTATCTGCATTGTACACAGGAATCACTTTGTCCCTTACATGTGGGCAGAAGCATTCAAGAAAAAAACAAACAAGATTCCTGAACCATAACTGGACCATATAAACTAACCTGAACTCCCCAAATTGGGTCCCTTCAAGTGTGGAATTCAATCTGACGCTCATTCCTAGAAGTTGCACTGAGATTTTCCAGCTTCTAGAGATGTGCTGAAAATGTAGGTTACTATTTCAAACTAGGTTTGATAGAGTATGGGTGGGAAAAGGTTGTAATATGCCATTTACATGCCAGATGTGGATTCACATTACATGCAACTGATGTAGGCTGATTTCAGCAAATAGATTACTGCAATCAGCAGCAGAGAATTTGGCAGTGGTCTGCTTGTGCACAATGGGAAATAGGGCATCTTCAGTGCAAATTTGTACCATGATACTAGGAATAGACTAGAACAATCTGGCCTACTATAATCCATCATAGGGCAGAATACATAATTCAGTAATGAAGGGCCATTTGCATAGTCATATTGTGGTGGCACACATATTGCCACACCAAACAAGATTCAGGTTCCTCCAAATGCCAAGTTGCCAGTCTCAACCAAGTCATTGGTGGCAGTGCCAAGCAAAGGTGGGAAAACTGACAGATGTTCCTAATTGGTTGCACTCCTCAGTCCCTTTACCAGTTGACCACAGAGTGGCAACTAGCACAACCTGGGAACATAGCTGAGGTTAGCATTTGTCCTGTCAAGGGAGCCCAGGGTATGGGTTAGGAGATTACAAAGAGGAGAAAATAGAAATAAATTAAAATGACAAATTAAGGAAAAAAATATAGACTGTTTTGTAGAAAATACTTGAATCTATTGTCTAGAGATGGGAGTTTTCACTACAGAATGAATCCATATCAGCATCTTTGCAATGTTTACGTAGTTCTCATCAAGTCCTAACATCTACTAGTCAAGTACTATGCTGAATTAGCAGATAGCATTTAAATAGGGGTTTCTGAAAACAAGGCACCGTAAAATACTTTCACAAACACAATAAACATATCCTTGCATTTATAAATTTGTCATCTCTAATGTATCTGAACAACTGTCTTCTTTGTGATTTCTATCCACTATTCTAAATTTCAATCTAACCAATACTGTACTGTTTCCCAAATTATTAATTTACTTAAGAAAATTGTCTATGCTGTTTGCAAGAAAACATGAGAAGACAAAATGAAATAAAATCCAGTCCCCCGTCAGATTTCTGCCACAGGCGTGGAAAGATTGCAGCACAGACTCTGTAAACAAAGAGAGAGACAATGAAATTACTGTAGTAAATGGCGAAACAGGTTAGAGAGCTTGCCAAATCCGAGGGATTGTTTGAGTAGAAGGAAGTAGCAGACATTATTGAGTACAGTGCTTTCCAGGAACAAACCAAAATAATCAAATGAGTTATATGCTTCAGCACTCAGCACTCAGGCAAAAAAATGAATGTGTGATCTCTGCGCTGCAACAAAAGATACAACTTATTTTATTTTAAAATGAAAACGTACAGCAATCCAAAAAAATCTAATGGTGACCAAAGATTTCTTCAGATAAGTTGCCTGTGAGTTTCAGTAACAATTTAATTGTGCAAAATGATTTATATTCTGGCTGAAGTATTGAAAGTATTAATTATCCTGGAGTACCAAGATCAGCCTCAGCCAAGATCAGGAAGAATGGGCTCCCTGCTCGCTACAACAGTTGGAGTGAAATTCTTCTTGGTACACAGACAGTGCATTCATTGGGAGTTAAATTGCTTACTCATTATTCCTAGTGTATTTGCAAGAATGCATTACCTTATTTGGTAAGCTTTCTGGATGCTCAGGTGTGCTGAAAGTAATGCACGACTGTGTGTCCAATTTGGAAGTACCTGCAATAATGTTGCTTAGCAGGCTAAATAATCACTTATCCATATAAATAGACCATTATGGGCCAATCTAGCTGTAGAGTGTTCAATTTCAGTGGGAAATGGAGGAACACTGCAGACAGCAGAAGCCATGATTCGTGATTTAGAGACAAAGATTTGCAAGTCTTAATTGATGATGTGAGAGTAAGGAGAACTGCTCTGTTCAGTATGGAGAGGCAACCCATCAATAACTAGAGGGTGAAAAAGACATGGATGACCATTCCCCTGGCCATGAATGTGGGGTCACATGCCCCCATTAAACTGAAAAAATATCCAAAAGATAATGGAGAAAGTGGCAAGGTATGCAATGAGGTTGAATCACTGAATCTTACAGCACAGAAGGAGGCCATTTAACCCATTACATCTGGGCCAGTTCTCAGAAAAAGCTATGTTCTAGCAACCTTCTGTGTAAAAGAAATTCTACCAATCTCTCGCTTTGTTTTTTGACGAGGATCTTAAATTTATACCTCTGGTTACTGATTCACCAACCAGTGGAAATAGTTGTCGCTTATTTACCTTATAAAAACCCTTCACAATTTTGAACACCTGTATCAGATCTTCTCTTAACCGCTGTACTAATTAAAAGAATCCCAGTTGCTCTTGTCCCTTCTCATAATTAAAGCCTCTCATCCTTGGTATCATCTTAGTAAATCTCTTCTGCAAACTCTCCACGGCCTTGACATCCTTCCTAAGTGGGGTGCCCATCATTGTACACAATATTCTAACTGTAGCCTAACCAATGATTGGAAAATAGGGCAGGTTTGCACAAATGTGGATTATGAAGTCTGTGCACGGTTTGACAGTTTAGACAAAATGCAGATCGGGGAAAGCAGAAGCAAATCATGGTCAAAATAGTTATAGGATATAAAAATAGGAGGAAAAAGTAAGCCCTGAGGAAAATGGATGCTGATTTTGGATGGCCGGTGGGCCATATTGCGGGTCGTGTGTGGGCAATGTGGAGCAGTCACAAAAAATAAATAGGTTGTGAAAGTGAAATAAAAACAAACTGCAGAAAAATGGAAAATAGGAAAGGGGTGAAAAATGAAATTGGGTCTGTTTGCAATTGTGCAACAGAGTACTGGGCTACCAAAAACTGGGCTAGAAAGCCAAGGAATAGTGGTCTTAGTATTGGATGTAGGTGGTAACTACACCCAAGGATTCTCAAACAAACAGGCCTTTTTGAAAAAATATTAATGAAGGCACTCAAAGACATAAAAGACAATTTTATAAGTAAATGTAACCATAATAATGTAAGATATGTAATTCTTTATGTTTCTATTATATTAGAAATCTGATTTTGATACATGGACATTTGAGTTTGAGAGAAAAAGTTGGTGGATGAAAGTGTGTTGAAAGAACACAGTGATTGATTGGTTAAGTTTCTGATTTAGTACATTTTCATGAATCAGCAGAATTACATGAAAGTCTGGAGAGTTAAGGGTTATGACTTTTTTTGTTTCAACCAATTAAAAAATGTGACATTAGAGAGTGATGCCAGAGCATAATGCAGTAAATGTGATGCCACAATGTCATGGATAAAACCTGGCATTATTGTATTGTTTTTAAAATAGTACTGGTGATCTCTATACCATGACACACAAAATTGGAGGATATGGTGTTTTATAAAGAAGTGGATCTCTTGTGGCACTGTACTATAAGTGAAAGGATATGTTGTTTTGGGAGGGGGGGCTTTGGAAGTGGGTGTTGGAGCAATTAAGAGAGCTGCAACTTGAGCATTGTGAGGTAGTGGGTAGTTGAGAAGGAAAACACTGGGGGGATAGGGGGTATTTTAGAGTAGAGGAGTGAAGTGGCAATGTGTGGCCAAGAGGAGGTAGGGAGCATTGGGGTGAGGATTCGGGGGTAAAAAAGAAATGCAGGGAGTGATGGATGATAGGAAGTGGGAGGAATGTAGGAATGAGTGGGTTCAGAATGAAGGACTGGAAATAGATAAAGAGAGAAGACCCAGAACAAGGAATGGAATGAGCAGAAAAAGGTAATAGAGACAAAGACAGATGGATTAGTTGGCAATAGTTGATGCAGGGAGCAGAAAATTCAGCGATAGTCTTGAATGATCAGAGACAGACAGATAGAATGGAAAAATGAGGGAAGGGGGTGTGGCAACGAGCTGTGGTCAGGAATCGGCCAATTTTGCAATGGACATGGAGGAGCGGACAGTGACCTCGGATCCTGAAGCAGTAAAGGCTGAGGTGTCAAAAAGATAATTTGAAGAATGGTGAAGTAGTAGGAGGGGGATAAGGTCAGGGTTGGAAGCAGCAGGCAGGGGAGGCTGCAGTCAGCAGGAGCAATCCAGTGGGAGAGAGAAATGGCAGCTTCAGTAGGAAAATCAGGTAAGTCTCATTTAAAAATAATAATTCTCAGGATGTGGGCGTCACTGGCAAAGCCGCCATTTATTGCCCAGCCCTAATCGCCTTAAGAAGGCGGTGGGTCTTCTTCTTGAACTGCTGCAGTTTTAAAAATTATTTGTAGGCCACTTCAGGGAGCAGTTAAGAGTCAAATATGTTGGTGTGAGACTGGAGTCATATATAGGCCAGACTGGGTAAGGATGGCAGGTTTCCTTCCCTAAATGACATTAGTGAACCAGCTGGGTTTTTATAACAATCCACCCGTCATTTTTATTTTTATCAGCTAGTTTATAAATTTCCAGGTTTATTTATTTAATCTCAATTCAATTTTTCAAACTGCCCTGGTGGGATTTGAATACACATTCTGTGGATTACATAGAATGTATGGCACAGAAACAGGTAATTCGGCCCAACTGGTCCATGTTGATCTTTATGTTCCACACGAGCCTCCTTCCACTTGTCTACATCTAACCCTATCAGTATAACCTTCTATTCCTTTGTTTAACTAGCTTCCCCTTGAATGCATTTCTACTACTCACCTTAACTACTCCCTGTGGTAGCGAGTTCCACATTCTAACCACTCTCTGGGTAAAGACATTTCTCCTGAATTCCCTATTGGATTTATTAGTGACTATCTTATAACTATGGCGCCTAGTATTGAGCTCCCCTGCAAGTGGAGACATTGTCTCTACGTCTACCCTATCAAACCCTTTCACAATCTTAAAGATTATTAGTACAGACCTTTGAGCGAGGGCTTTGGATTAGTAGTCCATTAACATAACCATTAGGCTACCGTATCTGATGTATTTGTACAGGAGAGAAAGAGAGAGAGAGAGAGAGCTCATGAAGAGAGTCATAGGGAGAGATGAGTCTGGAGATTTAGTGAGAATGAGAATAAGATAGGGAAAACAACTGGGTGGGAAGCATCAGGGAGGGAAACCTGTGGTCGCAAAGAACATGCATCGAAGGGCAGGATCTGGATTAGCAAAATTTTAGACTTACTGACTGCATCTGAAACATTTTTGCTCAAAAAGTCTTTTAAGATTCCATTATTTTGTTTTCCATTACACACTGCAATTACATAAATAGCTAGCACAGCTGTGATTAATTAGAATGTTTATTTTAATTTTATAACCATAAACAAAAACACAAGCATTTGTCATCAAAGTCTTTAGCCCTGATTTTAACTTGGGGCGGGAGTCGGGTGGGTGGGGCCCGAGTCCCGCGGCAAACCGTCCTGATCTCGGCAGCGTGAGACATGGGAGATTTTAACTCCCAGGCCTCATCTGCATAGGCCCCGTCAGTCTCCTGTTGGAACTGGTGAGCGGGAGCGGGATGTTGGGTGGGAGCCAGCGTGGTCTGAGGGAACAATCCCCAGCACTCAGTTAAGTGGCTGGAAGAGGGTTAAGGGGGGCCTCGCGGCTTCCCCGCGCAGGCCTGTGGATAAAATAGCAGTCAGGCCTGGATGACATCATTGGAGCCTTTGGAGCGTATTTAAAGAAGGGCCCCACCTGCTCAGAACAGCAGGTCAAGTACAGACGGGACCTCGGTGGGCAAGTCCCACCAGCAATTTTAACTGCCCGCATACCCGGTTGGCAGGTTTAAAATCGCCCTTTTGTGTTTATCTCAAAAACTTTCAAAATTCAACCTGTTTATTTTTGTTTGGAAAAGGAAGAAATGTTGTTTGGAAAAGGTAAAACATGAAGTAATACACTGAGAAAAATAATTAGAATTTGAAAACAATGATTAATAGAACATTTAACAAAATAAAACACAAGTACCAAAAATGAACCTATCTCTGTCTGTCTGACTGTCTATGTTGTCTTTCAGCTTGTTTTCAAATTATTTAAGGAAACTTAGAAATCCTTTTACACCATAAGGAGATATATACCTCCATTTGCACTGAGACCATCCTATTGATGTGTGCTGGGAATTCAACACACATGCTCACACTGTAGCTCCTACCTTTAGCTAACAGAGTAATAGTTCAGGGGGAAATCGGCAGGTGCAAGTCAAATTTTTGACCCTACAAGCAAAAACACTAATAAAGTTAATCAAAGACACAAAAGACAATTTTTACGGGCAAGTTCAATCATGTTATTGTGAAATGTGTAAATTTTATGTCTTTCTTATATTACAAATCTTATTTTTGGGCATTAGACGTTTCAATTCACAAGAAGAAACATGATGGCTGAAAAGATTGAGATTTCTTTGAGCAATTTGATTGGTAGTTTTTTTTGTGTGTCTGCATAGTTACAGGTGAGTCAATATAGTTAAAGTTGTGATTTACTGTCTTTATTTCAGCCAATCAAAAAGTGTGAAGCCAGAACGTGACAGTGAGGAAATGTTTGCTGTTGGACCAGATATAGATGTTGACATGCACTTTGTTTCTGCATCGATTTATCTTAATTATTTATTTAATATTTCAGATTTGCAATGCAACAATCTAAAAGAGAAACATGTTTTCCCTGTTCTTTGAAAAAAATTCTAATTCAGGTAACAAGTATTTACAGATATAATTTCAATAAAAAATGATTACAGATTCAATATGCATATTTATTAGTCTGCATCTTTTTACATTCAGAAAAGGAAAACTCCATATGTTGAAATTATTGAATGATGCTTTTATTTCTGATAAGTATTTCCCTCTTCTGATAGAATTCTCTCTCAATTTCGCATATGTGCAAAGTTAAGATTATGCAGCCAGGTGCAGTAACCCGACAACAAGAAATGCTGATCTTGAGTGGATGAAGAGGAACTGAACTGCATGGGACACTGGCTCTGTGCCAAAGGAGAGTTATTATTTGCAAGTTGACATTGGACATGATGCAACAAGACAATTGGACCTACAATGGATTTATTGCACACATAGTGCTGGGAACTCTCATTATTTTCATTGATACTGATCCTATTACAGAAGACACTAACACTGTTTTCCATCACGTTCTTATAGACAATAACCAATTATCACGGGACACTAAAATGTGACACCTGACAATCACTCTAATGTATCTGAAACTAGTTGTGCAACAGAGTAATGTTAAAATGCAGTTACCGTGTTCCATGCAGTGTCTTTCAATAAATATTTACTAATTGTCATCAATTGCAGTTATTCATATTCTGTTTAAAAACTTAATTTGAATGAGAGCTGCAGAGTAATTAAAATCTTTCCCATAGGAGATAATAGTTCATTTTTTGTTTCTATCCGGCAATTCTGTTGAATTCTCTTATGATTGATTAAGAAGCACATTTTATACCAATTTCCATGGACACATTTAGCATGGGGGAAAGATTAAATTGTAATACCAATGAATGAAAAATTAATTGGCACTTTCTAACAAACTTAATCTCATCTACTTTTTTGTAAAGGTAATGCTACTTAACTGGTGTAAAGTTACTTGAAATTTTAGTTTTGCTAGTTAGTATTCCTCTGCTAGAAGTTCAAAGTCCGGTGTTGCAGCATGCCATGATTCTGCTTCCTCTGTATTTTTGACTTCATTTCATTTATATTTGATTTTGATCTATTTGCCAGAGGAATGTATAATTTGGTAGTTACAGTCAGAATTTCTTGCAAAAACACACTGTGACTGCAAAAACGTGGAGCCGTGCCTGTTCTGTAATTATGTAATTACTAGGTTCTTTGTAAAATCCTTCATCGAATTGATCAGCATAGACACTGGTTCAAACGTTCTGGGCTAATTTGGTGCACAGTTGTCTAGCACAAGTGAAACGGTCAGACTCAATTCAGGGAAGTACCAGTAATATAGGTCCAAGGTCTGTCTAATTGTGTGCGATCAGTCCTCACGAGAAGCAGCTCCCCTCCCACAGTAAGGAAAGTTTCAAATGATATTAAACTTCTTAAATTACTGATTTAAATTCCTAACATACTTTTGATGTTTTGAAAAGCTAGCACATAGGTACATTTAATTAAGTGTTAGTTTAAGTACGGTTTAGAATTGAAACAGTCACATATTTCATAACCTTATCTCAAAGTGTCTGCTGGACTCAAACAATGACAGTATATTTGTAGATATTAGTATTTTAGAAATGCATAATCTAGACTATTACTGTGTTAACAAGCATCTGATCTACATATGATTTTACACATGTATTTTTTTCATTTGAATCCACGGTACAGTTTGTCAGAAGCTTTTATAAAAGTAGCAGTTATTTAAAACATTCTTACAAGTTACAGTAGTAGCTTGGAATTGGCCTTACCTTTTATTGTGGTGTGAAGCAGGGTTTCTTTTAGTGAAACACATTAACACTAGGTGTTCCCTAATACTGTACACCTATCTGTTTATTGTGTTGGACTGGAATCATTCAGACGGTAAGGTAACGTTACTAAGTACAAATAAACACACAAAAAAACTACAAATAGTTTTTATAGACGCAACGTTCCTAAATTGCAATCTGCAGGCGCTTGTTGCTTTTGTAATGTAAAGACCCTGTGTAGATGGGACAGTGAAATAAATACATTACAAATAATTTCTTCTTATAATTGCGCAGTTTTGCGACACATGTTTAAGTGTACTGTTGGGTGTGAGAGCAGAGAAGATTGAGGGAATTGCAAACAAGTCACTGAAACAATGGCAACACGATATTAAACTCAAGCTCACCACACTTTTGTCTAATGGTTGGGCGGATTAACCTGCCAGTAATAAAGCTTCAACAAAACTAGACAGCACGTCTGCGTTCGGCTGCAGACCTCGAGGGCGAGCAGAGATTGCCAGCAGACAGAAATAAATTATTCACCGAGATATCTGCAGCCCCTTCGACACAGAGAGAGAGAGCGAGGCAGCAAGTTTCACCAGCCGGCTCTAACTTTGCAAACAAAAAAAGTTTTCAGACAAGGCAGACTTTCCCCAAACTCCTCTCAAAGCCGCTGGAACCCGACTTTTTATTTCGTGGGTTCGAGTTTTGGAGAAAACCCAAAGGAAATATATTCAGCGTTTATGCTAAAAAAAAACCTAAGAATATATTTATCTAGTAAGTGTTAATTGTATTGTTTTATAATTTAAGTATCCGTAAATACAATAGCTGAGCTAATATGTTACTGGAAGACATATAATTGAACCATAACTAAAGTTTGGATTCAAATATGTGCCTATTTATTATTTGATACGCGTCTATATATGCTTTTAGCTATTCACTTGTATTTCAAGTATTTACGTTTAATGCAAGCTATTTGTCTGCAGTGTGCTTGGGATGATACCTGGGGAATTTGCGGCCTTAACCGCATTCATCCCTTTACTCCTTCACGGCAAATGTTACAGAAGGAGCACGGGGAACAGTTGGGTTTTATACCTCTTTATCCGGTTCTGATTAACAGTGACCCACATTCAATGCAACCGATGCGATTTCGAAGCAGCGTCAATGAATAAAGAAGTTTTGAAACAAAAACAGCAAATGCTGGAAACACTCATCAGGTCAGTGAATATCCGCGGAGGGTACAAACAAGTTAAGGTTCAGGTGTGGACCCTTCTTTAGAAGTTTGTAGTTTCTTAGATTGATGGACACAACTGCAGCTAGATCTCAGCCTGCTCCCTAAGGATATGGTGCTACATTGAAGAAACATTGTTGACACGCTAACCCCACTGATGCACCCTCTCCCAATCCACCATGTCCCCAAAATACCTCCACTCTGATAAGCTTTCACCCCGATATACCTCTGCTCCATATATCTCCCTTACAAAATACTGCCATTCCATTCCTGTCCAGTGCTAGGCTAGGGGAGGGGAGGGGCGGGGCAGAAAAATTGGCCCAAATATTTAAATTACAACCTAACCAATGATTTATATAGGTTCAGCATTACCTCTGCTTTTTACTCTGTATGCTTATTTACAAAACCCAGGATCCCCTATACATTTTTAACAGCTTTATCAACTTGCCCTCTCACTTCTAATTAGGTATCTTTCTGCTCCTCTACTCCTTTTAAAATTTTGTTTACTGTACATGTTCTCTCCTTATTCTTTCTCTCAAAATGCATCATCTCGCATTTCACTGCATTAAATTTCATCTGGCATCTATCTGCCCAATTTACTAACATGTCTCTGTCTTCTTAAAGTTGCTTACATCCTTTTCTCATGTCATCTGCAAACCTATATATTGTGCCCCTTTTACCAAGACCTGACCATATTTTTCATTATATATTTATTGAGAGGAGCAGTAGTGGAAACACTGACCCCTTACACCCCTCCAGTCTGAAAAACATTCATTTACTCTCTGCTTTCTGACCTTTAACCAACTTCCTATCCATGCTGCCATCCTCCCTTTAATGCCATATGCCTTAATTTGATCAACAAGTCTCCTATGCCTTTTGAAAAGCCATACACACAACATTCACTGCATTTCATTCATCAATAATCTCCATTATTTCCTCAAAGAATTCTATTAGATTGATCAGACACGCCTTGTCTTGTCTTTTACAAATCCATGCTAGCTGGTTTTAATTAACCCATGTCATTTTAGTTGAATATCAGTTTTATCCTGTATTATGGCCATTAGAAACTCTAATGTTGTTAAGCTACTTATTCAGTAATTACTTGATATATCCCTTTTTGAACAGAAGGAAGGACTGAAGGAACTATATAGCGCCTTTCACAACCTAAGGACGTTTCAAAGTGCTTTACAGCCAATTAAGTATTTTTGATGTGTGCTCACTGTTGTAATGTAGGGAAACACAGCAGCCAATTTGCAGACAGCAAATTCCCACAAACAGAAATGAGATAAATGACCAATTAAACTGTTTTAGTAATGTTGGTTGAAGGATAGATGATGGCCTCAGAGAGAATTCCCACGCTCTTCTTTGAGTAGTGCCATAGGAACTATCAGGTCCACCTGAGAGGGCAGAGGGAAAGTGTTACATTGGCAACCCTTCAGTCCTTTGTCAATTTCCATATCCAAGGCTGTTTGAAAGATTATGGTCAGATCCTCTGCTATTTCCTCTCTGACTTCCCTCAGCATTCTAGAATGCATGCCATCAGGAACTGGTTCCTTTTCCACTTTGACTTCCACCAATTTCTTCAATACTTCTTCCTTTTCTACAGTTATCCTATCTAACTGCTCCATCCTCTTCTCTTGTACCCTTTTAGTTCCTACCACACACTTCTGTGAAAACAGAGGCAAAGTACTCCTTTAGTATATCTGCTATTCTTTCCTCCTCCATAAGAAGATTCCCCTTTCTATCTCTAATTGGCTCTACCCTTTAACTATTCTTTTACATTTTATGCATCTATAAAATCCTTTACTATTTTCCTTTATGTTACCTGTCATCTTTCATCATACCGTCTTTACACTGTTCTAATCTTTTGTTTAACCTGTATATTTTCTATATTTCAGTCATTTTCTTTTGTGTTCTAAGCCCTAGATTTGTCATAGGCCTTTTTAAATCTCACTTTAATCTCACACATCCAAAGAACTCCAGCTTTTGCTGCACCAGCTTTACTTCTGGTGGGACTATGACTAGTCTGCACCCCAATATTCTCCTTTCTGACCGTTTCCCATTGTGCACTGTATTATTTGCCAGTTTTTCTTTCCAGTTTATCTGGGCTAGTTTCCTTTTTTCAAGTCAAGAATTTTAATCTATGACTGTCCCCTCTCCTTTTCAGTTTTTATGACGAACACAAATTACGTTATGGTCACCGTTTCTTAGATACTCCCCTGCCCTTACATTAACTACTTCTGCTAATTCATTTCATAGAACTAGATCCAACACTGCCTCTTTCCTCATTAGACTAAAAATATACTGATCTAAAAAGCAGTCCTAGACACACTGTGGAAGCTGCTCCCCTTCTTTGCTACTTACATTACTCTTACTCCAGTCTATCTTTGGATAATTAAAGTCATCTATTATTATGTGCCTATTGGTGTTGCATTTTTATCTAATTTGTCTACATATGTCTTCCTCTATCACCTTTTCACTGTTCAGCAGTCTATTATATACTTCCAATAGACTAACAATTCCCTCATGTTCCTTAACTCTAATCAAATAGATTCAGCTTTTACACCATGCTCTACATCATCCCTATGTTGTAATGGAATCTTTGATTAACACTGCCACACCCCTCTGTTTTCCTATTCTGTCCTTCCTGAATATTTTATAACCAGAACTGTTCAGCTGCCAGTCCTGCCCAAGCCTAAGCCATCTTTGTCACTGCTATTATACTCAACCTCCAATAGTAATTTGTGCCTCTAGCTCACCAATTTTATTCACAATACTTTGTGTAATTATGCAGGTACAACTCATACTTCCCTGTGTCTGTTTGGCAGTCTTACTTGTTTTATTTCTTCCTCTTCCAATGTTTTATTTATTTTATCTTTCCTACACTCCTTATCCCTTTTCCTTTCTGTTTCCTTATCTTGTCTTTTTACATGTACATTTAAGAAGATTTTTCCTGATTTTCTTCTCAAGACCGTATCTGCCGACTCTAATTTCATTAAATGGCCAGTTTTAATTGTTCTGATTACATTTTTTGTCCCCCTGACCTATTAATTTAAGCCCGCCCCCATATCACTCTGGCAGCAAAGACATAGTTCCAGGCAGTCTCAGGTAAAGCCCATCCATCTTGTCCAGACCATTCTAGTCTCAGAACTGGTCCCAATGTCCTAGGAATATGAACCCTTCCCTTTTTGCCATCTCTCCAGACATACACAATTTTGCTATTTCTGTACTGACTAGCACATGGTACTGGGAGTAATTCTAAGATTACTGCCTTTGAGGAGCTGCTTATCATGCTGATACACTTCTATTACACTGTTATGCCTTCACCACATTGATAGACCTTCAACCCTGATTATTGAATCATAGAATCATAGAGTGTTACAGCACGGAAGGAGGCCATTTGGCCCATCGAGTCCGCGCTGGCTCTATGCACAAACAATCCAGCTAGTCCCACTGCCCTGCCCTATCCCTGTAGCCCTGCACATTTTTTCAATTCAAGTACTTATCCAATTCCCTTTTGAAGGCCATGATTGAATCTGCCTCCACCACTTCCTTGGGCAGTGCATTCCAGATCCTAACCACTTGCTGTGCAAAAAAGTATTTCCTCCTATCACCTTTGGTTCTTTTGCCAATCACCTTAAATCTATGTCCTCTGGTTCTTGACCCTTCCACCAATGGGTACAGTTTCCTCTATCCACTCTATCTAGACCCTTCATGATTTTGAATACCTCAATCAAATCTCCTCTCAACCTTCTCTGTTCCAAGGAGAACAATCCCAGCCTCTCCAGTCTATCCATGTAATTTAAGTCCCTCATCCTTGGAATCATTCTAGTAAATCTCCTCTGCACCCTCTCTAAGGCCTTCACATCTTTCCTAAAGTGCGATGCCAGAACTGGACACAATACTCCAGTTGTGGCTGAACCAGTGTTTTATAAAGGTTCATCATGACTTCCTAGCTTTTGTACTCTATGCCTCTATTTATAAAGCCCAGGACCCCATCTGCTTTTTTAATCGCTTTCTCAACCTGCCCTGCCACCTTCAACAATTTATGCACATACACCCCCAGATCCTTCTGTTCCTCCACCCCTTTTAGAATTGTGCCCTCGAGTTTATATTGCCATGTGATAATGACCAGATAATCTGTTTTTTTATTGATGTTGATTGAGGGATAAATATTGGCCAGGACACCAGGGAGAACTCCCCTGCTCTTCTTCGATACACCTTCCTGATAAGCAGATATCTTCACCCCCAATACTCCTTCAATCCACTGATATACCTTCAGCACTCTAATATCATTGATAGACCTTCAGCCCCAATACACTTTCTTCCAATTACACTTTCATCCCCTGTTGCACCTTTAGCTCACTGACATTTTCAGCCCACTGATACAGCCTCAATCTGATATACCTGTACCAAAATAGTCCATTGATATACCTCCGCCCTTACTAATGCACGTTTAGTGCTCTGAAATGCCTCCCCGCCCCCACAAATACTTTCACCTGACTGATGCAACTTTGCCACAATGAAACATCTTCACTCCATAGTCATGTATTAATATATAAAACTGCTTAGGAGTTATTGCCATCTGGTGGTGGAAACTAATAAGTTTTTAATCTGGGGAGGAAGGACTGTTCTAGCCAGAACATCCCAGGGGATTGGTCCTGGTAGAAAAGCTTGTGCAATAAAGGAAACAGAGCTTGTTGTTGTTCAGAACTTGTGTACACAATTAAAATAGCCCACAGAGTTATAACTCAGGTATTACAGCAACGACGAGGATAGGGACTAAAGAGCCAAGTATAGCCCTGGTGGATTTAATGGGGTAAAAATTCATCTCGGGCGGTAGTGCAAAACAGGTGCTATCACGTTGGCCGCCCGTTAAACACTCCGATATTCAACTCCGTTGAAGTATAACGGGCGGCCAAAGTGATAACGCTCGCTTTGCGCTAGCGCCCAAGATGAATTTCTACCTCATTTGTTTCCAGGTGATCAGGCACAGCTGAAATGCCACACATTTGCAAGATTGCTAAGTGTGATGTAGGTAAAGAAGATTTTCGAACAGCTGGAGCAAGGGTTAAGGAAAGAAAGACTTGCATTTGTACAGTGCTTTTCATGGCCTCAAGACATCCCAAAACACTTTACAGCCAATGAAGTACTTTTTGAAATGTAATCACTGTTGTAATCTAGAAAATGCATCAGCCAATCTGCACACAGCAAGATCGCACAAACAGCAATGTGATAATGACCAGATAATCTGTTTTTTAGTGACGTTGATTGAGGGATAAATATTGGCCAGGACACCAGGGAGAACTCCCCTGCTCTTCTTCGAAATAGTGCCATGGGATTTTTTACGTCTACCTGAGAGGGCAGATAGGGCTTCGGTTTAACATCTCATCTGAAAGACGGCATGTTCTACAGTGCAGCACCCCCTCAGAACTGCACTGAAGTGTTTGCATACATTTTGTGCTCAAGTCTCTGGACTGGGACTTGAATCCACAACCTTCTGACAAAGGCAAGAGTGCTACCAACTGAGCCACAGCAGGTTAGTGTTTTCTTATCAGCTATTGGGCCCCGGTTTTATGGCCTATTAACAAAATGTAGTGTCCATTGAGGAACCAAAGAAAACTCTTTTGAATAAAGGCTCAGATTTTTGTGAAGCAACTGTGATGTGAGGAAACCATTGCACCTAACCTGTAATGATTTTTTATGTATGGCATTGACACTCTATGATAGAAACTGGAGAAGTGGCCCATTGCTTTTGTTTCCCAGATGTTAACTAGTAGTCAAAAAAAATGCATAGAAAAGAAGGCTGTTGCTGTTATTAGAATGGAAAATCTCCCATAATATTTGTACAGTCGAAAATTCACTTTACTCACCATCACAAAGCATTAATGGCTATTCTGGGATCTAGGTCAGCTTTGGCTTGCTTCTCAAGACACCTGTCTTATTTTAGTATTACTATAGATGGCCAATTTTATTAAAGGAGCAAATTATCTCTGAAGATGGATTGACACAGCCTTGGATCATGCAATACAAAGATTAAAGCAGGAAAAATTAGTTCCATGAAATAGGTACTCATAATCTATTGAAAGAATGTATAAACAGAAATAAGAACATTTTCAAAGCAAGCTACAAACAAATGTTTACTTTGCATAACTTCATACAAATGTACCAAGACTAACTTATAAGAGAGAAGCATTGACTGGCAATTCCATATTAATCAATGTGCAGAATCATGTGCACTGAATCTATGAAGCTGGATGGGAAGTACAGATAGGCTTTGATTTGCAAAAGACTCAAAATTGTTTGAAAGAACTAATTTACCCACAGTGGACACTGCAACTGAAGAACCTTGGCTGTAAATGTGGTGATGAACACATCCATACAGCACAGTGAATTCCCTGATGTGCAAACTATTATTTTTGATTTAAACTGCCCCTTTTAATTAAAACTAATTTTATTTTTCCCTTCTTCCCTTCATAGAATGTAATCTCACAAAGCAAGATTCAGCATCCATAATAGGGCTGATCAGAGAATGGCAGTTAAAAACTTCAATGATAAAAGTTAAACCTGAAAGCTCAGCAATTGCCAAATTCATCAGAAGAGACTTCATTTTGGTTAAATTAGAATTCTCCTTTTTTTTTTAAGGCCATTATTCTGCCCCCAGTGTTGCTGCTATTCTTCACAAGGAAACTGGTTCCCTCTCCTAATACTATCCCATTGGGTACGGTCACCTAGTGGTTATGGTACTGGTACTGGTACTGGACCAGCAGCCCAGAGGTTGAGAGTTCAAATCCCAGCACAGCTAGCTGTGAAATTGAATTTACAAAAAATATGGTAATTTGTGGGCTGCATCCTTACCTGGTCTGACCTACTTCTGACTCCAGTCCTACACTATGTGTTGGCTCTTAATGTCCTCAAGGCAACTAGGGATGAACAATAAATACGGTGTTGACCACATCTGAAGGACATTTACAAAATCTTCTACTGCTGTTCCATAAGGTACTTTTATCTCTCAGAAATTCAGTAAGGTCAACACCAGCACCAAAATAGAACTAGTGATGGAATTTGAGACATATCCAAACTATGGCATATGACACGCATTACTTCCTACCCAAATGATATTAAATGCAAATCTACCTTCATTTGCATTTGATCTAGATGGTACTATGTTGTTTATTGTGAAGTATTCACAGGTAGCAGGAACTGAGCTAAAGGTGGCTATGTAATCTTAGGGTTCAGATGATGGACAAGAAGGTTGTGACCTTGTCTGAACCCCTTGATTGGGATACAGATTTATAATTCAGTCTCTGGTATCCATAACTCTGCAAAATATGAATAAAATGGCAATTTATTATAATTAGTTGAAACAGGCTGATGCAATGACTTAGCAGACTTATTTTCTCCAATTGTTTCCCCTCAACTTAATGAAAGTAGGCGGCTATGTACATAAAAGTACTTAAGTTACACCTATTATGGATTTGAATGAAATCTTTTTAGGCCACATGCCTGATTTGTTAACTATAGCACACAAAAAAAACAATGTGGTTTTTGGCAAAAAAAAAATCCACAAAGCAATGCTAACTGGCAATAAAGTATTAGTGTGTTAGTAATCAATACAATATATTGAACAAGTAAATAGTAATATTTTCTGTAAAGTCTCTATGGTCTCAATAAATGCTAAAGCTCTGCTTAGAAAACAGTGCAGTTTTTCGCTAATATAATTCCACTGAAGTATTCAAGATAAATCTCAGGATAGATTAGACAATAGAGATTAGGAATTACTGCTAACACGTCCGTACAATATTACTCTGTCTGCCTCCACTGAAATAGCGGACAGATTAAGTGTTCATCCATGAATATCGTCTTATTTCATCTCTGGAAATTATAAATAAAATGGAAAAATTTATGTTCAGAATTGATTAGCAAAAATAATGCAAACTATATCAAATAATTAAAATCTGTTCTTTTTTTCCAAATTTATGTCACAGCATTAGAAAGAACACACATAAGGTGGTGTGGGTGTTATGCCACACAGTAGAACACAAGTTCATGCCTGCAATTCCTCACATGGTGAGGTTCCATTCTTTGCAATATCATTAGAGAAAGGTGCTGAGCCGTGATCAGACACCTCCTCCGGAGAGCGAGGCAATAAAATCAGAGGTGAGTCACCTCTGGGCATTCTTTGTGTTCCTTTTTGTGATCGGCTCAAGAGTACCATTGACACAGGCTTGGCAGTAGATCCATCTGTTCAAATGGCTGGGGAGTGGTGCTTGGTGCTGGGAGACCTAAAGGAGGAGCAAATAAATCAAAAACTATGCAAAATTATGTGCAGTTTCAAACATTGAAATCCATGACATAATTCCTCAGTTTTTTGAGCATTGAAACCTTGAAAGTCTTAGACTGAGACCATTACCGTAACATTTTATAAAAATGCCAAATTATAATGTACGGTTAAAACAGAATAAGTAGCAGTGATGCAAAATTTACAAAACAAGCTTTAGATCATAAACAGACTTCAAGGTCACATTTATTGATCTTCAATATTTGTATCATTGCCGTCTCTTACTGGACAAAACATGCATCTGAACAATAATTAACTTGTGTACATCTACCATACAATTCTTGAGTTTCTCCAAATTGTTATGATTTTGTCACACCTTTGTGACACTTGGCAATGATTGAGTAACGCCTTCATAACACCGCAGCACATTCATTTCAATAGATAATGCTGTAACTGTTCATACCTGCTATGCATAATTCATCCATAAGTGGCACTATTGCACTAAGGTTGAGAGCCCTAAACCTGTCTCAGTCAGTTTCTCAACTCTAGGAGCTTCAAAGTTTGAGGTGATTTTTTTATAATTCTGTTCATGCTTTATAAAGTTTAATTTCTTGTGAATGTCATTTTAAAAATCTTCTCTCCTTAAATCTATCGACTACATAAAAATTATGCCCCACATTGCGGACTCCCACTCCCACCATACAATGGCTTTTTTCTCTGATTCTTCCTTAGTCCCCGGCTTGCTTATGCTCTTCACTGCCATGCTGCACTGTCCTAGTTTGGGTGTGTTCCATGCTGCCAAGTTCTTACCTGCTGCAGCTTCTCCTTCAGTTATAGGATCACTCCTACAACTCCTGCCACTTCAGAGGCCTCTTGCTTCTTGAGCTTCCCACCATCATCCCCTCCACTTATTTCCTCTTCTACTTCAGCTAGAGGTCCAGTCAACATGTTCTGCCATTTCCAAGGCTTCCTGGTACCTGATCCCACCAAAGGATTGTAACACCTCAGAAGAATGATTCTTCACTCCAACTACTCCTAAGCGCTGACCTGGTGATGCTTCCTGCTGCCATGTTTGCCCTTTTACTTCTGCACTGTTGCTATTGTTTACACTCAGTTTGCTGTACTGTAATTTCCCTCTTTCAAACATTCCTCTACTGTACCCACCTTCTGTCACTTTTATCAATTGTCGTCTGTTCTTGACATCCCTGATGGGCCTGGACCACAATATTTGAGGGAAATTTGGCTCCTATCATAGAAAATTGGCTGACAGACAAAATGCGAAAGAGTTAAGGTTATTGGGTGTTGCTCAAATTGAAGAAGGGTTGGAAGTATTGTCCTTGGGGAGGAGGAGGGGTTCAGTGCTGGTTTCACTTTAGTTCTCGATGTATGTTGATGAGTTAGACTTGGGCATTGGGAAGATGCAATTGAAATTTGCTGATGCTGCAAAAATAGAGGGTTTGGCAAACAGTGAAGAGAACTGTAAGAGGCTTCAGGAGGACATAAACAGGGTAATGGAATGGTCAGACAGGTGGCAGATGCAATTTAATACAGAGAAGTATAAGATAACGCATTTTGGGAGGGGAAAAAGGAATGGAAGTGTGAACTCAATGGAAAAATACTGATTTAGAGGTTCAAATACACCATTCCTTGCAAGTGTGAGCAAGGTAGATCAAACTATGAAAAAGGCCACTGGGATTTTGGGTTCGATAAGTAAAGGCAGAGTACAAGCAAAGAGTTAATGATAAATATATACAAGGCAATGTTTAGAGTACTGTGTGCAGTTTTGAGCACTTGCCTACATACCTTGGGCCTTATACAAGACAAGAGAGAGTCAATATCCATTGAATACATCTGTAAAAGAATATGCACAAGAGCCACACAGAGACACTAGAGACATAGAAAAGAGCAGGCAAAGGTGAGGAGAAAGGGAGCGAGAATGAGGAAGGGTATCAGTGATTCAGAAAATGAGAAAACTATGTGAGAGCTAAACAGATGAGTGGGGGGGAGGGGTGGTTTGGGGAGAGAGTGAGAAAGAAAGACAGAGAGGGAGACACAAAAATAACTAGTGTGGTAATGAAGTAGCAAAATCGTTATAGGAGACATTTTTTTTCTTGTCAGTGAGCAATGTCACAGGAAATCAGCTACATCATAATACAAATACAGAAAAGAGTTGGAAACACACAACAGATCAAGCAGCATCTGTGGAGAGAACACAGTCAATGTTTTAGGCTTGTTCCTTCTTGCAGAACAAGCATTTTAATAGAAACAGAAAAAGGGGGAGGATCCTAACAAACAAACAGACACAGGAAGGAAGTATGAATGGAATGATAGTTGGATGATATAACAGATCATCTTAGTTAAGTAATGGAAAGAAGCATTAAAGAAATCAAGGAAACAAAGGATGTGTGAACAGCTAAGACCTAAGGAAAAGGCAAACAAATAAGAAAGTTGGAAACATAGAAAACTTGGGGATCGGATTTGAAATTAAAACAGATGTTGGAAAAGTACAATGGATCCACCAGCTCCAAAAGAGAAAGATCAACAGACAGGATGCAGGACTCCCTTCCACACCAAAAGTCTGAATATGTAACATGTTCTGCCAGACTGTACCATAATTCAAGTTTGGAGGGAAGTTCTAAATAAAAGACTTCAATTTAAAATGTTTCACCAAAAATGAAGGTAGCTATGTCAGAGGCTAGTACCTTGGGCAGTGGAACCTCCATGGCAGATAGCTGTGGATATCTTTGTTCTCCACAGTGGTTTGCAGTTTGGTCAGGTGGTCATGCACTCTACAGATGTGGATCAAGGAATCCTCCGTAAAGCAACCCACCAAATAATGGGCATCCGGTATCCCTTCACTGGCTGATGGCACTCAACATTGTGGCCACGGCACGGCACTCCCAATTCATCATGAGACACATGCTAGGAGCAGCACAAAAACCCAAATAATCTGACCACGCATTATCCATTTGTGCGCAGGTGCATGTTGTGTTTGTATACTGCTGGTGCTAGTGGCACATGAAGTGCATTATTATGTATGAACAGTTGTACTGCATTAGAAAGTACCACACAGTATTGAGGAATGAAAGCTATGTCCTTCTCTTTTCAATGTTTTTAGGGCGAGATGCCCCTTTTCTAAGATTGTTTCTCCTTTCTTAGTTCTCCCCATGTCATACATCACTGTTGTTGGGGAGATCTCACACAGCCCCACCAGTGCCTCTCCAAGAACTATGCAAGAACTGTCTGGCTTGAGTCTCTCTGCAATTTTGTCTCCTCTGTTGGGAAGCAACGTCCCCATTCGGCGCCTCCCTATGACATACTGACTGAGGTCCATAACTGCATGTCTTAGGGTGTGTTCACATTCTATGGCACAGCACCCTGGGGATTCCGGTCTTCCTCCCCACTTGGCCTCCAGCATTCCACAGTAACATGGTATATGGGATTACGAAGCCATCCCATTATCTACTCCTTTAATTAGATCAATTTCTACAGTATGAAAAAATATTCATAGTTCTCTGAAATTGGTAATAGATTTCAGAATTTAGATCACCCAAATATTCTGTGTAACAGCAGGTTCTTTCTCTTAGCCATACATTATCATAGAATAAAATCATGAAACTTTTCTCCTTTATACGCTAAATACCTTCATCAGCATGAGCACCAGATGGCACTGTGCTATATGTTCTCAGGTAATAAAAAACAACTAAAAACTTCTATAAAGAACATTGGTGTGAAATAAGCAGCTGACTTTCATGCTGGTTTTGATAGTGCTGGCTACCTTTCCCTTGGATTTATGTTGATTTGATATATTCAGTATTACTCTTATTCCAGTTTAGTAAACAGGAGCACCTACTGAATTTATGTACTTTACATCATAATGTATAGGAACATAGGAAGATAGGAACAGGAGGAGGCCATTTAGCCCCTCGAGCCTGTTCCACCATTCACTGAGATCATGGCTGATCTGCGACCTAACTCCATATAGCCCCATGTTCCTTAATACGTTTGGTTAACAAAAATCTATCAATCTCAGATTTAAAATTAACAATTGAGCTAGCATCAACTGCCGTTTGCACAAGAGAGTTCCAAACTTCTACCACCCTTTGCATGTAGAAGTGTTTCCGAACTTCACTCCTGAAAGTCCTGGCTCTAATTTTATGGCTATGTTCCCTCGTCCTAGACTCCCCAACCAGCAGAAATAGTTTCTCTCTATCCACCCTATTAGTTCCCCTTAATATCTTGAAAACTTCAATCAAATCACCCCTTAATCTTCTAAATTTCAAGGAGTACAATCCTAGTTTGTGTAATCACTCCTCGTAATTTAACCCTTCGAGTCCAGGTGTCATTCCAGTAAATCTACGCTACACTCCCTCCAAAGCCAATATATCTTTCCTAAGGTGCGGTGCCCAGAACTGAACACAGTACTCCAGGCGTGGTCTAACCAGGGCTTTGTATAGCTGTAGCGTAACATCTACCCCCTTGTATTCTAGTCCTCTAGATATAAAGACCAGCATTCCATTAACCTTTTTGATCATTTTCTGGACCTGTCCATGACATTTTAATGATTTATGTACATGGATCCCTAGGTCTCTTTGGACCTCCACTGTTTTGAGCTTTTCACCATTTAGAAAATACTCTGATCTATCCTTTTTAGGTTCAAAGTGGATGACCTCACATTTGCCTACATTGAAATCCATTTGTCACTGTTTTGCCCATTCACTTAATCTATTAATAGCTCTCTGTAATTTTATGCTTCCATCTACACTGCTTACAATGCTGCCTACCTTAGTGTCATTGGCAAACTTGCATATGTGGCTCTCTATCCCATCATCTAAGTCATTAATAAATATAGTGAATAGTTGAGGCCCCAACACAGATCCCTGTGGGACACCACTAGTTACATCCTGCCAATTTGAGTACGTGCCCATTATGCCTACTCTCTGTCTCCAGCTGCTCAGCCAATTTCCTAATCAGGTCAATAATTTACTCTCAGTTTCATGAGCTTCAACTTTAGCAAACAACCTCTTATGAGGGACTTTAATGAATGCCTTCTGGAAGTCCATATAAATAACATCCATAGACATTACTTTGTCCACTACTTTGGTCACCTCTTCAAAAAATTCAATCAGGTTCGTCAGGCATGACCTAACCTTTACAAATCCATGCTGACTGTCTCTGATCGGCTGAAAAATTTCAAGGTGTTCAGTTACTCTATCCTTAATTACAGACTCTAGTAATTTCCCGACAACAGATGTTAGGCTAATTGGTCTATAATTCCCTGGTTTCCCTCTCTCACCTTTCTTAAATAGCAGAGTGTTATATGCAATTTTCCGATCTAAAGGTACGGTTCCTGAATTGAGAGAACTTTGGAAGATTATAGTTCGGGCATCTGCAATGTTCTCACCTATTTCCTTTAAAACCCTGGGATGGAAACATCTGGTCTTGGGCATTAGTCACTTTTTAGTGCCATTATTTTCTTCATTACTATTGATTTGCTTACGTTAATTATGTTGAGTCCCCGTCACTGATTCAAAATTAGTTTCTTTGGGGTGTCCAGCATGCTATCCTCGTCCTCTACTCTAAATACTGACACAAAGTAACTATTTAACATGTCCACCATTTCCCTATTTTCATTTACAATATCACCATTATCAGTTTTTAAGGGGCCCACATTGCTCTTGACCACTCTCTTTTTCCTAATATAATTTAAAATCTTTTTGTGTTGATTTTGATATCCCTTGCAAGTTTCTATTCATACTCCCTTTTTGTAGCTCTTACCATCTGTTTTGTCACCCTTTGTTGTTCTTTGTATCTCTCCCAGTCACCAGGATCTGTGCTACTTTCAGTATTTTTGTATGCTTTTTCTTTTAGTTTTATGATGTCCCTTCCCTCTTTTGTCGTCCACGGCTGTTTATTTTGGCAAGTAGAGCTCTTGCCCTTCAGGGGTATAAATCGGATCTGTATCATGTTAAGTTATTTTTTGAACACCTCCGCTGATCTTCGGTCAGTTTACCCATTTTTTTTTTTTTTATTTGTTCACGGGATGTGGGCGTCGCTGGCAAGGCCGGCATTTATTGCCCATCCCTAATTGCCCTCAAGAAGGTGGTGGTGAGCCGCCTTCTTGAACCGCTGCAGTCCGTGTGGTGACGGTTCTCCCACAGTGCTGTTAGGAAGGGAGTTCCAGGATTTTGACCCAGCGACAATGAAGGAACGGCGATATATTTCCAAGTCGGGATGGTGTGTGACTTGGAGGGGAACGTGCAGGTGGTGTTGTTCCCATGCGCCTGCTGCCCTTGTCCTTCTTGGTGGTAGAGGTCGCGGGTTTGGGAGGTGCTGTCGATTTGCCTAGTTTACTGTGGGCAGTGTCTCTGTCTCATCCCGTCGAAGTCGACCTTACCAAAATTTAGAATCGTAGTTGCTGTTACAGGTTTCTCCTTTTCAAACACAGCGTTGAACTCAATCATGTTATGATCGCTGTTAGATAAATGTTCATGCACTGTTAGGCTATTAACTAAATCTGGCTCATTACTCATTATTAAATCTAATATTGTTGCAGAAAGCTGTCCTGAACACACTCAAGAAATTTGTTACCTTTCTGACACAAGCTCGTCTACTTATCGCAAGCTGCATGAAAGTTAAAATCCCCATTAAAACCACTCTGCCTTTGCTACATGCTTGTCTAATCTCTGCGTTTATACATTCTGTCACTTCACAGCTGCTACTAGGGGGCCTATACACAACTCCCACTACAGTCTTAATTCCTTTTCTATTTCTTAATTCTACTCATAAAGTCTCCACTGGCTGCTTACCTCTCGTGATATCCTCGCTTATCATTGAAGTAATTTCATCCTTCTTTACGAAGGCTATTCCTCGCCCTCTGCCAGTTTCCTTATCCTTCCTGTAGACCTTATAATCTGGTATATTCAGTTCTGACCCTCTTGCAGCCATGTCTCAGTAATGGCTACCGTGTCATACCCTCTAAGTTGAATTTGCGCCTGCAATTCATTCAATTTGTTCCTTAAACTCCATGCGTTTGTATAAAGAATCCTTATTTGGGTCACACATCCTAACTTGTCCTTCTGCTCTAATGTTTTTCTCTCACATTTCTTATTGCTCACTCCTGATTGTAGTTAATTAAAGCAATAAAACACCAAACGATGGTCTTTAAAATAGGACAGATCATATTGTCTGAAAACTAAGAAGTTGAATGCTTGTAATATTATGCTGTACATACAGCAGCCCTTTCAATGGATTATTTTAGCCCATTATCCTTTGGATCATTTAACCACTGTTCCTAAAACCTCTCTTTCCTCCAAGAAAGTAAAAGCTCTTATACCCTTTAGATGTGCTTTAAATGTGGTAGATTATTTATTGACATCTGAAATCAAGCAGTACATTATGGGATGCATATCATATTTGCACCCAATGACAACAGCCTTTTAACCTCTGCTCCTTTGCATCAGTTACAATTATTTAATATTTGCTGCAAAATCAATTTTATGAAGCATGCTATAATTAAAAAATGAAATTGTTCTCATCTATTTTATGGGTTTTAGTGTACTGACCAACTGACATGTGACCATTTTACAATGTAACAACTTTGTAACACAAAGACTGCCCCAGTGTTCTGTAATGGTAAATCCTTACAGAATAAAACCATTGCATTGTTTCAATTTTTCAAAAATAACTTCACATGAATTCTGAAAATCAGCCAACACATTGCACAAACAAGGTACGTGATGGAACTCGGAGCTTTATGAAGGAATAAACTACCAAGTGATGTTATGCACTTAACTTAGTTTTAGATCAACACCATGTGGCATCATTCTATCATTGTTCCTATATCAATTGTTATTTTATTAGCACCCAGTAGGAGACAGTTTAAATATAATAATCTTCCATATCCTGCGTTGAATGTGGAACTCCCTACCACAAGAAGTAGTTGAGGTGACCAGCATAGATGCATTTAAGGGGTAGCTAGATAAATACATGAGGGAGAAAGGAAAAGAAGGATATAATGATGGGGTTAGATGAAGAAGGGTGGGAGGAGGCTCGTATGGAGCATAAACACCGGCATGGACCTGTTGGGCCAAATGGCCTGTTTCTGTGTTGTACAATCTGTGTAATTCTAAATAATTCCTACTTTTGGGAATTATAATATATAGGCATTTTTAAAATTAACAAGTGACAACTAACAGTGATGACATCATGGGAAATCCTCTGTTACTGAGCCCAACGTGTAGGGAAACTAGATCAACATCACTAAATACATTGCTAAAAACCCATAGTGTTACAGCAATCCAGTCAATACAGTTACGTGTTAATTCAACTATCTCCCACTACATAGGATCAGGAGTAGGCCATTCAGCCCCTCAAGCCTGTTCCGTCATTTAATTAGATCATGGTAGATCTGTATCTTAACTCCATTTAACCGCCTTGATACCTTATCTCTTGATACCCTTACCTAATAAAAATCCCAGTCTCAGTCTTGAAAACTTCAATTGACCCAGCATCCACAGCCTTTTGGGGCAAGAGAGTTCCAGATTTTCATTACTTTTTGTGTGAAAGGGTTCTTGATTTCATTCCTGAATGGCCCAGCTCTAATTTTAAGATTGTGTCCCTTTCTACTGGATTCCCCCACCAGAGGAAATAGTTTATCTGTATCTATCCTATCAAATTTTTGGCCATTTTAAACACCTTGATTAGATCACCCCTCAACCTTCTATACTCAAGGGAATACAAGCCAGGTAACCTGTTGGTGCATCAAGGGCATCAATATTCACTGTCCAAACAGTAAAGCACAATACAAATAGTCAGCTAACAACATAGAAGCTATGATTTTAATTCAAGCAGACGGGAGCCAAAGCAAGCAGCAAACCCCCTTGACCTCTGCAGGGTGAGGCCCAGGCAATTATAACTCTTGGGCCTCATCTGCATGCCCCGGTCAGTTGCCCACTGGCGGGAAGTGACGGCAAGCCTGAGGGTGGGAATGGAATATAGGGCTGGCAGATTGGGCAAATAGCAGGCAACTGCAGTTCAATGTAGAAAAATATGAAGTAATACATTTTAGAAGTAAGAATTGGGAAAGTAAATGGGGTAGAAATCCGTCTTGGCCAGTAGTGCTGAATGGGCAGTATCGCATTGCCTATCTGTTATACGCATCGCTTGATATTCAGTTCTATTGAAGTCAATGGACCTGAATATCTGACGGGGAGTATAATGCATATATACCATATGCCCATCTCGCACTACAGGCATAGACCAATTCCACCTCCAATATATCTTAAATGTTGAGATTTTAAATGAACTAGAGGAGAGGAGTGCCCTAGATGTGCAGATACATGGATCATTCAAGGTAGAAATACCACCCGCCCACACTTTGTGCCAGTGATCATACTGGAGTGAAAAATTTCAGCAGTAGTTTACCAACAACTGAAGTTAGACGAGCTGACCAATAATTTTGTGGCTTATCCTTGTCTTCTTTTCTGCACCAGTAGATGCGGAGTGAAGCTCCCTCTACTCCCCCACAACAAAGCACTTCAGAAGAGCATCTATTACTGAATCAATGTGGCATTTTTCGACTTCCCACACCAACCATCTTAGACCTGTCTGAGTGACATTGTCAATTAATGTCAGTTTTGTGCTGTGGGCCCAAGCCCATCCTGAACTAGATTTAATAGATTCAAACTCATATGGTTTGCAGATGGCATGAAACTCGTAAATGTACAGTGAGGACGATAGTAACAGACTTCAGGAGGAATAGACAGACTGGTGAAATGGGCGGACACATGGCAGATGAAATTCAATGCAGAGAATTGTGAAGTGATGCATTTTGGTAAGGAGAATGAGGAGAGGAAATATACACAAAATGGTACAATTTTAAAGAGGGTGCAGGAACAGAGAGACCTGGGGCTGTACGTACACAAATCTTTGAAGGTGACAGGACAAGTTGAGAAGGCTGTTAAAAAAGTATACGGGATCCTTGGCTTTATAAACAGATGCATAGAGTACAAAAGCAAGGAAGTTATGCTAAACCTTTATAAATCACTAGTTAGGTCCCAGCTTGAGTATTGTGTCCAATTCTGGGCACCACACTTTAGAAAGGATGTCAAGGCCTTAGATCGGGTGCAGAGGAGATTTACCAGAATGGTACCAGGGTTGTGGCACTTCGGTTATGTGGAGAGGCTGGAGAAACTGGGGTTGTTCTCCTTAGAGCAGAGAAGGTTAAGGGGAAATTTAATAGAGGTGTTCAAAATCATGAAGGGTTTTGATACAGTAAATAAGGAGAAACTATTTCCAACGGCAGAAGAGTTGGTAACCAGAGAACACAGATTTAAGGTAATTGGCAAAAGAACCAGAGGCGACATGAGGAAATTTTTTTTCATGCAGCGAGTTGTTATGATCTGGAATTCACTGCCTGAAAGGGTGGTAAAAGCAGATTCAATAATAACTTTCAAAAGGGAATTGGATAAATACTTGGAGGAAAAAAATTGCAGGGCTATGGGGAAAGGGCAGGAGTGTGGGACTAATTGGATAGCTCTTTCAAAGAGCCAGCACAGACATAATGGGCTGAATGGCCTCCTTCTATGCTGTATCATTCTATGATTCTATATCATATTATGACCCCTACAGCCAGGAGTCAGAGAAGACTTTGATGCCATCAATTCGGGTTGTGGTTAAATCCATGTCCAGAAGTGAAAGGCCAGTGTTGAACTCAATGCTTCACCCAGTTCCCTCCCAATCTTTGGTTTTGATTGGATGAAAACCCAGTCTTGGGAGCTGCTTTTCTGTCTCAGGCCAATTTTGGGTGATATTGATCCCACCTCAAGGTTAGAGAATGGAACCTCAGGATAAAAGTAATTAAAAATATAGAAAAGGGAGAATATGTTATATTATTTGGGAATAAAGTAAAATTATGTTGAACCTTTATGAAACACCGGTTTGGCCACAGCTGGAATATTAAGTCCAATTCTGGGCACCACACCTTAGGAAGGATGTGAAGGCCTTAGAGAGGGTGCAGAAAAGATTTACTGGAATGGTTCCAGGGATGAGAGACTTCAGTTACGTGGATAGACTGGAGAAGCTGGGGCTGTTCTCCTTAGAGTGGAGAAAGTTAAGAGGAGATTTGACAGAGGTGTTCAAAATCATGAAGGGTTGAGATAAAGTAAATAAAGAGAAACTGTTCCCATTGGCAGAAGGGTCGAGACCAGAGGACACAGATTTAAGGTGATTGGCAAAAGAACCAAAGGCGACATGAGGAAAAACTTTATTACACAGTGAGTAGATCTGGAATGCGTGGTGAGATCAGATTCAATCATGGATTTCAAAAAGGAATTGGATAAATACTTTAAGGGAAAAAAATTTGCAGGGCTACAGGGTAAGAGCGGGGGAATGGGACTAACTGGATTGCTCTTACAAAGAGCTGGCACAGGTTCGATAGGCCAAATGGCCTCCTTCTGTGCTGTAACCATTCTTTGAGTCTATTTTTTGATTCTAAAGTTAATATAATAATAGAAGAACAAAGAATGGGGAAAATGTAAGACAAGATGAGAAGTGTTTACACTTTTAATTTAAATATTTCAGTTAGGTAGATTTATTACAGAAATAAAAATATTGAATATTTTCTTCCTGTAATATTAAGATGTGCTTCAGTGCACGAGCTGAGAATTCCATACAACATGAGTATTAAAGGAGATAGAAATTGAAAACAACAAAGCTTTGACTGATAACTTTGTACATTCAGTAAATCCTGGAGAGATTTCTGAAGGCTGGGGAATGGCTAAAATAATTCCATATTTAAAAAGGGATCAAGGATCTTATTATGTTGGAAAATTATTACTAACAGGGTAACTTAGGAGTTGGGCTTGGAACTATTTCTATTTTTAATACACCATTGGAACTTCCATGGTGCTGTTTATGGTAAGATGGGAAATATAATATGCTGTAATGATTATAAGCCCCAGCAGCCACCCACAACACTGTTTCTCCTATTCTCTCTCCTTACACTCCACATTCAAAAGGCTGTATTTTTCTCTCTCTTTTTCTCTTCCCCAACCTCAATAAGGCCTATCTGTCTGTCTGTCCTCTTCAAATTCAGGTTTCTTTCCATCACTTTCCCCATCCCAGGATCTCTCTTCCTCCCACTTATCACCCCATTCTCCGGAGTGCAGCACTACTGAAATAAATAAAGTCAGCAGCACATTTATTGGAGACAGACTGCTGCACATGTGAATATCACTTCTTGCTTTTTCTCTTCCCTTTACCACAACCTCTTCTCCTTCACTTCCCTTTCTTCACCCACTCCTCCTTCACTTCCTTTCTCTCATTTCTTTTCACTTTCCCCTTTTCTCCCCTTTTTACTCCCCTGCTGTATCCCTCTGTCTTGCTTGTTACTGCAACACATTCTCTCTATTTCCTGTAGCATTTTTCACAGTGCTGTATGGGGGGAGATGTTTGGGTGAAGAGGAGCAGACCATAGAAATAGTGGAGCGAGATCAGGAGATAGCAGGCCAAAGTAGTCTCATTAGGGATGCTCTGGGGAATTGCAGTCCTGAGGTCAGGTTTAGTGACAGATAGACAAAAAGATCAGTACAGATGGAGTCAAGAACCAGAAAAAGAAAATTGTTACCTGGAAAAGTGGCACATATTTTCATTATAGTAACATGGGATGAAAATGCTTCTTAACACTTAATACTAGTGAACTTCTCCAAATTGGAAAAAATGATATAGATTGAAATAAAGAGAATTAAAAATCATTTAAAGACCCAATGTTTAACATAACTCTTAAACTTTGCATAAACCTTTAATTGCTGCACACTGCCGTTATGCACCTTCACTGACAGAATGTGAGTCGAGGAGAAGACGAACCAGTTGTTGCAGAAGAAAATTTTTGTCCTGAATCTGAATGACTCAGAGAAATTTCCTTCTCTAAATGATGAGAAATATGCCTGAGTTGGAGTTCCCCAGATTTGAATTCAGGTGTTTCCTCTTGCAAGGTTTGTTGAAATCTTGCAAGATTTCAATGCTGAAATGAGCTTTCAACCTTCTACTAAACCAGCAGGCAAACAGATCGTGGAGCTTGGAATTGGTAAGCTAATCTCAACCATCTGTGGCTGAGATGGCTAGACATTGGGCCCGATATTAGGAGGGAGGCGGGTTGGCAGCGTGGGTAACGCGCCCAGTGAATTCGGGGTGCTCCGCACGCGATCGCAGCCTAATTGAAGGTACTTACGCGTGCTTCCGGGTTTCCCGTTCCAGACCTGTGCAGTGGGCGCACTGCGCACCCGCATCACAGGTTGTTAGCAGGAGGAACCCGATTTAAAGGGACAGTCCTCCAATGCTCCTCCTGCAGCAAAGAACCAATTTAGAAGCGTAGAGCAGGCCAGAGGCAAGGCTGCTCCAAGGTTCTCTGACTCCTCACTCCAGGTGCTGCTCGATGGGGTGAGGAGGAGGAGGGAAATTCTGTTCCCGTCGGATGGGAGGAGGTGGCCTCTTGCCGCCTCCAAGCAGGCCTGGCTGGAGGTGCCTGAGGAGGTCATCAGCAACGGCAATGTGTGCAGAACCTGGGTCCAGTGCAGGAAGCGCTTTAATGACCTAACCAGGTCAGCCAAAGTGAGTATACTTACTCATTCTCCCACACTCCGTCTTCCACATCACCTCCACCACCACACAACTCCTTCTGCAATGCCACCACAATGCTCTTGCATCACTCCTCACATCCACTCAACCATCATCCTCACCTTGCCTGCACTTACTCACCACCTCAGTTCCCATTCGAACACTACCACGCAACCCAATCCTCATACAATCTCATGGCTATGGCTCACATGCACCCTCCCATGCATCTCCTTCACGCTCACCCCCACCCACACCAATGCATGCAGCGGGTCACCATGCAACCATCACTTATTCACGCCTCTGTGTTTTGCCTTAATAGGAGAAGAGATGCCAGAATGCCCAGGAGAGGGCAAGGATCGGAGGGGGCCCGCCACACCAGGTGGTCTTAACAGACGCGGAGCAGCAGGCATTGGAAGTAAGCCGGACGCTGGAGTGCCTGTCCGTGGCGGACGCCGAGACTGGGAGTGCACAAGCGGCTGGTGACAGAAATCTAACACTCAGCACTCATGATAGCGAATGATCTTAGCATCACTTGGCATCTGTAGCACCTCAACATCTGTCCACATGCTTAATATTGCTTTCTGTTCTCTTGCAGGGCCATCTGCGACCGCCGTGACTGCGGAGGGCGATTCCTCAGTGCACCTGCCGGCCTCTGAGGGTGCATCGTCACATCTGAGCCAGCCATCCACCAGCGCAGATACACACACCTCGGTGGGTCCCCTTCCTCCCTTAGTTGGGCTTGCACATGGTGAGTCACCACGCACATGTGAGCACAAGCAGACCCTGGGCGCAGGGGCAGGCATGGAGAGTCTGTGTCGGCGGGAGCACTATTCTCCAGGCTCTGCTCAGCTGGACCCAGATGCTGAAACTTGGGGGCCAGCCATGAAAAGGAGAGTCATCGAGGGCCAGCAGCACATTGCCGAGGTACTGGAACAGTAGCCACACGCACTCTCCACAATCGTGCAGAGGATGGAGGAGTCCAACTCCTGCATGAGTGGAAAGGTGGCACGGTTACAGGAGGGTATCTCCGAGATAGTATCGCAGGGACGTGAAGGCATCTCCGAGATAGTGTCATGGTTAGGTGCGGGAATGTCTGCGATGGAGCAAAGGTTAGCCTCCATCAAGCTTCAAGCACGGCTCAACAATGAGTCCATTCAGGCCCTGACAAAGGCCGTTTGGATTCAGGGTGAGCAACATTCTGCCGCCTTAAACAGGCTGACAGATACCTTACAACTGGCCTTCCAAGGCTTCACACAAGTCCTCCAAACTGTCATCCAACATAGTGAAAGGAGTGATATGGGCCTGGGCCAGGAGAAGGATGATGGTGAAAGGGAACATGGAAGTGTGGATGCCACTCAAAGCGCTCCCACGTCTCACCCGTTGCCTCCCTCTCAACCAGTACCCGCTGTGCTGCCTCCTCTCCAGGTGGCCGAGTCTGCCCCTGCACAGGTGCAGGTGGAGCAGTCTTTGGAGGGGCCCTCACGGGCACGAAACCCAGAGGGCGTCTGCGCAAAGCATCTCATTGGTCAGGGCATGGACAAGAGCAACCTGCCACTATCTCTGCTGAAGCCATAGGGGTAGCACCACGTAGGGGTTCCCGTAAACGTAAGGCGAAGGTTTTGTGAGCACAAAGGGGATGCACAAGGGTGTAAGACAAAATGTCATGTTTTTGATTTACTTTTGTTTGTTTTGCAAAAAAACATAAAAAATTGTTATCACCAGTATGGCCACATCTTTGCAAATCTTGTCTGGTTTGTGCAATAATTCCCTTTCCTGAGGATCACCATGAAGACCCACACCTGATGCCACCAATTGTGTCACTGCAGAGTGGGTGTAGGTGTATTTGCAGGGCTCTTTTGTGCAGATGACTGAGAGACGCCGGTGATGTCCCTGGTGGCACCCTAGAATGATCCGGAGGAGAAGTTGTTGGGGGCAGTGGTGCTTTTGACAGCGACAGGTAAGAAGATGGTGCTTGGGCCAGCCGGGAGCAGCTCGGCATGAAGGAGCTGCAGGTGTCACGACTACATTCCGAGTGACTCTGAGCCTCCGTATGCACTGCTCCTCAGAGAGGTTCAGGAAGCTGAGCCTTGGTCTGTAGACCCTGTGGCGAGGGCAGTGCCTTCTGCGACGCATCTCTCTCTGCGGTTGCCCTCCCTCCTGCTGTGCAGGTGGATGTGTCACAGCACTGTGTTGTGGAGCTCCATGTGTCAGAGATGGATGGCGTGGCTGGCGAGGCTGGTGATGCTGTTTGTCCTCCGAGGAGGCTATGACTGCAGCTATGGTAGCCCCCATCCGGAAGATGTACGTTTGAGGGGGTCCACAAGGTAGGTAAATGTGTCTGCACACCGGGGTTGAGGTTGCAAGTTTGTGATTTTTTTATGTTAGGAGGAGGGTGGTGGAGGCCAAACTTTGTCCAAAGTGACAGAGTGGCCTCCTGCAATGAGTGAGGGTCTCCTCCCCCCTCCCCCCACCCCCCCCAACCTGTCAAATGGACCTTTGCAGCTGCCACAGGCTGGTGGCTGCAACACGTCCATTTCAACTGGGAGTGTTTTCCCCAGTACGGGAAACACGATCAGTTGACCTGAAAATCCCACCCCTCCTAAAATATCCTCCAAATCAGGTCTCCTAACGACCTGAAGTATCAAATTAATTGCCTTAAGTGGGATCTCGCCGGCTTTAATTGCCGGTGGGAGTCCCGCATGCGGGGGCTGCGTGCGCATCTAAGGCTCGTCATTGGGGAACCCGGAAGTGGGCGGGTTGGAGCCGGGCTCCGGACCCCGCCCGGGGAATCCCCAATTTTCGGAGCCCCCCTACCACGAACGCACCCACTCAGCCATCCTAAAATCAATCCCACTGTGTGGATACAGTTAATAAAACCATTCTAGTGGATATTTTATTCATTGAATGTACTGGTGTTCCTTGGACTTCAAAGAGCCACACTTCAGCCACATGTGGCTTGCAGGACCCTGGTTAGAAAGAAGAACTTACATTTATATAATGGCTTTCACAACCTCAAGACATCTCAAAGCTCTTCACATTCAATTAAATACTTTAGAAATATAGTCACTGCTGTAATGTAAGAAAATGTGGCAGTCAATTTGCACACAGTAATGTCCCACAAACAGCAATGAGATAACTAAGAACAAATCAGAAGAGGTTGTACAAGAATTTGGTCAGATGGCATCTGGAGTAGCATGTGCAGTACTGCTCGTCGGATCATAGGAAGGATATTATTGACCTTGAGTAGGGGAGCAGTCATGTCAAAAAGTTTAGGAAGTTGGGCTTCTTTTCTTTGGAAAAGAGGAAACTTCAAAGTGAACTAATTAAAGCTTTCAGAATTATAAAGAGGATTGATAAAACTAATCCAAGCAAATTGTTCTCTCTGGTGAAGGGTTCAACTACCAGGGACACAGATTAAAATGTTTAAAGTTAAGAATAGGAGGGGACTCAGGCAGAACGTCTTTATATACATGGTAATAGATTTGTGGAATAAGTTATCGGGACAGGCCGTTAAAGCAGACAGTACAAATGGATTCAAGAGTTCTTTTTGGAGACAGGAGGGACTGAGGAGTTTGGTGAGAAGATAGGGTTGGTGGGGTTGAGACCAATCAAAAAGATACACATTTGTTGGGCTTAATGGTCTTTTATTACTCTTAAAAATCATTTTGTTCTCCAAACAAAATGGCCAGCCTAGAGATGATAGAATTCCCTGCAGTTGCCAGCAAGATAGGGTTAACTGGTTAATGCTTAAAATGGGCATGAGTTGCTTTTACAATGGCACAATGCAGCTTCTTTCTATTTGGGAATTTCATGAGTACAAAATGTTGATTATAGAAAAAAATTGACTCTCTGCCCACCTCACACCTTGGGCCTCTGCCACAGGACTGGAAACAAAGAGCTATTGGTCCCATCACTGTTTTCCCATATGGAGAAAAGTGCGGGGTAACCGAAGAAAGTAGAAACTGTAAAGGAAGCAAGCTTCAGGTGATGATCTGAGGTACTAAGAAAAGACAATAGTAACAAAGAAACAAAATTTTAAAAATTGAAGATTTACGGTATGGTTGGAATTTGATAATTAATTCATTAAGGCAAGAAAGTATTTTTACATGTGCACAAAACGCAGCAGGATATGATGGACAGAAAAATCAACCGCACCACAGTACATTTTGCACATATTTGGTTTATTTTTTTAGGACCAATAGACTCTATGCTCAACATGTCCAACCACTGCAGAGCAGTGATTTACAAAGAAAACAGAATGATGAACTATATATCAAAAACAGTAGAGTATAAGTCAGAGGAAATCATGCTCACATTGTTCTGGTCAGAAACCAGAGTACTGTGTCCAGTTCATCAATGAGACATGTGAGACAGTCAGGCACTGGAGGCTGTGCAGAGAAGAGTCACATGGCCAAATCTACTATTAGAGGTCTGAGTTATGAAGAAAAACTAGAGAAATGTTGTTTCATCATCTTTGAAAGGAGATATCCAGGGGTTGATATCACAGAGGTTTGCAAGATAATAGCTGATATGGAAAAGGTAAATCTGGAAAATTACTTCAAACTAAATTGAGAGAGTAGGACAAGGCAACACATGTTGGAACTGGTAAAAGGCAAATTTAGGATAGATATCAGGAAGTTCTTCTTCACACAAAGAATGACCAATGCATAGAACTGCCTTCTTAGTAGAATATTGGAGATAGAAACCTGGGGATCATTTAAGAACCAATTTGTTGCTGCAATGGGGGGACTTCAGATTTTTTATGGATGGTTGAACTCCAATGGGCCAAATGGCCTTTCTCATCTCTAAATATCTTGTGACATTCCTACTCTGGGACATGAAGTGCATTTTTGTGTAAGTGTAACAATGGTTCATCCATCGCTGCAATACTACAAATTTAGTGAAGCAGGATATCACATGATTAAAAATATTACATAAGTGATATGGTATAAGGAAATATAGGTTTAGAATGTATTTAGGGGAACCATTGGCGAAAGGGTTAAATAGTCAAGGTTTTAGCTGGAACTGCTGTACCATGACATAGACTGCTTTTAAATGAACTTACTGCAGCTGCAGGATGACTAACAGCCATGAGCATCTTGTTATTGCAAACTAAGGGAGGAACATAACGGTACCCCCACTCCTTCAGACATACTGGAATGCTGAAACTAGCTAGAACTCCCATTACCTTCAAGGCCCAAAGGGTGATTCATCAATTGCAGGGACAGAGAAACATTCTGCTAAGAATAAGGAGAGGTGGGGGGGGGGGGGCACAAGGCACTGTCTTATCTGATTGGGTAAATTAAGGGGAATATTGGGGAAAATATCTGATTGGATGTATTTTGCTGAAGATCCGTTTTTTGGGGTATAACTGGGGGATCTGAGATTTTGGGGTAAATGTTAACACCCAAGAATGGGTGGGTTGAGGGAAGGGTGGGCAGTGAAAATGTTAAGTTTTTGGAGCGGGACCGCATCCCACCTCCAACACGCCCACTTCTGGGTTTAACCCAGGCAGATTTGTCTGCGTGTGGAGAGCAGATGCCAGGAAGTCCCGCCCCCACTTAAAGCCGGCGGCCCATTACTGAAAAAGGCAATGTACCTCATTGAGATACTTGAGGTACTTAATATTTTGTGTATTGAACAACTAAATTGAATTTAACCTTACCTGTTCGGGTTTCCCATCACCTCTGATTCACGTCAGGTGAAAGCAGAGGGGAAGGACCGGATCCATGAGTTGAGTGCCTTCATTGCACAGCTTGTGGACCTGGAGGAACAGGAGTGCTTCATCCAGGCTCAACAAGCTCAACTGGCCAACAGTATCCTGTGATCAGCTGACCCCGCCCCAATGATGGACACCCCCCCCCACACCGATCCACGATGCTTGCTGACCCCCCAATCCACAATATTCGCTGACCCCCCAATGCACAATACTTGCTGACCCCCCCGATGCACAATACTTGCTGACCCCCCCATCCACGATGCTTGCTGACCCCCCAATCCACAATACTTGCGGACCCCCCCGATCCATGATTCTTGTTGACCCCCCAATCCACAATACTTGCTGACCCCCCGATGCACAATACTTGCTGACCCCCCGATCCAAGATGCTTGCTGACCCCCCAATCCACGATGCTTGCTGACCCCCCAATCCACGATGCTTGCTGACCCCCCAATCCACAATACTTGCTGACCCCCCAATGCACGATACTTGCTGACCCCCCCGATCCACGATATTTGCTGACCCCCCGATCCACGATGCTTGCTGACCCCCCGATCCACGATGCTTGCTGACCCCCCAATCCATAATACTTGCTGACCCCCCAATGCACGATACTTGCTGACCCCCCCGATCCACGATGCTTGCTGACCCCCCCATCCACGATGCTTGCTGACCCCCCAATGCACAATACTTGCTGACCCCCCGATCCACGATGCTTGCTGACCCCCCGATCCACGATGCTTGCTGACCCCCCGATCCACGATGCTTGCTGACCCCCCGATCCACGATGCTTGCTGACCCCCCAATCCATAATACTTGCTGACCCCCCAATGCACGATACTTGCTGACCCCCCCGATCCACGATGCTTGCTGACCCCCCGATCCACGATGCTTGCTGACCCCCCGATCCACGATGCTTGCTGACCCCCCAATCCATAATACTTGCTGACCCCCCAATGCACGATACTTGCTGACCCCCCCGATCCACGATGCTTGCTGACCCCCCGATCCACGATGCTTGCTGACCCCCCGATCCACGATGCTTGCTGACCCCCCAATCCATAATACTTGCTGACCCCCCAATGCACGATACTTGCTGACCCCCCCGATCCACGATGCTTGCTGACCCCCCCATCCACGATGCTTGCTGACCCCCCAATGCACAATACTTGCTGACCCCCCGATCCACAATGCTTGCTGACCCCCCGATCCACAATGCTTGCTGACCCCCCGATCCACGATACTTGCTGACCCCCCCCCGATCCACAATGCTTGCTGACCCCCCCGATTCACTATGTTTGCTGAGCCCCCCCGATCCACGATGTTTGCTGAGCCCCCCCGATCCACGATGTTTGCTGAGCCCCCCCGATCCACGATGTTTGCTGAGCCCCCCCTGATCCACGATGTTTGCTGAGCCCACTGATCCATGATGCTTGCTGAACCCCTGATCCACGATACCTGCTAACCCCCCAATCCACAATGGTGGCTGACCTGTGTTGTCCACATTCCCCCCACCTCTCCTACTCCAATTTTTTCCAAGCCCACTGAACTCTCTCTCCCTCCCTGTCAACCAGGCTGGATGCCGGGTGTAAAACCTGGAAGTGTCATTGATTGGCCTCATTAAGGTCGCGATCGCAATCTGCCCACGTACCTTCCAGGTTTCACACCCAGAAATCTTTCCCCCCAACTCCCTTCCTGGCTGGAAGTTAAAATGTACCCAATTGTTAGTGTAGAAGACAGAAAATAAAGCACCAGGCGGGTGAACGAGAACGAGAGTACGTGAATGAAGGAAATGCAGCAATTTCTTGAAACTCGTAGAGGTTGACGGCGAACTCCGGTTTTTGCCAGGTTAACGGCGGAGTGGAGCAAATCGTCCAGCAATTTGTGGTGATTCACAACTCATGGCGTATCTCTTCCTCGCAACAAATTGCTGGGTTTTTTACACACTAACAATGACAGCATGCGCATTTAACTTGCCGGTATTATCCCAGCAAATTCTGGGCCAATGTTTCAGGTCGATAACTTTTCGTCAGAACTGGAAGAAGTTAGAGATGAACAGTATTTAAACAACTACAGAGTCATAGAAAAAGGGGCAGGAAAAGAACAAAAGGGAGAGGTCTATGATTGGTGGAGGACAGGAGCATTCACAGTCCAAATTCAATAGCTTGCTGAAATGTATTATGCTTCTTACATTTTAAAGACCTGATTATCCCTGTCATAAGAACATAAGGACATAAGGAATAGGAGCAGGAGTAGGTCATATGGCCCATCACACCTGCTCCACCATTTAATAAGATCATGGCTGACCTTCAACATCAACTCCACTTTTCCGCCCGATCCCCACATCCCTTGATTCCCTTAGAGTCCAAAAATCTATCGATCTCAATCTTGAATCTACTCAGCAGCCCTCTGGGGTAGAGAATTCCAAATATTCACAGCCCTCTGAGTGAAGAAATTCCTCCTCACCTCAGTCCTAAATGTCCGACCCCTTATCCTGAGACTATGTCCCCTAGTTTTAGACTCTCCAGCCAGGGCAAACAGCCTCTCAACATGTACCCTTGTCAAGCCTTCATAGAATCTTATATGTTTCTATGAGATCACCTCTCATTCTTCTAAACTCCAGAGAGTATAGACCTTTTCTACTCAATCTCTCCTTATAGGACAACCCTCTCATCCCAGGAATCAATCCAGTGAACCTTTGTTGCACCGCCTTTAAGGCAAGTATATCCTTCCTTAGGTAGGGAGACCAAAACTGTGCACAGTACTTCAGGTGTGGTCTCACCAAATCCCTGTGCAATTGCAGCAAGACTTCCTTACTCTTGTACTCCAACCCCCTTGCAATCAAGGCCAACATACCATTGACCTTCCTAATTGCTTGCTGTACCTGTACGTTAACTTTCTGTAATTCATGTACAAGGACACCAAAATCCCTCTGAACATCAACATTTAATAGTTTCTCACCATTTAAAAAATATTCTGTTTCTCTATTTTTCCTACCAAAGTGGATAATTTCACATTTGCCCACATTATACTCCATCTGCCACCTTTTTGCTCACTCACTTAACCTGTCGATATCCCTTTGCAGACTCTGTGTCCTCCTCACAGCTCACTTACCCACCTCGCTTTGCATCGTCAATAAACTTGGATACATTACACTCGGTCCCTTCATCTAAGTCATTAATATAGATTGTAAATAGCTGAGGCCTAAGCACTGATCCCTGTGGCACCCCACTAGTTACAACCTGCCAACCTGAAAATGACCCTTTTATTCCAACTCTCTGTTTTCTGTCCGTTAACCAATCCTCAATCGATGCTAATATATCACCCCTCCCCCCCACAATCCCATGAGCCCTAATCTTGTGTAACAACCTCTTAAGTGGCACCTTATCGAATGCCTTTTGAAAATCCAAATATACTACATTCACTGGTTTCCCCCTTATCGACCCTGCAAGTTACACCCTCAAAGAACTCGAATAGATTTTACAAACACGATTTCCCTTTCATAAAACCGTGTTGATTCTGCCTAATCATATTATGATTTTCTAAGTGCCCTGTTACTACGTCCTTAATAATAGATTCGAGCATTTTCCCTACTACTGATGTCAGGCTAAATGGCCTATAGTTCCCTGTTTTCTCTCTACCTCCTTTCTTGAATAGCAGGGTTACATTTGCTACTTTCCAAGCCAGGAGGACCATTCTAGAATCTAGGGAATTCTGGAAGATCAAAACCAATGCATCCACTATTTCTGTAGCCACCTCCTTTAAAACCCCAGGATGTAGGCCATCGGGTCCAGGGGATTTGTCGGCTTTTAGTCCCATTCATTTTTCTAAAACTTTTTCTTTACTAATCTTAATTACTTTAAGTTCCTCACTTTCATTAGACTCTTGGTTCCCCACTATTTCCAGTATGTTTTTTGTGTCTTCTACTGTGAAGACAGATATAAAATATTTGTTTAACGTCTCTGCCATTTCCTTATTGCGCATTATAATTTCTCTAAGGGATCCACATTTACTTTTGCTAATCTCTTCCTTTTTATATACTTGTAGAAGCTCTTACAATCTGTTTTTATAATTCTTGCTAGTTTACTCTCATGTTGAATTTTCTCCCTCTTTATCAATTTCTTGGTTAACCTTTACTGATTTCTAAAACCCTCCCAATCTTCAGGCTTACTACTATTTTTGGTAACATTGTAAGCCTCTTTTAATCTAATACTATCCTTAACTTCTCTAGTTAGCTACAGTTGGATCACTTTTTCTGTGGCGTTTTTATTCCTCAAGGGTATGTATATTCGTTGGGAATTATGAATTATTTCTTCAAGTGTTCGCCATTGCTTATCTATTGTCATATCTTTTAATCTAATTTCCCAATCTACCTTAGCCAACTCGCCCCTCATACGTACATAATTGGCCTTGTTTAAATTTAGGACGCTCGTTTCGGACTTAACTACATCACTCTCAAACTCAATATGAAATTCTATCATATTATGATCACTCTTCCCCAGAGGATTTTTTATTATAAGATTACTAATTAATTCTGTCTCATTACATATTGTTGTAGAAACCTGTCTTGGAAATTCATCCTCCAGACTAATTTTGCCGATTTGGTTTGCCCAGTCTATATGAAGATTAAAGACCCCCATGATTATTGCATTACCCTTGTTACATACTCAGTCCAACACTATAACTACTGTTAGGTGGCCAGGCTACTTCCACCAGTGTTTTCTGCCCCTTGTTATTTCTTAGCTCCACCCATACTACATCCTGATTTTCTGAGCTAAGATCCTCTCTTTATCTCATCCTTTATTATCAGGGCTACACCCCTCCTTTTCCATTTTGCCTATCTTTTCTAAAAGTCAAGTATCCTGGAATATTTAGTTCCCAACCTTGGTCACCCTGCCACCATATCTCAGAAATGGCTACTAGATCAAACCCATTTATCTCTATTTGTGCCATTAATTCATCTATCTTGTTACGAATGCTTCATGCATTCAGATACAGCACCTTTAATTTTAACTTTTTACTTTTTTTCCACGATGTGACCTTAGTCACTAATGCCCTATAACCTTTGTTAAACTCTCTGTCCCTTCCTGACACATTCTGCTTGTTTTTACCCAAATCGCTACTCTGCTCTACAGCCTTAACTTTTCTTTTTAGACTGATAAAATTACCCTTACTTGATCCCTTCCCCCCCACCTTATTAATTTAAAGGCCTATCTAAAGCCCTAGTTATTCGATTCGCCAGGACACTGGTCCCAGCCCGGTTTAAGTGGAGCCCGTCCCAACGGAACAGCTCCATCCAACCCCAGTGCTGGAGCCAGTGCCCCATGAATTGAAACCCCTGCTTCCAACACCACTCTTTCAGCTATGCATTTAACCAGCTAATCTGTCCTCAACTTTCTTTTCCTGAATGAGAACAGTTCAGCTCTACAACTTTCTCCTTATAACTTGGAGTCCAACAATAACTTGCATTTATATAGCGCAAGTTGCTATTGTGTAAAAGACTAGTTCTACTTCTTTTTATCTTCTAATGAAATCTGCAGTTTACTGAAGCACCAATGACTTGTATTTCTAGGTACTGACAGGGTATTTTACACTCCAAGGCTTGTGCTATTAGATGGGAGATGGAGGAGATCATGTGACATCTACCGAAGTGCTAATGCTGCAATTATTTATCTGTTTATGGGGGAAAAAACAAACCACAACGATTCACTATACTCAATTAGAGTCATAGAGTCATAGAGTTATACAGCACGGATAGAGGCCCTTCGGCCCATCGTGTCCGCGCCGGCCATCAAGCCCTGTCTACTCTAATCCCATATTCCAGCATTTGGTCCGTAGCCTTGTATGCTATGGCATTTCAAGTGCTCATCCAAATGCTTCTTGAATGTTGTGAGGGTTCCTGCCTCCACAACCCTTTCAGACAGTGAGTTCCAGACTCCAACCACCCTCTGGGTAAAAAGTTCTTTCTCAAATCCCCTCTAAACCTCCCGCCTTTTACCTTGAATCTATGTCCCCTTGTTATAGAACCCTCAACGAAGGGAAAAAGCTCCTTAGTATCCATCCTATCTGTGCCCCTCATAATTTTGTACACCTCAATCATGTCCCCCCTCAGCCTCCTCTGCTCCAAGGAAAACAAACCCAATCTTCCCAGTCTCTCTTCATAGCTGAAGCGCTCCAGCCCTGGTAACATCCTGGTGAATCTCCTCTGCACCCTCTCCAAAGCGATCACATCCTTCCTGTAGTGTGGCGACCAGAACTGCACACAGTACTCCAGCTGTGGCCTAACCAGTGTTTTATACAGCTCCATCATAACCTCCTTGCTCTTGTATTCTATGCCTCGGCTAATAAAGGCAAGTATCCCATATGCCTTCTTTACCACCTTATCTACCTGTTCCGCCGCCTTCAGGGATCTGTGAACTTGCACACCAAGATCCCTCTGACCCTCTGTCTTGCCTAGGGTCCTCCCATTCATTGTGTATTCCCTTGCCTTGTTAGTCCCTCCAAAGTGCATCACCTCGCACTTTTCCGGGTTAAATTCCATTTGCCACTGTTCCGCCCATCTGACCAACCCATCTATATCGTCCTGCAGACTGAGGCTATCCTCCTCGCTATTTACCACCCTACCAATTTTTGTATCATCAGCGAACTTACTGATCATACCTTTTACATTCATATCCAAGTCATTAATGTAGACCACAAACAGCAAGGGACCCAGCACCGATCCCTGTGGTACCCCACTGGCCACAGGCTTCCAGTCACAAAAACAACCTTCGACCATCACCCTCTGCCTTCTGCCACTAAGCCAGTTTTGTATCCAAAGTGCCAAGGCACCCTGGATTCCATGGGCTCGTACCTTCTTGACCAGTCTCCTGTGGGGGACTTTATCGAAGGCCTTACTGAAATCCATGTAAACCACATCCACTGCGTTACCCTCATCCACACGCCTAGTCACCCCCTCAAAAAATTCAATCAAATTAGTCAGACATGATCTTCCCCTGACAAAGCCATGTTGACTATCCCTGATTAATCCTTGCTTCTCCAAGTGGAGACTAATTTTGTCCTTTAGAATTTTTTCCAATAATTTTCCTACCACTGATGTTAGGCTCACTGGCCTGTAGTTCCCCAGTTTTTCCCTACTCCCCTTCTTAAATAATGGTACTACATTAGCGGTTCTCCAGTCCTCTGGCACATCCCCTGTGGCCAGAGAGGTTCTGAATATATGTGTCAGAGCCCCCGCAATCTCCTCCTTTGCCTCACACAGTAGCCTGGGATACATTTCGTCCGGGCCTGGGGATTTATCCATTTTTAGGCCTGCTAAAACCGCCAATACCTCCTCCCGAGTTTTAATTGAATAATTAGCTTTATTCAATTAAAACTCTGACTATTGCTTTTGTTTAAAATACTTTCTACTAATCCCGAGGGGACCAGTTGTAATGTTGGCCCTTACTCATGTCTATAAAACAACCACAGTCTGAGCTGTTACAAAACATCAGATTTTCCATTGTAATGTGTGGGAAGTGAATTGGAAAATGGGCGCAAGTTCTTGGTAAGAGAATGGTACCTTTAACATGTACAATGCTACACCCAACATCTATAGTAATAGGGACAGCTTAACTTTAATGAGAAAACAATTGGTTTTAAGAAGATAATCTTATAAAACAGGAGGAATAAAACAATGAAACCATTGTAAAATAATCTGATTTTTATACAGAGTGGTTTTATTGTGTGGTTGTTTCATTTTCAATAGGATTGCATTTCTGATGAGATCAACTGGTTTGTTGCAGAACAGAGTTGATGTCATCATTGCTTAACCATACCAGAGACTGTAATAAAAGGGGAAGAAGCTGAACTCAGGATGGAATCACACATGATCTTATTCAGGTTTCCTATAATAATGGATTAAACACACTTTCTATCTCAATTGCCTTTGCAGCAAACATTTGGGTGGAGGGAGAGAAACATGAACCACATTAAAACAAACTCTTTACATGTATACAAACAATGAGTTTATATGGAAATATGTTTGAGGCTTCCAAAAATAAGGGAGGGTCACCGAGAAAAGAAAAATACTGTTATTAAAAGCAAAATCATCTCCTCCGGCAAAAGCCATGTGGTGTCTCAATATGAGCAGCTTGTTCAAAAGGATTTATGTACTTATAACAACAAAAAATGAAAATCACACACACTATATTAAAAAGTGATATGTCATCTAATGTTTCGAACTAAACTTTCAAAACTAAACAGCGGTTTAGTTGCGCAAAACATTAATTAGGCTCCCACATGCTGTGGGTAGTAAGTAATAAGGGTAGTTGAGGAACTGCTTTATTTGTTGTTGTGTATGTTTGTTGGTGTATCCAGTGGGAGGCTTACTTCAGCAGGATTGTGGCAATGTGCTATGTGTACTGGATTGCAGGATCCGCCCGAGAAAACACAATCTATTTATATCTGCACTCGGGAACGTTCCACATATCCATGTAAACTGAGAACGGAAGCCCTGCAAAACTTTAGCACTTTTAATCCTTACTGGTGATAGATCCAAGCTCTCAATGCACCTGAAGGGTTTAAAAATAAACTGCTGCAGACAGATGCTCTTTTTCTGCAACTCTGTTTACAGAATTGGATTTCCAATACTGGAGAGAACTATTTTTTCAAATGTTGCAGGAGGTACACAGATTCGGGCACGAGGTTCTTTCTCGCCAGCACCTTTGCTTTTCCGCCTCTTTATTTTCACTGTTTTCAGCTGGTGCACTTCTGGGCTCCTTACTTGTTTTAGGATTGTCCTTGGCAAAGCCCATGCGGCATAAGTCTGGGGCTGTTCTGGGAAAGCGCCCTGACTACTGGGCTAAGGTCAGGCCAGGCCAGGGCAAAGAGGGAAGAGAGAGGAGCACCTGGAAGAAACCCAGGATTTGATTACTTGCACCATATTATTATTGTTCCTTACTCTGTGATTCATTGGTTAGAAGCTGATGAAAGTTAGGCTGACTAATGTTAATGTGGGACTAAGAATGTACTCTAGCAATATGCAACATGGGAGATTTAGTCCATTTGGTGTAATCAAATAAATTGGCCAAGTCTGCCTGTTTGTCTCCATCTATTGTTTGAATCTGATCTATTCTAGTCTTGCATTGCCGAAGAGGTGCAGCGTCACACGTTGCTCAATCATAGATGTTATTTCTGATTAAGTTAGATAAAGTCCATTGAGTTTCCACAAATATATAATGGTGACATTTGAGAGAACAAGTTTCCTCTCATCTGCAATGCACGGCGTTTAAAACCAGATTGCACATATTGGTACTTAGCTTCTTCCCACAAGTACAGGTGCAAAGATGTCCACGCAGAACCATGGGCAATGACAATGACAGGGGCAGTGGCTGGGGTAGAATTAGTTCACTGTTATTATGAATAGACTTAATCCCTCATTAGAACGGAGGGATTATTCAATGGTCTCATAGTGAGAGGATCAGCAACTGAATTAGCTTTGGGGGTCAGATGTACGTGGAACAGGGGCTCTTGTGGAGATCTGTTATCAATAAGAGTGGCCAGTAGTGGATTCCTGATTAACAAGGGAGTCAAAGGTTATAGTAGGTAGACGGGAAAGTAGGGTTGAGGTCACAATCAGATCAGCCACGATCTTATCAAATGGCAGAGCAGGCTCGAGGGGCCGAATGGCCTACTCCCGCTCTTAGTTTGTATGTTCGTACGTATGTTCGTATGTGAAGTGACATTTACATTCATAGATTATGAGTGCTAATCTAACAAGATGATTCAGTAATTAGTACATTTCTTACACTGATGACATGTTTATTATTTTAACCCCTTTACAGGTGAGGGCCAAGAATTCACTCACATCCGCGGGTTGAAATTTTGCGGTGGGTTCATGACTTTGTTAAAATAGCACACACAGGGATTTGACATGAATGCATACAAAGGAATTCCAACCGCTGGTGCCTCAGGCACGCTGGCACTGTCAGCTCTATGCATTTGCTGTAAACTTGGTGGCTGCACCTCATCACACTGGAGGAGTTGGCGTATAAATACAGGAGAAACTATTGATTAAAGAGGCAGTATTGCTCGAAAAGATCTCAAATTGGCACTCAAATTATCTAAATAAAGTGGTATCTATCTATTTCCAGGGTTGGTGGGAGGAGGGCGGGTGACTATTGTACAAACGGTCCACTGGTCTTGTATGACACATGCAGGAGATTAGCTTTTACATGGTGTGTAATTATTTTCAACAGAATGAGGTAGAAATCATCTCTATTTCTACAATAATCATGTTTTCATAAATTTCTATCCAATACTGCAGTAACTGGATACTATAGGCCAAATTGTACTGAAAAAATAATGGCGTGTGAATGCCCTACGCCGTTATGAATGCGTAAATCGGCCTGTAACTTGTAGTGAGGAAGAGATACCCTGTGAATTGCGAATTGCAAAATCGGCACATTGCACTTAACCTCCCTGTGATTTTCATGAAGTTGCTGCATTAGCACATTAATTGCCCATTAAACTCGCGACAGAAAGTTAAATCTAGAATTTACTAGTGTAAGTACCCTTTTAACAACATAATAATTGTTAATGACTGCCAATCAGCCTCTCTTGCCCAGAAAGTAAACAATTATAAATGTGGAGTCTCATTCCTTCAGGTTGTGAATTGTTTTAGGAGATTTTAATAATGTCAAATCTTTAAATTTAAAACAAATCTTACTTTTCCTTTCTGTTTTTTTTATCTCTCTTATTCCAATCTTTCTTTCCCTCTCTTTAGTTCTCTTTCAGTACCTGATTTGACATTGAATTCAACCCCTTTAATTCACCATCCTTCAGTTGTTTATTTCTCAATCCTTAAATCTCATTGGTTAAGGAGATACACTCCTTGTCCAAGGACTGTTTGTCCTGTTGTTCACCAAGGTCCCAGATACCCTGTTTTTCTCACTGTGCCGTTATCAGCTCGAAATTTCCAGCAACTTTGTGGGCAAAAGAATTTAAATCTAAATGTGCATAAGCAAGTCGAACTAACAAGGCCCACTGTGAGATGCAGCACTCCAGCAAAATCTGGCCCAGGTGACTATATGATAAAAACTCTTATGTCTGCACACACTTCCCATCTACAAAAGCTCACTTCCAGATGTCACATTTCTGTTACACTTGTGTGCCAACTTTTTACCCCCATTATAAAATCCTAATAGGGCGGACTGGCCATATGGAAAACCAGGAGATTTCCCAAATGCCCCTGTGAATAGTTCCATAGTGCTGTATTAACAGCAACCCCCTTTTTCCATGAGAATCCCAAAGATTCCAATGCCCTTTTGGGGGAGGCAGTCCGCCCCTGATCCTACGTCCAAATTTATAAAGGAAGCTGCCCATGTAAACTCGTCACGCTGTAATTACACCCTTCCTTCACTGGTAGTGCTGTGGAGCCTTAGTTTGGCATTTCCCAGTGCCCCAGCCTGGAAGCAGAGAAACTCCTATGCTCCAACTAACTCCACTTCTGTTTCCTAAATTGAATGAAGCTTTTCTATTTAAATGTACATAATAAAAAGTAATATAGAAAAATAAGAACAGAATGTGCGCCTTTAAAATGGGACTAAATTGCATCTCTGCACCCTGATCCAATTATTCCCCTTTCTCTAACCCCACTTCACCTGAACACTTCACTTGGTCTTGACTCGCTGTGTCCAATGCTATGAGAGATTAACTAGCCCTTACTATCCTTTCAAAAATAAGGATAGAATGCATTTTCTTTAAAATGAGGACTAAATATTTCTCATGCTCAATCCAGTTATCCCCTGCTCTCCGACTCGACCACCTGAAGATCATCCTTGATCTTTCCATGTGCAAAGCCATGGGCGATCAACCAGAACCACAAAATAAAAGTCAGATGCGAGCAGTTGAAGCTCCTCTCTTTAATACTCTCTCTCCTATTATAGCTGTATTTTGAAAGCTCCCAATGTTTACTCTGGCCCCACGCATTATTCCAAGCATTTATCACCATTCAGTAAAGAACTTCTTTCTAATGTTTTTTCACTAATTTACTTGAATAAATAATATTCTGAATTTACCTTATTTATACAATTTAATAAAATTTTATGTCTCCCTCCTCAACCACATTTTTTCTTAATGGCAGAGCTTGAATCTTGACTTGCAGCTCATCCTCTTAATACTAGGGATCAGTCTCTTCTCTGCACTCCCTCCAATGTTTGTATGTGCTTTTGTCTGGATGAGTGCAAGACAATAACTGAAAGAAAAAGCGAGGCTCCAACAGTTAATGGTGACATCAGACACACACATTGTTGTTTTTCACAGAGACTGTTCTTTAGAACAGTTTTGAAAAGTAACTAGAACTGTGTGTAACAATAACTTATTGAGCATGCAATTGCAGTGCACAAAAACACTGAATAATGCAGATGCACTTTGTGGTTCTGTTCTGTTCAATGGAGATTAACAGTTTCATATCTGGAAGTGTTTTCTCTGAAATATTTATGTGCGTGTTCTTTCAAGGTGTGACTCCCTCTTATTAAAAGGAGGTTTGCCACTTTTTCATTTCCTGGATCTGCCTTTGTGCGGCCCAGAGAGCAGGGAGGTGATTTGGTCCTAAGCCTTTACCAATGGTACTCTAAAGCCAACTTCAAGTGAGGTACCCAGGAGAAGCTTGGGGTGGGATTTCTGTAGCTTTTCTGCTCTCTGTGGGGAAGTGACTGGATTCTGCTCAGTGCCTCCCTGAGTTGGTCATGGTCACATCCCACCAGTCCAGCCCGCCAGTAGATGTTGGGTTCCAATGCACTGTCGCTGAGTGTTAGGACATGGTTTCACACCCGTGATTGCCTATAGGCTATGCCATTGTGGAGAACCACTGAATGGGAGAGAAGGAGAACATGAATCAGCACCATATCCAGACTTCATGGAATCATAGAAAGTTATGGCACAGAAGGAGGCCATTTGGCCCATCGTGTCCGTGCCAGTCGAAAAGAGCTATCCAGCTTGATCCCACTTTCCAGCACTTGGTCCGTAGCCCTGTAGGTTATGGCATTTCAAGTGCACATCAACTTTTAAATGAGTTGAGGGTTTCTGCCTCTTCCACCCTTTCAGGCAGTGAGTTCCAGACCCCCGCCACCCTCTGGGTGAAAAAAATTCTCCTCAGCTCCCCTCTAATCCTTCTACCAATTACTTTAAATCTATGCCCCCTGGTCACTGACCCCTCTGCTAAGGGAAATAGGTCCTTCCCATCCGCTCTATCTAGGCCCCTCATAATTTTATACACCTCAGTTAAATCTCCCTCAGCCTCCTTTGTTCCAAAGAAAACAACCCCAGCCTATCCAATCTTTTCTCATAGCTAAAATTCTCCAGCCCTGGCAACATCCTTGAAAATCTCCACTGTACCCTCTCTAGTGCAATCACGTCTTTCCTTTACATCTTTACAGAATGGCATTTTCAGAGGCCCGAGAGCAGATTGCCAGCATGTTATCTTGTCCGGGTTAATGTGTGTGTCACAAGGGGACCTTAAAGAGATCCAGTGGCGGAAATAAGAAACAAAACCATGTGCTGGACTGCCCTGCTCTGTAGTGATGTTACTGCAACAAAATAGATATTCTGGCAGTGACGGTGATTTTCATGCCATTGTCACAAATTTGTATTTTCTGCATTAAACTAAAAACAGTCAGAATGGATCAATGAACTAAAACACCAATTGAAAGATTAATTATTGGGCAGACTTGACTGCAAGCAATCAAACCAATATTTTCCACAATTTTCTGTGCACTGAGCATATATGCTCCAAATAGAGTTTAATACCTCCCACTCTGTTGGCAAGTGATTGGTCATAAAGGAGGGAAAGAAACAACAGATATTCAAATCACAGAGAAGAAGTGAATGGGTTTTATGATTTGCAAGCCGCTTAATCAAACGCAGGAAATGGTAAATGATATAAAAGGATCATCTGAGTGATGCAATGAAAGAGATTAAAAGAATAAAAGAACATGTAAATAGCTCAAGCATGGAAAAGTAGGAAAAGTAACAGGACAAGGCCACTCAGTGAAAAGGCAAGAAAATGGGGGCAATTGGAATAAATATACCTGGAGATGCAAGAGGTCTGAAATGAAAACAGAAGATGTTGCCAGGCCTGAAGAGAAAAGACAGGCCACCACCCTGAGTGCACGCCCCTTCACTCAGTGGCAGCAGAGATGTTAAGGGAGGGAAATCCAAAGGGTGGAGACAATGTGGCTGAAAACATGGTGATTGATGGCAGATAATGAGAGATAGGCTGGTGTTGGAGGGACTTAAGGCTAGAGGCAATCATGGAGGGGGGGGGGGGGGGTTGGAAGGGTGAGCTATGGAGGGATCTGAAGGAAAAAACAAAATTCTTAAGTCAATTTCAGTTACAAGGGATGATTTTGGAGCTTGGCGAGGTCAGGGGTGAAGGGAATAGAGACATTAGTGCAGGTGAGGACAGGGGTGTTGGGGATAGAGGCATTAGTGCAGGTGAGGTCAGGGGTGAAGGGAATAGAGACATTAGTGCAGGTGAGGACAGGGGTGTTGGGGATAGAGGCATTAGTGCAGGTGAGGACAGGGGTGTTGGGGATAGAGGCATTAGTGCAGGTGAGGACAGGGGTGATGGGGATATAAGCCTTAGTGCAGCTGAGGACAAGGGTGTTGGGGATAGAGACATTAGTGCAGGTGAGGACAGGGGTGTTGGGGATAGAGACATTAGTGCAGGTGAGGACAGGGGTGATGGGGATAGAGGCATTAGTGCAGGTGAGGACAGGGGTGATGGGGATAGAGGCATTAGTGCAGGTGAGGACAGGGGTGTTGGGGATAGAGACATTAGTGCAGGTGAGGACAGGGGTGATGGGGATAGAGGCATTAGTGCAGCTGAGGACAGGGGTGATGGGGATATAAGCCTTAGTGCAGGTGAGGACAGGGGTGATGGGGATAGAGGCATTAGTGCAGGTGAGGCAGGGGTCAGTCATTGTGGATGAGTTGCCGCTTATAAATGATGGAAGCAGGGAAGCATGAGGTGGTAAAAGTATGGGTTAAGGATTTGGCAGAGAGTTAGAGGTGACGTGGGTGACGTGGAGGTGAACAAAAGTGATGGATCAGATGTGGGTTGAAAATGGAGTTTACTAAAAATGGAATAACCCTGTTCCCTAGCACACATACCGTTAAAATACTGTATATAGCATTGAAAATGACAAGTACCAGAAAATGAGCTGGAAGCTGTAGGGCTCAGATGACTGTCCTAAACTGTTCAAACTTCACTTTGTGTCATCAGCCACAGTTATAGCTGCCATCTCTTTGATCCATCAAATCACTATTACAATTCTGACCAGTGATTCTAAGACACATCCCACAATGCTGTATAAACCTGACTTAATTCATGATGCAATAATAGAACGTTACAGAGAGTAGTGGTGAACGGTTGTTTTTCGGACTGGAGGAAGGTATACAGTGGTGTTCCCCAGGGGTTGGTACAGGGACCACTGCTTTTTTTGATATAAATGATTTTAACTTGGGTGTGCAGGGCACAATTTCAAAATTTGCAGTTGACACAAAACTTAGAAGTGTAGTAAACAGTGAGGAGGATAGTGATAGACTTCAAGAGGACATAGACAGGCTGGTGGAATTGGCGGACACATGGCTGATGAAATTTAACGCAGAGAAATGCGAAGTGTTACATTTTGGCAGGAAGAACAAGGAGAGGCAATATAAACTAAATGGTACAATTCTAAAGTGGGTGCAGAAACAGAGACCTGGGGGTATATGTGCACAAATCTTTGAAGGTGACAGGACAGGTTGAGAAAGCAGTTTAAAAAGCATAAGGGATTCTGGGCTTTATAAATAGAGGCATAGAGTGCAAAAGCAAGGAAGTTATGTTGAACCTTTACAAAACACTGGTTCAGTCACAACTGGAGTATTGTGTCCAATTCTGGGCACCGCACTTTAGGAAGGATGTGAAGGTCTTAGAGAGGGTGCAGAAAAGATTTACTAGAGTGGTTCCAGGGATGAGGGATTCAGTTACGGGGATAGACTGGAGAAGCTGGGGTTGTTCTCCTCAGAGCAGAGAAGGTTAAGAGGAGATTTGATAGAAGTGTTCAAAATTATGAAGGGTTCACATAAAGTAAATAAAGAGAAACCCATTGGCGGAAGGGTTGAGAACCAGAGGACACAGATTTAAGGTGATTGGCAAAAGAGCCAGAGGCGACATGAGGAAAAACATTTTTACACAGCGAGTAGTTATGATCTGGAATGCACTGCCTGAAAGGCCGGAAGCAAATTCAATCGTGGCTTTCAAAAGGAATTGGATAAATACTTGAGGGGAAAAAATTTGCAGGGCTACGGGGAAAGAGCAGGGGAATGGGACTAACTGGATTGGGCTTGCAAAGAGCCGGCACAGGCTTGATGGACCGAATGACCTCCTTCTGTGCTGTAACCATTCTATGCTTCTATGATACACATTGCTGACGTGTCCTTCACTTGTGCAAAGATTGTTTCAGCTCATCCGAATCTTTCACACTTTGGGAAAAAGAACTTCCAGAGTGTACAATCATTCTGGAGAGATCCAATATCTGCCCAGCAAGTGTGAAAACAGGAGCAGTGCAGGATTCCTGCTCAGTTATCTTTGAAGGGTTGTTATATTTCTGAGATACTATTTAAGAAGCAGAAGGAACAAACAACCCATCATGTGAAAGAAAAGCTTCAAGAAAATCATAGTGGAAACACCTGAGAGATAATTTTGACTTTGGACAATAATGTAAAATGGGCGATATTGGACCAGCTGCCTGTTATACATTTCTCCTGGGAGAGATGGAGACACACAGCTGATCTGATAATACCCACTTGGGAGAGATGTATAACGGGCGGCTGTTCCTATCGCCCAAAGTCAAAATTATCCCCTTCGTGTTACTTTTTGATGCTCAGCACACACTTATGCATGTGCTACTGGGGAAGGTTTGTGCTTAGGCAGGGGAGTGCATTTTCCATGATTGAAATTTTCAGACTTTTGCACAAATATAACATTCTGTGCATCATAAAAAAGGGAAAACTGCAAATGCTGGAAATCTGAAATGAAAACAAAAAATGCTGGAAAATTACAGGTCAGATGGCAACTGTAAAGACAATTTCACATACTGATGAAGGGCTGTACGCAGAACCTTAACCTACATTTTCTCTTTACTGACCTGCTGTACTTCCAGAATTTGATGCATCATCACTGCAGGGTACATTGATGTCTCAAACGCACCTGCTGCTGCACAGACTGTGAAAGCTGCAGCAAGAAGCTGTGGCCCAGAAAGCTGAAGGGTACATTTATTTACACTACAAATTTAGTATCAGTGCAGAGTGATTCTTGCTTCAATTTGGAGCCTGACAGACTCTGGGACTCAATGGAGTGAGAATCCTGATTTCACACTGCTTTGGTTTGACATCACTTGGGAGTGTTAATCCAATACATTGTCAAACCTGGTTTACAAAGTGCCCCTGGGCAGGAGCCAGGCAATGTAGAGGTGATTCTGCCTGGCTGCAGTGTAAGTACACCCAGAGAGTGTGTCAATGTTTTTATCGAGTGGAGCCACAGCAGATGGCGCAGTCGTATTGTGTAAAACTTCACAGATTGTTACTTAGCATGCAACATTACCATCTGGTGGTGGGAAAATGATACTGCACCAATAAATGTCCCTCTTTTAGACTGAACAAAATTAAGACTATCAGAAAGCATGGAATGATAAAAGATCATTTGGCCCATCAAAGCAGTCCTTCTGCTCTGCTCTATTATTGGCTATACACAATTAATCTTCAGAAGGTCCTGAAAAGTTTCTCCCTGTCTCCAAGAAGGTAAATCGAGCAAAACTCCAGAAAACTCATCCAACCTTACGTACAATTTCTATATCAACATTTCCATGGTTCCAGCAACTTTAGAATCATAGAATCGTTACAGCACAGAAGGAGGCCATTCGGCCCATTGAGCCTGTGCCGGCTCTTTGTAAGAGCAATCCAGTTAGTCCCATTCCCCCGCTCTTTCCCCGTAGCCCTGCAAATTCTTACTCTTCAAATATTTATCCAATTCCTTTTTGAAAGCCATGATAGAGTCTGCTTCCACTACCCTTTCTGACAGCGCATTCCAGATCATAACTACTCACTGCGTAAAAAAGTTTTTCCTCATGTTGCCTTTGGTTCTTTTGCCAATCACTTTAAATCTGTGTCCTCTGGTTCTCGACCCTTTCGCCAATGGGAACAGTTTCTCTTAATTTGCCTTATCTAAACCCATCATGATTTGAAACACTTCTATCAAATCTCCTTTCAACCCCCTCTGCTCTAAGGAGAACAACTCCAGCTTCTCCAGTCTATCCACGTAACTGAATCCCTTATCCCTGGAACCATTCGAGTAAATCTTTTCTGCATCCTCTCTAAGGCCTTCACATCCTTCCTAAAGTGCGGTGCCCAGAATTGGATACAATAGGAACCATCATATTCTAAACAGCATTCATCTCTAACGGTAAGTTAGACTGACTCCCTCATTCCTGTTCCTAACCAGATGTCAATCCAAATCATTTAAAAAAAAGATGTTAATTGACAGAGCATTACAAAAGTGACTACATTTTATTGGGTGTGAAGTGCTTTGGGACCTATAGAGGTCATAAAAGGTGTTATATGTATACAAATTCTTTCTTTAGATGAGTATTGAGTGCATGGGAGAGGTTGCAATGCATATTAACACTCAGGATATAGCAACAAGTCAGAAGTGAAAATGCACAGAATTGAAGGCAATTCTGCGACATGAGTTAGAAATTGGTTGGGAGGTAGGAGATAGAGAGCAGGGATAAAGAGAACGTACTCTGATTGGCCGGATGTGACAAGGGGTCTTCACCATGGACCTGTTCTGGGACCTCAGCTTTTCGCTATATATTCCTTCATCCCATTCATTGATATAGAGAGCTGTATATCCAAGTTTGGAGATGACATCAGATTTGGAGGCACATTAACTTGTGCAGATGGGAGCACAAAGTTACAAGGGACATAGATAGATTAAGTGAGTGGGCAAAACAGTGGCAAATTCAATGTGGGGAAGTGTGAGGTCATCCACTTTTGACCCAAGAAGGACAAATTGGAATATTTTCTTAATGGTGAGAGATGAGGAACTGTGGAGGAGCAAAGGGATCTTGGTGTCCAGGTACACAATTCACTGAAAGCTAGTGGTCAGATATAAAAAATAATCAAAATGACTAATGGAATTTTGGCCTTTATCAAAAGAGAGAAAGTTATGCTTCAGTTGTACAGATCCTTGGTCAGACCTATCTGGAGTACTGTGTTCCTTTTTGGGCACCGCACCTCAGGAAGGACGTATTGGCCTGGAGGGGACCTAGCGTAGATTCACCAGAATGATACTGGGGCTTAAAGGGTTAAATTATGAGGCCAGGGTGCATAAACTTGGCGTGCATTCCCTTGAGTTTAGAAGGTTGAGGGGTGATCTAATGGTAAAAGGATTCAATAGGGTAGATACAAAGAAACTATGTCTTCTGATGGGGGAATCCAGAACAAGAGGGGACAATCTTAAAATTAGAGTTGGGCCATTCAGGAGTGAAATCAGGAGGCACTTTTTTGCACAAAGGGTAGTGAAAATCTGTAACTCTCTCCTCCAAAAGACAGGATGTTGGGTCAATTGAAATTGAAATTTTCAAGACTGAGACTGATAGATTTTTGTTAGGTAAGGGTATTTAGGGTTATGGAGTGAAGATGGGTAAATGGAGTTGAGCGACAGATCTGATTGAATGGTGGAACTGGCTCGAGGGGCTGAATGGCCTAGTCCTGTTGCTATGCAAGTTTACAAACCTGTTATGCCAGGTCTCTGTCCTATTTGCACTCAACATGCATTTCCTAGGGCAGGAGCATTAAACTTGTATGTTAATAACACAGGTGTGACATCACAACACTTCCACCATTTTGCTGGATTTCTGCCCACACAGAGGAGCACCCAGAGAAAGCTGGTGATAGAGGTTGTGGCCAGAGATTGTGGCCAGCCCTTTCAGATCAGAGGCTGTGGTCAGTGCCTTCAGATTAGAGGCTGTGGCCAATCCCTTCAGATCAGAGGAGCGGATAAGGTGCTGCCAGCAATTGCCTAGAATCTCCAGAAAGGCACATTGGAATGGTTATGGGCTAGCGAGGGGCTGGAGGCCAACTGACTGTTTGACACCCGGGTGCATGCCCGGCTATGCCAATGAGCTGAACCCTGCTGCACTCCAGTGCCGTGCAGTAGCGTCCCACCTGACATACTGGAGTGGGCAGGGTGGAAGGGAAGAAAATCTGGCCCCATTTGTTTCAGATCACAGGAGCATGTGACAAATTGTCAACTCATATACTGCTAACTGAATGTCCTAGGACAACTTTCTCTACACTGTGAGACTTATTGCTCTAACCAGGATAAGGCATGAAAATTATTCACCTCTGTTAATGGACAGCGATTATTATGGGAACATTTATTTGAATGAAGTGTTTGCTTTGGCACTGCTTCTTCCCCAACTCTATACAATATTAACTTGAGCTCATCCAAAACTCTGCTGCCCATATCCTAACTTGCATCATCGCTGTGCTCGCTGACCTACATGGGTTCCCAGTCTGGGAGCGCCTTGATTTTGAAATTCTCATTCTTGTTTTTAAATCCCTCCATGGCCTCGTTACCTCTGTAACCTCCTCCAGTCCTACAACTCTCTGAGATCTCTGCGCTCTTCCAATTCTTATCTCATGCACATCCCTGATTTTAATCGCTCCACCATTGGTGGCCGTGCCTTTAGCTGCCTAGGCCCTAAGCTCTGGAATTCCCTCCCTAAACCTATCCTCTTCTCTACCTCCCTCTCCTTCTTTAAGACGCTCCTTATAACCTACCTCTGTGACCTGTCCTAATATCTCCTTATGTGGCTCGGTGTCAAATTTTGTTTGATAATCGCTCCTGTGAAGCACCTTGGGATGTTTTACTACATTAAAGGCGCTGTATAAATGCAAGATTTTGTAGCTTACTCAACATTAATTGCTACATAGAAGGTAGATTTTTGGGTGCTTTGCGGTAATTTCCAAATATGAAAGGGGTGATTCAAATTCGGCAGCATTATTTAAATTTCTCTAGATTAGATCAAGTGAGAAACTGATAAGCTCAGTCATGCTCAACAACAGCACCTCAAACAGAGGTATCACAGGTTAAAATCAACCTGACATTATGCTGTGAAGAGTGAGGATAGAATCTGAGACCGGGGGGTAGGTGGGGGAATTTTAACCCTACTCTGCCCGGTAGAAACCGGGTGGGGGGGTGCGGGGGAGTAGTTAAAATAGAACAGGGGACGTACCCACTCCATTTCTGCCCCAATCTGGCCGACGGCAATTTCAAATTGCAGGCGGTAAGAACAGGCGCCCAAAGCTGGCGGGGGTTCCTTTTTAAATATGCAGATCAGGCTCTGATGACGGCATGAACATTATAGGCTGGATTAGGTGGAGTTACAGAAGGGCAGGACTTCCGTCCAGCTCCACCCAGACCCCCAACCCATTTTTCTCAGTTGGGGTTTGTTTCCACTCATGGCAGGCTCCAGGCGTGACTCCCTCTGTCCAGCAGGAGCCTGCCAGTGCCCAGCTGTGCTACAGTGGGACCGCTGCTGCAGCACAAGAGGCGGGAGTGGCATTAAAGGGGTAGAGGAACCCTGAAGATTGGAAGAACTACAGCGGAAGGCTTTGGCTGAGCCCGGGGCTTTTAGATGGTAAGTACTGGGGGTGAAGTAGAGGGAGAGGAGGCGGCTACAAAGTCCTCTCCCTCCGTCTTGGAGATCTTGGCATCATTCGTATTGATATCCTGGATCAAGCATCACCTTCTACCGGGTCGTCTCGGGGAGAGACGGTAACAATTGGTGGACGGGACGGAGGTGGGCTGGGGACCCAGATCAAACCCTCTCCCATCATCGTGTGCATGGATTGGGGGGCAGCGAAGGAGCAGGCAGTGGTGGTCCCAGCAGGGCAGGGAGGAGGGAAATGCCGGCTGGTGAGGTGGTGGTTGGCCTCACTGGCTGAATTTTCCCTCATTCTCTGCCGCTATGTCTGCCATTGGCAGTGCCAAGAACACTAACCACATTTAGCAAAGCCACAATTTGACACTTTGTGGTACTGAATGTGGCTGCTCCTCTGGTCTGCTTGGCTGCAGCTGACTCCTAACTGAATGTTACATCACCTGGTAGAAATCTAACACTCTGTCTAACACAAGCTTTCCCTCCGCATCCAGCTCGACCTGATTCTCTGCTTCTCTGAAAGATTCACGGTAAAGAGATCTAACCAGCTGGAATGAATGAATCATTGCAAACTCGCTCTCTTGCCCAGCTGGAAACTAATTAATCTCTCCAGAAAAAAAGGTTTGATGAGTTATATCAAGTCCAAACTAACTTTTAACATCATGTTAAGTATTAATGACTGCCAAACAACCTCTCTGACACTGAAAATTAAATTTTAGAAATATGGAATCTCATTCCTCCCGATATTAATTATTGTTGGACATTTTTTAAAAAATTAGTTTAAAATTTTCAGTTTTTCACTTCTTCTTTCTGTCTCTTTTAGTGCTGTCTTTTAATCTTACTGTCTCTTTATTTCGCTTTCTCTAACTGATTTTACATTGAATTTATTGTTGTAGCTTTCACTTCCTGGTTCTGCCTGCTTGGCTTGTCAAGGATGCTTCAAACTGAATGGTTGAGGGGAGAAAATGATCCTTTCCTACTCTCACAGCTCAGGGAAGTCCGGGGAAGGTCGCTGCACTTGTTTCAGCTCCCCATTGAAGCAAGTTGGTGCCCAGAAGCCTGCGAATAGTTTGTGGGTGAGTTTATAACTAACGAGCGGCGAGCGAGGTTCGTTCGCTGCTCAGCACAATTTCCGGGCCATAACAAATCGGACTTAACACATCAGCACTGTCAGATGGTACAGCTGGTGTTTGACATACATATAATTAATGGGCATCCTGTTTAATATCGTCTGAGCTCATTTCTTATCAAAACTTTGCAGACTGCAATTGCTGAATGATAGTATCAGTCAGTACTCACTTATTAATGTCTAGATACTTTTCCTTTGAAACAATCTTTCATTTCGATGGGCTAATTTCCATTTGAGGCAGATTGTCTGGTAATTTACAATAGATCCAGGTGGGACCTAATGAACTTTATGGCCCTGATTTTGCTCTCCCCAGCACCTGGGGAACATTTATTTCCCAGGTGCTATGAAAAGAACAAGGCGGCCTTGGATTTCGGCCTCCTTAACGCTGCCCTGGGATTTCTTCGGCTTCCCCATACAGGTGCTTATGGGCCTGTGCCTAGAACAGGCGCAGGGCCGAGGTAGCCATGGTAATGAAGCAGAGGGGCAAGTAGCCGGCAGTGGGCCTTGTTCCTGGGATGCCTCAAACCAGAGGATCTGAGGGATCAGGCATTAAGGGAAGGGAGGCAGCAAAAGTAAATGGCACTTTTGGGCGGAACTTTCAACTTCCGGGGCACAGTAGCGAGTCATCCGTAAAATATCTTCTCCTCGATTTTCCTTTCCATTGAAGTTAATGAAAAAGGAAAATCAGTCAGGGTGTAAAACGGGCGTCTGACCTGAACCCAATTTTGACTCCAATAACACACCAGTATACACAAAAGAGGAAATAGAGCAACAGCATGTATCTAGATATAACAACATAAATCATGCAGCAAATTAACTCAAATTCACATTGGAGATTTCCATTAAAGAAAGACTTTAAAGTCACTTCCTTGTACCGAATGACCTATGGCATCTCTATTTTCCATTAATAAGATTCACAATCTTGCTCTCAGAAAATGTCCTTGCATCCATCGTGTACTGGTACAGTTTAAGACATAATTTGCGTCTATGTATATGTACATTATTTTTTATGTAAACAATGTAAATGCAGAGAATGCGAAACACCATATCCCAGTATGTGTACATTGCAGTTCTGCATAGCGACACAAGGTGGCGCTACATTACAGTCAAGCATGAGTCACAAGGGAATAACATGCAGAGAAAATGAAAAAAAAGCAGTTTGTGAGAGGAGGGGTGGGTGAGGAGTATTTTTTTTATTCGTTCATGGGATGTGGGCATCACTGGCAAGGCCTGCATTTATTGCCCATCCCTAATTGCCCTTGAGAAGGTGGTGGTGAGCCGCCTTCTTGAACCGCTGCAGTCCGTTTGGTGAAGGTTCTCCCACAGTGCTGTTAGGAAGGGAGTTCCAGGATTTTGACCCAGCGATGATGAAGGAACGGCGATATATTTCCAAGTCGGGATGGTGTGTGACTTGGAGGGGAACGTGCAGGTGGTGTTGTTCCCATGTGCCTGCTGCTCTTGTCCTTCCAGGTGGTAGAGGTCATGGGTTTGGGAGGTGCTGTCGAAGAAGCCTTGGCGAGTTGCTGCAGTGCATCCTGTGGATGGTACATGCTGCAGCAACAGTGCGCCAGTGGTGAAGGGAGTGAATGTTTAGGGTGGTGGATGGGGTGCCAATCTAGCGGGCTGCTTTGTCCTGGATGGTGTTGAGCTTCTTGAGTGTTGTTGGAGCTGCACTCATCCAGGCAAGTGAAGAGCATTGCATCACACTCCTGACTTGTGCCTTGTAGATGATGGAAAGGCTTTGGGGAGTCAGGAGGTGAATCACTCGCCGCAAAATAACCAGCCTCTGACCTGCTCTTGTAGCCACAGTATTTATGTGGTTGGTCCAGTTCGGTTACTGGTCAATGGTGATCCCCAGGATGTTGATGGTGGGGGATTTGGCGATGGTAATACTGTTGAATGTCACGGGGAGGTGGTTAGACTCTCTCTTGTTGGAGATGGTCATTGCCTGGCACTTGTCTGGCGTGAATGTTACTTGCCACTTATCAGCCCAAGCCTGGATGATGTCCAGGTCTTGCTGCTTGCGGGCTTGGACTGCTTCATTATCTGAGGGGTTGCAAATGGAACTGAACACTGTGCAATCATCAGCGAACATCCCCATTTCTGACCTTATGATGGAGAGAAGGTCATTGATAAAGCAGCTGAAGATGGTTGGGCCTCGAACACTGCCCTAAGGAACTCGTGCAGCAATGTCCTGAGGCTGAGATGATTGGCCTCCAACAACCACTACCATCTTCCTTTGTGCTAGGTATGACTGGAGAGTTTTCCCCTGATTCCCATTGACTTCAATTTTATTAGGGCTCCTTGGTGCCACACTCGGTCAAATGCTGCCTTGATGTCAAGGGCAGTCACTCTCACCTCACCTCTAGAATTCAGCTCTTTTGTCCATATTTGGACCAAGGCTGTAATGGGGTCTGGAGCCAAGTGGTCCTGGCGGAACCCAAACTGAGCATCGGTGAGCAGGTTATTGGTGAGTAAGTGCCGCTTGATAGCACTGTCGACGACACCTTCCATCACTTCGCTGATGGTTGAGAGTAGATTGACGGTAATTGGCCAGATTGGATTTGTCCTGCTTTTTGTGGACAGGACATACCTGGGCAATTTTCCACATTGTCGGGTAGATGCCAATGTTGTAGCTGTACTGGAACAGCTGAGCTAGAGGCTTGGCTAGTTCTGGAGCACAAGTCCTCAACACTACAGCCGGGATGTTGTCGGGGCCCATAGCCTTTGCTGTATCCAGTGCACTCAGTTATTTCTTGATATCACGTGGAGTGAATCGAATTGGCTGAAGACTTGCTTCCGTGATGGTGGGGATATCGGGAGGAAGCCGAGATGGATCATCCACTCGGCACTGCTGGCTGAAGATGGTTGCAAACGCTTCAGCCTTGTCTTTTGCACTCACGTGCTGGACTCCGCCATCATTGAGGATGAGGATGTTTACAGAGCCTCCTCCTCCCATTAGTTGTTTAATTGTCCACCACCATTAACAACTGGATGTGGCAGGACTGCAGAGCTTTGATCTGATGCGTTGTTTGTGGAATCGCTTAGCTCTGTCTATAGCATGTTGCTTCCGCTGTTTAGCATGCATGTAGTCCTGTGTTGTCGCTTCACCAGGTTGGCACCTCATTTTTCGGTACGCCTGGTGCTGCTCCTGGCATGCTCTTCTACACTCCTCATTGAACCAGGGTTGATGTCCTGGCTTGTTGGTAATGGTAGTGTGAGCAATATGTCAGGCCATGAGGTTACAGATTGTGCTGGAATACAAGTCTGTTGCTGCTGATGGCCCACAGCCCCTCATGGATGCCCAGTTTTGAGCTGCTAGATCTATTCTGAATCTAGCCCATTTAGCACAGTGATAGTGCCACACAACACGTTGTATACAGATGTCAGGGCTTGGGTTTGTGAGAGGAGGGGTGGGTGAGGAGCATGCAGATGTCAGAGCTTTTGTTTTTGTGAGAGGAGGGGTGGGTGAGGTATATACAGATGTCAGAGCTTGGGTTTGTGTGAGAGGAGGGGTGAGTGAGGAGTATACAGATGTCAGGGCTTGGCTTTGTGTGAGAGGAGGGGTGGGTGAGGTATATACAGATGTCAGGGCTTGGTTTTGTGTGAGAGGAGGGGTGGGTGAGGTATATATACAGATGTCAGGGCTTGGTTTTGTGTGAGAGGAGGGGTGGGTGAGGTATATATACAGATGTCAGGGCTTGGTTTTGTGTGAGAGGAGGGGTGGGTGAGGTATATATACAGATGCCAGGGCTTGGCTTTGTGCCTGTGATTCCCCAGATTGAGTTGTTGATCTTGTGCTCTCTTCAGGGAATCACTCAGTGGGGGCCTGCTACTTCTCCACTGGAGGAACGGGCAACCGGAGGCCAGTTACTGACCACTCTCACCCCCATTGACAGCGCAGCTAAACACCGACACTGACCACTCTCACACCCCCGGGTGCAGTTAAACACCGACACTGACCACTCTCACACCCCCGAGTGCAGTTAAACACCGACACTGACCACTCTCACACCCCCGAGTGCAGTTAAACACTGACCACTCTCACACCCCCGAGTGCAGTTAAACACTGACCACTCTCACACCCCCGAGTGCAGTTAAACACTGACCACTCTCACACCCCCGAGTGCAGTTAAACACCGACACTGACCACTCTCACACCCCCGGGTGCAGCTAAACACCGACACTGACCACTCTCACACCCCCGAGTGCAGCTAAACACCGACACTGACCACTCTCACACCCCCGAGTGCAGCTAAACACCGACACTGACCACTCTCACTCCGAGTGCAGTTAAACACCGACACTGACCACTCTCACTCCGAGTGCAGTTAAACACCGACACTGACCACTCTCACACCCCCGGGTGCAGCTAAACACCGACACTGACCACTCTCACTCCGAGTGCAGTTAAATACCGACACTGACCACTCTCACACCCCCGGGTGCAGCTAAACACCGACACTGACCACTCTCACACCCCCGGGTGCAGCTAAACACCGACACTGACCACTCTCACACCCCCGAGTGCAGCTAAACACCGACACTGACCACTCTCACACCCCTGAGTGCAGCTAAACACAGACACTGACCACTCTCACTCCGAGTGCAGTTAAACACCGACACTGACCACTCTCACTCCGAGTGCAGTTAAATACCGACACTGACCACTCTCACACCCCCGAGTGCAGCTAAACACCGACACTGACCACTCTCACACCTCCGAGTGCAGCTAAACACCGACACTGACCACTCTCACACCCCCGAGTGCAGCTAAACACCGACACTGACCACTCTCACTCCGAGTGCAGCTAAACACCGACACTGACCACTCTCACTCCGAGTGCAGTTAAACACCGACACTGACCACTCTCACACCCCCGGGTGCAGTTAAACACCGACACTGACCACTCTCACTCCGAGTGCAGCTAAACACCGACACTGACCACTCTCACTCCGAGTGCAGTTAAACACCGACACTGACCACTCTCACACCCCCGGGTGCAGCTAAACACCGACACTGACCACTCTCACACCCCCGGGTGCAGCTAAACACCGACACTGACCACTCTCACACCCCCGAGTGCAGTTAAATACCGACACTGACCACTCTCACTCCGAGTGCAGTTAAACACCGACACTGACCACTCTCACTCCGAGTGCAGTTAAACACCGACACTGACCACTCTCACACCCCCGGGTGCAGCTAAACACCGACACTGACCACTCTCACACCCCCGGGTGCAGCTAAACACCGACACTGACCACTCTCACACCCCCGAGTGCAGTTAAACACTGACCACTCAGCACTGCAGTTGCAGTGAAACGATGGATCTGACCAATCTCAGACAGCTTTGAGAGTGTATGATTCGGTAGCACTGACCACTGTCACTACAACAATAACTGTGTTGTGACACTTAATGAGGAGGGAAAAGTGAACACAGTAGAAGAAAGGAGAAAATGTAGTGAGGGGGAAGATCAAAGGTACCAGTGAAGAGAAAGTTTTTTTAGGAATTTTTTGAAGGTGGAGGGAGGTAGAGAGGCAGAGCAGTTTTAAGATAACTTCAGAGGGCAGGGGCATCGTGTCCGAGACATTTGCCTCTGATGGTGGAGCTGAGGACACAGAACTTATACTAATCATGATTTCGAGGTGCAGTTGGAGAGGATTGCTGAATTATAGTGCGTAGAGGCTATTAAAAGACAAGCACGAGGATCTTGAAATTGATTGGTTGCGGCAGAGGGAGCCAAATGGAGGTCAGCAAGGATGGGGTGGTGGGAAAGGTTAATGGGTGCTTAGGACTTAGTACGAGAGAGAACACAGGCTATAGAGTTAAAAGAAAACTTGCATTTCTATAGCAGTTCATCATGTCTCTTAGGAACATCTTAAAGCTCTTCACATATAATTAATTACTTTGAAGTATAGTTTGAACAGTATGAAATTCTGAGAACCTGTGAGATGCAAAGCTGAGGATGAGCATAATATAGTTGATATTCCAAATGATTACTTGCTTTGAAGTTCACTAAGGAAGGACCAAGTAATATGTCCTTCACAATCAACGATAACTCAAGTTTGATTAATGGCTTCAACATAAATAAGATGGAACAGCAAGTTAAAAGAGATCAAACTAATAAATCTTCAGGGATGTATGGTATTTTTTCCCCATGGTATTAAAAAAGATAGGGAGATGCAGGATGAGAGTCATGGAGTTCAGCTAGTCATTATGAGGGACTTGATGAATGCTGGAGGGTTCCATTAGATAAGAAACAAACTAATGTAGTATCCTTTCCAAAATATCTGACAAAACAGATCCAGGCAATTGCATCTGTGACCCAGTTGACCACACCATCCTCCTCCAATGCCTCTTCTCCATAGTCCAGCTGAGTGGGACTACACTTGCCTACTTCCACTCTTATCTATCCAGTCATAGCTAGAGAATCTTCTGCAAAGGCTTCTCATCCCGCTCCCGCGCCGTTAACTCTGGAGTCCCCCAAGGATCTATCCATGGCCCCCTTCTATTTCTCTTCATCTTGCTGCCCCTCGGTGACATGATCCGAAGACATGCGTCAGGTTCCACAGGAACACCAACGACACCCAGCTCTACCTCACCACCACCAGCTCTCTCGACTCCTCCACTGCCTCTGTGTTGTCCAGTCCTGGATGAGCCACAATTTCCTCCAATTAAACAATGGGAGCCCAGAGCCATTGCCTTCAGCTCCCACCACAAACTCCATTCCCTTGCCACTGATTCCATCCCCCTCCTTGGCCACTGTCTCAGGCTGAACCAGACTGTTTGCAACCCAGCATCCTATTTAAACCTGAGCTGAGCTCCCGACCCCATACCCTCTCCATCACAAAGACTGCCTACTTCCACTTAAATAGCATCGCATGTCTCTGCCCCTGTCTCATCCATGCTTTTGTTACCTCCAGACTTGACTGTTCCAATGCTCGCACCAAGTCCCGTTCATCCATCACTCCTGTGCTCACTGACGTACATGAGACTCCTGGCCACCGACATCTTGATTTTAAAATTCTCATCCTCATGTTCAAATTGCTCCATGGCCTCCTCCCTCCGTATCTCTAACCTTCTCCTTCCCTACAACCCTCCAAAAACTCTGTGTTCCTCCAACTCTGGCCTCTTGTGCATCTCCACTCCCTTTGCCCTATATATTGCATTGTTCATGTTTCAGTTATGTGACCTGGTTCCTCTCTCAAGCCTGTAACCTTGGAGATTACCAAGCAATCCTTGTATTAATTTACCCTGGGGACATGGAATTTAACTGTAGTTGGGTTTTAAACTCCTTGGGGTCAATTTCCCCCCGTCCTCAATGGTGGTCCAACTTTGGCAGAGTGGGGCTTCAGCCTTCCCCATGCCTCTGCTCTTAACTCCCCATCTTTCTGTGATGGGGTAATTTTAATATGTCGGGTGGGCTCCTGGCAGGATTTCCACTTGCATTATGGAGGGAGAGAAATGGCCCTGCAGGCTTCAGGAGCCTGCAGCATGTCTGGGGGCCTCTGCGCCTGCTGAAGATATATACTTTTACTGCTTATACAAAATCAGGACATAGGAGCTGGCATAACAACAAAGGAAAATCAGCCTTCTGATTTATTGCGACCGGATTTAAAGGTACAGCCACCAAGCCAAAACTAGATAATAATACATTATTTTCGACACAGTGATTTCAGAGATTAAGATTATAGACAATGTAGGAAAGGTAAATTCAGAATACTCCGTCAAATTAAGCTGCGACAGTAGGACACGAAGGGGTACAGGCTCAAAGGCGAATTTCGGACTAAGGTTGAAAATGTTTTCTTTGTACAAAAGAATGATGAACACGAGGGCCGATTTTACTTTTTAATTCTAATGATTAATCGGGACGATAGAGGAGTTACAATTGAGCTGGTGAATGTAGTGCCCCCATTCCCATTCCGCTGTCATATTTACTGAGGCCTTCTACCAACCTGAATGAGGCGGGGCCTCATTACTGTCTGCAAAGTGGAGTCCTATGACGTACATGGGATCCTGATGCAATTTTGAGGGAGTACAGGGTAGACCGTGCGATATACATACTCCGCCCAGTCGTACTGGGCATGGAAGAGGAAGAGGCCTCAAAAAAGGAAGTGCAAAATTATTTTCATGGGGCCAGGAGGAGTAGGAGTTTTTCCCTGGGTTCCACAAGAATAATGTGGGTCACTGCTGCTCTGGGCTCCCCCACTCCATAATTGTTTACCCCACCCCGGACCTACCCTACTGCCTGCTGGGTCAACCTTTGGGCCGTCTGATACCATGCTGGGCCTGGAGCCGGTGAGCTGCAGCGGAACGCCCATTAGAGGCATGCAGTACATCAGCGGTGTGGTAAGGAGGCCCAACCCTCAAAATGGACCGGGCCTCCCTCTGGCAGGATTGGCCAGCCAGCCCGTATGCTCCACTGGCCAGCTGCCCGAGTTAAAATCTACCCTTTGGAGCAAACTTCTAAGTAGGATAATGGGGGCATAACCCATTGAATTATTTAACAAGCAGTTGGATGCCACAATAGGGGGACTGTAGACTATAGATGGATGAAAGAAAGTTGGCTGAGTTGCTTTCCCCAGTATCTACAATATACAGTAGAATAATTCACAATGCTATAAATAGGTACTGGGCAATGCAGGTGGGTTATAACACTGTCTCTCCACCTCCATAATCTGGGTTTGAATCCAGATTAGATACCTTGGATGAAAGTCTCCTATAACTGATGGGTTCTCAGTAATGAGTTTACTCTCAGCCAAGTTCCACAGCTCAAAATTGACCATAATTTGGGACTGATTGGCAACTTTAATCAGAGATGCTGGTGTGAGAAATAGGAATCTCAGACTGGTGCAATGAGGCTGCTGTTGGGGCAGTGTGAAGGAACTTTACTCAATGTGTAATCTAAGTTAGTTCTAATATTGGTCTAGAAAATGTTTCATTCCTAACCACTGACAAAATACATTAAAAAATGATTGAGAAATAATTATAAAAATGTCAATGTAACATTTGTACTTTTCTCTATTAGTGTGTTCAGGCCCTAACATGGGAAAAACTATTTCCAACTTCTGTCTGTGTACAAAAATTAGTTTTCCTGTCTGAAATTGTTCCAAACTTTTTAAGCTTAGAAAGAAAAAAAAACATTTATTTTAAGAGGAACAGATTGTGCCCATTTTTCCCATGTTAATGCATAAACACAATGGAAAGGGTCACACAATCACGTTGAGTTTTATGCACTGATATTGCCAATGGCCATTGCTAGGCTATAATTTTGTTATGAATGGTCAGGAGGTTGTGGGTAAAGTAATTTCTTTTCTTTATTGAAAAATTGAGAAATGACCCTGTGGTATTGATGTCGTAATCATAGAATCATAAAAAGGTTACAGCGAGGAAGGAGGCCATTCGGCCCACTGAGTTTGCGCTGGCTCTATGCAAGAGCAATCCAGCTAGACCCTATCCCCGTAGCCCTGCAAATATTTTCCTTTCAAGTACTTATCCAGTTCCCTTTTGAAGGCCACGATTGAATCTGCCTCCACCACCCCTTCGGGCAGTGAATTCCAGATCCTAACCACTCGCAGCGTAAATAAGTTTTTTATGTCATCTTTGGTTCTTTTGCCAATCACCTTAAATCTATGTCCTCTGGTTCTTGACCCCCTCCGCCAATGGGAACAGTTTCTCTCTATCTACTCTGTCTAGACCCTTCATGATTTTGAATACCTCTATCAAATCTCCCCTCAACCTTCTCTGTTCCAAGGAGAACAACCCCAGCTTCTCCAGTCTATCCACGTAACTAAAGTCCTTCATCCCTGGAATCATTCTAGTAAATCTCTTCTGCACCCTCTCTAAGGCCTTCATATCTTTCCTAATGTGCGGTGCCCAGAACTGGACACAATACTCCAGTTGTGGTCAAATCAATGTTTTATAAAGGTTCATCATGACTTCCATACTTTTGTACTCTATGCCTCTATTTATGAAGCCCACGATCCCGTATGCTTCTTTAACCGCTTTCTCAACCTGCCCTGCCACCTTCAACGATTTGTGGACATATACCCCCAGATCTCTCTGTTACTGTAACCCTTTTAGAATTGTGCCCTCTCGTTTATACTGTCTCTCCTCGTTCTTCCTACTGAAATGTATCACTTCGCATTTTTCTGCATTAAATTTCATCTGCCACGTGTCTGCCCATGCCACCAGCCTGTCTATATTCTCTTAGAAATATAGAAACATAGAAAATAGGAGCAAGAGTAGGCCATTCGGCCCTTCGGGCTTGCTCCGCCATTCAAAATGTTCATGGCTGATCGTCTAACTCAGAACCTGTTCCCGCTTTTTCCCCATATCCCTTGATCCCTTTAGCATTAAGAAATATATCTATCTCCTTCTTGAATACATCTAATGACTTGGCCTCCACTGCCTTCTGTGGTAGTGAATTCCACAGGTTCACCATCCTCTGAGTGAAGAAATTTCTCCTCATCTCGGTTCTAAATAGCATACCCCGTATCCTGAGACTGTGACCCCTGGTTCTGGACTCCCCAGTCATCGAGAACATCCTCCCTGCATCTAGTCTGTCTAGTCCTGTTAGAATTTTATATGTTTCAATGAGATCATCTCTCATTCTTCTAAACTCTAGTGAATATAGGCCTAGTCGACCCAATCTCTCCTCATATGTCAGTCCTGCCATCCCAGGAATCAGTCTGGTAAACCTTCGTTGCACTCCCTCCATGGCAAGGACATCCTTCCTCAGATAAGGAGACCAAAACTGCACACAATACTCCAGATGTGGTCTCACCAAGGCCCTGTATAACGGCAGTAAGATATCCCTGCTCCTGCACTCAAATCCTCTTGCAATGAAGGCCAACATACCATTCGCCTTCCTAACTGCTTGCTGCACCTGAATGCTTGCTTTCAGCGACTGGTGTACAAGGACATCCAGGTCTCTTGAAGTCTATTACTATCCTCCTCATTGTTTACTACCTTTCCAAATTTTGTGTCATCTGCAAATTTTCAAATGATGCCCTGTACACCCAAGTCCAAGTCATTAATATATATTAAGAAAAGCAATGGTCCCAGCACCGACCCCTGGGGAACACCAGGGATGTACACCTCCCACCAGTCTGAAAACCAACCGTTCACCACTACTCCCTGTTTCCTGTCACTTAGCCAATTTTGTATCCATGTTGCTACTGTCCCCTTTATTCAATGGGCCGCAATCTTGATGATAAGCCTACCATGTGGCACTTTATCAAACGCCTTTTGAAAGTCCATGTACACCACATCAACTGCGTTGCCCTCATCTACCCTCTCTGTTACCTCATTAAAAAATTCTATCAGGTTAGGTAGTAATAAAAATACAGATAGAAATGGTAGAAAAGAGATGAAGCTAAAAACGGAACAATGTGTTGAAGAGAAGAAACAAATCTTCCTTTAACACTTCAATCACTTGTAGATTTTTGCCATCATGTGTTAAATTGATGCAAGATCTCCATTTAGTGTTTTGTTTTACTGTGTTACACATACAGAAACAATTCTTTGCCTAGATTTTCTGATACTGACCCAGTTTAGGCTGGAATGGTAATCAGCAGGCTCAAATGGAAATGTGTTATTTGCATTCAATTTTCCCATGGTTAGTTGAGTTGCACAGCGTGAGGTACAGATTTGGAACAGTGCAGGGAGCACACTAGTGATGGGAGAAGAACATTTTGTGCAAATGAAATTTAAAGGTAAAGGAACAATTGATGAGAAATATGTGGACAAAGATTCTGCAAGCTTTTGGAAAGACTCAGAAGGCTGCTCAATCCATCAACAATGTTTATGAAGGTGGAAGGCACGACAAGCAAAAATGAAGGGAAAGGAAACCCAGAAAGCAGACACAAGGCTGCGAGTAAATGATAGAGGAGCCCAGCGTCCAGCCACCTTTCTGATGGTTGCTGAAGTAGAGGTGATGCTGCATGAGGTCTTTGCAAAGAGAATGACATCTTGTGCTACTGGTTCAGCATTGCAGCATGTCTGCAAGGAGGAGCAGCCAAGTTTAAGGCCACAGTTGGCCATTATTGTCACTGGATATGCCAGCCTAATGCTGCATGGTAGCTGCAGATGCCCTTGCAGCAGATGGCATAGCTCTTTATCTGGCTGTCTGCTGACCTGGACCCTGCCAGATAGGTGTGCCAGGGTCAGCAGATATGGTTGATGGCATCATGGGAGGTGCAGATAGTCATGGCATGCTTCCTGATGAGCAGGTTGGCATGGCTTCTTTCATGGAGTGCTGCTGAAAGCATGACAGACTGTGACTTGGGTGCTTCTGAGGGCATCCAGTATCAACTTAGTCAGGCATTCACATATCTTAGTGGTATTGGTTCTGTTGTCACAGTTTCCTTTGGCCTGATTTTCCTGCATGAAAAAAAAAATGAAGTACCTCCCTGTTTAAAATGATCACCTTCTGTGCTGTCAGTCCCTACCCCTGGAAATGACCAGTGGGCAACATTCCAGAGGGATGGAGCTCTGTTAGCCCCCGTTCAATTCATGCCCAATACAATGGATGGCTGGCAGTGGAAAGATCAGTAATCTTTACTTTGGTCAGTGATATCAATATTATTCTTATATAGAATTTAGAAAAGAACATTTGATGTGATGTATGTCCACTTGTCACATTATTTAAAATAAAGGGGTGAATTTCCTTACTGTTTCCAGTGAAATAGTGGAGCATAAATGGCACAGAAGTTTTTTTTCATGCAGGAAAATCAGGCTGAAGCCACTTATACCTGATTTCCACCATTAAAACGCGTCCGAGTTCCCTTGCACTTCTTGAACCTTCCCATGATCCGCCTACTGTCCCGTGTGCCTTCGTTTGCAGATGTCAAAATGAAGGCTGCTGTCCCAAGGTTCCTGGTTTTACACTATTAATGCACTCTGGGTAATGCAGACTAACATTTCTAAGGTGCAGAAGTAAAGAGTTTTTTAAAATTGATTCTCGGGATGTGGGCGTCACAAGCAAGGCCAGCATTTATTGCCCATCCCTAGTTGTCCTTGAGAAGGTGGTGGTGGGCCTTCTTCTTGAACCGCTGCAGTCCGTGTGGTGAAGGTGCTCCCACAATGCTATTAGGTAAGGAGTTCCAGGATTTTGACCCAGCGACGATGAAGGAATGGCCATAGAGGGGCACTTAGAGGTGATGGTCTTCCCAGTATCGGTTGCCCTTATCCTTCTAGATGGAGGTCATGGTTTTCTGAGCCTGAAGAGTTTGAACATCTGCAGTTGGTAAACTTTCTTTTTTGCCATTCTGGCCTCAGACTCTTGCACTTGCTTATGACGGGGTCAGACCACCGGTATATTTTTGACCCCTCTGCACCCCTTACCCATAGTGAGGGCTTCTCAGGAGCAGGTATGGCATTGCTTAAGGGCATACCCTTGTATGCCATTATCCGGAGGAAGAGCAGCAGCCGCACAGGATGGAGCAAAGGAGAGTCAGGAACCATTTAGGGAGGCTACAGCCTACCAATAGAACATGCAGGCATCACAGATCATGTGAGGAGTTTACTGAGAAACTGTGCTTTAGAAGAGTGTACTTTACCAAAGAGGCATTAGGACAAAACTGTCATCTACTGCAGGGGGTCCTGCAGCCACACTTCTCTGCCTGCACTGCTCTATGAAGAGGATGACTGCCCTCGACTTTTATATCATGGGTCACTTCAGGCCAACATGGGTGATCTGTGCAATGTCAGCCAGGCAGCAGCACAGGCATACATTCGACAGGCCACTGGCACACTTTACAAAGCAGTGGGATAATTTATCACTTTTATCACAGCAAGGCAGCAATGAAATTGGGCCATCCACTTTTATGGGATTGCTAAGTCCAAGGTTTAAGGTGCAATCGATGGTACACATATTGCTTTGCATGCTCCTATAGAACACCCCCTCAACTACCTGAAAAAGAGTTTCCTGAATGTGTGTGACAACATACAGAGGAGCCACCCTTTTAACACCTGATATGCTGGAAGTTGTCACAATGCCTCCAGGCCGGGTAATTCGACCCAACTTGACCTTTTCAGGGAAGAAAATCACTTTAACAGATGGCTTCTGGCTGGCAAGACCTTGGATAATGACCTCAGTAAGAGTGGCCTGAATAGCAGCAAAGGTGTACTGCAACAAGGCACATGCTTCTACAAGATCAGTCATCCAGATGACCATTGGGGTCTTGCTGCCTGGACAAGGCAGGACAGGCTTTGCAGTGTGCTCCAGATTGCATATCACACATATCTGTACTCTGCTGTGCCCTTCACAACTTCAGCATTCAAGAAAAGCAGGAGGCCTGGCTCCATTGGAGCCAGAACTACATGGAGGAGAGCATCATGATGACCTGCACACAAAGGACTGCTGCAAGGGGCATCAGAGTATGTCTCATCGCTGAAGTCTTCATTCTGCATAACACAGTCTGCCTGTGACACCAGCATCTCACCTCCTTTACCCCCACTTTCCAAGAAAGGGACATTCCCTCAATCCACTACCCATCCTACACCATGACAACTCATCAGCCACCGTTGCCTCTACATGAGTATGCCAATAATCACCTGTGTGAATAAGTCTGCACCAAATAAGTGCACCATTTCCTGTATGACTCTAATCTCCATGAGTAGTTAAGGGGAGAGTTAATAGAAGTGTTCAAAATTATGAAGGGTTTTGATGGAGTAAATAGGGAGAATCTGATTTAAGATAATTGGCATAAAATCCAGGGAGGAAATGAGGAGATTTTTTTTAACGCAGCGAGTTGTTATGATCTGGAATGCACTACCTGAAAGGGCAGTGGAAGCAGATTCAATAGTAACTTTCAAAAGGCAATTAGATAAATACTTGAAAGGGAAAAATTTGCAGGGCTATGGGGAAAGAGCAGGGAAGTGGGACTAATAGCTCTTTCAAAGAGCTGGCACAAGCACGATGGGCTGAATGGTCTCCCTCTGTGCTGTATGATTCTATGAATCCATGAATAACAAAGCGCCATGTCAGCGCACATTCTATTTTAATACAATGAAGTCCAAAGTGAACAGAAGGCAACCTGCACTTTCCTAACACCATACTTCCCAGTGGTGCCTACATGTGCCTTTCTTTCACCTATTGTAGTGCTTCTCCTACAAAAGAGTCATGGGACAGAGGAGGCCCTCTTCTCAGGGTAGCTTGATCATGACAGGGAGCTGCTGCTGGCTGCATCTCTGAAGCTTGTTGCTGAGCAGCCTGGCGTTGCTTCCCACATTCTACTGGTGTGGGGTTCTGAGGGGGAAAGCCGAAGATCTGGCATGTGCTGATGTCCTGAGGGTTAGATGTACAAGTGTTCGTTTTAGAAGAGTGAAGAGTGTGCTGGTGCCTAGGGTGGCCAAAGAAGAATAGGGACTGTGTGTGTTGTGTTATCTTGTCTGCCCTGGTGAGGACGTTGAACTTCTTGTGGCGCTGGTCTGCAGTCCTCAGAGAGTTGGCACTCAGTGCCAATGCCAACTCTCAGGTGGCATGAGTGACATTCCTGGCAGATTTGCTGGCATGGACACCCAGGAGTCTGTGCCTCCTTAATTCAATCTCCTCGAGGAGGACTTGGGGGTCCAAGTCAGAAAAGTTCTGTGTTCTTCTTCTGTGCCTGGGTGCCATGCCCTGCTGCCTTGTCCAGCTACTTGATCCAAAGCGTCCTGCTGTAAACATTCTTGAAAAGCATGATAAAAAGATTGGTGAGACATGCAATTTATCCGAGAATCAAGTGAGCGAGCCAAGCACTGCTCCTACCTTATCTGGTTGTCTCCCAGTCCAAACTGTCTTTTTAAAGGCAGAATCCCAGTTTCCATGCACTGCAGCAGCTTACACCCATCTTACATGAGATTTATGCTAATAACGACTCCAAAAGGAATGCAAATAAGCTGCCCCAGGAAACCCTCATGTAATTACCTCTTCTGACCACTAGCGGGCTCTAATCTCTTTCTTTCGATGGAGTAAGAGCAGTGCAGATCACCTCCCTCAGAGTCACTAAGTTCCCAATGGGTTACAGTAAATAAATAAAAATGGAAGTCAGCAAACAGCAGCAGGAAGAACCATCAAGATCTAAAACTGTTGTTGGGGAAGGTTTAAACTAGAATGGCAGGGGGATGGGAACCTGAGCAGGGAGACAGAGGCGGGGGATACAAGGGTAGAAACAAAAGGCAGAAAGGGAAGAAGCAATAGTGCAAGGCAGAGAAAACAAGGGCAAAAAACAAATAGGGCCATAGTGCAAAATAAAACTAAGATGACTTGAAATCTTAAAAAGACAAGTCTAAAGGCATTGTATTTTAATGCGGGGAGCATTCGCAATAAGGTTGATGAATTAACAGCGCAGATAGATATTAACGGTTATGATATACTTGCGATTACGGAGACATGGCTGCAGGGTGACCAAGGATGGGAACTGAACATCCAGGGGTATTCAATATTTAGGAAGGACAGGCAAAAAGGGAAAGGAGGTGGGGTAGCATTGTTAGTAAAGGAGGAAGGATATTGGCTCGGAAAATCACAATGTGGAATCTGTGTGGGGGAGCTAAGAAACACTAAGGGGCAGAAAACGTTGGTAGGGGTTGTCTATAGGCCCCCAAACAGTACTGGAGATGTAGGGGAGGGCATTAAACAGGAAATTAGAGACGCATGCAAGAAGGGTACAACTATAATCATGGGTGACTTTAATCTACATATAGATTGGTCAAACCAAATTAGCAATAATACTGTGGGGGAGGAATTCCTGGATTGTGTACATGATGGTTTTCTAGACCAATACGTTGAGGAACCAACTAGAGAACAGGCGATCCTAGACTGGGTATTGTGCAATGAGAAAAGATTAATTAACAATCTTATTGTGTGGGGTCCCTTAGGGAAGAGCGACCATAACATGATAGAATTCCTCATTAAGATGGAGAGTGAAGCAGTTGAAACTAGGGTCCTGAATCTAAATAAAGGAAATTACGAAAGTAGGAGATGCAAGTTGGCTATGATAGATTGGGGAACTTTACTAAAAGGGATGACGGTGGATAGGCAATGGCTAATATTTAAAGAACGTGTGCAGGAATTACAACAATTAATCATTCTTGTCTGGCTCAAAAATAAAACAGGAAAGGTGGCTCAACCGTGGCTTTCAAAAGAAATTAGGGATACTATTAGATCCAAAGAGGAGACATATAAAATTGCCAGAAAAAGCGGCAAGCCTGAGGATTGGGAACAGTTCAGAATTCAGCAAAGGAGGACAAAGAGATTGATTAAGAGGGGAAAAATAGAGTATGAGAGTAAACTAGCAGGGGACATAAAAACTGACTGTAAAAGCTTCTATAAATATGTCAAGAGAAAAAGATTAGTGAAGACAAATGTAGGTCTCTTACAGTCAGAAATGGGGGACAAAGAATTGGCAGAACAATTAAACACATACTTTGGTTCTGTCTTCACAAAGGAGGACACAAATAACCTCCCAGAAATGTTAGGGAACCAAGGGTCTAGTGAGAGGGAGGAACTGAAGGAAATCAGTATTAGTAAAAAAATAGTGCTAGGGAAAATGATGGGGCTAAAGGCTGACAAATCCTCAGGGCCTGATAATCTACATCCCAGAGTACTAAAGGAAGTGGCCCTGGAAATAGTGGATGCGTTGGTGATCATCTTCCAAAATTCTATAGACTCTGGAACAGTTCCTACAGATTGGAGGGTGGCAAATGTAACCTCACTATTTAAAAAAAGAGGGAGAGAAAAAACAAGGAATTACAGACCAATTAGCCTAACATCAGTAGTGGGGAAAATGCTGGAGTCTGTTATAAAAGATGTGATAACAGAACACTTGGAGGGCATTAACAGGATTGGACAAAGTCAGCATGGGTTTATGAAAGGGAAATCATGCTTAACAAATCTACTGGAGTTTTTTGAGGATGTAACTAATAGAATAGATAGGGGAGAACCAGTGGATGTAGTGTATTTGGATTTTCAGATGGCTTTTGATAAGGTCCCACACAAGAGGTTAGTGTGCAAAATGAAAGCACATGGGATTGGGGGGAATATACTGGCATGGATTGAGAATTGGTTGACAGACAGGAAACAGAGTAGGAATAAACGGCTCTTTTTCCGGGTGGCAGGCAGTGATTAGTGGGGTACCACAGGGATCAGTGCTTGGGCCCCAGCTATTCACAATATATATCAATGATTTGGATGAGGGAACTAAATGTAACATTTCCAAGTTTGCAGACGACACAAAACTGGGGTGGAATATGAGCTGTGAGGAGGATGCAAAGAGGCTCCAATGTGATTTAGACAAGTTGGGTGAGTGGGCAAGAACATAGCAGATGCAGTATAACATGGATAAATGTGAGGTTATCCACTTTGATTGTAAAAACAGAAAGGCAGATTATTATCTGAATGGTGATAGATTGGGAAAAGGGGAGATGCAACGAGACCTGGGTGTCCTTGTACACCAGTCGCTGAAAGCGAGCATTCAGGTGCAGCAAGCAATTAGGAAGGCGAATGGTATGTTGTCCTTCATTGCAAGAGGATTTGAGTACAGGAGCAGGGATGTCTTACTGCAGTTATACAGGGCCTTGGTGAGACCACATCTGGAGTACTGTGTGCAGTTTTGGTCTCCTTATTTGAGGAAGGATGTCCTTGCCATGGAGGGAGTGCAACGAAGGTTTATCAGACTGATTCCTGGGATGGCAGGACTGACGTATGAGGAGAGATTGGGTCGACTGGGCCTATGTTCACTAGAGTTTAGAAGAATGAGAGGTGATCTCATCGAAACATATAAAATTCTAACAGGACTAGACAGACTAGATGCAGGGAGGATGTTCCCGATGGCTGGGGAGTCCAGAACCAGGGATCACTTTCTCAGGATATGGGGTATGCCATTTAGAACCGAGATGAGGAGAAATTTCTTCACTCAGAGGGTGGTGAACCTGTGGAATTTTCTACCACAGAAGGCAGTGGAGGCCAAGTCATTAGATGTATTCAAGAAGGAGTTAGATATATTTCTTAATGCTGAAGGGATCAAGGGATATGAGGAAAAAATGGGAACAGGGTACTGAGTTAGACGATCAGCCATAATCATTTTGAATGGCGGAGCAGGCCCGAATGCCTACTCTTGCTCCTATTTTCTATGTAAAACAATGAATGTTGTGTCCAATTGTAGTAGCTATTGATACTGCTGGAATAAAAATGGACCTACAGTTCAGTAATCCCTTTCACAGCCAGCATACATGCCAAGAATGAAAATACTTGACAAAAAACCAAACTATATCAACTCAACAGATAAAAGGGAATGATTTCAAGGGTGTATTTTATTCTTGAGGTTCAGAATGTCAACTGTCAGATGACAGTTGTAAATCATGGAAGCTTTACTGTCATGGTTTACAATGTCATCTGAAGCCCTGAATTAGGTTTCAGCCTTATTATCATTCTCGAGGATCCATTATTTATTTTCTATTTATTTAATGAAGATGACTGTTATGAACTTTTGGCATGAACTCAATTTCAGGAGTGACTGCCAACAGAAAATAAAAGGATCACCACAAAAACAGCAGGGTAATCAACAAGTAAAGAGCATGCAAGTGACAGAGAATGGGGAAATAAACAGAAAAACAACAATTGGCTTTACAGGGGGATCAAGGGACCCGAGCTGAAACCTAAACAGATACAAGAGGAGGCACTGCAGAGAATTACAATGCAAATATACCAATGCGATCAACAGTTCGACGAAAAACATTCAAGCAGATGTTTCTGATTGCGAGACAAGAACAATGCAATAGTACAACAGATATATTTATAGCATTCAAGGCTGTCCAGAGAGACAGAAAAGGAATTTCGATCACAATCAGGTCGAATCAAAACAAATGTAAATGTTTTTGTCGAAGTATTTCTGAGAAAAATAAAAGAAACAGGTTAAAGATTTGAAGGCGTGCTAGCTGGAGGTTTGATATCCAATGCGCAGATTAACCTCTTAAATGAGGTAAACGTGGAAGGATCTAATAGTAACCAACAACAATGAATTGCACGTAGGTTTCTACCATCTTGGATTATGGAAGACTTTATTTACGTGGCTGATAAACAGCGTAAGAAATCAGACTGACTGTAATCAGCTTCTTGGAGAAAAATCAACATTTTGCAACTAAGTGGTGCTTAGTACTTAAAAAACCGTGCGGGTGAAATTGGGCTGTTTAGCGCGCGTTTTTTAGGTGCTACGCGGCCAACTAAGCCTTGAAAATGGGGTCTGAGATGTATATGCACACTTCTGATGGGAAGTGCACAGGACTCCGCCTTGGTAAAGGGGTTTGTGCATGTGTGCTTAACGAATGCCAGCGGTATGCAGAGTGGGGAGATTATGATGCAAAACACTATGCAATGCTGATTTAAAGGGACTGCTGCTATTTTGGAACTCCACACTCCATCCAACGCACTTAACCTCGCACAGCTGAACATGACTTAAAGGGCATGAACGATTCCCCACCAGCGGTATTTAAAAAGGGATCATGCAGAAGTTACAGGTTAGTTGTTGAATTATTTCTTCTGGCTGCTGATGCATTTGTATCTGTTTTTGGAGGTATCCTATACTTGGATAAAGTTTCAATACTCTGCAGGGAGTGGGCTAGCTGGCTGACAGGCAACAGCAAGGGCACTGGCGGAGTGGCAGGGGTGGGAGCAGGAATGCTGTCATCCTGAGGGAGGACAGCAGGTTCGTGTTCCATGGAGCCACAGCCACTTGCTGCCTCCTGTTGTGCGCCACCTTCTCCTGCAACAAAGAGGGAAGTGAGTCAGTGAGTGACCTGTAAGATGTTTGGGTGATGTGGCTGTCATGGTTGAATAGCTACCAGTGTGCGTGAGTTGTGGGTGTGAGGCTTGCAACAGTGCTAAGTGTGTAAGGGTGAGATAAAGCATACAATTTGAATGGTTGAGTACTGACTGTTGGTCGGTAGGTGATAGGGGTGTAGTGAATTGAGCAGTGGATGAGGCGAGTTTGCAGTTGGTATGATATGTCACTTAAAGCTTGAACTCACTCACCTTGATAACTCGTTTTAAATCATTGAACTTCTTCCTGCACTGCGTTATCGTTCTTTGAGCTATGCTCCTGGCATTTACCTCCTGTGCTATTTCCTCCCACTGCCCCTTCAGCTTATGTCTGGAGGGGCCTCCTGCACCACCCCCCCCCATCGCGGATACATGATGCCCCTCCTTCTCCCCATCTCATGCACCACGGCCTCCAGTGTATCATGAAAGAACCTTAGTGCACACTCTCTCCCAGATGGAGTCATTCTTCAAAGTATCACAGCACAGATGCAGTTTTGAAACGATTCCCACCACTTCTTGCAGCTACAGTGCACCTCCCCTTTAAGAGGTGCAGACTGCCTTTTAGGAGAGCTAGCCACTCGCGATATCGGGGGCCCCTGCTGATGCGTGCAGCCAATCAACAACGCAGGTAGCGCTGGCTGCACGCAGCAATCATTTAAAACAGCAGGCAGCACAAATGTAACGTGCTGCCTGCATTGCAATGAACAGGCGTGAGTTAATCGCGCACTGCGATCCCCGAGTCCGTTTTCAGGGGTTATCCAATTTAACCCCCCTGATGTCTAACGGTTAGTTGAATAATGAAGTTCACATTCATGATATAAATTGCCTACTAATTCCTCTGGTGGATACGTTACTACAGGAATGAATTGTGATCAAGGCAAATAATAGCAACCCGGAATAGTACTACAAACGTTTATGTACTGGGACAAAAAAGATCAACATCAAGACAGAAACCTTCAAAGTGGATTCACTCTCTGCACTTGAAGTAAACAGTCCATCTTTCCCTCACTTTATTCAGCACACAATCAAATAGTATCAAAGTTGACAGGTTCCAAGAGGAAGGAAAACCATGGATTAAATCATCATTAATCAGCCATTCTATATGGATGGTTTGAAAAGATACATGAGCAATAACTGAGAGCCTAAACAAATCCATAATAGTATCTGCGGGTCCCAATTGATGTAAAAATGAAATTAGGATTGGTCTACTTGAAAAAAAATAACTGTTAGAGTGAGGAAATAGAAAATAAATAACTCCATACAGTAAAATCACTTAGTTAGAAGCCAATAAAATGGCACAACACTAACTAACTCAAAAAGCAACATTGCAGAAAACTGCTAACATGTAAAACCATCTACTCAGATGTGGGATAATACAAGGAGTATAATTAAAAGCAAAACAAGTAGGGTTAACATTGTACATAGTTATGTTGGTATGCCATGATAATACTAATGCCTAGTATTGATACCCAATTTTCCAATACTGTGTAAATGTGGCACTGTTGTGTCATCATGTTATAAAGTTAAACTTGGGGAACACTGACATTGAGACAGCACTCACTTACATTTCTAATTATCATATCATATATGGTACAGCACAAGAGGAGGCCATTCAGCACATCATGCCTGTGCAGCACCTGCTCAGTACTGCATTGGGTATCATCCTAGATTATGTGCTCAAGTCTCTGGAGTGGGGTTTGAACCCACAAACCTCTTGATTCAGAGGCAAAGAATGCAACCGCTGAGCCAAGGCTGACACCCAATTAGAAAGGGGTTTCCTTCAGCAACCATTTTGACTATTGTGCCAATGGGAAAATAGCTGATGAACAGTATGATTTGGGGAGTTATTTAAGTTGATCCTGTTGATTTTGCTTTAAACTTATTTTTATTAACGTTTATTGACATTAATATATAGTGCATCTTTTATGATCCCATGTTCTCTCCGTCACAAAGACCGTCTACTTCCACCACATAATATTGCCCACTTCTATGCCTAGCTCAGCCTATTTGCTGTTGAAAACCTCATAGATGCCTCTGTCACCTCCACACTTGACTATTCTAATGCTCTCCTTGCTGGACTTCCCATCCTTCATCCTCTGCAAACGTCAGCTCATCCAAAACTCTGCTGTCCATATTCTATCCCACCCTGTGTCTCACTCAGCCATAACCCCCGTCCTCACTGACGTACACTGGCTCCTGGTCTCCCAACGCTTCAAATCCAATTTTTAAAATTCGTGTTTAACTTCCTTCATGGCCTTGTCCGTCCCTATTTCTGTAACCTCATGCAGCCCTACAATTCCCCTGAACTCTCTGCTCCTCTTGTGCTTCCCCCTCCCCCATCACCTCACCAATAGACTCCGTGTCTTCAGCCACCTAGGTGCCACAGTCTGAAATTCCCTCCCTTCACCACTCTTCCTCTCTTCCTTTAAGACCCTCTTTTCAAGACATCTCTTTGACAAAGCTTTTTGTCATCACCTCTTAATAACTTCTTTGGTTTGGCATCTTTTTTTTGATTAGGCCTTTGTGAGCACCTTGGGGTTTTTTTCTACATTAAAGGCACTGTTGTAACTGTAAGTTACTGTTATTTTACATATATTAATGCTCCCTCTCTGACTAGCCAATTGTCACACTCAGAGTTGAACATGATCACGTTATTCTCTGATCTATTCCGTTCTACGTAGAACTGGGACCTATGAACAGGAGGGTTCTCCATCCCCCCCCTCCCTCCCTCAACATAAGCAGATAACCTTTCTTGTTACTTGTGTCGGGTCCAGTCCCACATCTGATGTGGGGTGTGGCTAGAAAGTATCTTTCAGTCAGGAAATTATTTTCTTCAATTGAAGTAGAAGAGCAGATGCCTGTTTTTCCATATATGATTCCATAACAGTGATGGACCCATCATATCATTATCACTAACCTTCAAAGATTCGCAAAATTTGCTTTTGTTTAAACATCCCAAGCCGTATAGAAAGTGTTAAGTCTCCAAAACTGAGGGCAGTCCATAGCTCTAATATTCAGTGTTACTGGGACACTGCCTGTTATCCACACAGTTATAATAGGGAATTCCTTAATCACTGGGATTAATCTCTGAGGAGCATAAAAAAAAATCCACTCTAAGAGTGCATCCTATGAGGTTGTGAGTGGGAAGTATAGTTCCTGTCCCATGGCCAAAGAATATACCGCACATCCACCAGCCCCAATAATCCCTAAAACCCACATTAGAGGTTCCCTAATCAGAGTCATCCCTACCACAAATCCAGGGAGATGTACTTAATTGGTACAATGCTCCTCAAACAAAAAAACAAACATAAATAAATCAAAGAAGATTTATTAGCTACAACTGCCCACGTGCAGCTGGCTGTCAGTCTTTTAACTTCTAAGCTCTCAAGGCTGGATAGCACCGTCATTCTCTGCTTCAGATGAATCTTTCTCCCCCATCCCCTCCATCCCAACCTCACCATCTCAGAATTACCAGAGACTTCTCCAGGAGCACGGCCTCCACTTGCTTAGCCAGGTTTTTTGATTGTTTTTTGATACCCCCTAATTCCTCCAAACCCCCAGATTACTGTATCGTTTTCTCCTCCTGGACCTCTCTACAATATGGAGAGCACTGTCACCTCTGTCTTCCGGCTGCTTGCTCGTCTTCTGCTGTTTTTGAACTGAGCGTCTAAGAAACTTTCCACTGCGGTCCAGAGTGGGGCGGGGATAAAATAGCAGCATTGCTTATGCACTGTAGCACCTTGAGGTGGACAGGGCAAATTATACAGCACTTCAGCCTTGCTACTCCAAGGGACACCTCGATATGGTCTACGCTGCTCCAATTATTCCGAGAGAGATCTGCATAAATAGAAATGATGTGACCTCTGTATTGAATTCCTCCCATTTTCCTTGGCTGCTCTCAGGATTGCTTCAGCCTGTCTCATCTGCTTGTGGCACAGCAAGGGAACTCATGCTGCTGGGAGGCATTCTAATAGGAGATTCCACGGGAGTCTTGGCAGCCTGCCCCCCCTCACACCATAGAAACGTAATTTAATCTCAGCTCTTTTATTTCCGTCTCATTTCTGGTTTTAATTCACTTCCCTTTGGTGCATGTTCCCCCACTGATATTTAGAATTGAAGTGTTATCCTGTGCTCAAAACTTATAAACTGACAGCCAGTGCTGCAATCATTGATTAGCTCAAACACCTAAATCCACAAACTAATAGAGTCGGTGATTTAAAAAACAATATTATTTGGCTCCTTCAAGGACTCCCATCTCTCCATAAAAACATGACTTCAAAGTTTGAGCTTACTGTGTTCTCAGCTGGTGCCTCATGCCTGGCATCACTGTTGTTTTTTGCACTGAAGGAAGAGTGATAAATCCGGGGGCAAACCAAAAAGAAAGGCCCACTGCCTGTCTCTTGTCTGGCTAAACTGGCCCTTCAGTGTCTGTGGTATTTAATGGGAAAAGCCAAGGAAGAAAATGACTGAAGGGTTAGAGAAAGAAAGAAAGATCTTTCATGACCTCAGGATGTCTCAAAGCGCTTTAAAGCCAATGAAGTATTTTTGAAGTGTAGTCACTTATAATGTAGGAAATGGGGCAGCTAATTTGCACACAGCAAAGTCCCACAAACAATGTGGTGATGACCAGATAAATTGTTTTTTTTTTAAAAGTGATGTTGGATGAAGGATAAATATTAGCTAGGACACTGGGTAGAATTCCCTGCTCTTCTTCGAAATAGTGCTATGGGATCTTTTACCTGAGAGGGCCTTGGTTTAATGTCTCATCTGAAAGATGGCACCTACAACAGTGCAGCACTCCCTCACTACTGCACTGAAGTGTCAGCCTAAATTATGTGCTCAAGTCTCTGGAGTGGGACTTGAACCCACAACCTTCTGACTCAGAAGAGAGAGTGCTACCACTGACCCACACAATGAATTCCTGGGGTAAATTTTTGTCTACATTGGCTGGCAATCTGGTGGAGCAGATTGCCTGCCTGTTATAGAACCATCCGACTTTCATTCCATTGAAGACAAAAATTTACCCCATTATATTTTTGAGATGTTATTTAGGCAAATGTTCTTTCAGCAATGCAGGTCACATTAGTGCCACTCTATCTTTCCGTCATACTCATTACGATTATTGCTCTGCATTTTTATTATCTACCATCCATAGAAAGGCAGTGGGTTGCAGTACTAGGGAGCACTGTAAACAGAGACAAGCTTCTTCATTTGAATTGTAATGGCTCTCCTTCAAGGCATTCGTACATTCAGCAGGAAACTGTGTCTGTGACCCACCGCGGGTTAACATCCGAGCAGTGGATGGTCAAGACTTCAGCCAGTAGGGGACTGACAAGAGCAGTTTGCAGATAAATAATGCTGTGGCTGGTGAAGACTGCGACTGGTCTTATATTACAAAAATAGTGCTTCCAAACAGTTTCATTTTCATTAGACAATTCCTACAGAATTACCAATGGCATCATTATAAAAGTAAAGCCAAAACAACATTTAAAATGCTGAAGAATAAAGTGAAGATCAGAATCACAAACTCAAGCCTTTTGATTTTATCTGAGCGTCAACATAACAATAAAAATACAGTGGCAGAAATCCATCACTGAGTTTGTCCTTCACACTCTAAGGAGTCTTGTGTTGTCCTACAGCACCGCTTTCCCAGTCTTGCTGCTGCCAGCACATACTTATCATTTTATCATAAATTTGGAAAGCTGAATTATCTTCGCAACAGCAATGCTCAACAGACTATTTAATGCTTGATTGTGAGAAGTAGGGAAGTTGCCTTCTTCTTTATAATAAAGTCTGGAGTGAAAAAAGACCATTCAGCCCTTCAAGTCCACACCATCCATAGTCCATGGGATGATTCTCGTCCTTCTGCCACCTCGTTTAAAAACGGGTCAGCAGTGGGACCAAAATCGAGGGGCAGGTATCTATGCTGACTTTATCACTATGTTTACATCCATCCCGATTTTCTGGTGGACCTCCATTCTGGCAGCCAGAGCTCCAGTCAGAACCAGGGGTCAGATGATGCAGTTAAGTCCCCCAACACAATTTTGGTCTCTGCCTGCCAGACTACTGCTAGTTCCTGTTCCCGCCCACTACCCATGGCTGGTACAAGTCAAGAGGCAGACATTTCCAACAATAATTTAAAAAGATCCTCAGCTGCAGTCAGGAAAAGCCGGATAGAGTGTTGGAATACATTTTCTTAAGGGAGTTACTTGTGAATTTTGTACCTTAAAGGCTTTCACATTTAAAGTATTTACTGTTGTCGACACATTGCTTGCTACTCCAAAGTCCTGTTTCTTTTTATGCCTGATGCAAATGACCTTCCCCTTTAAAAGGTGCTGCTGGAGGCCCTTTGCATTCAGCTGCTCCAACCAATTTCTTGTCTCCAGATTGGCAAGCTACCTAATGGGGAGCGTGTTTTATGCGAGCAGCTTGCTAACCACAAGGTGGATTCCTGCTCCAAGTAGGCAGTGTACATGCGTAGACATTAGGTGAAGTCAAGCTCAGTTGTGATGGTGTCTATAGTCGAACAGACTGCCAACACTTACTAGTTTGGGTTCACAATCAAGAATGGCCACTTGAATGAGGCGGTGAAGAGCTGCCAGCTCTTGTGGAATCATTTCCATAAATGTCAGTGCCTTCCTGGGAATGGAATCCTGTCCAGGAGGAGTTCTTGCTTCATCTGCACTCACCCTCAGTGGCACTTTGTGAAACCTGTTTTTAAACTAGTTTTAAAACTTCTTTCTTGTGGTACAGGAGGCCACCTTTCAATTTCTATTGAATGAAACAAAAAACTGACTGTCTCATTAACTCCTTCCCCTAAAGAAGGGGATTAGCTTCAAGATGGGGGAAAATTAAAAAAAGACATAATTTTCAAGGTACAATTGAATAGAAGTGATAAAAACTCAGGTGGACGCAAAAGATCCCATGGCACAATTCGAAGAAGAGCAGGGGAGTTCTCTCCGGGGTCTTGGCCGATATTTATCCCTCAACCAACATTTCTAAAACAGATTATCTGGCTATATATCTTATTGCTGTTTGTGGGAGCTTGCTGTGCACATTACATTACAACATTGACTATACTTCAAAAGTATTTCATTGGCTGTAAAGTGCTTTGGGACATCCTGAGGTTGCAAAAGGCACTATATAAATGCAAGTTCCTTCTTTCTTTAACCACCCAGTCTTTTATTTGACGCAACAGTACTCATTCATATACATTATACAAATGCTAATGGAGAAAGGCAAAACTGTAACATGGTTATATGATATTTTCCATTTTAGTGGGAAAAGACAAATATATTCCAGGAGGTTAAGGTAATAGAATGGTATTTTATTTAATCAGATTTCCATGGTTAATATGTGGTTGTGGTTGATATGCTATATTTATAGGGACAGAATTTTCTGTCAAAATAATGGTGAGGTGAATGGCGCTCTCCATTATTTATGCATAAATGGTACAGCAATTTCAGGCAAGGAGCAGATGCGCAGTGAAATGCAAATATCCAAAAGTTGCTTTGTGAGTTAGCTTTGCGAAAACGGCATTTCGCTGTCTGCCTCACTGTTGACACGCGTTGAATGTGATGACGTTGCTGTATTTGCATGGTAGATAAGAACTAAACCCACCACAAATATTTAGGACTAGTAATTAGCAGTGCACGTACCCTTTTAACGATGTGATAATTGTTAATTACTGTCAATCAACCTCTCTGGCATTGAAAATTAACTATTACAAGTGTGGAGTCTGAATCCTTCAGGTTTTGAATTTTTCGGGGGGATTTTAAAAATGTCAAATTTTAAATTTAACCTATTTTTCTTATTTATGTCCAAAGGGACTTAGGGGTTCAGGTACATAGATCATTGAAGTGTCGTGAACAGGTGCAGAAAATAATCAATAAGGCTAATGGAATGCTGGCCTTTATATCTAGAGGACTAAAGTACAAGGGGGCAGAAGTTATGCTGCAGCTATACAAAACCCTGGTTAGACCGCACCTGGAGTACTGTGAGCAGTTCTGGGCACCGCACCTTCAGAAGGACATATTGGCCTTGGAGGGAGTGCAGCATAGGTTTACTAGAATGATACCCGGACTTCAAAGGTTAAGTTACGAGGAGAGATTACACAAATTGGGGTTGTATTCTCTAGAGTTTAGAAGGTTAAGGGGTGATCTGATCGAAGTTTATAAGATATTAAGGGGAACAGTGAGGGTGCATTGAGAGAAACTATTTCCGCTGGTTGGGGATTCTAGGACTAGGGGGCACAGTCTAAAAATTAGAGCCAGACCTTTCAGGAGTGAGATTAGAAAACATTTCTACACACAAAGGGTGGTAGAAGTTTGGAACTTTCTTCCGCAAACGGCAATCGATACTAGCTCAATTGCTAAATTTAAATGTGAGATAGATAGCTTTTTGGCAACCAAAGGTATTAAGGCATTATGGGCCAAAGGCAGGTATATGGAATTAGATCACTGATCAGCCATGATCTTATCAAATGACGGAGCAGGCTCGAGGGGCTGAATGGCCTACTCCTGTTCCTATATTCCTATGTTCCTATGTTTCTTATTTCTGTCTCTTTTTTCTCTCTCTTGATCCAGTCTTTCTTTCCCTCTCTTTATTTCTCTTTCTATACCTGATTTGACCTTGAATTCATCCCCTTTAATTCACCCTCCTTCTCAGTCCTGTTTATTTCTCAATCCTTAAAACTCATTGGTTAAGGAGATACCCTGTTGGTTGCCCTGTTCACTCAGGTTCCTGATGCCCTGTTTTAATCGCTGCGCCATTATCAACTCGCACTTTCAGCAACTTTGTGGGCAAAAATATTTTGAGTTGAAGGGTGCGGGGGGAAGACTAACTAATGGCAGACGTTGTTAGGTGCCCTGCTACAGCAAAATCTGGCCCATTAATGTGAATGAATAAAAGTTCTGAAAACAAGAGAAGAAACAAAGAAATAATTTGCAGAAATCAGAGCTAAAGAACAATGAATAACCGCTTCAAGTGAGATTCACTGAAGTCAGCAGTACACATATAACAATGGAGTGACTAAGCAATGCTGCTGCTCTCATTCATGGACTCCCCTAATGTCAGTGTTAATCACTGTCGGTTGGATCATACATATTATCAGTTAGTCTGCGGTCTTTATATTTTTATTCACACACCCACGTAATACCTGACAGTAAATATTTTTAGTCATTGTTGTTTACCACAGGCATCAATGAATTTATTGCCTGTCATAACTCTCACGCAAATATGAAAATTAATACTTGCCATTATGAATCATTTGCTACTTTGTATTTTTAGACTTTGGCTACAGTTATTGATCACAGACTGGTATAAATCAAGAAAGAACTTGCACTTTTTTAAGCACCTTTCAGGTCTTTCCAAAGTGCACTAGAGCCAATCAATTACTTTTTGAAGTGTAACTACTGTTGATATGTAGGCAAACATGACAGCCAATTTGCACACAACATGGTCCTACGAACAGCAAATGAGATAGTTTTGTTTAACAGATGAATGTTAGCCTGGATTACTTCCTACTTGTCTAAATAATGCAACCACATCATTTAGGGCCACCTGAACAGGCAAGAAAGGGGCTCGATTTAACACCTCATATGAAAGATAGCACCTCCAACAATGCAGCAGTTCCTCATTACTGCATTGAATCTTCAGCCTAGATTGTATGATCAAGTGCAGGAGTGGGGTTTTGAACCCACAAACTTCTGGCTCAGAGGCTAGGATCATACTACTGAGCGAAGCTGATACTGGTATATGTACTGAACGAAGCTGATACTGGTAGATGTACTGAGTGAAGCTAATACTGGTATTTGTACTGAGTGACACTCAGCCAGCAGTTCTGAGTTATACTGCTAACTACACCATGCACTGAGCTTAGTTCGGACCTGTGCTTATTTCTCATCTACATGCTGGTCCTCGGCGACATCATCTGTAAACACAACATCAGGTTCCACATGTACACTGATGACACACAGCTCGACCTCACCATGACCTCTCTCGACCCTTCCACTGCCTCTGATTTGTCACGCTTCTTGTCCGACATCCAGTATCGGATAAGCAGAAATGTCCTCCAATTAAATATTGGAAAGACCAAAGCCATTGTCTCGCCACAAACTCTGTTCCCTAGCCACCGACTCCAGCCCTCTTGTTGGCCACTATCTGAGGCTGATCCAGACCGTTCGCAACCATGGCATCCTATTTGATTCTGAGCTGAAGCTTCTGACCCCATATCTGGATCTAGTTCTGGGGAATAAATTGGGTCAAGTGGAGCAAGTTTCAGTGAGGGAACATTTAGGAACAGTGATCATTGTATCATAAGGTTTAGAATAGTTATGGAAAAGGACAAGGAACAATCTAGAGTAAAAATACTTAATTGGAGGAGGGCCAATTTCAGTGGGTTGAGAATGGATCTGACCCAGGTAAATTGGAATCTCAGATTGGCAGGCAAAACTGTAATGGAACAATGGGCGGCCTTCAAAGAGGAGATGGTTCGGGTACAGTCAAGATACATTCCCACGAGGCGGAAAGGTAGGGCAACCAAAGCCAGAGCTCCCTGGATGACGAAAGAGATTGAGAGTAAGATGAAGCAGAAAAAGGAGGCGTATGACAGATGTCAGGTTGATAATACAAGTGAGAACCAGGCTGAATATAGAAAGTACAGAGGAGAAGTGAAAAAAGAAATAAGAGGGGCAAACTTAACTGAACCAGTCATATAAATACTGTGGCTACAAAAGCAGGTCAGAGGCTGGGTATTCTGCGGTGAGTGACTCACCTCCTGACTCCCCAAAGCCTTTCCACCATCTACAAGGCACAAGTCAGGAGTGTGATGGAATACTCTCCACTTGCCTGGATGAGTGCAGCTCCAACAACACTCAAGAAACTCGACACCATCCAGGACAAAGCAGCCCACTTGACTGGCACCCCATCCACCACCCTAAACATTCACTCCATTCACCACCGCGCACTGTGGCTGCAGTGTGTACCATCCACAGGATGCACTGCAGCAACTCACCAAGGCTTCTTTGACAGCACCTCCCAAACCAGTGACCTCTACCACCTAGAAGGTCAAGGGCAGCAGGCACATGGGAACAACACCACCTACACGTTCCCTTCCAAGTCACACACCATCCCGACTTGGAAATATATAGCTGTTCCTTCATCGTCGCTGGGTCAAAATCCTGGAACTCCCTTCCTAACAGCACTGTGGGAGAACCTTCACCACACGGACTGCAGCAGTTCAAGAAGGCGGCTCACCACCACCTTCTCAAGGCAATTAGGGATGGGCGATAAATGCTGGGCTCGTCAGCGACCCCCAACATCCTATGAACGAATAAAAAAAAAAGAGAGGATATGGGAATAGACTGGCGGCTAACATAAAAGGGAATCTAAAAGTCTTCTATTGGCATATAAATAGTAAACGGGTAGTGAGAGGAGGGATGGGGCCAATTAGGGACCAAAAAGGAGATCTATGCATGGAGGCAGAGGGCATGGCTGAGGTACTAAATGAGTACTTTGCATCTGTCTTTACAAAGGAAGAGGATGCTGCCAAAGTCACAGTAAAAGAAGAGGTAGTTGAGATAGTTGAGATGGGCTAAAAATTGATAAAGAGGAGGTACTAGAAAGGCTGGCTGTACTTAAAGTAGATAAGTCACTCGGTCCGGATGGGATGCATCCTAGGTTGCTGAGGAAAGTAAGGGTAGAAATTGCAGAGGTTCTGGCCATAATCATCCAATCCTCCTTAGATATGGGGATGGTGCCAGAGGACTGGAGAATGACAAGTGTTACCCCTTGTTCAAAAAGGGGCGTAAGGATAAACCCAGCAACTACAGGCCAGTCAGTTTAACCTTGGTGGTGGGGAAGCTTTTAGAAATGATAAACTGGGACAAAATTAATAGTCACTTGGATAAGTGTGGATTAATAAAGGAAAGCCAGCATGGATTTGTTAAAGGCAAATCATGTTTAAATAACTTGATTGAGCTTTTTGATGAGGTAACAGAGAGGGTTGATTAGGGCAATGCGGTTGATGTGTATATGGACATTCAAAATGTGTTTGATAAAGTGCCATATAATATGCTTGTCAGCAAAATTGAAGCCCATGGAATAAAAGGGGCAGTGGCAGCATGGATACAAAATTGGCTAAGTGACAGGAAACAGAGAGTAATGGTGAACGGTTGTTTTTCAGTTTTGATGAAGGTATACAGTGGTGTTCCCCAGGGGTTGGTACTAGGACCACTGCTTTTTTTTATATATATTAATGACTTGGACTTGAATGTACAGGGCTCAATTTCAAAATCTGAAGATGACACAAAACCTGGAAGTGTAGTAAACAGTGGGGAGGATAATAATAGACTTCAAGAGGACATAGACAGACTGGTGGAATGAGCGGACACATGGCAGACGAAATTTAATGCAGAGAAGTGCGAAGTGATACATTTTGGCAGGAACAATGAAGAGGTGCAATATAAACTAAATGGTACAGTTCTAAAGGGGTGCAGGAACAAAGAGGGGATAAATGTGCACAAATCTTTGAAGGTGGCAGGATAGGTTGAGAAAGTGTTTAAACAAGCATATGGGATCCTGGGCTTTATAAATAGAGGCAGAGAGTGCAGAAGCGAGGAAGTTATGTTGAACCTTTATAAAACACTGGTTCGGCCACAGCTGGAGTATTGTGTCCAATTCTGGACACCGCACTTTAGGAAGGATGTGAAGACCTTAGAGAGGGTGCAGAAAAGATTTACTAGATGAGGGACTTCAGTTACGTGGATAAACTGGAGAAGCTGGGATTGTTCTCCTTAGAACAGAGAATATTAAGAGGAGATTTGATAGAAGTGTTCAAAATTATGAAAGGTTTAGATAAAATAAATAAAGAGAAACTGTTCCCATTGTGGAAGGGTCGAGAACCAGAGGACACAGATTTAAGGTGATTGGCAAAAGAACCAAAGGCGACATGCGGAAAAACTTTTTTTTTACGCAGAGAGTAGTTATGATATGAAATGCGCTGCCTGAAAGGGTGGTGGAAGCAGATTCAATCATAGCTTTCAAAAAGGAATTGGATAAATACTTGAAGGGAAAAAATTTGCAGGGCTACGGGGAAAGAGTGGGGGAATGGGACTAACTGGACTGCTCTTAGAAAGAGCCGGTACGGGCTCGATGGGTCGAATTGCCTCCTTCTGTGCTGTAACCATTCTATGATTCTATGATATCCGCTCCATCACCTAGATTGCCTACTTCCACCTCCGTAACATTTCCTGTCTCCACCTTTGCCTCAGCTCATCTGCTGCTGAAACCCTCATCCATGCCTTTGTTACCTTTAGACTCGAATGTTGCAATGCTCTCCTGGCCGGCCTCCCACCTTGCACCCTCCGTAAACTTGTGCTCTTCCAAAACTCTGCTGCCCATATCCTAACTTGTAACAAGTCCTGTTCACCCATCACCTCTGTGCTCGCTGACCTACATTGGCTTCCGGTCTGGCAATGCCTCAATTCTCATCCTTGCTTTCAAATCCCTCCATGGCCTTGCCCCTCCCTATCTCTGTAAACTCTTTCAGCCCTACAACCCTCCGAAATCTCTGCATTCTTCCAATTCTGGCCTCGTGTGCATTCCTGATTTTAATCGCTCCACCATTGGCGGACGTGCCTTCAGCTGCCTTGGCCCTAAGCTCTAGAATTTCCGCTGTAAACCTCTACACCTCTCTTTCCTCCTTTAAGATGCTCCTTAAAATCTACCTCTTTTATCAAGCTTTTGGTCACCTGTTCTAATATCTCCTTATGTGGCTCAGTGTCAGGTATTTTTTGATAATGCTCCTGTGAAGCATCTTGGGACGTTTTACTACATTAAAGTTGCTATATAAATGCAAGTTCTTATTGACCTTAAATAATGCAACCACATCATTTAGGGCCACCTGAACAGGCAAGAAAGGAGCTTGGTTTAATATCTCATCTGAAAGATGACACCTCCAACAATGCAGCAGTTCCTCATTATTGCATTGAATCTTCAGCCTAGATTGTATGATCAAGTCCTGAAGTGGGGTTTTGAACCCACAAACTTCTGACTCAGAGTCAATGGTCATACTACTGAGCGAAGCTGATGCTGGTATATGTACTGAGCGAAGCTGATGCTGGTATATGTACTGAGCGAAGCTGATGCTGGTATATGTACTGAGCGAAGCTGATGCTGGTATATGTACTGAGCGAAGCTGATGCTGGTATATGTACTGAGCGAAGCTGATGCTGGTATATGTACTGAGTGAAGCTGATGCTGGTATATGTACTGAGCGAAGCTGATGCTGGTATATGTACTGAGCAAAGCTGATACTGGTACAAGTACTGATCAAAGCTGATACTGGTATATGTACTAAGCAAAGGTGATAATGGTATATGTACTGAGTGATGCTCAGCCAGCAGGTCTAAGTTGTACTGCTAACGACACCATGCACTGAGCCTAGCGATAATGGAGACCTGTGCTTAGACAAGTGTAGAACATTGACCAGTTCTGATGAAAGGTCATCAACCTGAAACGTTAACTCTGTTTCTCTCTCCATAGAAGCTGCCTGACCTGCTGAGTGTTTCCAGCATTTTCTATTTTCATTTCTAGGGTGGGTGATTAACTTTTGATGTTAGGAAAAATTGAGCAGGAATATCGTTTCTCACAATGTTAAAAACATTTCAAATAAATTTATATAGTCCCTGGGATTTCTCATGAGCTGCTTTGGACTGGGCTGAATCTGCACCACACCCAATACACAGTTCAAGTGGCATGAGACCACCTACTCAAGGTGGTTTTACATCTCTTGTACTTGTGGGCAGGGGACATCCCAATTATATTGTCACTTTCACATCGGCCCACATTGAAGCCGTTTTGCTGCATAGCTGCAGCCTTAGAAAATTGTTGTGACTTTTGGTCTATTTTAAGCCACATGTGTGGTCTGTTGAAGCTAGGGGATAACAATTCAAGAGCTATAACCTCTTCACTTGCATCCCAAGAGAGACCCACCCTACACACAAAAGTTGAAGGATTAAAAATAACAGAATGTATGAATGCAGCTGATTTTTCAATTGATTTGTTAGTTTTGTAAATTCAGCCTAAAGAAAATGTCCACAATGATCAAGGAATGTAATTCAGACACGACTGTAATTAGCCAGTCCTCTTAGGTCTTGTGCAATGAATTCTATATAAAATGGAACTCACGCAGGCACCCACTTAATATATTCTCATATTTGTTCATTCTATAAATCTACAAAGGAAGAATCAGGCATACAATGCAGGGTTTAATAGAACAGAATGACCAAGGGTTCCTCTTCATTCACAGACAAGCTAATGTTTTTGCACTATTTTTTTAGACCATTACCTGTAAAATCTGAAAAATGTCTGACTTGAAGAAATGTGCCAAGATAAGGAGTGACAATGACCGTGAGAAAACAGCCTTCCATTGTTGCAGGAAACCACAGCTAAAATTGCTTCAATCAAAGTAACTGCAGATGTTTTGGCTAAGAATAATGTACTTAAAACTGATAGTGCTGCTGGACCCGATTGCATTTACCCTTGAGTGTCAAAGGAAATGGAGAAGGTTCAATGTGTGAGGTACTGTGGGAATGCTGAACTGTCAGGGGTGCTGCCTTCCAGACGAAATGTTAAAACGAGGCCCCGTTCGCCCTCTAAGGTGGACGTAAAAGATCCGCCCAATGTTCCAATATTCACTGTGCATCAATGATCCAGTGGACCTGGGTGTGTCCCAGCAAAATCTCCACTGTAGAGTTTTAACCTGAAAACATGTCCTAATTTAATATCTGAAAGTCACCTTGTACTGCGTCAGTGTCAAATTTCCCTTTGCAATGTTCTTTCTCTGTTCTCTCCGAGTAAGATTGTTGAATCTGAGGTTAACAACAGGTTGATAATAACCTACGTACAATGTTAGACACAGATCTGTTCTGTGGCTCTGGATTGACTGCCTGAATGACATCGTACTTAAAATCTGCTGGGCTGGATTGAAATGAGCTCCCAGAAGTGAAAGGATGGTGTTGTAATATATTTTCCTTCATTATAGAATCATAGAATGATATAGCATAGAACCATAGAGTAATACAGCACAGGAGGAGGCCATTCAGTCCATCGTGCCTATGCCAGCTCTTTTAAAGGGCTATCAAATTAGTCCCATTCCCCTCTCCTTTCCCCGTCGCCCTGCAAATTTTCCCCCTTCAAGTATTCATCCAATTCTTTTTTGAAAGTTTTTATTGAATTTGCTTCAACCACCCTTTCAGGCAGTGCATTCTAGATCATAACAACTCGCTGCGTAAAATATTTTTTCCTCCTGTAACCTCTGGCTACAGACCCTGGTGCCACTGGAAATAGTTTCTCCTTATCTTTATCCTTCATGATTTTGAATACCTCTATCAAATCTCCCCTTAACCTTCTCTATTCTAAGGAGAACAACCCCAGTTTATCCAGTCTTTTCACATAACTGAAGTCTTCCATCCAAGGTACCATTCTAGTAAATATCCTCTACATCCTCGCTAAGGCCTTGACATCCTTCCTAAAGTGTGGTGCACAGAATTGGCCACAATACTCCAGCTAGGGCCTAACCATGGTTTTATAAGCTTTAGTATAACTACCTTGCTTTTGTAATCTTTGCCTCTATTTATAAAGCCAAGGATCCTGTATGCCTTTTAAAAAGCCTTTTCAACTTGTCCTGCCACCTTCAAAGACTTGTATACGTACACACCCAATTCTCTCTGTTCCTGCACCCCCTTTAAAATTGTACCATTTAGTTTTATTGCCTCTCCTCATTTTTCCTACCAAAATTAATCACTTTGCACTTCTCTGCGTTAAATTTCATCTGACATGTGTCTGCCCATTTCACCAGTCTGTCTATGTCCTCCTAAAGTCTGTTACTATTCTCCTCACTGGTTACTACATTTGCGAGTATTGTGTGATCTGCAAACTTTGCTAATATATATCAAAAAGACCAGCGGTCCCAAAACCGACCCCTGGGAGACACCACTGCAAACTTCCCTCCAATGTGAAAAGCAACCATTCACCACTACTCTCTGCTTTCTGTCCCTTAGCCAATTTCATATCCACGCAGCCACTGCCCCTTTAATTCCACGGGCATCAATTTTGCGAACAAGCCTATTATGTGGTACTTTATCAAACGCCTTTTGAAAGTCCATATACACAACATTAACTGCACTACCCTCATCAACCCTCTCCATTACTTCATCAAAGAACCCAATCAAGTTAGTCAAACACGACTTGCCTTTAACAAATTCGTGCTGGATTTAATTTATAACCCATATTTTTTCCAATTTTGTCCTGGATTATGGGGGGTTAATTTGGTTAACCCCCAAAAACAGGCGTGGGCACCGCATTCCATGATTAACCAGCGCCCGGTTGACCCGTCGCAGATAGGACGAGACATTCATCCTACCAGAGAACAAAACTTGTGCACGCGAAAAATCCAGGCCTTGTCACTACGATTTCATAACATTCGCACTTTCCATCAGCAGGGGGAGCCCGAATTTCTTAAAGGCAGGCTGTCTCTCTGCAGCCTGCCAAAGTCTCTTAAAGGTAGCCGGTACCTGTTATTTGCTAAAAATAACAGTCTGCTGTCTGCATGGAGTCTGAACAGAGATCAGACATCGCACACGTAAAACACAGGTGCAGGTCCTGTCCCTATGTTTACAAACTGATGAGTTATGTTAAAACATCGAATAAAGGTTGCTTACCACTAAATCCCACAACCTCCAATCTGCATGTCAGACCTCACCAATCTGCCAGTCCGAGTTGGTACCAGGCCTGCGAGAGTGCGTGCACCAAAGTTCTCTGCTGATGTACAAGAGGCCTTGGTGCAAAAGGTGGACTGAAGGAGGGGCATCCTATATCCGCAGGCAGGGTGGGGAGGGAGGCCAAGAGGCCCTCCTGACATATGCTCAAAAGGCAGTGGGAGGCATAGGAGATGCAGTCAATGCCAGGCGCATGGCACCACAAACATGGATGCAGTGCAGGAAGAAGTTCAATGCTTTGACATGAATGGACAAGGTGTGTGAGGTCAACTGTAAAGTGACATCACCTACCAACTGCACCACTAGCCACATCCACTGTTCCGCGGACTACACCCACATTACCCACCTATCAACAAACCCTTTCAATCAGTACTCAACTCTTGCAATCAGATGCTTCCTCTCACCCTTACACATTACCACTGTTGCAGGCCGCACACCCACAACTCACAGGCCACACACGCTGGCAGCCATTCAACCATGATAGGCACATCACCCAGACGCATATTCCGCTTTCTTGCAGGAGAAGGTGGAGCATAACAGGAGGCAGTTAGTGGCAGTGGCATTTAAAGAGATTACTACCGTTGAGTCCTGCTCTTTAGCTTCCACCCGAGCTCCTGAAATTCCGTCTGTCGGACCTCAATCCTTTCCTATCTATGTCATTGGTTCCCACATGGACCACAACTTCTGGCTGTTCCCCTTCCCCCCACAAAATGTTCTGCATCCATTCAGTGGTGTCCTTTACCCTGGCACCAGGGAGGCAACACACCATGCGAGACTCACGTAGGCGGGAGCAGAAATGCCTGTCTATCCCCCTGACTATCAAATCCCCTATGGCAACTATATTTCTACACTTCGCCCCCCTGTGCAGTCATTTGCCCCATGGTGCTGTGGATGTGCTCTGGACTGCACTCCCGCAAGGTGTCATTGCCCTTACTGGTATTCAGTACTGAAAACCAGTTTGAGAGTGCCACACTCCCAGAGAATTCCTGCACTGCCTGCCTATTCCCACCCTACCGATGGCCGCCCACATACTCCTCCTGAACTCTCTGTGGCTGTGGGTTGACCACCTCCTGGAACACGTGATCCAAGAAACTCTCATTCACCCATATGCCCATAGTGCCTCCAGCCGCTCCTAAAGCTCAGAAACCCTGAGCTTGAGCTCGGGCAGCTGGAGGTACTTCCTGCATGCATGGTTATCCAGGACACATGATGCATCCTGGAGTTCCCACATGGCACAGGAATTACAGGCAACGGGTCTCAGCTGTTCCATTATTTTTCTTAAAAGTCTATCTGCTTATGTTATACATATATATGTCTCTTATGTTATTTATGATTGTTTTAGTTTAGTATCCCGTTAACTCCTATTTATTAATTATTTATTATTTATGTACACCAGATTTTTATTTAATGCAATTCGGATCCCTTTATTGTTGGTATCCTCTACTTAGTTAATTTTAATTTTATCTCCTTAGATCAAATTAATCACTCTGATTATTTATTTATATATTTACTGTTGCCCCTTGGTTTAAATTACTTAGCTTCTCCTTCCCCTCTGCACCAAATTCCCATCTTCACTTTGTTTAGCAACTCACTCTGTTTAGCGATTCACTCAGCTCTGTGCTTTTGCAGAAACCCCTCTAATATATACCTTTCAGAAGCACGCTAGTTACAATTGGTCAGTCAACGTCCAGCCACAATAATTAACACCTAGTCAGGGACCCACTTACCACTGCTTGACTGTTAACTGCCACTGACTTGCAGTTTTTTAAAGTTCGAAAACTAAGTTAAATTTCAGTTTGATAAAAACACACTTTCACTACTGCTCACCCACTACTTACCAGTAAATCCCCGCTCTCACCAAATTCCCAACTTCACTCTGTTTAGCAACTCACTCTGTTTAGCGATTCACCCAGCTCTGTGATCAGCTCTCCCTGATCTTAATACTCTACCTGATCTTTTCATTCCTTCATTTTTTAAAATAAAATTTGTAGAAAAATTCCTATCAGGCTACATCGAAAAAAAATATTTTTATAGCTGTCATGAATTACAAAAGACAATTGCATGTTTCCTTACTGTCACCATTCCCACAGTTTATACTAATTCCCTGTCCATTACTGTTTTCATATTCCCTTTCACCCTGAACTTTCCATTTCATACTTTGTTCATTGAACTGTCGTTTAATGATTTTTCCGATACCATTCAGGATTCTACCGTCAGCTGTTGTATTGTGGAGAATATTTAATTGTTTTGTCATTCAATACATAGCACATTCTGACTGGTAGGGATATGTTCCCCTGCAGTCTCATGCTTTAATTGAACTCAATTTATATGTCAGTACCCTCTCAAAGAGTTTAAACAAAAAAAAATGATGGCAGGCTGCCCTAACCTCCATAACTTGTGAAAACAGTGTTTATCTATATTGGGGTAATTAAAATCCCTGCCAAGGCAAATCACTATGTGTTTAAATCAAATGTGACATTCGTCCATTGAAATACCTTCTTTGAGTTTTATAGCTGTTGTGAGATTCAAATAGTTCTTTTTCCAAACACTTTGTCACAATAAAGTGTCATTGGTCCAAATGGCTGTGTGCTGTATACTTCAGGTAACTGTGAATAACCTAGGTTTCATTTTCCGCAAGAATGTTGCTGGCAGATGAAATGAATTCTCTGTAGAGAGTTACTGCCAAAAGGACAGACTGGTACAGAGTGAATCAATGGAAATACTAAATCATCTCCCAATTTGTGGTTTTGATTAATGGCTGGCTCCACCACGACAACTTTCATTTTTCAAATAGACCTCTCTCCATTGAACAAAGTTGGAATTTTTAACACGACAAAATGACTGCACTCACTGCCACCCACAGGCAGCCTTTCCATTCTCTCCTTTTGCCTAACAGTAGTTAGAAATAAATGACCACCACATCACCGGAACATTGTCAGGTAGCCATTTACACATGCCAGTCTGCCAGCTGTTGTAGCAATAGGAATCTGCACACAGGTAACTCATTACTCTCTGCCCAGAGTAAAATCCAGGTCATCATCACTAAATTCAAGATGAGTTGGATTATGATGTTGCTCCATGTATGATTCTCATTAGCAAAATCAAGGTGACATTATTGTAGGACAACATGGAAGTCACTATAGCGAAGATGCTATAAACAAAGTATCCGTATACATCTCCAGTGTTGTTGAGATCGCTGGATCTCAACGATCTCAACAACACTGGAGATGTATACGGATACCGTATACCATGATGTGGGATATGGGAAGAGACCCTGTAACTTATGTTTTCTGATGTTCTGAAGTTTTTTTTTCTGCACTTTAGTCTTTTGAAGTGACAGTATTCACTGAAGGGAACAGGTAGTCATTATCAGCTTCCGACAGCTTCTTTCCTTTGCTGAACCTCTACTTTCTGTTACAATAAAACTTGGTGTAATTTCAGCTTGTAATCAATAACCAGAAAACCAGGCCAGCTTTATAGATAGGGCAAGAGATCTATTCTTTATCCACCTTATCTATTTGCTGCTATTGCTACATCCACATATTTAAGGACGTGCTTCACCAGAATAGCTATTTCTTTCTTTGAGAAATTAGTCTCAAGTACTTTTATGAAGTCATTTATAGATTGTGTACTTGCATCAATACACATTTCAGAGTGACATTTATGATCAGCTTCCCACAAGGTAACAATTTTCATATTTTCCTCTCGAAACTTTGAACGTGTATCATATCCAGGTTTCACAAGTGTGTAGCAATATGTATATGAGTGCAATCATGCCTGCATCAGTGAAGCAAAGGATATACAAGATTGCAAGGTCCTATGATGGGAGTTCCCAGCTAACCGAGGACTAGGGAAACAGGACAAGAAATAATCTCTAACATAACAAAACTAAGTGATAAATGAAAGAAAGTCAGAGGAGGTATTCTTACCATTTCTAACCCACTAAACTGGATGCATTTCACATGCTGCAGAATGAATTTCTGCTTCATTTAAGGATCAACAATGTTTCCACCTGAAAGATTTATAAAAAGTGGACTAAAATCTTGCTGAAAAAAATAAACTTACAGAGCTACAACCACCTAAGAAAACACCCAATTTTTAATTGCTAAAGATTTCATCACCCTTGAAATGGGGCCAATAGTGGAAGATGGCATCAGGGGACATTTAACAATTTAGCACAAGGACCTGAGAAAGCATGAAACAAAAAAATGTAATTTTGATATTAAGCCAATTCTTTGCCCAGAACATGATCAATCTGCTTTGTCATGAACTCTACATAACTCTTTCCTCTTCGGAAGAAATCTCCATTAAGTTTCTCTCTGCTCTCCACCAGCCGCCAGAGGTAAATACCTGTGTAAAAAATATCCTGTATCATTCATCGTGACTAATTCCCTAGCATTACATTACCACAGTCATTTGCAATTCAAACTGACTATTGAAAATAGAAGCTATCAAATTATCACCTGAAAGGTTATTGTTAGTCAGCTTCGTGCCATTTTTATCTTTCCTCCCTCAAAATTCTTAACAAAAAATAAAATGCTTTGTTTTTTCCTCTGAAATTAATGACAGGGAAGCATGGCTTTGAATCTTCAGTGAATGGCATTTTCACAATTTCTTTCGTTAGAATGCCAATACTGGCCCCCTCGTTATTACACCCTTCTCTTACCAGGTTGCAGGAAGTATTCATAGAATCATACAGCACAGAAGGAGACCATTCAACCCATCTTGTCTGTGCTGGTTCTTTGAAAGAACCATCCAATTAGTCCCTCTCCCCTGCTCTTTCCCCATGGCAAAATTTTCCTTTTTAAATATATATCGAATTCCCTTTTGAAAGTTACTATTGAACTTTCACTACCACCCTTTCAGGCAATGTATTCCACATCATAGAAATTGATTCTAAACTGAGAGGTTAAAACTATCAGGAAAGACTGAACAGGCTGGGGCTCTTTTCTCTAGAAAAGAGAAGGCTGAGGGATGACCTAATAGAGAACTTTAAAATTATGAAGGGGTTTGATAGGGTAGACGTAGAGAAGATGTTTCCACTTGTGGGGAATCCATACCTAGTTGTCATAAATATAAGATAGTCACTAGTAAATTCATTAAGGAATTCAGGAGGAACCTCTTTACCCAGAGAGTTGTTAGAATGTGGAACTTGCTACCACATGGAGTAGTTGAGTTGAATCGCATAGATGCATTTAAGGGGATGCTAGATAAATACATGAGGGAGAAAGGAATAGAAGGATATACTGATAGGAGTCAATGAAGTAGGGTGAGAGGAGGCTCGTATGGAGCGTAAACACTGGCATAGACCAGTTGGGCCAAATGGCCTGTTCATGTGCTCTAAATTGTAACGTAATACGTAATGCAATTCTATTTTTTTTGCAGTTTTCCTGTGCCTTCCAGGGTTTTCCATCCATTAATTTTAATAGATGAAAATGCTGTGGGACCTGCTGACCTCCAGGCCCATATGCATCTCTGTAGTAATCTTTAAATATAAATCGGTGGGATCGTGGGGTCCAGTGGGTGATACCTGTTGACAGCAATTTCAGATTGAAATGAACTTTTTCTGTTCATGGAGGTGAGTGAGGGGTATCAGTGCTCCAAAATGGAACACATTCCCCTACACACTGTGTCAATATTAAGCATCCCTAGTCCCAGAGGTGAACAGCCAGTGTCTAACTCATTGTCACACCCAGTTCCTCTTAAAATGAATTTTCAATAATCAATCGGACCCCACACAGGTATTTTGCTTTTTAACAAAATATTTTGTTCCACTATTTTTAAAAATTCTAAATGCGTATTTCAAATATAGTTTGTGGTTTAGATAAATTGTAATTTAACATATTCTTCTAGCTATAATATGGCTGTACTCTGGTCATCAAAAACTGGGTGGCCCATGGGCAAGTTACTGGTGTCAGCAATATTCCCCAGTCAGACACAGACAGAACCTGACTAAAACAGTGACAGGCGGTTGAGCTCGCCCACCATTTTAATTAAATGCTAATTAAAGAGTTTCCCTCAACTTTTGGTTGTCAGCCAAAACGTATTTGCCACAGCAGCCACGTAGAACATACTGCACAATGTGATTATGGGTAATCTGGGCTGTAAACATGGCCTAACATGTAATCTAGGCTAAAAGTAAATCACTTGACAGGAATCTAAAACTAAAAGTTAACAGGAAGGAAAACATTTAGTGTGTTGAAAAATGGTTCTGATTTTGATGTTTTTCTGCTTGCTATTTACTTCATTTTTATATTCATTGACATGAATTTTATTTAAGAAGAAATGGGTTATGCGGGGCATTTTTAAATGATTAACTTCATTGAAGGTTTTGCTTTGCTTTTTTTTTGTAATGCTTTAATAAAAGCTTTATTACACTAAGCTAGTAAAAGCAGTAGATAATATTTTATACATCTGATGTTCTGAATTTATTATTCACGATTATAAATACTTCCCAAGTCTTTGAAATAATCATTATCCCTGTAGTTTGTAATATACTTCGTTCTAGAGTAATTTTGAAATAACACATAATTGTTTCCAGAATCTTGAAAGGATTAACAAAGGCACTGTCTGTCCACATTGATATTACACATCCTATGATTCACTGCATGAATGACTAGACCCTGGTCTCTGAAAATTCACGATTCTGCCAATGTTAACCAAAAGCAAAGTGCAAATGATTTGATAGAAATGTGTCCAGGTTGTGGTTATTTTTAGAAATCAATGTATTATATTCTGAAAGTTACAAACTTCTACTTGTACAGTAGTTATTGCATACTCTGTGGTATTATGTAGAGAAAAAGGTTAGGGAATCCGTTCAGATGCACAGATATGAGAAAAGGGCAAATTGTTAAGAACACTTCATAAACATTCACTACTTAGTACTTATTGAATATGTCTCAAAATGTCTTAAAATGCAGACAAGATGTCAACGAGAATGAAATTGCTTGGTGTATTAAAGAAATCATTACTTTCTTAGTGACATCCAAAAAAATTACTCTGTGCAAAGTAGGTGTTACAAATTCACAGGTCTACAGTAGATATTCTCTTGGGTCAGCATCATTGGTTATTACTGTAAGTGGACCTCATGTCCCTATAATCTGGAGAGCACCTTTACTGCCCAAACAGTTAAACAGTAGCATGACTTGGAGATCATAACAATATGACCCCTTATTGTGCGTACTGGATATTGTGATCTCACGTCCATCACCATGTGTGTCCTCCTATTCGGAAGATGGACTGAAAAGCAGTTTAGTGAGATAGAGCCAATTGTCAATTAACAAAATGGTTTATTTTAACTAAATTATATGAATGAACAGTGAGATTCAATGAAATCTCCATCTCACCTTGTATCATAAAACAATAAAGCGTGTTCTTGCCCCTGTTATGCGCTAGACTCACTCACAAGTTAGCAGCCCCTAAGCTATCCCTTTGCCTTATAGGCTATATGTGTTCATATCTCAGCTTGAAGTCTCTCAGCCTTCTTCTCGTTGTCTAAAAAGTGAGACCGCTCTGCCTCTAACTGTTCCAGGCTCAAACTCCTTGAGACTGACTTCTTCAAAGACAGATAGAGAGCCAAAGATTTCTGACCCATATCTCAGTTCTACGTGTTGAGGATTGGCCTTCCAAGCTGCCAGTCAAAGTTACCAACTTGAATGAAAAATTTCCTCTTTCATATGGGAGCCTGAGGCACCTGAGTGTATGGTTACCTAAGCTCTCTGCTGGGTGAACGGAACGAAAACCATTCTTGCACTTAAGGGTGCGAACTGCTATAGGTTGTGCTCAATGATTCCACATTGTCTCAAAACAAATACAATTTTGTTCGCTGTTTCATCTGGTATTCCACCTAATTGCCCGAATCAAGATTCTAGATGTCTTAATGTATTTTGAGGATGTCCCATAGTGTTTCACAGCCAACTAATTACTTTTGAAGTACAGTCACTGTTGTTATGTAGGAAGATTGTGCTCATCAAATCCTTACGCTAATTTGTGTCAAGCTCTTTTCTCAAGCAAACAGCTCTGAATGTTCTAACCTCTAAAACCAAACTATTCAAAACCAGCATTCAGCTTTGTAAACATCAACTGTACGTAACCACACTGTAATTATGTGATCTTATCAGCAAGTTTCTGAAGACGAACAGTTTAGTTATCAACTGAAATGTCAAAGTTAAATATATGTTGACATTTCAACATAGCTGAAGATATTAGAATTTGTAGAATGGTGAGGGTTGGGGAGGTCAGGCTTAATTAGTAACAAAAAAACATACCACACAACTCTCATTTCCAACAGGTGTTACGAGAGTGCTGCAAGAGTTGTGCAGTAAAGGCAACAGCATCCAGGACATGGTGAAAAACAGTCCATATGCTGACATTAAACATTTGGCAACTGTCATGTCACAGCCAGATATAGATTTAACACAGGGCAAACAAGGAATAAAGTTCCCTTCAACAACAACAACAATAACTTGCATTTATATAGCGCCTTTAACGTAGTAAAATGTCCCAAGGTGCTTCACGGGAGTGTTATCAAACAAAATTTGACACTGAGCCACATAAGGAGATATTAGGCAGGTGACCAAAAGTTTGGTCAAAGAGGTAGGTTTTAAGGAGTGTCCAAATAGCATATTATACTCCCAGGCCCAGAAAAACATCCTGATATTGTACCATCATTATTTTTTCAATTTCCTGCACAGCATCTGAGTGAGATTGCCAAATGAATGGCAACTTGTTGCATATTTGTGCTGTGTTATCACATTCACCAGGATCTTCATTTTAGCTGGATGACTCTTACTGCTGGCAGAGAAGGAAGACCTTCTTCCTATAAGTCATGGCATGGATTTAACCCAGCTTCCAGATCTGAAAGGAAACTATGCTAATCTGCTGTGTCACATATCTAATGTTAAAAATGTTAAAGTTTTGTGAAGCATAATTGATTTTCATTTATATTAACTCATGCAATTACAACCTACTCCCCAATTCAAATTCAGTTAATTCAAATTATCTGATAATTCAAATCTACCTTAAGCACTAAATTCCCACTTTGCGGCGTTATTTACACTTCTTCATTCAAAATCATGGATAATTCCATTTTTTTCAGCACATAAATGATTTTGAATCATCAGGAGGAGACTGTGGCCAACAAATCTGAGATAAAAGCATTCCAGAAAATTTAGCTTACAAAATAACAAGTGATCAAGATCTGTAACATGTTAATGCTGTTTTGGATTGACAAAGCTCTGTTTTAACAGCTGTTTTGCCCTCACTAAAAATTGTGAGCTTTAACAGACAGGAGGTTATGGAAGTCTGTAAGTGGACCTCATTGGTTGCTAATATCATTTGAACATTTGAAATGATTATTATCAGAATAAAGAGCTTCAGACCAATGGGTTGAAAGTGTATCATCTAAACTGATCTAAAAACACCTGCATTGAAACCTACATCAGACTGAATTTACACAGACGTGAATGTGGGAGGTTGGTTTCAACAACTGTCTCAAACACTTATCAGCTACTCTGGAGCCCCACATTGTAATCTAGTTTTGGGAAGATAGGTAAAAGCCCCGATTTTAACTTAACCCACTGAACGGTGCGGGCTCACATGAAATGCTTGTTTTACACCCCGTTCTATTTTAGTCTCCACTGAAGTCAATGGAGAGTAAAATCAGGCAGGGTGTAGAATGGGCGTTCGATCCAAACGCACCCTATTCCCGCCGGGCGGGTTAGGTTAAAATCGGGATTATTGGCTTCATTTGAAATTAAGGTGTTGATTTACATTTGATTCAAACACTTTTTTTTAAAACAAGAGGTGATCTGGAATCCAGCCAAATTTAAAGTGTAGCATCCATATTATTGGATGCACCATGATTTGAATTAATTTCTATCATGCTTGACATGCAATTCTGTCTGGAGTTGGCACTTTAAAACTGCAATGTTACAGACATGCTTGGCACAAATACCAACCAAGATTGAGATCCACAAGAAGGTCTAAACAGAACATGTCACTATTTTCAGTATTGTATAAGCTTATATTCCTTAGCCAGAAAGCCAATTTCCAATATTTCCACCACGAAGCACATGAAATAATGCCAAACGGATTAGATTAAAGGCAACTATGTACAGATTATAACTTCTCAATGCAGGCAGCACTTAAAACCAGTCAATTGAAACAATCTTCACACCAACTTTCCATTGTTGAGTACAGTTGAATAACAAATACAAAATAATAACACCGTACAGTTCTATAGCCACTCCTCATGAAGACAACAACATCTCAGAGTGTGTCATGGGGCAGAGAAGAGAAAATGTGGGAAAACTAAAGGTTAGTGTGGAGAATGAAAACACCATCAAAGAGAAGGGTTTTAAGGAGGCCTTTGAAAGCAGGGAGGGGAAATGCTGAGGGGTAGAGATTTAGGGAGTGAATTCCAGAGGGGCATCGGCATAGTGGTAGAAAGAACAGCCACCAATGGCGGAATGGAGAGAGCAGTTAACATGGAGTATTCCAGTGTTGGAGCAGCAGAGGGTATGTGCAGGAACATATGGCTGGTGAAGATCAGAGATAGAATCTGTGGAAAGCTTTGAAAACAAGGACAAGGATCTTTTAACAAATCCTTTCAGGTACAGAAAGGCAATGGAACTTGGCAAAGAAAGAGTGCTGAAAATGCTGGACATTGTGCGGAAGTAGATTCAGGCTGTGGTGCTTTGGATCAGTTGTAGTTTGTGGATGGTCGAGGTGGACAGGCCAACAAGGAGAGCATTGGAAAAGTCAAGTCTCGAGGCAATAAAGATATGAATTAGGGTCAGCAGCGGTGAGGACAAGTATGTGCAGAGGTAGGTAATATTTGGAAGTGGTTTTCATAGTGAATTGAAAATAGGGAAGGTTGAGCAGGGTGCCAAGACTTAGTACATCTTTATGGTGGCAACCAGGATGTTGAAGGAGTCCAAGCCAGAGGAGAGAGCTGAATGGGATGACCTTGTTTTTTTTTTAAAGAGGTCTGGATGACAAGGTCAAGATTTCCAAGTCATGTTGTTTTTGATTGAATACAAATTCCACTTTAGTAATTGTACTATATTATTGATTGTACCATATTATTGATTGCTTTGGACTAATATAGGCTCATCTTCATATTCACTGTTGTCGTAAGATTATGGAGTTTTAGATATGATTTGTTTTCTTCCCCTCTTCAATCTGCTTCCAGAACAAGGAGGGGAAGGCAGACAACTTGATTCCAGGCCTCTGCCGATGTGGTCTTTGAGAAAGCTGCCGGGAAATTCATGGAAGTCTTCTGATGTTTCCCTCCCTGTGGCGAAGCACGATGCCTTCACCCAGTGTCCTCCACTGATTGCATGATAAAGTCAAGAAAATATTATATGGGAATTTGCCAGGCAGAAACTGAGCTCCTGCTACTCTTTGGCACAGGATGTTCATACCCAGGTATGTTGGGCCACCACATTAAAAGACTATTGGGTTTTACCATTCGGAAATTAACTAGTTCAATAAATGGGAACTCCCATTGCCATAAGATTTCTAAACTGCAATGACCATCATAGTTCTTTTACTCTATGCTTACCAACACTTGAGATTGATTTTAAGAGGAATCACATATCAATATCGGTGTCACTTTGTCTCTGTAGTTAATTACAAAAAGTTCCCTGACTGTTCCCTCTGATCTAGAAATGTTTGTATGATTGACAGCTGTAGGCTGGAAACTAAAAATGGCCGATGAATACAAACCATGTGTTTTGAAGTTTTGCAGTCTTTTCTAGTTTGTTACTAACCAAACTTAATAATAAATGTTGCAAATCAAAAATTACATGCCATGTGCAAATAATCTATAAATGTGGTGTTTGTTCAGTAGATACTAAAGAAAACAGAGCCCCAATTTCCCTCTGAGTCATAATCACTGCTGGAAGTTCAGTGCACAGAACTTCTGCTTGACCGACGGCCCTGCTGCTGACCCCACTGACCTTTCCAGTCAGCTTCATTTCAGTATTGTGGGTAAGCTCCTGGTGCAGTCAGTGCCTCTGAATGGGAGCTTGCCCACGCATGGAAAATCGCCTTCTGGTGCAGAAGATAAACGGTTCTAAAGTTTTCAGAGGTCACAGTGGAAGTGCTGCCGACCCAAATAAGGCCGAGGTGGGAGGCTCTGAGTGGCGAAGGTCCTGAAAAGATAGTGCCCACCATAGAAGGAGGTGGCTTGGGCAGTCAGTGCCAACTGCACAAACTCCCCCTGCGTGGACCTTAAAATTACATCGCTGCGCCGATGACATCATTGGGTCGCAACTTTTGAAACTTAAGTAGGCCCCAGCCTGCTTTTAGCTGGAGCCTTGTTCAGGGCCTGAATCTCCGCCTTACATATTATGGTGGCTTGGAACACGGCGGGACCTAGATTTTTTAAGATTTTAACCCCCTGCCTGCCCGTCGGGGGTCAGTTAAAATCGAGGTCATGAACTCTACTGCTCAGCAATTTACTCTAACGTGTCTTCTTCTCCTCCTCTAAATATGACACAGCAAGAAGAAACAGAGAAAAATATCTCGTAGATAAGTCAGGACTTCTTCCAATTAAACATCGGAAATACCGATGCATTCATTTATGGCTTCATCCATATGCTCCACTCCCTTACCATTGACCCCATCCCCTTCCCTTACTGTTCGTTCTGGATGAACCAAACTATGTGCAACCCAGCATCATTTTTGACACCAATTAAACTTCAAATCCCATATCTTATCTATTATCAAGACCACTTAATTCCGCTTTCGCAACACTATCTACCTGTACCTCACCCCACCTCTGTGGAAACCCTTATCCGCACTTCTATTACCTTCAGGCTTCATTTCTCCAATGCCTTCCTTGCTGGCACTGTGACAGCCACCCTCCATGAACTCCAAGTTGTTCAGAACTCAGCTGCCTGCATCCAGCACAAAGTCCCATCATCCCCATCCTCGCCGTTCTACACTGGTTCGCTGTCCCCCAGAGCATTGCATTAAAAATTCTCATCCTCATTTAGAAATCCCTCCACAGCAACCTCCACCAGCCTTAAGTGCCCTCCCGAAACCTCTGGTCCTCTGACTGTGGCTTACTTTTCTTCCACTCTACTACTGGTAGCAGTGCCTTCAAATGTTTTGACTCCACTTTCTGGAACTCCTTCCCTAGATCCCTCCACCACTCTACTTCTCTCCATGTCTTTAAAAACCACCTTAAAACCCAACTCTTCGGCCAAGGCTTCGACCGCCAATAGAAGCTTAGTGTCCATTCCTTTCTTGCTCTGTAAAAGGTCTAGGAGCATTTTATCTATGTTAAAGGTGCTATTTGAATGCAAGTTGCTGTATGTTCTATATTAATCATATATTGTACAAATTGTACCATTTGTTACATCAAAGCCTCCATACATATTGCCTGTGCACCAGTGCTTCATAATTTACATAATGAAAACACAATGTCCAAATGAAAAAATGCTAATTATGATTCATTTCCTGTCTTCACAGAGCATGAAGAAGGCTGTAGTCTTCCTGATGTAACCAAATAGGAATACTAACCACAGCACCAAGTATCAAAAGACAAAAGAATTAATCATCAGCTGAGATACATATACTTTGCATGTGGCAATGTGGAGGAGGCATCATATGGTTAGGATGTTAGAACGCATATACCATGTTGAGCAGGCATTTGTCTCCACACCCATGACACCACAGGGCATGGACCGACAATTATCTGTACTGCAGTGTGCCGTTGAGCAGGAAGCAACGCTTGTGGCAACTGCAGTGGTGACAAAAGCTACATAATAGGACTATTTCTCACAGCTGATAACATTGCTACTGTGGGTACTTTGGGGTCCAAACTCCAAGAAAAAGTTAAGGCTGGCTCTGATGTGCTTAGGCAATGCTTATAGACAACCAATCAGTGAGGGATTTCTTGAGGCCCAGTGTTCTACACTCTGACAAATTTGTGAGCAGATGGCCTTGAATCATGGTATGAATGAAGCAGCTCAGTGACAGCGATACCTGTAGCAGCTCTGGCCCATTTTGTAGCACTGTAAAGTGGCTGCAGGCACCGCCTCTCAAATAAATGAGTCTACAACACAAAGCATTCCTATCATTGCTCATTCTAATGTGCACGGGGAGTTAAAATGGCTCGGGCTTCATGCTGGTGCCATCATGGACACTTCCCACTTACCAATCCTTCACACCGCACTCCCGCCCTGAGTTAAAATCGGTACTTAAGTATTTTAATAGTATACTAATAATGTGGATAAAACAGGTCCAGTCAGTCAAAGGCTTATTCTTGTACTTCACTGCTAGATCTAAAGTCTTTCACTTGTTGTCGACAAATAAATGGAACCTACCTAGGCCTCGTGAATGTAGACAGGTAGTTTCTTTTCAAACCTCGTAAAAACATTTTGCACCAGATATTACAGTCTTTGTTTATAAAGGAAATGAGCCAGTAATTTCTTTACATCAGAGGCTCCTTTCCTTTAATAGTTTCTGTTTTGTGGTTGCATAATTGTATACTTTCAGTAAAGCTGGGGACACCAAGGCAGCAAACTTCTTATAAAACTCTCTGGAGTATCCATTCAATTCCAGGGACTTTGAAGCATGGATGGATTGTCAAGCCCTCTTTTCAAAGGAGAGATCAAATCAGTCTTTTTGTTCATCCATAAACATATTTTATAAAAAGAAAAACAGATTTAGATTTCACATCTTAAAAACATTTTAATAGAGATCAGAGAGAGAGAGGAGATTAGAAAGTGCAAGATTAGAAAGAGTATGTGATTGGAAACAGAGACAGAGATAAGTCAAACAATGGCAGTACACTGCGGATTGGATCTGATAAATTGGGTTTTTGCCTCATCGTGAAGATAGGATAAAAAAATCAATTACATTAATCATTGTGTTTCAACCCAGCAGCAACTCTGCAAAAAGTACAATGCACCAAAGGTGTACGTTTCTGAATTTTAATAAATATGATATGTACCTATCATGTAAGACAGCCAAAAGAAAACAAAATATCCCAGAGGGCAGGAGTTTCTCATGGGCAAAGTGTGGCCATTTAGTCCTCAAAACTCAGGCAAGTCAGGCCTATTTGCCCTTATGGCTTGTCCTGTTTGCATTTCATGGGGCTGAAGATTTGGAAAGAACTGTTCTCAGCATTGTTGCCTCGAAGTTGATAAATCCTAATGCAGAAGACCAAGATCTGTTAGCTTCAGTTATAAATTAAAAACAAATGATTGGGAACATGGATATAAACTTTATAAGGCCGATGTTCCTGGCCTTTTCTTGCCTATACACTGGATAGGCAGAGCAGACCCAAAGTACACACTGTCTATCCAGGCCTCGGAGTGCCCAGATTTGGTGGGCCTGATCGCTAACATGGCTAGGCCACACTGTGGTGCAGGACTGCCCACTGGCAGTGAGAATCCCTACGTGGTCAGTTTTTGGTAAAATATTAAAATGCCTACGTGGCAAAGAAGCAGAATGCAAAATGGTTAGAAAGGGTTAATTAGTTAGTAACTGAGATTGGTACAGGTGGCCTGGCCTCCTGCTGGGCCATATGTTTGCGTAGTCAGCAGGTTTGCATTGTCTCATCAATGTAGATTCTTTGATGTGATTCAAGGACTGGTCTGAATGTCTCCATGTTTATGGCAGATCAATATAGGTAACGAGCTTAGCCAAAGTTGAAAGACATTCCAGGTTGGGAGATAAGGAACAGAAGGAACAGGGAAGAACATTCCAAGTTGGAAGGTGAGGAAGTATCCCCTTTGATGTCTAACAGCAACATGGTCAGCACATGGACGATCTATGATTGGCCGGCAATAATGTAACCTCGCATGGCAACCTGTGCCCGGCTTATGATTGGTGTTGACTCTTGTGTTAATGATGTTCCAACCCCTATCGATCTGTATAAAGGTATGAGTTTTTGTCTTTGTCTTTGTCTCCTTATTCTGTTAGAATCGTTCGGATTCTCTCAGGAATCTGAATTGAAGCTACAGACTAAGACCTGCTATTAAAGTTGTGATGAACTTTAAAATGTATTCGACTTCAGTTTTTACTGAACCAGACTGAGGGGAAAGAATCCGGATCGTCAGCAGGGCCCTGCACTGAGATACAGGAGCACAGGCCTGGGTTGCCTGTGGCTGTGGGACTGGCCACCAGGCTTGGAGCTTTCTGCTTGCTGTTGGAGAACATAGGGTTCCTGTAACAAATAAGGCTACTCACCTTTTTGGGTATTCTGCCCCTTGCCACCTGCACCTCCCCCCTCCACCCCATAGACTCTCTGATCTAAAGGTGGTCCAGGCACGAGTCCCCTACTTTCAGGCACCCTTCTAAGGCAATCACATTAAAGTGGGACGGGAGGCTGGGAACACTGACTCCACATTTCTAAGACAGCAATTGGTCTGCGCCTATTGCAGACGCAAGTGTTGCTGTTGAATTGGGGTGGGGGTGGGGTTCTCTGCTTTGTTGCTTTGGATGAAAGTGCTTGAAATCCCAGAACAATGTAAATGGGGCAAAGAACTGGCATCACGAGTCCCTTACCCCTTTTTCCTGACTTTTGCATCTGGAAAGTATGCATTCCCCAGGCAATAACGCCAGGAAAATCAGCCCCTTTATGTTGCCCCAAAGGCTCCATGCAGCCCATGAAGACAAAAGGCTTGAACACCCCTGCTATAAGATATGCTTGCAACAATCTTACAGGCTTAAAACTGATCATGTATTTTCTAAACAAACTATAGAATCTTGTGGACTGAAATTGATATGGTTTAGTACATACAATGTTATATATATTGGTTGTATCCTATGAACTAGTAAAAATCCTGTACAAGATGGTATTCATTAAAAAACACTATAAAAGCATTTTAGGGTTAATCCTATTGAACAAATTGTATTTACTGCTGTTTGGATAACTGACTCGATCTCACTAACATTTCGATCTTGCACTTCCACCACCTCTGGGATTTTTTAATGTAACATTTGTGGAACTCAGGAAGCAGATCCCATCACACAATGTGGGGTCGATTTTGACTTTTGGGCAGCCTACTGGCGGAGTGTGCCAGCGGAGTGTGCATACCCATAGCGAAAATGCGGGCGCAATTTTCAGGCACCAACCTCATTAACATCGGGCTGGCGAGCTTCGGGCCACCAAACGAGTGTGCCAATACAACTCGTCAGATTGAGGCCTCCCAATATCAGGCCATGCAGATTGGGGGGAGGGGGGGTGGGGAGGGTCGTGATCACGGAGGGTGGGGGTTCTGATGTGGCAGTGGCCCAGATAGAATCATGGAATCATAGAATGGTTACAGCATGGAAGGAGGCCATTCGACCCGTCGAGTCTGTGCCGGCTCTCTGCAAGAGCAATCCAGTTAGTCCCACTCCCCCGCCCTATCCCCGTAGCCTTGCAAATTTTTTCCCTTCAAGTACTTATCCAATTCCCTTTTGAAATTCATGATTGAATCTGCATCCATCACCCCCTCAGGCAGTGCAATCCAGGTCACAACCACTTGCTGTGTAAAAAAGTTTTTTCTCATGTCGCCTTTGGTTCTTTTGCCAATTACCTTAAATCTATGTCCTCTGGTTCTTGACCCCCTCCGCCAATGGGAACAGTTTCTCTCTATCTACTCTGTCCAGACCCTTCATGATTTTGAATACCTCTATCAAATCTCCCCTCAACCTTCTTTGTTCCAAGGAGAACAACCACAGCTTCTCCAGTCTATTCACGTAATTAAAGTCCCTCTTCCCTGGAATCATTCTAGTAAATCTCTTCTGCACCCTCTCTAAGCCTTCACATCCTTCCTAATGTGCGGTGCCCAGAACTGGACACAATACTCCAGTTGTGGCTGAACCAATGTTTTATAAAGGGTCATCATAACGTCCTTGCTTTTGTACTCTATGCCTCTATTTATAAAGCCCAGGATCCCGTATGCTTTCTTAACCGCTTTCTCAACCTGCCCTGCCAACTTCAACGATTTGTGCACATATACCCCCAGATCTCTCTGTTCCTGCATCCCTTTTAGAATTGCACCCTCTAGTTTTTATTATCTCTCCTTGTTCTTTCTACCGAAATGTATCACTTCACACTTTTCTGCATTGAATTTCATCTGCCACATGTCTGCCCATTCCACCAGCTTGTCTATTTCCTCTTGAAGTCTATCACTATCCTCCTCACTGTTCACCATCCTTCCAAGTTTTGTGTCATCTGCAAATTTTGAAATTGTGCCCTCTACACCCAAGTCCAAGTCATTAATATATATCAAAAAAAGCAATGGTCCTAGTACCGACCCCTGTGGAACACCAGAAAATCTTTGTGGGATCTGGAAGGGCACTCCTGATCCTTCGGGCCCCACAAAAGTAATTCCAATCTTACGTTAGCTGGGCCTCTTCGGCTCCATCACCCATGGAATTGGTCAGAGTGTGAACTAGCACATTCCAACCTAAAATGGCAATCAGAGTCGGAGGACCCTGATTTTCAAATTAAAAGGGGTCTAACTGCCTAAGTCAAGTAAGCACTTTGGATGCCCAGCATTAGGCCAACTTCAAAATCTTAGAATGACCCCAGCTTCCTAACAAAAATTGTAAGAGTGTAAAGTAATACAACTCACTGTACAAGACATTTAAAGCGCAAATAAATTACAAATTTCAATACCACATGGTCCAAGAATAGCAGAACCAGGAAACCAAGAGAGAATCATAGTATCATTGGCAGGGTATGGAACCACGCAGTGATAATGAAACATACTTAGTGGAAGAAAGTCGACTGAATTTTATGGTTCTTATTCTGGACAACCAGGGTTTTGTATCTGCTGGATATCCACTGTAAGATGTTTGACCAAATTGTGTTTTTATCTTCGACAAATAATAGTACAAAACAGCTATGTTGGTTTTTTTCCCTTGTTAATTAAGGCAGTAAACTGGTAGAGGGATTAGCCTATATTTACATGTGAATATGATTATTGTGACCTATAATTCATATTTTGCCTCAAGAGGAAACCAATTAAGAAACTTTAAAATATCACAATGGTGGGTCCTGTAGTCATATTTTGGAATAATACATGCAATTTTTTCTATAACATTCCAAGTGCTTTCTGGCTGTTACAGAAGTACGGTTTCAGACCACACAGCTTCACTAAAACACTGGCAAGATTACTGCATTGGCAATACAGGAGTAGTATGAATCTGAGCATAGCCATTTTCACAAGCATTCCATCCATTTGCTTAAATTCAGGGGAATTGTCCATTCTGCGATCTATACAATACTAGACTGAAAACTGTTCTAATATTTCTTAGAAACTTTTGTGTCATATGCTGATGAAAGTTGAGAATGAAGATAAGTATCAAAGTATATTAAAAATATTGTAGTTGTAATTCAGAACTGGGCTACCCTTATACTTGCGATTTTAATCCAGCACACAAGTGGAATTGAGTCTAAACCAGTATAATGCTGGCAATATAAAGGAACCCCATAATGGAAAAGAAGCTTTGAAGCCTATATTCTAACCTTATCTGACTTGCCCTCAAAATGTCTTTCTGGTGTGATTCTGGTGTGACTCTGGAATGTAGGGCTCCCAGTGTAATGTTTCAATCAGAATGGAAACAATGCCAGATTCACTTTGTCAAGAGTTGGCAGTGTAAATCAGCTTACAGACCAACATAGTCGTAAGCAAATTTATAATAATAATATTTTCATTTATAAAATGTCTTTCACAGCAAAACACCACAAAGTACTTTACACAATGAACTACTTTTTGAACTACAGTTACTGATGCTATGTCAGCAAATGTATGGCCATTCATAGATAGGATTATATATCTCTATAAAAGATGTCTGTAAAATGAAACAGAACTTACACAAATCAATAATACCTCAAGGACTTAACTGACCTAAACACAATGTTGCAATGTAGAGCTGTTGGCTAGGTCTCTGAAGATTTAGCAATGATATGAAAACCACACACCACATAATGATTAATGCTGAATCCACATAATTCAGATAAAGAAAATGGTGGTCTATAATGATTAACCTCTTTCTCAGATCTAAAAGTCATCAACCCCTTTTACTGGATCAGTTATATATAATTGTCAATACAGTCAAATAGGCCAGTTGCAACTGAGCAAAATTGATGCAAGCCTGAGTAATGGTAAATTATCAAGTTATTACTTATCAAATGATGGTCAATTCATGAACAACTTTGTAAGTGAACTTAGAAGTGCAACGAACAGAACATGAAATAAGTCTGTGTGTTCAGTAATATAACAAAGATTGAAATGGGTCTGTATTTAGCAATATTATGGCAAACTCTGAGACAAGTCTCTATATTTAGTGATTTTACAACAAAGATTGTGATGGATCTGTGTGCTTAGTAATATTACAACAAAGATTGAGATAGGTCTGTGTGTTCAGTGATACTACAAAAAGATTGAGATGTGTCTGTATGTTCAGTGATATTACAAAAAGATTGAGATGGGTCTGTGTGTTTGGTGATATTACAACAAAGATTGAGATGGGTCTGTGTGTTTGGTGATATTACAACAAAGATTGAGATGGGTTTGTGTTTGGTGATATTACAACAAAGATTGAGATGGGTCTGTGTGTTTGGTGATATTACAACAAAGATTGAGAAAGGTTATAAAAAAGAACCTTCAGACAGAGAGTGATTCGAATGTGGAATTATCTGTCACAAATCAATGTTGAGGCAGTGTTCATCAATTCTTCTAAAAAGAATTAGGTAGCTACTTGACAAAGAGGAATATTAAAGAGTATGGGGAGTGAGCAGGAAAATGTGGAGAAATATATTTGTGTAGACTTGATGGGGCGACTGGCCGGTTTCTGTGCTGTAATATTATATGATTTTACATTGCCGGGGTATCAGAAAGGATCTTCAAAGATAGAAGTGCCTATTGTAAAATAACTCTTTTGGTGCTATATGATATCCTAAATGGATGGAGATGAAGCCAGCTAGTTCCAAGCAGTGATGTCAGTTGGTGCCATAAATTAGGATTTTTGTTTTTAAGAGCTAAGTTTCAGATCAAATGGGTGAGTGGGTCTCATTGGGGATCCTGAATTCTCATTAATTAGAGTTTATTTGAAAAAAAGTGAAAAATCATTTGAACTCAACTTTTCTGCAATGTTGCTGAAAGATTTAAAAGCAAAAGCTTTGTTTTGATCACAATAATAATTAAATGGACAATAATAATAATCCAGTTTGATTATAAAACTCAGTGACCCTTCTCAGATGGGAGGATTCCATGGCCCAGTTCACAGATACCTTTAATTTAGTTCACTGCCAGAATGTGGTCTGGAAGGGTTCAAGGAGGCACCCTAGGTTGCTTTTCCCTATCTCCCTTCCTCACTCAGAAAACCTACTCAGGTTTGTCATGGGGGAAGCCCAGTTATGGATGTCAGTCAAGATTTAAAGTTAAGATTTGAAATCTAATTAGTCAAAAGTCCACTTCTATTATGTTGTAGCATTGGGTGCTTTGTATTAATTGTTTACTTATTTGCATCTATTAAAATGGTTGGGCACCCAATTTATTCCCTCCTGGATTTTGTGTCAATATTACACCCAAAGAAGACTGGTGTGATACATTTAGTAAAGCAGCATAGGTTGTGGGTCACCTACAAATTCTAAAAGAAATATTAGGCTATTACTTTGATACAAAACAATGGAAATTTATGCGTTTGATATAATGAAATAGAATCTTAAAGAATGAAAGAACTTGCATTTCTATAGCACCTTTCACATCTGTAGGATGGCCCAAAATAGTTGCCAGCCAATGAAGTTTTTCTGAAATGTAGTTGTTGTTGTGATGTCATTCTGAGAAACATCATGTTAGTTAATTACCCCACAATTAAAATTGTGCAGAAAAAATGGGGGAAGAAATTATCAAGGAGCTAGCAGCTTCCATAGAGTTACCATTTGGTACTAAACACACAGTGTATGAGTATGTATGTGTGTGTGACCTCAGGAGCAGTGTGATTACACCTGGTAAACACCACTTTCTTACAGGTTTATTTTCAGCAATCATGAGGTGCACTGCATGACAAGATATCACATTTGTGCTGTCACTCTTCTCCGCTCAAGTTCTGGACATAAAAAGAATATTAATCCAAAATAAAAGAAAATGAGAACGACAATGAATGTTCAAATAAACTTAAGGATGTGAAATACGATCAAAATAATCTAAAAGCCATTAAAAACCAAAACCTTCGTGAGTCGCACTCAGACATACTACCCATGATCCATTGCCACAAACCGTCAAAAAAAATTCCTAATCACAGCACACACCTGTCATATTCTTCCTCAGCAATCTGCACATGTGTAATAATTATAAATAAGTCTTTTTGTTATCTACATTTTTCCTCTTCTTTCCTAAAGGGCTGATTCATACCGGCGTAGAGATTCATATTTGCCAGCAACTCTCTGATACCTTCTCCAAGTGGTCCATTCTCCGTTTGTGAGTTTAGATAGTGAATGTCAGATATTTAGCTGTGAGAAACTTCACAGCCAAGCTCATTCCTGTTCTTTCCCGAAGACCACATATGCACATTTTCCAACAGGCGTCTCTGAATAGTAATCAGAAGCTAGGAATCCTGTTCTCCCCCCGTTCCAAGGACATTTTCCAATTATTGCAGCCCCACTGCTATCCTGGTTGAGATCAGTTAGCTCAACGCAGACCAATGATTGAACATGGAACCTCCCTGTCATGAATAGCTCAGTAAAATGGTGGATTTACTCAATGAGCCTCAGGGGCATGCAGTCCATTTCGTTCTTTTTTTAAAATCTAAACATTTTTTGACTAAAACTATTTACTCATTGTACAAATAGAAAACGACATGGTTTCTGGTGTGAAACCACATGGAAGCAATTTGTGGATTTGACTGGACATAGCACAGAATGGGGGCCTTAGAACGATAAGGAGTGATTTTTGACGGTGTAAGAACCAGATATAAATCAAACGATGCTATTTGACATCTGTACCTTCGCTAACCAGGGAATAAACATTCCAAAATGCTAGAGTCGTGGAAATACAGTACAACACTTCATCTAAAAAGCCTTTTCAAAAGGTCATTCGGATAGGGATTATGAAGTGTCAGGTTTTAATTTATTGCAAAGGCATAAAATACTCAAGCACGCTTCCAAAAATCTGTGCAGATGTGCGATCAGATAACCTTTAAATGAAATGCTTCCTAATTTTTATTCCAAATATTTTCCACAGAAACTGAAAAAGTAACTTTATTTTGCGTTAAAAATGATCAAGGATTGGAACCTGTATAATTTTGGGAGGGGGGTGGATTTTGTTGGAGTTGAGGAGCTGTGTAATGTAATTGGTTTGAGCTGGCTTGTAGCAGTAAGGACATTTGTCTTTTTCTTGCTACTGCAACACATACTGCAGCGATGCTTTGAGCTGCCTCCAATATGTAACCACATCATGTAATTGCCTTCACAAACTTCCTCGACAACAAACAAATGCAAACTGCGTCCTGGAACTTCACCAAACCTGACTGAGACAGAAAGACACTCGGGTAGTTCAGATTCAGCATTGTTTTGTTTTTTTTTCTCCCCCGGCAGAAAGCCGAAAATCAGTATCCTCAGCCCTCTGACCTACAGTTACACCGACTCAGATTTCCACTACTATTCCTTCACGTTGGTGCCAACACTACAGTGGTAAGAGTAGACTTTCAACTTGCAGCCCTGGCGTAAAACGGATGTTGCGGATCAGCCCGTTATAGAAACTGCCCGATTTTTATTACTACTGATTTTTGAAAATCGGGTCATTTCCATAACGGGTGGCCCATCCACAATGCCAGTTTTACGCCCAGGCGGCAAGTTGAACATTTACCCCCTAGGGTACCCCGCATCCAGAAGTGGCAGTGAAATTGGCTGCTGATATGTTCGTATTGCTAATCTTTAAGCAGTGTTTTCACTCTCATGGTGCATTGGACTGGAACTTGCTGAAAACGTGCGCCATGTTAATGTGTATCTGTGGCGAATGCCATTATTCCAGCACAGAAGTTCCAGGAAATCATGGCGTGAGTGACTTATACCATTACTTACGCCACACCACAATTTCCTGGGACTTTAGCATCGCTCCGCCGTTACCCCTCACTGAAAAGAGCTGGAAGGTAATTATCATAGCTCCACCCCCATTAAAATCAATGGTGTTTGTGAATTTGCTGCATTTAAACCGGGGATCATGCCACTGCTACTTATACTTCACTATTAGCACCAAAGAACTTGCAACATTAGATTACCTCCTACACATGTGTTAAATTCTAATTATTCCCATATTGATTCACGGAAGCATGGATTCGAATCGAACGACGGTGTATAGTTATATTCCTATCCTTTGCAATACTGTATGTGCAGGCAAGTAAACGGATAACAATAATCTGGTTCACACGGTGTAGAATAGCATGCAGTGTCTCCCTCAGGGAGCCAATTGTGGCCTCAATAAAGTATAACAGAATAATGAATGGTAGCAGACCAACGGTGAGTGCTTATATAAACTCATCAGCGGGATCAGCACATGGCCATTGGCTGCACTGCTTCTGATTCGTCGCTATGCTCACTGCACCGTTTTCTCATTGGTTCTCCAGCAAATTTGGCCTAAATTTGTGTCTGGAGGATCGGGGAGCACAGAGGTCTAACTTATGCCGTTCGTCACCAATATTGCCATTGGAGCAAATTCCGGGCTAATATTTATTGTCGGTTTTCATATGAAAAATAGAATCAGAAGATATCTTCCTAAATAAAACTGAGCAGATATGATAGAGAGCTATCAAATGTCATTTCTGTTTTATAGGAACACACGATCATTGGGAACAGGAGTAGACCATTCAGTCCATTGGGCCTGCTCCGCCATTCAATTAGATCATGGCTGATCTGCACCTCGACTCCATTTACCCACTTTTGCTCCATATCCCTTGATACCCTTACCTAACTAAAATCTATCTATCTCAGTCTTGAAAGCAGTTACTTACATACTGGGTTTTAAAGCCCCCAAAATGAATTTATGTCAGAATTCTTATACTGTTGTAGTTCAAGAGGTTTCAGTTGAAATTATTTTAGGGTAGATTTTCTTCTCTCAAAAAAATAGATGTGAATATGAAGTGGAGAATAGTGCTTTATACTCAACTACTTTTTTGATAAAATTAAGGAACGGAAGAAAATATCCCTTTGTGATTTTCATGCCATATCTGTAGAAATATGGACCCAGAAATCAGGCTGTGGGATAACAACAGCAACTTGTATTTACATAGTGCTTTTAACATAGGAAAATGTCCCAAGGTGTTTCATAGGTACATATACCGACGTACTTTCCTGAAATTCCTCTCTCTGCTACTTTGGTGGAGACGTTAAGCCATTTATTTTAAACAGATTAATTGCACTAAAATAGCAGAAAGAGGAATTTCAGATAAATGCGTTGTGTTCATGTGTTAGTATCCCATGGCCTTGATTTATATTTTCATGGATATTTCTTCAAAGAAATGTCGTAAAGCTAAAGAAAAATATTGCACTTTTATTGTTTCTAAATCTGATACATAGGTCCCGAAATTCCTTGGGTCACTATCCTGGTGGTTACACCGGAATTGCACCCAATGGCTCCCTCAAGCGCTGGGTCTGATAGTTTTCAGGGTGTCTGAGAGGTCCCTCATTTACATGGGATGGACAGGTGCAAGTGCCACTTCAGATGCCTTTCCATGTCAACTGGAAAATCCGGCGCTCACCTGCCCTTCGGATATGGGTTTCCCAGACTCCCCGACCCCGGCCATAGACAACATATTTTTTTTAAAATCCTGATATTTAGGAGTCCATGTCACTTCCCTGGCCTGGACCCTATGGGTGGGGCTCACATATTTCCATGGGGAGACCGGTACGCCTCCACTTACTTGGTGTACTAGCCTCCACTGATACACCAGGGTCCATTAGAACCTGAGGAATGGGGTCTCCTGGTTTAGAGAGTCTCTGCCCTTGGCTCCAGTCCCTGGCTGTCATTTGCCTTGAAATGGGCAGGCCCTTAAAAGGCAATCAGAAAACTCCTGGAAGTGGCGGAGGTTGGATCTCTGCTGTTTTCCATGGGGTCTCCCAATGGAGTTATGGCGGGAGACTAGCGGAACCTGCAAGGAATTTTGGGCTCATTTAAACAGAACAGAGTCAAGTAATAAAATCCTATTTCAAGTATCAGCAAGATTAAGGTAATTCACATGTGCATACGATGTATCAGGATTACGCAGCCTTTTTCCACGCTTGGAATACAAGACAGATTACATTAGCAGTCAGGTATTAAGCATCGCTTTTTATTAAACCCTCCTTTTATCACTAATAAATCCTTTTACCTTTGTTCCATTTCAATACTCATTATTTATATCCATTCATGTTGTAGACCACCATCCAAACCTGTTTTTAATATGTTCTTTTCCCGTTTGTGGTGTCTAATTTTTGCCTTCATTTGCTTCACGATTGTGTACTTCTGAAGACTGCATGACAACCCTTGTGGCACAATATTCAGCTTTCACTTCCTGAGTTGAACTTTGAAATCAAAGCAGCATCGTTTACCATTCATTTCATTTAATTTCATTGTGCTCAACCACAGAAAAAAGTGTTGGTCCTACATATGGACAAAATTTCATCCAGCTGGGATGAAGAAGGTGGAGAGGTCATTAATAACTTCTCTGTACTGAGAAGCCCATAAAAATTAGTAAGTCAAACTACTCAAACAATACTTCCCTTATGGACTGCCGACTCCAAGTATAAGTTGGGCGGATAATGTAAAATAATGTGCCACCATCTGCCACCTGTAGTCTCAAAACAACATTCACTGGGGATTTTACTTCATTAGAAATGGGCGCGAAGTTGGCGAGGCCAGCTTCGGGAGGCCATTTACGGGTTTGGGGCTCATCAGCATAACGGGGGTTAGCTACTGAGCATTCAATGAGTGCTGGCATGGATCCTTTAGTGATCCTTCGGTGAACAAAAAATCTATCAATTTCGGATTTAAAATTAACAATTGAGCGAGCATCAACTGCAAGATGGGGGCAAGAAATCTAGTAGCTCCATTGGCAAGCTGGAAAGACAGTAGTGAAAGGGAGAGGGGAGACTGGGAGGGGGGGTGGGGGAGACTGGAGGTGGAGTGGGGACCCGCCCAACGGCTGGCAGAGGTATTTTTGTGCAGCTAGGAGCAGCGTTCCTGTTCCTCCTGGCCTCACATAGATCTCCCCCTCAAAAATTTGAGGCCAATTTTGGAGAGATCTTCAGCGGTACGTTTAAGTACTGTCGGTTGGGCTGCTCGCTACCGGTTGGGCAATCCGCCCAATTGTTCCTGATAATTACAAACGGAGTCCGATTTCCGTCTGTTTTTGGTGGGCCTGCTGTGTGCCCATTTACAGGCCCGCCTGAAAATTGCATCAGTCGGGTCTTTGGCATCCAAGGGAACCCTGAGTTTCCCCCCCACTCAATTTTCCACTGCCAGACGCCTGTTTTTCAGGCGGGAAACAGGTGGGTGGCAGTTGAAAACTGCCCCCTTGGTTTTTAACTTATGTTCACACTATGTTTACATGAAGGAAACATTATAATTTTTGTTAAATAGTTCCTTGTATGAATCTACACGCATAACAGTCTGGGAGACTTCCTGGAGGATTCTTTAGCAAATGCACCACCAACTAATGTCTCAAGCTGTAATTACAAGGAATTTAAGTATAGCACAATCCATAAAATGTGCTATTTTCATTGTTCCATTCCACTTCCTGAATCCATTCATTTTAATGGTGGAAAAAGTGAAACAATTGAGTTTAAAATCCAGTATTTTATTTGTTAATTATATTCAATAGCGGAGCGCCACTGCTCACAGTCAGTTGGTGGTTGCACTGGGGGTGAAAATCTGTCTTGGTCGGTAGTGCAAAACGTGCAATAGCGAATTTTCTTCTTTATTGCTGAAAATAATAAATCGGGCGGAATGTAAAATGGGCTGCCGATTCGCTATCGCCCGTTTTACACTATGGACCAAGACAAATTTCACCCCCATTGTTTTATAAGGACAGTAACATTATACCATGTAATGTGCAATGTAATATTCTGTTGCAGAAGTATAGCTGCATGCAACTCGGTGTGTCCCTTTAAGACCACAAATCTCAGTTCAATTGGAGACTGATTAGTCTGAGCAGATTCTCAGATCAGAGATCAGACTGATGTTCCTTTTTTAAAAATATTTTCAATGTGTGACACAGAAATGTGTCAGCGTGACACCTGGGGCTCGATGTTAGCAGGGCTGCGGGTTTGCAGCGGGGGGGGCTATTGGGCGCGTGGGTAACGCGCCCGGTGAAATTAGTCAGCCCCCCGCGCGATCGTAGCCCGATTGGATCCACTTACCTGGTCTTCCGGGTTCCCCACTGCTGATCTGCGCGTCGGGCAGACTGCGCATGCGCAGTAAGATCTGTCAGCTGGAGGAGCTCTATTTAAAGGGGCAGTCCTCCACTGACAGATGCTGCAACAAATAGAAAAAATTACATCATGGAGCAGCCCAGGGGGAAGGCTGCTCCCAGTTTGATGATGCCTCACTCCAGGTATCATTAGATGGGGCGAGGAGGAGGGGGAGGACAGAGATCTTCCCCCCGGTGGGCGGGAGGAAGCGTCCTGCCTCTGCCACCAGGAAGGCCTGGCTCGAGGTGGCAGAGGAGGTCACCAGCACCACCAACATATCGCCCACCTGCATACAGTGCAGGAGGCGCTCCAATGACCTCAGTAGGTCAGCCAAAGTGAGTACTCATTCCCCTACACTCCATCTGCCACATCACCGCCCCCACCCCACACCTCCTTCTGCACTGCCAACACTACTCTGTCACATCACCCCTCACACCCACTCAAAGCTCATCCTCATCTTACCTGCACTTACTCACCTCGCCAGTACTCATCCCGCCACTACCACTCAACCCAATCCTCATACAATCTCATGGCTCTATCTCATACTCACCCTCTCGTGCATCTCTTTCACAGTCAGCCTCACTCAACCTGCTACGACCTGTGCTGCAGCCACAGGGCATGCATCACATATGTGCAGTAGGAAGCTTAAGGCAAACGTGTCGTGAGCATGAAGGGGATGCAGAAGGGTGTTTGAGGGTTTGTCATGGTTTTTACTTATATTTAATTTCTGACCAATTCACATCACATATTATATTGGCACCACTACTGCCACGTCTTTGCGAATCTTGTCTGGTTTGTGCAATAATGCCCTTTCCTGAGGATCACCAAGAAGACCCACAACTGATGCCACCCATTGTGTCACTGCAGAGTGGGTGTAGGTGTATTTGCAGGGCTCTTTTGTGCAGACGACTGAGAGACGTCGGCGATGTCCCCGGTGGCACCCTGGAAGGATGCGGAGGAGAAGTTGTTGAGGGCAGTGGTGACTTTGAGAGCGACAGGTAAGAAGATGGTGCTCGGGCCAGCTGGGAGCAGCTCGGCATGAAGGAGGCTGCAGATGTCCACGACTACATGTCGAGTGACTCTGAGCCTCCGTGTGCACTGCTGCTCAGAGAGGTCCAGGAAGCTGAGCCTCGGTCTGTGGACCCTGTGGCGAGGGTAGTGCCCTCTGCGACGCATCTCTCTCTGCGGTTGCCCTCCCTCCTGCTGTACAGGTGGATGTGTCACAGCACTCTGTTGTGGAGCTCCACGTGTCAGAGGTGGACGGCATGGACGGCGAGGCTGGTGATGCTGTTCGCCCTCCGAGGAGGTCATGACTGCAGCTACGGCGGCCCCTATCTGGAAGATATACTTCTGAGGGGGTCCGCAAGGTAGGTAAGTGTGTCCTCACACCGGGGTTGCGGTTCCAGGTCGGTGAATTTTCTTGTTAGGCGGAGGGTGGTGGAGGCCAAACTTTGTCCAATGTGACAGAGTGGCCACCTGTCGAATGCACCTTTGCAGCTGCCACAGGCTGCTGGCTGCAACACCTCCGTTTGAACTGGGAGTGTTTCCCCCCGTATGGGAAACAGTCTCAGTTCAGTGTAAAATCCCACCCCTCCTAATAAAACAGCTCAATCAGGTCTGTAAACGACCTGAACGAGCAACATAAATACTTTCAAGTGGCATCCCGCTGGCTTTTATTGCCTGCGGGATTCCCACCTGCGGGGGCTGCGCGCACACACTGGCGCGTGAGTGGGGAACCCGGAAGTGGGTGGGTTGGAGCCAGGCTCCGGTCCCGCTCCGGGATTCCCCGATTTTCGGAGCCCCCCCCGCCAGGAACGCACCCGATAGTGGGTGCTAAAATGATGCCCCTGAAGTGTGACATACTAGATGCAATGTTTTTTTACATGCTAGCAGATCTCCTGGAGCATTGCTCAAATCAAACTGGAAGATGCAATTGGCCTAGAAATTTGGGTCTCATTGCACCCGTTTTATGACTGTAAAATGGGCGCAACAGGGGCCAGTTTTGGGAAACAACATTCCACGGCCAAAGGATGCCTGAAAGATGCCCATCCCAATATTGGCCTGAGCCGCTTTTCAGACGTCCCTGGCAGCCGCCTAATATAGGTGTAAATGAGGGGCATATTGCCTGTTTTAGGCCCCCTCTGGAAAATTGTACATTGCAGAGCAGGAGTGCATCTTCGGGCCCACAAAAATAATCTGGGCCTCCTTCGCCCACCCTCTGCGTTCGCAGCACCCTCCCTCCCCCGCCTGCTAAATTGTAAATGAGGCCTGGACCTGAACATAATGGGGGCCTCGTCACACGCAGGAATTGGCGCTCGCCCAGTGCGCTCCTGCGGTTGGCTGCCCAAAAGTCAAAATCTACCCCAATGTAACAAGTTTACATAAGCAGTTCCCGTTATAAATGTGGAATAATAGGAATTTAGAATGGATACAAATTGACACAAAGGTGTTACAAAAATCCATAAGCAGGAAGTCGGGTGTTGCAGACAGGAACTTTGTACCGATCTAAGATTTTTAATATATTATAGAAGGCAAAGAAAGACTCGCATTTATACAGCATCTTTCATCACCTCAGGACGTGGCAAAGTGCTTTATAACCCTTTTGAAGCATAGTCACTGTTGTAATATAGGAAGATAGATAATATAGATATATGTTGATATAAATTGTGCTGTAAAATAAACTGATTAATGCCTTTGTTGAAACAGCAGACGATGGGATTTCACACAAACATATTTAAAATCACAAATTGTGATTTCAAGCTCTTAGATGGCACTCTCTCACAGAGATGAGGGAATCCCTTCTAGTCTGATTGGGTGAATGTCGTAACCTCCCTTCTATCTCAAAGAAAGTTCACTTGATTTTGTGTGCTAGAAAGTCAAAAGAATTAGAGTATGCATTTGTGTTGACTCTCTGTTGGTTTCATTGCACGGCGGGAAATCCACAGTAATCTACATTAATGACCTGGATGTTGAAACCAAACATAAGGTTGTGAAATCTGGAGACTGCACCAAAATAGGGATGAAAGTAGTCAGGCAACATAATTACAAATTTGTAGAAGGATTTAGGTCAGTTATGCAATTGGGGAGATAAATGACAAAGATAAAATATTGCACACAGGGTGAGAAAATTTGCAACATAAGTATACATTAAATGCCAAGAGAATTACCACAGGAAGACATAGAAAGGGACCTGGGAGTAATAAAAGACGTCACTTTCAATGTCTAGACAATGTGGTGAATGTAGGGTTAAATAGTCCAAATTGTAGAATATAAGTCTCCAGAGGTTTCCTAAAGCTTTACATCAGATGACATTTGGAGTACTCTGTTGAATTGTGGTCACTATTCAACAAGGCAAGGCAAAAAAGAGCAACAAGAATGATCTCAAATGTAAAAGAAATGAGCTATAAGCAAATATTAGAGAAGCTCCAGCTCTTTAGTCTAAAGAGAAGGTTAAAGAGTTAGAACATAAGAACATAAGAAATAGGAGCAGGAGTAGGCCAATCGGCCCTTCGAGCCTGCTCCGCCATTTAATAAGATCATGGCTGATCTGATCCTAACCTCAAATCTAAATTCATGTCCAATTTCCTGCCCGCTCCCCGTAACCCCTAATTCCCTTTGTCTTATCAAGGTGTGTGAACTATCAAATGGACATAAATAAAGTAAATCTGGAATATTTGGACCACAGCATGTAAATTTGTGTCATTCACATCTCTCCTCCCCCCTCCCCCTCCCCAACGTAAAAAAATTCTCATCTCCCCTCTGGTTCTTTTGCCAATTATCTTAAATCTATGTCCTTTGGTTACCGACCCTCCCGCCAGTGGAAACAGTTTCACCTGATTTACTCTATCTAAACCCTTCATGGAACCTGAAGACAAAATTCTAATAAAAGTAGTAATTAATGCATTTGATGAAATTGTTACTTTTTGTTTTAGAGATAGAATTTATTCTTGCATTAGGAAGAGTACGCCATTCTCTTTGGGGTTATGGACAACATACCTCCTTCAACCAACACCAACAACAAATTATCAAGTTATTCATTAATTTTCTGTTTGCGAGACATTTTTGTGCACAAATTGGCTGCCTTGTATGCCTACATAATAACAGTCACTGCACTTCAAAAGTAAACCATTGGTTGTAAAGTTCTGTGGGACATCCTGAGGACATGATAAGATGCAAAATAAATGCAAGTTCTCCTTCTTTACGATGTATTCACCAGTTATTATAACCCAAGAGGTCTTGGTCAATTATAAGTGTTAAAATGGTTAGCTGACATGTAGAGCTACAATTTATAAAAACATGACATTTTAGCACATTACAGATGTAATGAGCATGGGCATTTAGAGATGTTCCCTTATGAGTGTTTCAGTTAAGCAACAACTGGTTAGATCAACTTTGGAGAAATATGTCAATCTGTATAATAGAGTTCGGAAGCAGAGTTAGAGCTGAATGAGTAAATTTGGAATGATAAAGAATAATTATATTTATAATAGTTTTGAACAAGCTATAATAAATGTAATTTTTTTTACCATCCCATGCTGTCTTATTAGGAATCCTAATAAAGCAAAAGGATAACAGACTGATATAATCTTAAAATAACTCATCAGCAAACCATTAAGTAAGTCAACAAATAGCACTTGCTAAAATTGTATTCTGAAAGAGTGTAAAACATTATCTGGATCAACACAAGACCAAATGGTTAATAAAAATCTTCACCTATTTTTAACTTCAAACTCATACAAAAACCCTCCCACGGAATAGAATCATCCAACATGCTGGTGATATGATAGAACTACTTGCCAAGAATGGCTCTTGTGCTCTCATAAACAACTGAGCCAATGGCCTCATCCTTTATTCAGTATGCAGCAGTCATTTATTGCCTTGTAAAATCTGTATCTCTGTTACACATAGCTTAGTTTTACTGCAATAAAAATAGAATATATTGTACTTACACTCACTGGCTTAGCATAAATAGCTTTCTTAGACAACAGAAGACACATGGGACAAATGAGAAAAGCAAGACTAGAAATAAACTGCAGCATAATTTTATATATTTATATATACTTCTGAAATAACCCTTTCAAATGGACCATTCCTTGCACGATAGAGTCTCCATCACTGTACAGCAACCAAATTAAGTTTTCCACAATCACCACCGCAGTTCAGCTTGGGATAGAGTTGTGTCTCACATTCACAGCAATAGAGCTCCAGTCTAAAATTGTGGGCTGAATAGGCACACAGCAAGTACACTACTGTGGCCAGCATAATTAAACTAAATTGCATCTCTGTTGCCTATTAAATATTGGATTTAGAGTAGTGACAGAGAACTTTTTGTCAGGATTGTCTCTAGGTTGGTTTATTTCACTCTTTTCAGATGGCAAATAAAATGGCAGCACCTGGTATGTAGTAGTTACGTTACTGGACTAGTAATCTAGAGACCTGGACTAATCAAAGAGTGTGAGTTCAAATGCCACCCTGGCAGCTTGAGAATTTGAATTGTTTAAAAAGTAAATCTGGAAATAAAAAGTTGGCATCAGTAAAAGTGACCACGAAGCTGTCTGATAATCGTAAAAATCCAACTGGTTCACTAATGTCCTTTAGGGAAGGAAACCTGCCTTCCTCTTAACTACCCTCTCAAGTGGCCTAGTAAGTCACTTGTATCAAACTGTTACAAAGGTGGCAGCCCACTACTATCTTCTCAGGGCAACCAGGGATGGGCAATAAATACCATCCCTGCCAGCGATGCTCGCATCCCATGAATGAATAAAAATAACTCCACAAGAAGGAAGTAAACTATTGCCAGCTTTGCAAAGCCTCAGTGGAGGGGCACATTTACTTGTCCACATTATGAAATCAAAATATAGTTTCCTTTGTCAAAATTCATCCAGGCAATAAAACCTGAGGCAATGAGTTCTTCAGTATAATTGGGACCAAAATGATAACCTTTGGTTCCAAGGTGACCCCAGGTTATAATGGGCACTGAGGTGCAGCTGAATTTAGTAAAGAGGGTTCTGAGAGTGTTCCTGCATTTGTGTTTACACAAAGTTAACTTCAGACTCACTCCAGTGTTGTATCCTCTCAGCAGGTGTATGTTTTGTTCCAATGTAAATTAGGGTTGGCAAATTTGTTTGGGCTTATAAATCCAGATTAAATTTACGTTAGATTCACCACATAGTGGAAAGTACATATTTTCACTGTCCTACTGTGTAACTGGTGTATAAATATTGGGCAAAGAGGGGAAAGAGTTCATTATAAATGTAGAATCTGAAACTCCTTTGGACATGATCCGCCCAGTTACCTTGGGATTGCACCCATCTGTCACTATCTCTACTGACCCCTCAGGAATTTGTAAGATCAGTGGGATGGCACCTTGGGGGCAGGGGGCAGGCAGCCACAAGTGCCAATACATACCAATGTCTGGGGTCCATCTGCCCCATGCAGCCACAAATTCCAGGATATGCCCGCCATTGGTGTGGAAGTTGCCCAGCCACCACCACCCCTCCAAATGCAGCCATGTTCCCCTCAAGGCTCCTCAATCAGTAAAAATTTGTTAAAGACCTTTAGGTTTCCTCATGAGTTCCAGGCCACTTCTCTGGTCTGGACCCCATTGGTGGGACCCATATTTGCCCATTTGGAGGCCAGTATTTCGTCATAGGGCGTATCAGCCTCCACAGATATTCCAGGTCCCAATTTAGCCAAAGAAGCAGGAACTCCTAGTGTCGGAGTTCCCCACTCCTGATCATCAGGAGTTCTGCCCCCCTTACAAGGTAAGTCAGAACCTCCTAGAAACATTGGAAACTGAGCATAAATGTATCTCTGCCATTTCCCAGGTTGGGGGGGGGGGGTTCTGCTGATCTCGCACTGGAGTTACAGTAGGAGACTGGCAGAGCTCCTGAGCAATTTCGGCCTTGAGGTCTTTATCAACTTTTTTGTGAATAAGATTGACCTTATTTCTTTCGATTGAAGCACAACAACAAAAGGAAGATTCAACACTATAAACATAGGCTGACATCCAATGTAACACGTGTGACATCCAATATATGGCACATGTATCCCTACATCCTCTATAAAAAAAAGTTGTTTTTTTGTCCATGATTGTTCGTTTTCACTTAGTTTTAAACAGCAATTTTAAATACAATGCTCAAAATGAAGGTTGCATCTTCATTTAAAGTCAGCTTAAGAGACGAGAGCCTGATTTTAACCTAACCCGACTGGCGGGAATGGGGCCGATTCTGGTCGAGCACCCATTTTACACCCCGTCTGATGTTACTCTCTACTGAAGTCAGTGGAGAGTAAAATCGGGTGGGGTGTAAAACAGTGTCGGACCTGAACCCAAGCCCGTTCCTGCTGGGTGGGTTGGGTTAAAATTGAAGCTAAGACATCTGCTACTGGCACAGTACCTCTTTGAACAAGACAAAGTACTTTGACATGCTAATGTCTTGATTGCAAAATTTGTTGGCCAGATGTAATACACAATAAGTGACTCAGAAGAGTATCCACTGCTGCGCCTATGTAATTATCCAATTTTCCATGATCTTGATTACCTTGTGACTTTTCTTTGACACTGCCAGTTTGGCGACCAAGGTACAGAAATTAGGGGCAGCGACTGGGAACTAAATCGACTTTCCAAACTAATTTGATTTAGGATCAGCTGTCCATCCAAAGCCAGATCCAAGTTTTTAAAGGTTAGGTTCCTATTATGGAATGGTATAACATAGCTCAGAATAATTTCCACCTATTGCAATAAAGCAGCTTTTTCTGAATTATTAGTGAACGTAAATGTACACAAGAAAGCAAAGCTTTGTTCTACTTCCTTGCAAACATAAATGCCGATGAAGAATCGTGGTTTCCCTTTTCTAGACAATTTTCTTCCTGCCTCTCTCAAAGGATATAATTCCACAGTTGCCAGCAACTCTCCAGTATTGCACCCAAATAGCCTCTTTATATGTGTGTTCAGACAGTGACTATTGGCAGATTATTTGACTGTGAGCATCATCACAGCCCAATCCTGTTCTAATCTGACACATACACCCATATTTTACTCCATAGCTGCACATAGCAAACTGGCAATTTTTCTCGTCCCTAGACCAGCTAAAGCCAACTGCAGTTCCTCTACAGCTGACGTGGCTGAGGTCAGCTAAATCATCATGGAGCTAATTGAATCAAAAGCTTCCTGCTGTTCTACATGGCTCAGTACTACACTGCTCAACTTTATCCATTTGGCCACAGAGGAGCTAGCAATGCATATCTTATTAAACTAAGATGAAACGCCATACTAAAAATAAAATAAACAATTATTTGGCTACTAAGACGTTAGTTAAACTCATCATCAGTGGACATACACCTTTCAAACGTATAATCAAGCCAATGAAAAATAGCAGCCAATCACATTGCACCTGTAAAATTATTCTTTACAGCTCTGAAGCAGCGAAGAACTAGTTAACGAGTATAAATATTGAAAAGCTCATTAGTCCAGCTGGGGGTTTCAAAATTTGAAGAAAATATATGAAAACCAACAGATACAAAGTCGATTTAAAAATGAACCCCTGTGTGAGGTGTTTAGTTCAATGATGGAGTGATGTTAGCACATTTTTACTGGTCGGAGGGGCAGGAAGGCAACAGTCCTCCAGCATACAAAAGAGATAGGGTGTATGGCTATAAGTCAGACAAGGTTAACGCTGCCTCTTCAACCTGGAGGACTTGACTGGATGTTCGGAAAAAGGTGCACAAAGTTAAGGCATGAATGTTGCTGCAAAGTAGCATCAGAGGACATGAAGTAAAGTAACTGTTGTGACAGGTATATGCAAAAAACTGTAGGACTGGTTCGCAGAAACAGTGACACGGCAAGACTGTATTTAACAGCATTTGACAGGTGGAAGAGCCCCGCACATTAAGGAAGCTGTGGTTGATTTGTTGAGGACAGAAAGTTTAGAAGGCGTTGCAGCTATGGGGGAGATTGGAAGTGAGGACAGAACTGGTGGTATGTACCGTATTAATTATATACTCAATTATTCCATGACTTACATGATTTGTTACAAAAACATTTACCTTTTCCACTGATTGTACTTAAGCAGATAAAGCCTCGATATTAACCCCCCCAACATTGGGCGGGAGAGGGTCGGGGTTGGGGAGGAGGGTTAAAGACTTAAAAATGGGGAATGCATCGCCAACACGCTGCACACGCGCCCACTGCCCTTTTTTACGGCAGCGGTTTACAGGCCATCCGAGTGTTCCACCGTGGTGAGGTGGGATACTTCATTAACATATTTAAATTGGACTCCCACAGTGCAATTGGGAGCCCAATTTAAAATTTACTGCTGCTGCCTGGGTTTCCCAAACCCCAGCAGTGAAAGGGAGGCGAGAGCTGCCAGCTTCACAAGGTAAATGCCTTCTCCAGCTCCTTGTAGGTTAGGAGGGGCAGGGGTGCTCCCGCAGGCCACTACAGGAAGCCTCCTCCCTCCAAATTGCAGCCTCTCCCCCCCTCCCCTCCCTAGTCCCGATCGCTGACCACCTCCCCTCCTGATTGCTGGGGACCGTCCCCAAGGGTTCCCGGCTATGGCCTCCCGCCTCTAGTTCTCCCTCCCGGCTGCTGGCCAGAATGTCAATTTGGCTAGCTGCTAGGTGGGAAACAGAACAAAAAAAATGATAATGAAGTCCTGCCATTAAATTCGGCAGGACCTCCACGTCTCCGGCCTTGCTGGGTTCTTCGGCCGTTTTTGCCCTCCCCCCCCCCCCCCCCCCTATCCTCCCTGCCTACCCATAAATATTGGGGCCAAAGTGTCTACATCAATTTTACAGGATGTGGGCTCTTGTACTCATTATGTACCGTCTGTTCTTTTCACAGACCAAGAAGAACCTGTTGGAGCCAAGCAGCACCAAACATCATTAGGCCTTCCTGAAACAAGCACCATAGACTGTCACAACAAAGGAGAAGCAGATAATGATCCTTGTGAATAAAAGAGTGCGACACTAAGCACTGATGATGAAGGGATACTAATGCCGGTAGTTAATGAAAGGCCATCTGGTACATGGCAAAGGCACAGCATAGTGAGTGCTTCTAATCTGAATGCAGATACAAATCTGTTTTCAGCATTATAAGCTGCTTTTCCAGTTAGGGCAATCCTACACATTAGGGCATTAGTCCACAGGGTTAGCTGCTGCTGAGTGGGAAGAATGCCAGCCCACAACGACAGGTCCCATTAATTAGTCTGGCTGGCTGGTCACTCATCAATAGTGTCCTGGAGTTCTGTGGACCTGGTTAATGGTTTTAATCTTCCATTGTCAGGCTTATAATCTTGGAACCAGCTTGATTCTAAAGAAACCCTGATTATTCCCCCCACCCCCAGGAGGATATATGAGTGCTTGGTTTTATACTCCAGTAACATTTTCCATCAGCTTTCTTATCTAAATGTCAGAGTTTCCTCATCAGCTACCAACAGACATTTACCTTCAGTATGGTTCAAGGACCTACATAGGACAACTTGTGAAGCAACATTCACTTTGATATTCTAGATGTCCAAGTCCATTGCTAACTAACTTACTTACCACAGCTGATTAACCTAGGTTCTTTGTAAAGATATGTACTTGTCATGAGGCAGACTCTCCCCTTCCAGGGTGCTAAATGTTGGGCCATATAGGCCAAAGCCGATCCTCCCTGAAACCATTTCCTCTTTTTGCTACAAATCTCTTACAAATTGGTCCTGGATCTTTTAGATACACCAAAGGAAGCCCTTTCTTTGCATACCTAGCAATTCTAAATCATGAAGGAGAACTTTGGACCATGACTTATAGCTTAACCCATATTGAGACTTTGCTGCCATTGAAGAAAGACGAGACAGGCCAAGGCTGGTCTGTCACCTTTCAGTACTGTTCTGAAGAACTGTGTCCAAAGCTAAGGATAGCACCCAACAAAATCCCCAAGTACTGATACGAGTCAATAATTGGGACCGATGTTCCTTGTAACTTCTTATCAATACCTTAAGATTGCTTCTTGAGCCAGCCTAAGGCATATTACTGCCCTAAGGGCACCAACCACCATATCCCACTGTTTAGCCCATTGTTCAAAATGGTGAGGAGGGCATGCAAGATCCCCCAGCCTGCCAACACACAATATCATATGTGAAAAGGAAGGCCACATTACTTTCAGAAATGCCTGCAACAGACATTTCAAGACTGTTCCTTGCAGTGCCCTCCAACACACGTTGCAGACATTGAATAGGATGGGTTACAGTGAGCAACCTTCTTTCATTATACAGAAAATAAAGCTTCAGTTATCCAAAAGCCAAACAATGTGGTTGATTCCTGAGATGTCCCCTATGGGTGTCTGGTAGGTTACTGTGGCATATAACTTGAGGGCAGTGGTGACCTTCACTGCTACTTGTAATGCATTGCAGATGATTGTCTGTCATTGCATGACTTTGTGGATCAAATAGTACACCTCAATCATAGTCAACAGTTCCTCATGCTGCTTCTCTGCCATGCCCAGGCTGCTTGACTTTGTTGTGATACACCCACTGCATGTGGTAGGACCTGTAGTGAATCTTGCACCTGCTATGTTCTCTGCACTGTTGGCTTGCCCTCTCCTCTTCCTGCTGCACTGCCAATACTTGCCAATGGCTGTTCGATCCATACTCCTGGACAGAAAACTCCTCTGTAAGATTCACTTCTCTCACAACTGTAGAGATGCTTCCAAATCTTCCCCATCATCAAGATCATTGGCTCCAGGTGTGAACTGATGTAAAATATTTACTTTTTGATGTGGTTCTGTAATTCCATGGCCTTTAGCAAGGACTTTGTAAGTTACACTTTTTGATAGGCTTTCTCCCTTTCTGAAGTGATAGGAATGCTCAAAGTAGTGATAAATATGGACTGTTTGTACTTTCTCTAGATATTCCACCACTCTTAAATCATGTTAATTTTTTCAGTAGGATTAGTGAACACAGGAATTCTGACTCTAAATTACTAAATGCACTTACTTCTATTGTATGAAAATAATGAACTCCAACATTATATTAATTTGGAGTGGGATGATGATTTGGTGTATTAACCCTAACCTAGTTCCCATCTTCCACTAACTTGACTAACAGAAGTTATTTTTTATTTTTAAATTAATTTTAAAGGTAATTCAAACAATTTGGCTAACACCAGAATAATTAAATTCGTACATTAGAAGTTCCTTATCTGACACACCTGGGCTGAATTCAGTGGGTTCTTTGGGATCAGTCCATTATTTTTTCCATCTGGTAACTGCTGGAGGAGCAAAAGCATTTCCTCCTGGTCATGTCATCACTACTGTGGTCACCAGAGAAGGTTTCCCATCTACTGTATATTAGCCTCCTCCATCATTTCATTTCATTTTTCCAACTCGCCACCAAAAGTACTCCTGAGCTTGGCAAATAAAGTAAAAACTTGTTCTGTGTGTGTTTGACCGAGTAATTTAATATAGATCTTAATTATTACTAACTTAAAAGAATATATTTCACTGCTATCTTTGATTATTAGTATATATCTTTATAAAAAGTTTCAGACGTCACTCAGGGATGTTCACACAGCAGCAATGCTACAACCTCACTTGAAAAGCACTCAAAGACAATGTAAGTATGAACTGTTAAAGTTAGCGTATGTGAGGGAATGCAACAGAAGTAGAACTCATGTCATTCCCATAAAGCTTACAAGATATTGTGAGGTTATCTCTTCTCAAATAATGATGTGCACATTAAATACTTTCACAAGAAAATCTATGATCAGTAAATACTGTATTTCTAATTAGTGACAAATAAGTTCTATTTTATCATTTTATTCCTATCTTTAGTCATAATGCATGGTTAATCCTAGACTTCACATTTTACTGTAAATACATATAAATTGCAGCAAAGATATTCTGCATTGGATTCTATATTCTCTAACTACCACATCCAGTCTTAAACTATTATAGTGAAAATTCAACTTCAGCAAAAACAATACAGCTTATGGTGTATTCTGTAAAATGGTTTAAATGCATCCTAATTTTTGTGAACACATTTTAATATTGCAGTCAAAATATCTATGAAGTGAACACTCACGATGCACCAAAACAATGTGGATAAAATTGATTTGTCTTAGCCTAGCTGGAATTGACTCTTGCACTACCGTCTCCTTAAAGAATTATCATAGTTTCTTCAGACCTGGGAAGCAGTAAGTTACTGAATACTAAGCACTTCATTACTAGTTACAACTTTGTTTTAGTAATATAACATTTAGCTATTTAACTTTAGTTGAAGTGCTTACTCAGTTGTGCCAGGAATCAATACAAAAGTTAACGTTAATGGCAGTGGTCCTCTAAGGCAAAAGCAAACTCATTTTCTTCAGAGGAGTCTTACTGAGTGATCAAATTATTCATAACTTGCAATACAGCACAGACTAATTATCAAATCTAAAGTATCGAGCGAACTTTTAATTGTAGAACAATGTACAGCTCTATTATTTTTAAAATTATACCCCTGTATTTAAGCTAACAGCAAAGTTGTAAACGTAACAGTTTCAGTTTATATCAATATCTATACAGTGCCCTGTTGTTTTTTGCCTGACTAATCATCAGTTCCAGCTAGAGTAAGTGAGAAAACAACTTAACAGAAATCAATATTGAAATCTCAATGTACTCTCTGTGCATATTGTAAATCAAGAAATTATTTAGCTAAGTGGTACATGCAATTAAAAGATGTCAACCTTATTTTATAATGTTATATAGAGCATGATGGATACCTTGGGTGGATCACAAGAAAGGAGGCTGTAATCTAAATTGAAAGTTTCTCATGACATCATAAACTGTGAGAGCAAAGCACAAGCCGTTTATAGCCATCATCTAAATCCTCAGATTAGATTACACCCTTGAGATCGCTTTGGTATCTGTTATTATTGAGAATGTATATATTCCTTTTAAATTTTATGTGGGGTTTTATTCTGTCTTTGGCCAGATTTTAGTCTGGCACTGGCTATCAGTGTGGGCGTCAGCATGTATTAGATATTTAAATCATTGTTTTTGACTGTACCAGTTAAAAAGTTTAAACTACAGCAATCAATGCAATTCAGACTGCAGGCATGGTAAGAGCATAACTTGGGCAAAAGAGTATTAATTCGTTGGGTTTTTCAAACATGGGTAGTGTTTGGTGACTTACATCTTTTCTATTAAAGTAAATTCCAAAAAACATTGAATAAAAATACACAATTCGAAGAAGCAAATTAAACTTTTCTGTTGTAAAGACTTTGCTGTATTTCTTGGACAGAAATATTTTTAATTGTTGAATTTTCAGTATCTGTGGCTCTGATGATAACACCACTACACAGATCTTAGAAAGTGAATGAAAACTTCCATCGTAAGAGAGATGGACATTTCTGAATAAATGCAAAATCTAAAGTTGGCTGCGTGTATCTTCTCGTTCTTCTTACAGTTTTGTTGATATGTCCACGCAACAATTATATATTGTATGGAAACTCTCCATCTAACCATGCATGAAGTTGTATTGACTATGGCAAATGACTTCATGAAATTATTAATAAGTCTGTGATTTGCTACATTACACTAGTTATATTTTGTAATACTAAACAATATAAATTACAGATTATTTTCACAGATAATACACATATAAATCAAACATAGGTGAAAGCTACTCATTACTACAGCATTAACAGTAATTGTTTGTTGCTCTCTATGTCCTTCATACAAAAACTGGTTGATTAGAAGCAGAATCAATTGGATATTTCCTGTCATGTTTAATGATGAACACTTTTTCATACTTAACATTTGTTTAATGTGAAACATGGAGCAGTCATATAAAATTTGCTCTCTTTTCAATCTGAAAACAATTTCTCTCAATACTATTCTAATGAGTAATTAGCTGGAGGGCCAAACAAAGCAATCTCACAGATGATGCGCTGCAGAGTAGGAATCACTGATTCAGCTTCTAGAAGTTGTTTATTTTTGATTCCTAACCACACTCATAACTGATTGCCAAACAGCAATGAGAAATTACTGGAAAATAACACAACTGTATAAACAACATTTTAATCTATTAAAATATACAAATCCATCAGGTCACCATTAGCAACAGTTTCTGCTTCAAAAATCATAGAATCTTCCATTCTTATTTAACATAGTATAATTATTCAGACAAATCCCATACTTTTGAAGGTGCTGTTTGATCAAACAAGATCCCTTTTCTATTTTAATCAACCGGTCGAAAGATAATATTACAATATGCATTGGAATGGTGACAATTCATTAGAAACATTTTGTTAAAATTAGGATTTTTGTTTTTTTCAATTGCAAATACAATTTCGTCTTTCTATTTGCTCATAATATTAGCAAAACACAATTGCCAGATTAAAATGAGCTTAGGCTAAAATAAAGCAAACTCAATAACAAAATATCTTTGCAACAAAGAGTGCCCATCCCAGAGATAGGCAGCAATAAGGACCACTGAATTTGTTCTGTGCCCTTCAGTGATTTTGTCAAATAAATATAAGGACAGGCATTCCCAGAGAAATAAAGTAATTCTACCAACTTGCCAGCCAGAAACTGGCCTGATAAGCAAAACTAATGTGAATTTTCAACATTGAATAAGCAGTACAATGACACTAAGAATAATAATCTACTCTGAACATGATGAATGGCAGAACAATTCCAAAAAAAGTACATTTCACAAAAACGTTCACATAATAGCGTTACCCTGTACATGCACAGAATTCATAGTTGATGTTTAAAGACTGCTCAAAATATATCCCAGTCTTAAGAGCTCAAAAACAACTTTCATAACCAAAGACAACTGTGGCAGAGAATCACACAACTTAGTAGACAGTTATACAACTCTGTTACATGGTATCTATGAAAATCTCAACCGTTAATCACTGGAAGAAAGAACTGGACATGATAAAGAAGAATAACCAAATAGAAGAAACAGCAGCTCACTATTAAACTGTAAGACATCAAATACTGAACAGATACCATAAATAAAGGCACCAGTGTTACTGATTGTTGTAGCACTACTCACTGTAAGAAACACAGCACAGCTAAGAGTTAACGAGTCAAACAATTGGGGATTAAATAAGAATTTTCTGAGACACTAAGAAGGATGAGGAAAAATCTCAAATACCAGTAGTTAAAAATAATTACACAATAGACCTTTATACTGGATAGTAGGTACAGATAAAGAATACAGCGTTTACAGCTCACTGGATGAGGGATACTTTTGAAGCACCTTCATGCATGGGCAATCTAATGACTTATTTTATACAATAGACATTCTTCTTAATGAAGCACGATTACTCCAACAACAGTGGAAGCCGGAATGAACATGCAAACTCATTATACCATTTAATTAATGCTAAGCAGCATTTGATTCGTTGTATCTATAATGAGTAATATATAAATGGAGAAAATTTTAGAAAAGGCTTGTTCCCAGATCAAATTCACCAACTGGATTTTATCCTTGTACCTTCCCTTTTAGTACAATAATAGCATTTCCTCTGCCACAGCTGCACAGCACAGCAAACAGTAAAATATAATCATCTTGCTTTAACTTCCCAGGCACAGTGACTATAACGTGGGATGAAACACATGGATTCATTTGAAATTTTGTCTTGCTCTTAAGAGAAATTGTTTTACTCTTCTTTTTCCCCTTGAACCAAAGTTGTGCCTACATTGTTATCGTTTGCCAAGTAGCACTTCAGAAAGTCCCTAAAGGGAACAAACGTATCCCTGCAATATCCACTTATGAGGGAAAAGAACCCAACAGAGCAAAGGGATGCATGCGCTAAATTGTGCTCACACTTCTTGTTATCTAACGATCAACTTCGTACACAAACCGTGAGGCAGGGGACAGTGAAGAAAAAGACACTTGCTGCCAACTCACCATCCACCACGTCTTGGCTGACATGTCATAGCACAGCTGCCATTTGATGGAGCTGTCAGATGCCTTCCCAGCCATTATGCTGCCAGCAACCTTCATGTGATGCAGCTTGCAGAAGATAAGAAACCTAATCGAAAAAACATATGCAGCGGCATGTTAAGGCAAATGTAAGATAATCCTTATCATGCTGCATCATGGGTAGAGACGCTTTGCCCCCTAATAACCCAAACTTGCAGCTGTATTAACAAGCATATTAGGTTTTCTTAGGCTGCAATTGCTAGAAAGTGGGAGCTTCCACTATGATCTAGTGGGTGGCTACATGGGCTAAGAGGCAGTCCAGTTTTATTTGCATATTCTCAGTTCCACGCATTCCACTCGAGAATGGTTACCCCAATTGCACTTAGTGTTTATCATCAAAAGATATTTTATGACTGATCTAGATTTCAGTGGTTTGCTCAACTTGTGACTGGGACAGCCCTGTTTCTGTGCTGTGCACATGGGCCAGAACACACAGGTTGTGCAGACTGCTGGGAGGGAGCCGAACTTGCCACAGGCTATGACTTCTCACCCCATAAAACCAGATGGAACTGGTTAAGGCTTCATTCCACATTTTGTTTTCACTATCTTACTGGAAAAAAAGAGAAAAAAGGAACTCATTATCCTTGTAGTGAATTTATTCTGCGCGTGTTTTACTATGCCGAAATTGAACAGACTCTTTCACATCCGGCAGCAGCCTACATTACAAGTGCAACTGAACCTTAAGGCTTACTTAAAAAATCTCATATGTTTTGGGTTTTCTTTATTGCCTCAGACGGGACAGTTATCTGTAGTGAGGCTTGTCTATGCCAACAGTGATATAAACTGTTCAAAAATGTGTGGAGCGGCCAAATTTCCACATTTTGTATCTGTTAATCTGCGCAAATACAAAAGTTGGCATGGATATTAATACTAAAACCATTTATTCCTTCTCCCCTGATGGAATGTTTGTTTTGTTTTTTATTAGAAGATCCCTCGTATTTTTGGAACTGGAGCAGAGTTTCGTGATTTATTAATTAGGGGTCTTTGTCTTCCAGAATACTACACGGTCTTCAGTGATTTATGTTATAATGTAATTACCATCTTTTAAAAAATAAATTATTAACAATAAGAAATGATTGGGTGGTTTACCATTTGTGTGCAACAAAATCTATTGGTGAACTCAATAGTTCCCTTAAATCCCAGCACGATTCAAATGCAGTCCTTCCTGGAGATTTTGTTCACTCATCAGGAATGTATTCTTTAGCTGACTTTCTTAAAAGGATTTTTAAAAAACATATTCAACTTTATGGTAGCAATGTGCAGCATTACTTCACAGAGGGGACCTGAGCATTCATGAGTGAGTTACTGAGGCTTCCTTAAGAGTGGAATCAGTTCCAATCCCCACTGAGTCTCTGTTTATACAGGTGTATGATTTTTTTTAAAAGTGCAGATTTTTTTTGTCTAACTACAGTAATGATGACTATAATGAGGTGCCTCCCTCCAGAAGAAGGCACTATCTTTAAAGTACTCTTGGGTATTTTATATTTCTACTATTTTCTTGCTAGTACTGTACTTATATTTGTATTTGTGTCTAGATGCTTTTGCACGGTGGGGGAGGGCTGGTGAAGAAGTTGTGTGATGTTACAGGTATTGGGTTGGGTTGTGATGCCCCTGCTGTTGAATAGTTAACTTTTCCAAGGCTCAAACATGCCACCTGGGTGATGTACCGGGAGGTTGCCTGCAAGACTGTACCTCAGCACAAGTCAGTATCTTCAGGAGAGGAAAGGAAAAAAAGAGAAAAAGAAAACTGGGAATAAAAAGTTCTACTAAACTTACCACGTTGAAATATTCCCTAAAATAATCTAAGTGTAATGGAAATCAGATCTAGGTAATTAGCAAATAGTAAAAAAAACAGAACTATCCTATCAGAAAATCCAGAATAATTTATATTACCCTATTCTGGAGGAAAATATATTTGATTAATTAGCCTAGTAGTGGGTAAAGCTATCACTGGGTGTAGTACTGAGGTTGTTCCAAGACAGTATTTCTACCGTTAACATGTATGTCTTTGTGACAATAAAAAGTAAACATTTGAATGAGTTTACTTGCAGTTGTTAGTGAGCGAGTGATTACAAATGTTCTGCGTATCTATCTATGGACATAAAAGTATAGCATCCAGCGCATGGTGTCTGTAGATCAAAATATATATGTAGGATGTGGAAACATTTTTCATATGTCCATTGAGTGTGAAGCATCCTGATTGAGTCGAATCTCTCATTTACTAAAAAAAGAATACTCTCCATAAAGCTATTTTATCACTGTCACTATTATTAAAACACAGCCAATGAACAACTGGTAGCCACCACAAAAACAACCAATGAATGTTTTCAAAAAAAATCTTCAAGTTCTTTGAGTGGCCATGTTGTTTCACCACACATAATTCCACACTTCCCCAAACTACACTTACCAATGAAGTTAACCACTGCATGTTACAAATGCTTTGACAGGTTTCTCCTGCACAAGCCTACCCATTCCATGAAGGAGGAGGAGGAGGAGCGGGCTGGAGCTTGAATTCTGCCCCATTCTCAGAACTTGGATCCTTTACCTGGTGTGGGATGCCATGATGTCAAATTCTGTGTGTGAGGGAGATGTATTATGGGAGTTGTAGTGTACACCCTTCTCCTGCAGAACTATAATGCCCAGAATGCACTGTCACAGCTCACATCACATGAGATTGAGGTGGAATGTTAATTTTCTTTTCCTCGCAACAAAGTGAGGGATGTCTATGCAGGAGAATGGAACACTTTCCATTTTAGGGAACTCGATTTAACACCAAGCACTTCTAGGACAGATGTGGCACATCCAGATGCAAAGCAAAGATCCTTACCTTCTGTCCAAACAATGTGGTTCAACCTCAAACTCAGAAGAGCACCCCCTACTGCACCAGTATGGCATTTATTCCATTTCTTGCACCAACCATCCTTAGACCTGTCTGAGTGAGATTTCCCAATATTGCTGCGTTTGGGACAGTTTTGCCCACAGTTACAAGCAGTTGTGAGGTGCAACTGATGGAAAAATAAAACATGAAAAATAAAATGATTAATTTTTTCAGTATTTTATATCGTTTCAAACCTTAAATAAGCAGATCCTGGTCTTCCACGAACAAAGCCATGGGAGATCTAGTAGTATTTACTTACATTCACATCACTGTATCTGGGACAAACAATGGGCAAAACTGGATTTGTGTACACAGCATGTTCACAATGATAGTTTTTTTATTACAAAAATCAACAAATCAGCAAAGTTATTCAAAGGAAGTTTATTTTCAGGATTTTTAAAAATAAAACGTTTCACTGGTATTGGTAAAATCCTTGGATACAGATTGTTTAAAGGCGTGCCAAAGACTTTGGTGTTGCGTGCATATGGTGAGTCGTTTCATCACTTTTCTTTAGAACAAGTAAAGCAAGATTTGTTCAAAGTTAATACAATAATTTCACTGGCTGTGAAGCACTTTGGGATGTCCTGAGGACACGAAAGGCGCTACATAAATGTAAGTTCTTTCTTTCTAGGATGTATGCTTTTTTATGACGCCCAGCAAAGTTCTAAGTAATTACAATACTCATATTAACATTTATTGATCTTGTGCAGTTGCACCCAAGTCATAATCACCCTGGTATAACTCTTATACAGTCTTCTACAATGAATCATACATAGTGAGTTCTAAATTATACCAAAAACATCAATGTGATTGCCTCCTTTACTGGCCCTAATCTATTTATTGGAACAAAATACAATATGATCAGGGAAACGCCTGTAAAGGTTAAACATCAGATGATCTCCTTCCAGTACAGAGCACAGTGCCATCTGGTGCATGTGCAAGTAAAGGAAATTAGGTCACAAGATAGGTTCAGATGAAGAAGACCCTTCAGCCCATTTATCCTCACCCTTCCACATTACCAACCCACAAGATCGCAAGACAAGTTTGGATGGTTTGAATTAGAGTTTAAAGGGAAGGAAGGTGAATTGTCCATGATGAATTTTGGTTGCCAAGTATTTGTTTAATAAAGGGGAAGTATATCCCTCGGTGGTACAAAGGAAAATATCAGTAGCATTACTGGTCACCATTCACTATCATGTTGAACTGCTTGTTAAAGGCAGTCTGGGATCAGACATTTTGTGCAGAATTCTCCTTCAGTAAAATCATGAAGTTCTTCTCCATTGCCCTCAATACTCAGAGTTCTGCCCGTAGGTTACTGTTGATGTTCATGATATCACATAGAGGGAAATTCTACAGCTTAAATTTTAACCCGGAAGACCGGGTGGGTTGGAGATGGGGGAGAGGGGCAGTAAAAATTATAAAAGTTTGGAGCGGGAACGAATCCTGGCTCCAACCTGCTGAATAATGCGTTTCACCCAGACTCATCTGGGGGCATGCGCGCTTCAGAAACCAGGTAGTCGCACCGGCAATTAAAGCTGGCGGGATGACATTTAAAGGGGCAATAAAGATAGTTGAAGTAGTTAACTGAATTAAATTTTTGTGGATTGAGGCAGACAGATGATTTTAACTCTACTTGAACTTGTCTCCCGTGGTCTCTGAAACACGCCATGGAAACGGAGGCGAATTTCAGACGGCAGCCATTTGGATATTTAAACCAGTGATTGACACGTGAATGTAAGGTGAGTTTTTGCAGCAGGGCAATCAGTTCCCTCAGACAAACTTTTGGCTGGGAGTTCTTAGGGGACGATTTTCGGATGGCTGAGCGGGTGCGTTGGAGGCAGGGGGGATCGTAAGATGGGGGAATCCGGGAGAGGATCCGGAGCTCCAACCCGCCCACTTCCGTGTTCCCCAATGACGCGTTTGGGTGCACGTGCAGCGGCAATTGAAGCCGGCGGGATGACAATTCACATACTTATTTAGATAGTTGAAGTCCTTGACAAACCTCATTGACAGGAGATTTTGGCAGGGGTGCAATTTTCATGGATCCTCGGCGTGTTTCCCGTGCTGTGGGAAACACTCCCTGTTGAAGCAGACGTGTTTCAGCCAGTGGCCAGTGGGAGATGCAAAGGATTCTTTGACAGGTGGGGGGAATACCTCATTTATTGCAGTAGGGGAATCTGTCCTTGTTTTGGCTGCAACACCTTTGTCTTTTCACTCTAAGTTATTAATTTATACCCTAAACTCTGCTGTGCAAACACATTTACCTACTTTGCGGACCCCCTCAAACTCACACCGTCAGGATGGGGGGGCGCCATGGCTGCATTCATCATTTCATCCGAGGACGAGCAACATCACCGGCCTCGCCAGGCACACCGTCCACCTCCGCCATGTGGAGCTCCACAACACAGTGCTGCTCCACACGCACCTGCACAACAGCACAGAGGGCAACAACAGAGAGAGCGGCGTCGCAGGAGGCACTACCCTCGCCACAGGGTCTACAGACCAAGGCTCAGCTTCCTGGACCTCTCTGAGGAACAGTGCATGCAGAGGCTCAGACTCAGTCGCCAGGTAGTCGCAGACATCTGCAGCCTCCTTCATGCCGAGCTGCTCCCGGCTGGGCTGAGCAGCATCTTCTTACCTTTCGCTATCAAAGTCACCACTGCCCTCAACTTCTTCGCCTCCAGATCCTTCCAGGGTGCCACCGGGGACATTGCCGGGTTCTCTCAGTCGTCTGCACACAAGTGCATAAGGCAGGTCACCGACAGCTTGTTTCGCAGGGCCTCGCACTATATTATCTTCCCCATGAATGACCTCAGCCAGACGGAGAGGGCAGTGGGATTCCACACTGTGGCTGGCTTCCCACGGGTGCAGGGTGTAATCGATTGCACCCATATAGCAATATGTGCACCTCCACACGAGCCAGGATTGTTCATCAACAGGAAGGGCTATCACTCCATCAACACTCAGCTCATCTGTGACCACCGCAAGAGATTCCTTCACGTGTGCGCCAGATACCCTGGCAGCTGCCACGATTCCTTCATCCTCTGGGAGTCCAACATTCCACCCTCTTCCACACACCCAACACCCGCAAGAGCTGGCTCCTCGGGGACAAGGGATACCCCCTGCACACGTGGCTCATGACACCGCTGAGGAACCCCACGACCGAGCAACAGCGTCGATATAACGACAGCCACATCGCTACCAGGTCTACAGTTGAGCATGCTATAGGGCTGCTCAAGATGCGCTTCAGGTGCCTTGATCGTTCTGGGGGAGCGCTCCAATAGCACCAGACAGAGTGGGACGCATTATAGTCGTCTGTTGTGCCCTGCACAACATGGCACAAAGAGAGGGGTGCCGCTGGAGGAGGCCCCATCCACATCTGCCACCCATATTGAGGAAGAGGAGGAGGATGAGGAGGAGGAGGCAGAGGAGGAGGAGGCCGAGGAGGAGGAGCAACCCATGGGCAGAACAGCGGCTCACCTGGCTACTCGTGAGGCCTGGGAGTCACTGATATATGAACGGTTCTCCCAACATCAGACAGTGTGAAGAGTCCAGTCCTCATCACCTGGACAGAGAAGCAGCCACACCAGCCCCCTCCCCCGCCCCTGCACAAAATAGTCGTGCAACTACACCTACATCCACTGTAGAGTGACCCAATGGGTGGCATCAAGTGTGGGTGTTCATGCTGAACCTTATGAAAGGGAGGAGGGAGAGGAAGCAGCATTGCGGGTACGGGTTGAGAGGGGGGCAACGGGTGAGACGTGGGGACACTTTGAGTGGCATCCCCACTTCCATGACCCCTTTCACCATCATCCCTCTCCTGGGCCACGCCCACATCACTCCTACCACTCTGCTGGACGACAGTTTGGAGGACATGTGTGAGGCCTTGTAATGCCAGTGCTAGTGTATCCGCCTGCCTGCCTGTTTAAGGCGGCAGAAAGTTGCTCACCCTGAGTATGAACGGCCGTTGTCAGGGCCTCAATGGCCTCATTATTGAGCAGTGCTTGAAGCTCGATGGAGGCTAGCCTTCCTTCCATCGCAGACATTCCCACACTTACCTGCGACACTATCTCAGAGATGCCCTCACGTCCCTGTGACAGTATTCCACTCATGCACGAGTTGGACTCCTCCATCCTCTGCGCGATTGTGGAGATTGCGCATGGCATCTGTTCCAGCACCTCGCAAATGTGCTGCTGTCCCTCGTTTATTCTCCTTTTCATGGATGTCCCCCAGGGTTCAGCATCTGTGTCCAGCTGAGCAGAGCCTGGAGAGGAGTGCTCCCACCGACGCGGACTCTCCACAGCTGCCCCTGCCACCAGTGTCTGCTCGTGCTCACATGTATGTGGTGACTCACCATGTGCAACCTCAACTAAGTGAGGACGGGGACCCACCGAGGTGTGTGTATCTGCGCTGGTGGATGGCTCGCTCAGATGTGACGGTGCTCCCTCAGAGGCCGGCAGGTGCTCTGAGGAATCGCCCTCCTCTGTCACGGCAGTCGCTGAAGACCCTGTAAGAGAACAGAAGGCAAAATTAAGCATGATGACAGATGTTGAGGTGCTGAAGATGGCAAGGTATGTTAACATCATTTGCTATTGTGAGTGCTGAATGTTAAAGTTCTGTCACCAGCCATTTGTCGGGTGGCAGTCTCAGCGTCCCCCACGGATAGGCACTCGCGGGTGCGGCTCAATTCGAGAGCCTCCTGCTCCGCGTCCGTGAGGACGACCTGATGCTGTGGCCCCCCTCTAGTCTTCGCCCTCTCCCGTGCATTCTGGGTTCTCTTCTCCTATAAGGGGAGAAAGTAGAGAGGCGTGAGTGAGGGATGGTGACGTGGCCAACCGCTGAATGCATTGGTTTGGCTGAGGCTGACCGTGAAAGAGATGCATCAGAGGGTGAGTATGAGACGGTGCCATGACATTATATGAGGATTGGGTTGAGTGGTAGTGATGGGATGAGTACTGGGGAAGTGAGTAAGTGCAGGTAAGTTGAGGATGAGGTTTGAGTGGGTATGAGGAGTGATGTGATAGAGTAGTGTTGGCAGTGCAGAAGGAGTTGTGGGGTGGGGGCGGTGATGTGGAAGATGGAGTATAGGAGAATGAGTAAGTGTACTCACTTTGGCTGACCTAGTTAGGTCATTGAAGCGCTTCCTGCACTGGATCCAGCTGCGGGATACGTTGCTGCTGCTGGTGACCTCCTCTGCCACCTCGAGCCACGCCTTCTTGGTGGCAGAGGCAGGCCACTTCCTCCTGTCGGCCAAGTAGAATATCTCGCTCCTCCTCCTCACCCCATCCAGTAACACCTGGAGTGAGGCATCATTAAACCTGGGAGCAGCCTTTCCCCTGGGCTGCTCCATGATGCTCTTTTGGTTGTTTGCTGTAGGAGCAGCATTGGAGGATTGCCCCTTTAAATAGGGCTCCTCCAACTGACAATCTGTGATGTGGGTGTGCAGTCCGCCCGCTGCGCAGATTTCCAACGGGAAACCTGGAAGCCAAGGTAAGTGGCTTCAATTTACCCCCGATCGCGTGAGGAATGCACCGATTTTACTGGGCGGGTTACCCATGCGCCCAGTCGCCCCCTCTCCCCCGCTACCAACCCGCCTCCCTGGTAATATTGGGGCCTTAGTGTTTAGACGGAGCTTCTTGGACCTCTCTGAGGAGCAGTGCCTATGAAGGCTCAGATTGAGTCGCCAGGTGATCGCAGACATCTGCAGGGTCCTTCAGGCAGAGTTGCTCCCGGATGGGCCTGGTGGGCACATGTTGCCCGTCGCAGTTAAGGTCACCACTGCCCTCAATTTCTTCACCTCAGGATCCTTCTAGGGCGCCACCAATGACATCGTGGGGATCCCTCAGTTGTCTGCACATAAATCTATACTACAGGTCACAGATGAATTGTTTGCCAGGGCATCCCACTGCGTCAACTTCCCCATCGATGACAACAGCCAGATTGAGAGGGCAGTGGGTTTCCACACTCTGGCTGGCTTCCCACTGTTGGATGGCACAATTGATTGAACACATGTAGCAATCCGAGCACCTCCACATGAGCCAGGAATGTTCATCAACTGAAAGGGATATCACTCCATCAATGTGCGGCTGGTTTGCAACCACCGGAAGAGATTTCTGCAGGCGTGTGCCAAATTCCCTGGCAGCTGCCATGATTCCTTCATTTTGCGCGAATCCAACATCCCGGCCCTCTTCCATGCACAAAACAGAATTAAGGGCTGGCTCCTTGGAGACAAGGGATACCCCCTGCAGACGTGGTTCATGACACCTCTGAGAAACCCCACCAGCGAGGCACAGCAGCGGTACAACGACAGTCACATCATGACCAGGTCTGTCATTGAACAAGCCATAGGAATGCTGAAGATGTGCTTCAGGTGCCTGGATCGATCTGGGTGCAGGCTTTGCTCTAGGACCTTCCATACTCATTTTTCCTCCTTTCTCCTTCAAAATGCATTGCTGGAGTGGCCCTTTAAATAGTGGGCTTTAAGCACGTCATGCAGATACGCAATCCGCCTGCTGCGCAGCTTGAGGATGCGAAACCCGGAAGTTCAGTTAAGTGGCTTCAATTGAGTCGCAATCGCTCGGGAACACACACAAAAAATTTTTACGGGTTTCCCACCCGCTCATTAACACCCCCCCACCGCTGAGGTCCCGTCTCATTATTAAAATTCAGTCCTACATCTCTACCCGCAGCAATAGTTCTAAATGATAAAGCATTGTAACAAAGGCCAACAGAGAGAGAACATTACCTTTATAACATTTGCATTATGCAGCAATTCGATAAAGCATATTTCCCTTTTTTAGGTATGCAGGTGAATTGGAAATCATTAGCAATTCCCCATGCAATTGATATGAACAATTTTTGTATGTACTAGAAATGCTCAGAAGGGAACAAATGTCATGGACACTGAGCCATGATGTGGAGATGCCGGTGATGGACTGGGGTGGACAAATGTACGGAATTTTACAACACCAGGTTATAGTCCAACAGTTTTATTTGAAAATCATAAACTTTCGGAGATTATCTCCTTCGTCAGGTGAGTGAGTGAAAGGTTCTCAAATCGCATATCTTATATTAGGCTGGGACACAATCACACCAATCAAAGGTGTCGTTGGTGTTCAGACAGGTTAGCCATGGAAAACATTACATCCCAGTATACTGAATACACAATGGGTCAGATTACAAAGCCAGAGAGAGAGAGAGAATGTCCAGTTGTATTAAAACAGATAACTTTTTTTTCCTGCTGGTGGGACAGGAGGGTTCCCTCCAAGTCAGGGAACACTTTAGCAGTCAAGGACATTCAGCCACCGATCTTCGGGTAAGCGTTCTCCAAGGCGGCCTTCGAGACACACGACAACGCAAAATCGTCGAGCAGAAATTGATAGCCAAGTTCCGCACCCATGAGGACGGCCTCAACCGGGATCTTGGGTTCATGTCACACTATATGTAACCCCACCAGCAGGAAAAAAGTTATCTGTTTTTAATACAACTGATCATTCTCTCTCTCTCTCTCTGCCTTTCGGGTCTCTTTCTCTTTCTGGCTTTGTAATCTGACCCATTGTGTATTCAGTATACTGGGATGTAATGTTTTCCGTGGCTAACCTGTCTGAACACCAACAACACCTTTGATTGGTGTGATGGTGTCCCAGCCTAATATAAGATATGCGATTTGAGAACCTTTCACTCGCTCACCTGACGAAGGAGACAATCTCCGAAAGCTTGTGATTTTCAAATAAAACTGTTGGACTATAACCTGGTGTTGTAAGATTCCTTACATATGGACACTGAGCCTTAGCAAAGCTGAAATGATTGGATTTTTTTTTGTGAATGTGATTAATCTCAAATGTACCCCAAATATACAAGAAATAGAAATTGCTTTTCAAATATTGACTGAATATTGCTGAAAATCAGCAGTTTCTTATTTTAATAGAAAGAAAGAAATTGTTCACTGACAAATAGTCTTAAACTTAAACTTAATCCAATGAGTAACCTACCCTTGGATGAACCATAATAAATCTTAAGTTTAAAAGTATATAAATAAATCATATCGCAAAGGCATTGCTAAGTATCTGTACCTATACCCACAAGGACTATCATATGATAGTAATAATGCCACATGGTCACATATACTCTGTTTAATCTCAACCCAGCGACATAATCTGGGTCTCAGCATTTTAATAAATTGTGGTTCAGAAAATTGTCCATATCTATATACCAGAGAAAGAAATATGATGGCAGCTGTCATGTAGGTGTTTGGTCACATTCTTGATGGCAGAATCCATATTATTACAGTAATCCACAGTGGAGTCTGTCTGCTTATTTATATTGATTCATACTGATCCCATGTACCTCCAAACTGTTCCAAATTTGAGATCACCTCTTGACTTAGAAGCAGTTTTTAAAGTTGCTACTTTATAGTGGCAGATTTTTGTCAGCTTCAACTTTCATTTAATACTAAAATTAAGGTTTTGGAGTTTGCATAAGCCTTTAGATCCTTCTATTAAGTGCCAGCAAATAATGTCCATTGATAGTGTGATGTTAAAAAGGAATTCGCTCAGAACCAAGTTCCTATAAAGAAATATGCTCGCAATGAAGCTATTATAAACGTCAGCAAACTAGTAACAAATAGACTTCCCATGCTTGCAGTTGTTATCAGAAGCTTTCTCTCTGTTGTGAGAGAAAATGTCATTACTTGTATCTAGAGGGTAGGTAAATGGATATTTTTAGTTCCTCATTAAAATTACTTCAACTCGATATTTTTTAGTGACTAAATTATTTTCACGTCAGCCATGTATCTGACACACGCCAGAACCTATCAACATGATCGCCTGATATGCAGTGCACAATCTCTTCCCATAAAGGCATAATTCATTTACCTAAGCCCAGAGAGGTTAGGCATTGGTTGGAAAGAGTCAAAGCTTAGAGATTCTCAAGTCTGTAAAGGGGTACTACTCGAATTTAATCAGTTACATCTGAGCAGTTTACAAATACAGAGCACTGGTCACTTTCCTGCTGCTTGTCCAGCAACAATTACCCAACTAATGAAGGCATTGGCTTTCAGGGTTATCTGGAGCTGACTGGGAAGAGTCCTGGCCTCAATGACAGGTCCATACTTTCAGGTTCCATCAATGAACTGGGCTGCCTGGTCAGTCATCAATGGTACCCTGCAGTGCAGCAGACCTGTCGGGTTCAGGTATTAGATTACCAATTCATAATTTGGATACCTTTTTCATGCCATAGGTTTGATCAGAAGTGGGAACTTGCTGTCATTGAAGAGAAGCAAGAAAGGCCAGACTGCCCTTCATGCTAAAGTTGGCATGCACCAGAACCTTGGTACTGATATGAATCAACAATTGGGTCAGACATGTCTTGTATCTTCCAATCAATACCTTTGAGATCCTCTCTTGAGCTGTGCATGTAGAATTCCACATTTGAGCAAGAACATCTATGCATAATCTGCTGCAAATATATCTTTACATTCCACACAAAAAGATATTTTAAAATTATTATTTACAAATAATAAGAACTGTTGGCACCCTACAGATTTTTTTTGTGTCTTTTTAAAATGGTGAGATATAAACCAAGAAATGTCAAGCAATTTCTGTGTGAAATGGATTTACTTAAATATTTTTCAACTTAAAATGGCTTTTAGATAGATACATTACATTTTGAAAGAGAAACAGTATTTGCTGCATATAGAAATATAAATGAATAAATGATGTTTCAAAAGTAACACTTAAGTTCGATTTTAGCTGAGCTCTGTGATACCTCCGGCAACATGTGATTAAAGAGAAATTAATTCAAATAAGGGACACAGTGTTGAGCTGTGCTCCATGCATTGTGTGAAATAATTGTTTCAGGTTTGTTTCATCTGAAATTTACACAACACATCATTTCCCTTCACAGTGCACAAGGAAAGGTCACAGAAAAAGCACTAATTTCAGTGCAGTCTAAAGCAGAGATTTACACCCAAGTGGTACAATTTCTGGAAAATATTGTATTTTTATTAACAACGGGCAGATTAAAGCAGCAATTTTGATATTTTCTCCGACCTTTTACCACACAAAATTGAAATGTAGATATCTATCATTTTTGGCAACTTAAAATGAATTTGGAAAGTACATTTCATTGTATTCCCCTCCAAAAACTGAAGTTTATTTTTCAGACTGCGCGGTCCATGATACTGTAACGTGTACGACAGAAAAGGTCCCAACCAATTCTGATATGGCTAATTCTTCTGCCATAACTTAGGGAGAGCCGTTTAAACCCCTGAGAAGCAGCAGAATCACCATTTATGCCATCTTTCCGCTGTTTCCGTGGCTCTTCCGTGGAGGTTATAGCGAACGAGTGGGAAAATCCCTGTGGAAATTTTCCTTTTTGGATGATTATTTAATTGACAGAGAATAATGTTAAGTGTATGACAGTTTTAGTATATATTAGTCAAGGCTTGGGACTTGACATTGACCGGCCCACCCAACGGCCCTTAAAGGGACCACTGGAGGCCCCACTAAGATCGTCCCACCCACTGCCAGTCCCTTCGCAGAACTCACTATCCTATGAATGCCTGCCCTTGCCCTTTAACTAAATTCTGCTGATTTGGTACTGCAGAGGAGTCACCAGACTACCCGTGCTCCCGATCAGCGAGCTGCTTGTCTGCACTTCAAATGCACAGGCAGCTCGCCGATGGAACGGTAATAAGGCCTGATGATAAAATCGGGCAGGCCTCTCGCCGGTGACATGAGGTGGACGGTGAACACACTCTGCCGGATGTGTGCCAAAACCGAAAATCAGCCCCTTGGCTCTAAATATTTGTTACATAGCTGCTAAATTTTTTGGGCCCCATGTTCCTATCAGGAATTGTCGATTGAGCCTGTTGTACAAAGAAAACTATTCTGTTCATATTTGCATATTTAGTTGCAGCTGTTATTTTTGCACTAAGAACCATGTTATGCTTGATTTGCTTTTTTTGTGCTCATTCTTGTTACAATGTGGACACACAAACAGTAGATGCATTGTATGCAGCCCTAATGACCTCCATGCACATACATACAGTGCATGTTACATTTCTAAGTCCCTGTCTCATCGGATTTCCTCTATTATCTACCTGCTCCAACCGCTTCAGGCAATTTGGGTTGCACATAATTAATATCAGGCAGAAGAAATCATTGAGGAAAAAACAAACAATATAGTGAACTTGGCAAACGTAATAATGGAAGAATGCACAAAAAAAACATAAAGAGCGAGGAAAGAAAGTAAAGAAAATAGAAGAAAATCTTTTCAAATGTTTCTCAGGTGTTTCTTCCCGTTTGCTATGGGAAATAAGATGAAGTAAAGCAGACGAGCTGAATGAGAACACACACAGACATACAATCCCACCATTTGTTGCAGTCTGTGCATGATGACATAATAATGTCCAAGTGCAAATATTAAACCTCACTAGTGTTGCAAATGCAGGGATTCGCTTGTGTTGGTTAAAATTAAAGGTCAGACTGTATCTGTGTTTTCAATAGAAAGTTTCTTTGTTTCAATGATAAGTTTAGCATGCAAGTTAAATTGCTAATGACAACATAACAACAGCTTAAATTCATATGGCATCTTTAATGTAGGAAAAAATCCCAACAGCAACAGCAGTTTGAATTTATATACTGTAGAAAACATTCCAAGATGCTTCACAGAGGTATAATCAAGATTTATTTAGATGTACATTGTAAATTCCTTTACCTTGTATGAGTTAATGTCCATTGTGCGTGTCTGGACATTTGTATATAAAGCAAAAGCTTTGAGCACAATGAATGTTTAAATTAAGTGCTTCTTGCAGACATAAATCTGTGACTGCTGCATGTATCTTGAGAAACCGATTGAATTAACAATTGTGCAGCAATATGTCAATTCTCAAATGGCTCCTTTTGGAACTGTGGGAGTAATTTAACCTTTGGCGATGGTGTAAAATGGGGCGATAATGGATCAGAAGAAAATCGGTTGGGGTGTATACCGGGCGGGGTGTATACTGGACGAGGTGTATGTTGGGCAGCGTGTATAACAAGGGGGGTGTATACCGGGCGGGGTGTATACTGGACGAGGTGTATGTTGGGCAGGGTGTATAACAAGGGGGGTGTATACCGGGCGGGGTGTATACTGGACGAGATGTATGTTGGGCAGGGTGTATAACAAGGGGGGTGTATACCGGGCGGGGTGTATACTGGACGAGGTGTATGTTGGGCAGCGTGTATAACAAGGGGGGTGTATACCAGTTGGGGTGTATACCGGGTGGGGTGTATACTGGGCGAGGTGTATAACGGGGAGCTGATCAGATTTCGCCCATTTTACACCATCGCCAAGTTAATACGAGTTTTAATCTTATCAAGTTTATCTTGAATAAAAACAGAAAATGTTAGAAACACTCAGCAGGTCAGACAGCATCAGTGCAGAGAGAAACAGAGTTAGCGTTTTAGGTTGATGATCTTTCATCAGAACTGGTTTATTTGGAAGTCTGACTTCAAAGGAAATTATTTGGATAAGAACAGGAACTTGCTGTAGTTCTTCAGTTCACCTCGGAATCCGATGATTGGGTCAGAAAGGACTCTGTGATATAGAATCATAGAATGGTTACAGCACAGAAGGAGGCCATTTGGCCCATCGAGCCACTACCGGGAGCATATGGAGCTTACATGACATCAATCCATTTCAGTTGGCATCAAGACGATAAGAGGTTGACTGGTGGGTTTCTCTAATCCAAACTGTCAATTTACAAGGACACTTTGCAAAATGAATAATTAATCTTTCACCAACTTTACTCATTGTATTTTTCATTCAACATTGTGCTTGATAATACTTTCCAAATTCCTTTATGCTTCATACTTCTGTGTAATTGTAAATAAATATGTTAGTTGCTTTATCCAGTACAAAGTAGACTGGGAATAGCTTTCTGCCAAATTGAAGAGAATGACAGCATATCACATTACATTTAATCCAATATGGAAACTGCTGCAAGTAGGTTAATTATTAATTCTATAGGTCACACAATTCTCCACAGTCAGATTAATGATCAGAAGAAATTATCAGATTGTAGGGAACAAGGTTCTGTAAAATACTTGAAATTGCAACAAATATTATCAGATAAATTTATTTCCATTGCACTGATATGCTGAGTTTCAATCCACAGTTAGCCTTTGGTCACTAAATTGTTTCTAAATAGGAAAGAATATGGAGTAGATATTCATCTTGGGCAGTATCGCAAGGTGATGGCATCGCATGGACTGCCCGTTATAGGCCATCGCACGGACCGCCCATTATTGTCAATGGATCTGAATATCGGGTGGGGTGGATAACAAGCGGCCATTTTGCGCTATCACTCAAGACGGATGTCTACCCCTATATTTCTATAGGGATTTCCACCCCTATATTTCTATAGGGATTCCTACCCCTATATGTGCTCCACAGATAATGTAACCAGAAGCTTTACCAATGTAACGCTTGTGTTGACTCAATTGGTAGCATTCTCGCTTTTGGGTCACAAGGTTATGGGTTCAAGCCCCATGCCCCATGAGTCCATCATCTAAGCTAATACTCCATTGATGGAGTACTGTAATGTTGGAGGTAGTGTCCGTCAGATGAGACGTTAATCCGAGGTTTGGTATTTTCCTCTTTTGTCAAACATTGCATTCTTTTCAACCCACAGGTAAAACACGGTTTCCAAACATGCGCTTCCTGATTTCATTATTGAGAATGAAAGATGCACTTGTAATAATAATCCTTTAACAGTTCCCATGCAGCTAAGGAGCTGCTGATAAAGTTCAAATGCCATAAAATCTTGTTAATGCAGCTGTGGAACGACTTGTTGTGTCAACTTCAGAAAAATCTTTGTTTACCATGAAGCTTCTATCACTGCTGCAGGCCTGCATGAAAGGGGTAAAGAGGAGATCATTTAAAAAAATGTAATATAGAATGTTACCCTTTTGATTCATTCAGATAATTTGATATTTGTTAAAGGGTTTGTCTGATCTGTTGGATGTTTCTGTTTATTGAGGGAGGAGTGTAACCCCAGTAAAAAGTCATTGTTACTATACAAGACCTGCCTCATCAGGACTGTTCCAATGAATCCTTTTACATTCAACAAAGGGATTAAGAAACCAAGGAGAACATGTGAAATCAAAACATCTGGATCAGCAAGATTTAAATGAAATAAAAATTGAAAAATGTTAATCAATTTTTGTTACTTTTTTTTAAACTAAATTTCTCCACCAGATTAGATTTGTGATTCCTTTTACAAATGTAACAGCAATCGAATTCTGGCTTTGCACGCAGAGTGTTTAGGAACGGAGTCTTATAATTTGAAACAAAAGAAGTTCTTAATTGTGGAAAAGCACCCAGATGGTCCCGTAGAGCAGGACGATATATCTGCCAGTTTATTTAGTACAATATCCTGGTAACTTTACACTGAATTTATCCAGGGAATGGTTCAGGTGGAAAACCTTTCCATTTATTACTCTGACCAAGTTGGGGCTTGCCAAGAATCACAAAGAATATTATTCTTCCCATTTGTTAAACTCGCTAATTCCACGTCTGACCGGGAATAAAAAAAATTTCCATTCGACTTACAGCTGAACAAAGCAGTACAAGTTCCTTATTAACGACCGGAACAAGATGTTAAACAAAAAAAAAAGACTTTTTACTCACTTCACTGCCATTGTTCCTTAATTCATTTTTGGAGAAAGAAAAATCCTCAGATCACCGCTTAAAACAGATGAACAATCCATGAGTACTTTCTACCCACAATGCACTACTCTTTACACATCATCTACTTTTCATTAAAGTTAGCGGACAGAGGAAAATATGGCCCACTCTCCATGAACAATTCATCTGTCAATTATCCAGCTGACTGCATCTTTCACAAAACATGGAGAGGATCGACATGGAATGGATCTATCACAAAATATCGATATAAAAAAAGGCTTGCATTTTTATAGCGTCTTTCACGACCTCAGGACGTCCCAAAGCACTTTACAACCAATGAAGTACTTTTGAAGTGTAGTCACTGGTGTAATGTAGGAAACGTGGCAGCCAATTTGCGCACAGTAAGGTCCCACAAATAGCAATGTGATAATGACCAGATAATGTTTTTTTTTAAAGTGACGTTGGTAGAGGGATAAATAGTGACCAGGACACGGAGAACTCTCCTACTCTTCTTCAAAATAGTGCCATGGGATCTTTTACATCCACCCGAGAGGTTAGACGGGGCCTCGGATTAACGTCTCATCCAAAGACGGCATCTCCAACAGTGCAGCACACCCTCAGTACTTCACTGGGGTGTCAGCCTAGATTTTTGTGCTCAGGGCTCTGGAGTGGGGCTTGAATTCACAACCTTCTAACTCAGTGGCACCAGTGCTATTAGTGATCCATGGCTGACAGCTAAACGATAATGCAATCAATTCCATTTCCTCTTTAGCCTGTAATGATTATTCAGGCACATGCCTGTATATGGGCCCCAAATATGTGCCTGACAAACATTGCATTTCAAAGCTGCATGAGTATTTAGGCAATTTTAATATTCAAATGAATGGTTTTGTTGTGGTCACAGCTACTAATGGGAACTATACACAATCTGAAGGACTATTGTAATGTTTTTAGAACAATTTTGAGAAGATACCCACAACAAATTCTTCAGGCAACAGTTTGTTCCCAGGCTCCTCACTCATATGACCAATGCTCAGGGCATAAAACCCGCCCCAAAGAAAAGCCACATACAGGGCTTAAAAAGAGCTCAGCACCTTCCTTCCAACATGTAATCCCCAGCATAAAATATAATTTTAATCCTTGACAACAATCCATGTCAGGTAAAATCCCTCTGATAATCACCAAAAACGTTTAGTTATAGAGGAATTGACCTAAATGGGAGCCCTTTTTTTCAGAAACGTATTTTCTGTGAATATTTCAATCCTATTGTTCTCAGGCTTAAAATGTGATTCTTGGGGGTAAAAAGGCAAATCTGTCTCTTATTCCATATTTCAAATCAGGAAATTCCATTGCTTGTCCTTACAGAGACACTGCAGGCAGTGGAAATCATTGTCAAATTAGGGAGTGGAATTATGACTGTGTAAGCTAACATACCCAGCAGAAAACACCTCAGTGATTATTATTGAGTGAAATTACCTGAGTGATAATCGGTGTGACTAAGGATATCTAGGGCAAATTATGTGAAAGCACATTTGTGAAATTTTTGCATTTTTCGGGTAAGGAAATGATATGTACAAGGAAATTAATTAGAAGCACATTAGTCCTAGCAGGCAGCCCGATTATAAAGATTTAATGCAGAACCCTGAAGGGTAACAGCCATTTCCTGAACAAGTTATCTTATGGTACATTGCACGAACTGCCTTCAACTTTCCCCAAGTTGAGAAAGCTTTTTCAAATTATAGCACTGCATCAATGGAAGGTTTAAGTTAAAAATATGTATATATGATTGACTCTGTGTTTGTTTTAACTCCACTAACTGTATTGCAAAGTTGTCTTCCAATTTCTGTCTGTAGCCCTACTCTACCAGCATCGCGCTGGCCCGACATTCAATCACGCTTCGCCGGGAATCCATGTTTGCACACTTTGCAGCTTTTGTGGAAGCTCAAATGGCTGCCATGCAGACTCTGCGCACCACAATGGAGAGATTAGTGGGTCGAATGGATAAGGGCTTTGAAGGGGTTGGTCACCTTCTGCAATTTGCTCTCCCGCAGATCAGTGGAAGAGATGAGCCCCAGCCCCAAAGGAGTGGCAGTGGTGTGATGGAAGAAGTATGTGCTGGCCTCTCTCACGATGTCAGCACTTCTGCACATTGCCTGCCCATCCCACCAATCAACCAATAGTCAGCCACATGGCAGATGGCTCAGACTGCCTGACAGCAACTGAGTTACGGCAGCCGACGGCCGGGCCCTCACAGGATTGAGCACCCAGAAGTCACTGGGACGAGCATCACAATGGTCCCCAAATGAGGAACAGCAGCCTTGCACCAGCTCAGCTCAGGCCACGAGGGGAGCCCTTCCTGAGAATAATAGTTAGGAAACTTTCAAACAAGAGCACGGTTGATAACCTGGGTGGGAAATGAAAGGCAGGCATGTGTTATGTTTGGCAATAAATTAATCACATTTATCAAATATAGCACTTTGGTCTGCAGTGTGCTTCCCATTCTCCAAGGTCTTCCTCATCTGAGAAGGATTGCTGCTGCGGTGTCACCTCCAAATATAGGCCACTCTAATGCAATGTTGCGCAATATGCACCAGACCACGATGATGTAGTTACTCTATCTATCTAGGGCATATTGCAGGGAGCCTCCTGAGCAGTCCGGACACCTAAACCTCTATTTGAGCATTCCTGTCATGTTCTATAAGGATCCCAGTTGTGTCCTAGCTTCATTTGGATCTGTGTTGCTCAGGCATGGTGGGGTTGCTTGTGGGTGTTATCAGCCAGGTCTGCAGGGGGTGACCCTTGTCCCCACGCAGCCATCCTGTCAAGTTCCTCACAGGCTCGAATAGTTTGATAGAGTGACTGAGTATAAAAGCATCACGGCAGCTCCCTGGGTACCTTGCATGGACCTGTATGATGTTGTTCCTGTGATCGGCCACTTGCTGGGCATTGATCGAATGGTATCCTTTTCCATTTCCGAACGTTGCTGACTTTCAGTCATAAAGTACTGATCATCTCCCATCAGTAGTCCAATCCATATTAGTCTTGATCTACAACAAGGGAGATAGGCTATTGCCTCTAGAATCAGTCCACTATACCAATATTATGACAAAATTCCTTACAGTACCAATTTTACTATCAATATTTATCCATATCCACACACTGATTAAACATTTGCACTACTGAAGATTGTTTTTACTTCCAGAAAAAAATACTAAAAAACAAAACGAGTTTTTCTTTTAAAAGTGAATTAATCAGGGGTTTTCATATATTAGTTCTTTAGTTTAATTGGTGTGATATTTTTAGGTTGTTATTTTGACCTAGGCGTCTCATTCCTCAAAATGGTAACAATACAATTTTTGCCTCTCCCGGGAGATTGTCCAGCTAGTTGGTGAGGTGGAGGTGGGGAGGGGTTGGGGAATGGATGGAAGGTCATGGTGTACATAAGTTGCACCTAGACCATAAGCGTCAAGCTCAATGGACCTGCTGGTCTTTTCCTGTCCTTCGTTTTTGTATGTTCGTATTGGCATGTACTTTGAGTGAGAAAATATTATTGGTATCGCCACTAAGAAGTTATTTTTAGTAATTTCATTGATATCATGGTCCCATGAATATAATAAGAGATTCAGGCAATCTATTCACATAGGGCAGATCAAATTCTTGGTTTCCGATAAATGTCTTTAAATGAACTATTTTCAGAAGTCTGAGATTCATAGCTTTTTAAAATATTTTTGCAAAGTCTTATTTTGAAAATTGTTTAAAGCTTCCCGAAATACCATAAGACAAATTTAAACGTTAACAGGGAGGTAAGATTGAACTTCAAGACTGTGCAGTACAATTCCAATACATCCACAAAATGTTTCACGATAATTTGATCATCGACAAAGATAATGTAAATGAGGAATTGCATTACTTGATGAAGAGGCATGTAACAGGAGAGAACTTTATTTCCTGGTCGTAATATTTCATTGAAACTGATGGGACAAATGCAGAAAGAATTTGAAACAAAACTGTATTGGAACAGTGCTTTGAGTTGAATGCCAGTGGCAGTCCCAAGAAGAACAGGAAGAGTGGAATTTTCTGGCAATTGAGTCTATAATCTTGACAGCTGGCCTCAATTTCCTCAGTGTTTCTTGAGGCAGTGTAACTAGCGCACTGCACTGCACATTAGTCCATTTACCACAAGCTCTATGTAACCTGCCAAACTGTCCCTTTTTATAAATGGCGTTTAATGTAATTGCACTAAAGCTAAGACCAAATCGATATTTTAGCTTTTTTATTGAGGTAAATACACAGAGAAGATGGAAATGTAGACATTTTGTGAGATCGCTAACATTCGTTGCTGGACACTTTCATACCTTTGTTCTATAATCTACTAAATGAAGTAAAAAGATATTTCTGAACATTACCAGATGCATATGGTATTATTTATTCACACATGTTTTAAGGCAATTAATGCTTATTATTTGGTCTAGCTAAATGGGCAGATTTAAAGAGATGGTTATTCTTCTTGTACAAAAGTCCTGTGTTGTGTCTGTAAAATTTCCATTCTAATAATGCAAAATAGGGATTTATTTTGTGCCCACATAAAAGATGCTAACTGATTTCTGTGGTGCAACGTTGATTCCCATTTTAAACTACTGTATCCTGCTCGTTTGATTAGAACCTGCAGCTTTCATGGAAAAAAATGCCTTTAAGATTCCAACAAATTTCAAATACATAAAAGATTGCTGTGTTTTAGTAACTCTCCTGCAGAAGACAAGCAGAAATATATAGCAAAGTATATTCTGAAAATACATTTAAATTCCACCTAGCAATACCACCGGCATTCATAGATTGCCTTATCATATCAGAGCATCTCATATTGCTTCATAGAATCATGTATTTTTGAAGTGACTGTTATTATGTAGTTTAATCCAGAAAATAGTATAACTCATTTTCTCTGGGGATGCAATCCTGAGAATTTCAATAAAAGGCGGAATTTCAACTCTCAGCCCTCCCGGGAGCTGAAACTGGGAGGGCTAGTCAATTTTAACAGCAGGGTTTCATTAACATCTGACCAGCCAGCTGCCTGCCCAAAACGGGTGTCCAGAGGCAGCTCGCCAGCTTTGGGCCTCTGAAGATCTGGCGGACCAGAGGCCACCAGGCTGACAGTCAGGTAAGTCTCAGAGTGGGAACTTTCGGGAGGGTTTCATGGTTAGGAAGGTGGGGATGCTCCGAGCGGAAGCAGCCCAAATTTCCTTTGTAGGGCCCAGAGGATCACTTCTGCTCCTTCTGGCCCCACAAAGGTAAGTTTTGGACTTGCGTCTCCGCTGGGTGTCCGGCAAGTTTTACTGAGCGGAGTGGTTGAGGTGGGTGCCTCACTCAGTTGGCAGTTCAAACAGTATTGAGATCTTATCTAAGTGAAAGGACCACAATTTGCACATATTTACGAGGCTCCTGCCAGAGACAGGCAAGCAGCGCCCCAGTCGCACCAAGAAAATAGCAGCGTTAAAATAACTGCGTGATGGGAAACGAGCAGTAAATGCATCGCTTGGATTTTAACTCCAGTTCCACCCAGTTTCCACCAGGCAGGGAGAGTTAAAATTCCCCAGAAATTGCACATTGAATCAGTCAGTCACTTCTTAAAAGTACATGCAATTCAATAAATAAAATGTTGGCTGAAGCCAGAACACAGTGAGGCTACACATACATACATAGGTATATATCCCTACCTCGAATAGATCTTAAACTGATCCATTAGACTTATCCATTGTTGTGATATCCCACCATCAATCTGCTTCACACTTTTTCCTGTTTGGGGATTTTGTGGATGGCTCCACAAAATACTACTGGCCACTGTCTCCTCCCCAAGCACCTACCCGTGAGCTGGCTCGGCATCGGAGCTAGCTGGACTTCGTCAGGCACCGACCGACAAACTGCATCAGCGGGCCTGTTTGGCGCCCACAGCCTGCCACTTTCATTCAAATGAGGCCCGATGCCAACTTTGGCTCGGGCCGAAGGCTGGCATGGACCGGAGCACGGAGCACAGAGCAATTGCTCTTCCAATGTGCCACCTGTTTTGGGGGCAAGCCGAATTTCTCCCCCGTCATTTTTTGCTGTGGTCAGTCACATACCAAACAGTAGGAACAGGTTTAGAACTTAAGGATTTTTAGGTATAAAAATTCTTTGAAGAGCAGGTCAGACATTGTCTGTAAAGAAAGGAAAAATGCTGACATTTCAGGCATAGCCCTTCATCAGAACTGGAAGATATTACAGATGAACAGCTTATAAGAAGGAATAGAGTGAAGAGACCGTATATGCAAGAAAAGAAGACTAAGCTGTAATGCGATTAGGTGGAGAACAGGAGGTGGTTAAATGGCAGAAGTGATAATAGCGTAAGACAGAAGGAGGCATGATGAGAGAAATTAGAGAAATAAAAGACATACATGGGACCAAGAGAACGCATGAATAGTTAAAGCGGGTTAGCAAGTAAACTCCCCAATTAAGCAAACCTGCTTTAACTAAAGATTACTGATATTCCACAAAAGACCTGGCTTTACCAAGCAAACCAATGGGACAGACTTGAAAAGATAAACATTGGGGCAGATAAAGCTGTGAGTCGGGTGCTACTCATCACATATGAGCTGGCCATGCACTAAAATCTGAGGCGAGCATCTTTGAATATTTAAATGTTGCTCCTGACACACTAGGAGAGTACAGAAATGTGGGGCAGGACTTTCTATGCTAATAGCTGCTGGAGCAGGTCAAAAGGATTCTGTTTCGGGGGAGGAGCACAGCATCCAAGCAAAGTCGATCTTTTGAGGTCCAACAGTCCAGTTATGGGTAAGCTTAACTGGATACAATCAGTGCAAAAGGTATTGAGAGCACAGAATTCTTAAATTGCATTCAGGAGAACTTTAGCCAGTACGTAGCAAGCCCAACAAGAAGGGGGGGTGGGGGTGGTGGTGCAGTTCTGGATTTAATTTTAGGGAATGAAGCTGGGCAGGTGGAAGGAGTATCAGTGGGACAGCATTTTGGTGGTAGTGATCATAATTCAGTTAGATTTAGCATAGTTACGGAAAAGGACAAACAGGAGTAAAACTTCTAAATTGGGGAAAGGCCAATTTTACTAAGCTGAGAAGTGATTTAGCAAAAGTGGACTGGAAACAGCTACTTGAAGGTAAATCAGTGTCAGAGCAGTGGGAGGCATTCGCAGGGGAGATGCAAGGGGTTCAGAGTAAACATGTTCCCACAAAGAAAAAGGGTGGGACTGCCAAATCTAGAGCCCTCCTCTGGATAGTAAGATCAGGCAAAAAAGGGGCAATCCTGTTCGGGTTCGGAGCCCGTCTCCAACCCACTGACGTCTGAGTTCCCCACGGGCAATTAAAGCCGGTGGGATGATAGATGAAGAGCTAAACGTACCTCATTGAGGTACTAAAGGCACTTTACTTGTGACATAGTACGTGGTTAGAACGATTTTTAACTTACCTGGGCGGCTTTCCCATGGCTTCTGATTCACACCTGTTGAAACCAGACATGAAGGGCCGGATCAGGCAAAAAGAAACTAAATAAATTAAATAAAAAACACTGCACAATGTTAAAACACAAAATCAACCTACCTTTCCACCCTGCTCCGATGGCCGATGGCCGATGTCCCCCTCTTCACCCCCCGATGTCCCCCCAATCTCCCTTTCTTCACCCCCCGATGTCCCCCACCGATCTTCCCCTCCCCCCGATCTTCCTGTCCCCCCGATCTTCCATTCCACCGCCAGATGACGTCTTGCTCTCTCTATTTCTTTCCCCCCACCCTTGCATTGCAGCTCCTGACAGCAGCCAGCCTGTCAATCAGGCTGGCTGCTGCGTGCGAAACCCGGAGAGCACATTAATCACCATCAATTACGATGCGATTGCGTCGGAAACTGTAGGTTTGTTTATTCGGGTTTGCCACGCGCACCTTCACCCCACTGCTCCCCCCACCCATGCTACCAACCCGCCACCATTTCAAAATTGAGCCCTTTGTGTCTGTCTTCACAATAGAGGGAGACGATGCAGAGATTGTAGTTAAGGAGGAGAAGGAGTGTGAAATATTGGATGGAATAAACATAGTGAGAGAGGAAGTATTAAGGGGTTTAGCACTTTGATGTAGATAAATCACCAGGCCCGGATGAGATGTATCCCAGGCTGTTAAGAGAAGCAAGGGAGGAAATAGCAGAGGCTCTGACCATCATTTTCCGATCCTCTCTGGCTACAGTTGTGGTGCCGGAGGATTGGAGGACTGCTAACCTTGTACTGTTGTTTAAAAAGGGAGAAAGAGATAGATCGAGTGATTATAGGCCAGTCAGTCTAACCTCGGTGGTGAGCAAATTATTAGAATCGATTCTGAGGGACAGCATAAATCGTCATTTAGAAAGGCACGGGTTAATCAAGGACAGTCAGCATGGATTTGTTAAGGAAGGTCGTGTCTGACTAACATGACTGAATTTTTTGAGCAGGTAACAAGGAGGGTCAATGAGGACAACGTGTTTGATGTAGTCTACATGGATTTTAGCAAGGCTTTTGACAAGGTCCCACATGGCAGACTGGTCAAAAAAGTAAAAGCCCGTAGGATCCAAGGTAAAGTGGCTAGTTGGATCCAAAATTGGTTCAGTGGCAGGAAGCAAAGGGTAATGGTTGTTTTTGCGACTGGAAGGCTGTGTCCAATGCGAATTCGCAAGGCTCAGTGCTGGGCCCCTTGCTTTTTGTGGCATATATTAATGATTTGGACTGAGATGTGAGGGGCTTGATCAAGAAGTTTGCAGAAGACACAAAAGTTGGCCATGTGGTTGATAGTGAGGAGGAAAGCTGTAGACTGCAGGAAGATATCAATGGACTGGTCAGGTGGGCAGAAAAGTGGCAAATGGAATTCCATCCAGAGAAGTGTGAGGGTTAGGGAGGGCAAACAAGGCAAGGGAGTACACAATAAATGGGAGGATACTGAGAGGTGTAGAAGAAGAAAGGGACCTTGGAGTGCATGTCCACAGATCCCTGAAGGTAGCAGGACAGGTAGATAAGGTGGTTAAAAAGGCATTTGGGATACTTTCCTTTATTAGCCGAGGCATAGTGTATAAGAGCAGGAAGGTTATGCTAGAACTGTATAAAACATTGGTTAGGCCACAGCTTGAGTACTGCGTATAGTTCTGGTCACCACATTACAGGAAAGGTGTGATTGCACTCGAGAGGGTACAGAGGAGATTTACGAGGATATTACCAGGGCTGGAGAATTTTAGCAATGAGAAAAGATTGGATAGGCTGGGGTTGTTTTCTTTGGAACAAAGGAGGCTGAGAGGAGATTTAATTGGGGTTTTTAAAATTATGATGGGACTAGATAGAGTGGATAGGGAGGACCTATTTATTTTAGCAGAGGGGTCAGTGACCAGGATTTCAAGTAATTGGTAGAAGGATGAGAAGAGAGCTGAGAGAAATTTTTTAACCCAGAGGGTGGTGGGGGTCTGGAACTCACTGCCTGAAAGGGTGGTAGAGGCAGAAACCCTCAACTCATTTAAAAGGTACTTGAAGTGCTGTTACCTACAGGGCTACGGACCAAGTGCTGGTAAGTGGGATTAAGCTGGATAGTTCTTTTTCGGCCGGCATGGAGACGATGGGCCGAATGGCTTCCTTCTTTTCAAAGGGTGCTGAGCAACTGATGTGCTTCTCAGGCATTATGGAGAGAAGGCCTCATTTGTATTGCCTTGATGGGCCTTGCACGCAACACAGAGTAGGCCTTAGACCTTTACTGGGATCCACTAATGAGGTCGATAATACACATTATCAACCCCACTTAGTCAGACTTTTTGACTTTTTTTCTTCTACCAATATATTCACAGAGGATTTGAAGTTTTGGGATTTCAAGCTCAGAAGTCAATATCAGTGTAACAAGTCTATGCCCTGAGATGCATCATAGCAGTGGTTCAAGTCCAGAAGCCTTTCTTTAATGGGTAGTGGTGTAACATGCAAACAATCAGAGAGTCCTTCAACATGGATATTTTTATGTTATCTGGTAAAGATAACACACCAGCAACTCTTATGCCATTTATAATCTGTAATTAAAACCAATTACCAGTAATATAGCAACAACAATTCCTTGGACATTGTTTCCACAAAATCCAAGCTTCCAGATCACAAGATGCAAGGTGTAGAAGTGATCTAATTGTCAGATGCAGCTGAGAATAAGACAATAATTCGGAACTTCAAGCAGATCTTAAAGTGCAATAATTTCACAGATCTCTATCACTAACCACAGCAGACATCGAAAATTCACTTCTGGCAAAGGGTTACACCCACAAAGTCAACCTAACTTTCTCCATCAGATGCAAACCAACCTGCTGTGTTTTTCCAGGACTTGGGGATTTATATGAAACATTCATGAATTAATTCTGCTCATCAAGGTCAACAGATGAATCAAACACAACATTTTAGTCCAGCTGCATTTCCAGACCTAGCAAGGTTTGGTTTCAAATGTAACCTATTTTGATGTGTCTCCATAAGTAAACAAACCCCTTTTTTTTAAAATGGGTTTACGATCGGACTTATTCTTTTTGATTGTACATTTCTCTGCCGTTGTCAGCCATCCATTTCCTGGACAATATCTGTAGAAGAAGAAGATGCATGTGAGATGCAGCTGTCAGCTCAGGTTGGAAGCAACTTATGGAAAAATTGTGTTGTGGAAAGTGACCAGAAGAGTGGAATGTCACTGGCGTCCCTTTTTTAGAGTCATTCCTCAAAGTGGAAACAGTAAATGCCTGGGGTTAATTGCCCACCAACAAAAAGATTCTGTTCCATACTGATAATTAGGCAGCAGCCCAAATCACTAGCAGGCAGAGCAGCAGGTCTTCAATGAGTAGTGGAATGCTTTCGTTGACTGCCTTCTATCATATTTATGGCAATACATGTTTCTAGCATATCAACGTTAATATCTGACACAGTCCTCGATTTCTTGTAAAATTACCTCAAAGTAGTGGTATGAATAGTAGGGACGGAACACAAAATGGGTTCTTGGAGCTTATGGGAAATTGGATAAAAACAGCCTCAGAAACTCAGCCATCATAGACACAGGTCATAGATTTCTCTGGTGTTTCCTCCTAGGTTTGGGTATGCAAGTCATTTAGATAAATGTTTTCACAATATGGGGGAACAGTTAATTTTTCATATGTTGGTAATTAAGGCCCTTTCTGCAGTTATTTGTCAGTCAATGACTTGTACTATTGCCCACATGGGAATTCACCATTTTCTGATGAGATACTGTCATTGAGGGTAATAATCCTCAGCATGAAAGTGCGCTCTGTACTCACCCCCACCCCCCCACACTCAATCTACACACAAGGAAGCAGGCCTGGAAGGAAATGACGTAGTGCTGTCTCAATCACAGAAGGACTTGGCAGGCTAGAGAAAGATTTAATGATCTCACGAGGTAAAGAAAAGAGCATTCACTCACCATCAGGGCGTCTCAAGTGGAGGCCTGTAACAACTAAAAGTGCTCATAGAATCAGAAAAGACTGTGGCCCAAATGTTTGACTTCAGTAGTCCGAAGGGGATGATAAAGGCTGATAGAGGCTAGATCCAGGATCTTCCCATTTACACCATGTTGTCCACTACACATTAAACATGCTACCACCTATAATTCTACTTGCTTTATGTATAACCCTGGTTGACTTTCAATATTGGAACATGATCTACCATAAAATTAAACCTCTGTAGTTCCCTACTACCATACGGGGTGATTTTCCTGGCACTCCTCTATACCCACCTGCTAGGCCCGAAGCATTAACAAGGGGATGTTGTCATGCAACTGGTCACAAGGGTCACAGCAGCAAATTCAAGATTTTGAACAGTATAATAAACTGGTCGGGAAAAGAATGGGAAACTCTAGGGCACTAATTAATGTAACAATTCCATTTTGTTCCAAAACACCTGTTGGCCTATTTATGACAATGCAACTCCATGGACAATTTTCAAACTTAGTTACAGTCCTAGCATAGTATCTATTACAGTGGCTGGGAAGCCCTTTGGGGTGCCCTAAGGATGAGCCGGGTAATTTTTGGTGCCATACATTAGGCTGGATGTAATTATTACCCAGTATTCCACAGGCCCAAGGATGATATTGTGTGTTCAATCCCTACTGTTGATATCAGACCCTGAGGTAATCCTACAAGAAATGAGGGACTACATCAGTTACATAAATGCACGTTCTTTCTTGCTTTCTACCAGTCAGAACTGTAACTTGCAGAAATTGTCATTCTGCCTCTTCGGATGCAATTGTGCTTCATTTTTAAACAGCGTTAAAGTCAGCGTATAATTATTTCAATTTATTGAAAAAAGTTTACTAGTCATAATAGTTAAAATGTAATTGGTGTTTTTCTATTGTCCATGTAACAACAACAACAACAATTTGCATTTATAGAGATTAATCACAAACTTTATAAATGAGGCCAGTCAAAATAACCTGAAACTAAAAGCTATAACTTATCAGTTCTGAAGAACGGCTCAGCTTGAAATGTCAACCTATCTTTTCTCTTCACAGATGCTGACTAACCTGCTGCCTTTATCAGCATTTTCTATATTTGTTTCATGATTGTGACTGTAAGCCTGGTCTGCAAGGGATCAGATGTAGTAAAATAGCTTTTAATGTTGTTTTACAAAGCTAATGGACCTTGGTTACAAAGCTACCCTGTTATAATGTACATTTTGCCTGTTTCCCAGGCAGAATAACAAGGATACACTGTATACTGTCTTAACTGTAATAACTCTTTAACCTCAAAATTCAGGACAGCCGAAAACATCACCAAACACTGCAACTACTCATTGCTCCCTTGAACTTGTGTTGTTTCTATAACTTGTCTGCCATTTAAAATGCCGTGTTTTATAATAACCTTTAAATTATTTCCTAACTAATGATTTAAGTCTGGAAATTACTGTTGCAACTATTAGCGGACAAATGGGAAATGCATTTCTGTGCTCACTATTTTAACACCTGTTTGTTTTAAAATAGTGGGCAGAGGAATATCAGATGATATGTGTTAAGCATTCATCCATTAATATTGCCAACAGTATTTTCTAATTGCTGTATTATCCTACCTCGTTATCTTGGTCTTATTAGCCTCGATATTCCGGCCTCCTCCTACCAATTTGTCAGTGGATCTACGGTGAAAAGGGTCAGAAACTTGTTTGAGGATGTGCTCTGCTGCGTTCCTGACTCTGTATGCCTCCCCCCATTTCCCGATGCCTGGCCTGGTAGTGTAGAACATGCCCTCCCACATACATAAATGAAAGGCAAATGAGGGAAGTGTTTCCTCTGATGTATTTCCAGGCATTTGCCTGAATGATGGATGCAAGGGCTACCCGTTAGGCCCAGGCACACAGCATTCTCAGGTCGGAGGAGGAGCTGAAGAATTTGCGGGGTGGTTGGTGGGTGGGAGAGCAGGGCCTGTGCAAGCACTCACAGAAATGGGGCCTTGCACAGGCCCATGAGGAGTGAACAAAATAAAACAAAAGGCCATTTTTGTAGGCAGCGTGGAGGCTGCTTGCTTCCTTTTCCCACAGCTGGCCCCTGAGGTTGCAGCCAGAATTTTCTATGCTGATTTCAGTGACACTTCCTAAAAGGACAGGGAGCCCACCACTAGTCCATATATGACCCTGTGGCCAGAATCCCACCCTGTTAGAAATAGGTCTCAATCAGAGGGGACCAGAAAATCTCGACTGTTGTCCCTTCCTGGTTTGTTTGTGCAACTTCTTGTCTTGCAAAATGAACTGAGGAGGAAGAAAAGACCATCTTCAGGCATGAATAAATCAGGAAGCTGGCGCATTGGTGAGTGTAATGGCTTGATGTGTAGAGGCACAACACGGTCCCATTTCCATGATTCTCCACATGGTGGGTGCCCTGTAATGACTAAGATATCAGATGATGTACTGTATGCGGGACTGAGCAGGTCAACCTGAGCTAAGTTAACTCACCCGCTATCAGTCAACTACAGAGGAGCACCCAAAAGCTTTGGAGCAGGGATTGGTGCACGGTGGAACCTAAACGGCTGAAGAAAGAGTTCAGTTGCACAAGCAGGGATTGTTACTTGAGAATGAGTATATGGGAAAGGTTATTATTACAATATCTGCATGATTTCATTGACTTAACAGTTGTAAGTTAGTATTCAGTGATGTTCTCACATTGTATGGTGTGACGACATCTTTTATGTCTAGGAATTTAAGGAAGCATTCCAGATAGAAATATTTTGGACTAGGGATCGGTGTTTGGAAATATTTACTTTGCCGACGTAAATGTTTATTAGAAACGAGAAACACTATCATAAATAGTGGCCCAGAATTCCCGGGAACTTGCACCATTGTAATCATCGTTTTACGGCACAAAAGTCCCAGGAAATTACGGTCTAAGTCACTTGCTCCATAATTTCCGGGGACATTTGCACCACACTGCCATTATCCTCGCTGAAACAGTAAGAAATTAATGATAACACCTCCCCCATTAAAATCAACGGCAAGCGAGTTTGCTGAATAACGGTTTTACAGCCGCTGCGATTTAGGCTTTAAAATAATGGTGCTGGTGAGCCCATTGTGATTGGTAGCAGTGTGAGTCATTGCTCCAAGATTGGTTTCCTTCAAACATGTTTTAGAGTTTTCCTGAGTTTGTTTGCTTAGCTCCAGGAGAGCCTGATCCCTATCTGAGTGCTGCCTTTTTGCAGATGTTAAATCATACTGCAACTTCACGCACAGATTATTACTATATTAGATTCCAGAAGAGAGTTTAAAAATCAGAATAAGATGAAATCGTAAAATATTGGAAACACACCAATGCCAGTTGTAACATAGGTACATTTATATTTCTCAACATGATTGGCTGCGGGGTGATTAGATCTAACTTCAATACTTTATTGTTAGACCTCAAATTAAAATTGCCTTCAAATACTGAACATATTTTCCAAGTGAGTGATGTGCACGCTCTCATCTGGGAGCTGAGGTCTACCGACAGAAAAGCTCAGAGCTCCCAGTCCCTTTCATAGAATTATAGAATCTTACAGCACAGGAGGAGGCCATTCAGCCCATTGTGCCTATGCCGGCTCTTTAAAAGAGCTCTCCATTTAATCCCATTCTCCTGCTCTTTCCCTATAGCTCGGCAAATATTTTCTTTTCAAGTATTTATCCAATTCCCTTTTCAAAGTTGCTATTGAATCTCCTTCCACAACCCTTTCATACATCACATCAACTCTCTGCATTAATAAAAATTCTTATCTCCCCTCTGGTTCTTTTGCCAATTATCTTAGGAACGTAGGAACAGGAGTAGGCCATTCAGCCCCTTTCACACCTCAAGGTTCCCCCAAGAAGTGGCTGTTCACGACAGCATCTTGGCTATCAGTGAGATGTCCACCTCCTTTCCCATAGTAATGGAGCTGAACGTTGGAGGGAAGGCGTACATAACCAAACATGACACTCTGGTCAGTGTCTCAAATTCACTCCTGGAGAAGCTGTTTTTCAGGAACAAGGTGCTTCCCAGTGACAACAGGGGCCCTTATTTTATAGACCGGGATAGATTCTTCCTTGGGTAGGTCTCGGATTATCTCATAGACAAGCAGTTGGTCCTGACTGAGCAATTCCCAGACAAGGAGAGCCTGTTGAGAGACGCTGAGTACTTCCACCTCTGCAAGCAAATCAAATCTCTGACGTCCAAGGTTGTAAAGCAGAGCTCAGTGACAGATGGGACGTGCCAGAGTGACATTGAGGAGAACTCCTGGCCAAGAGTGTTCCTTTACTCAGGGGCAGCAGTGAAGAGATCAGGGTTTGTAACCACCTGCTACTGCGGCTCCTATACCTTAGCCTGGGATAACCAGGCAGATGCAGGGATCATGGTCTATGGCAGAATTGCTCTGGCAAAAGAGGTTTTTGGGGACACTCTGAAAAGCCGAGACCATGATCAGTCCCCTGAACAGTACACGTCCAGGTTTTACCTGAAAATCACCGACCCTCTCACACGGTCCATTTTAATTCATTTCTTTAATCTGCACTTACTAGTGCTCAGTACAGACTGAACATGAATACTTAAAGTAGTATGTCCTTCATAGATACTCCATTTATCATCAACTGAAGTTTTCCCAGGTGCTATACCTCACAATTAGCTATGGCAAAATTTCTGCACAAGCCTCTTTTCTCACCTCAGGGTCAGCAACTTCTTTATCTTCACATCGTCCTTGATTTTTTTTAATCGAAGAACATTTTCCTTACTTAGTTTCAATTTATTATAGATCTGTTAATGAATATTTTAAAAATCTATGCCAATAAAGTTAATAAAGGAAAAAGAGTAAAAAATTGCAAATGTCAGAAATCTGAAATAAAAGCAGAAAATGCTGGAAATACATGCCAGGGCAGTCAGCATCTATAAAGAGAAAAGACGGATTCTGGTGTTTTGGGTGTGACCCTTTCATCAGAATGTGATGGATTTGCTCAATCAGCGCTTAAATAAAAAAAGTGCAGTTTCTGCAGCTTATAGCTTTAACAGTAAAATATATTAAAATTCACAAATGAATACAAATATGCACAGATCAAAATTAGTCATGAAATGTCGACTACTGGCTAAAAAGGAGAAAACAGTATGGAAGAAAAATCAACTTCAAGCAAAAATATTGGTTGAATAGATTGAGATGCCATGAGGAGCCTTGTGGTTTACCTGCTGTCCATAAGCAGCCTTTTATTATCTGTGTTTGTGATTGCTTACTATAGTTTTACAATAAAACATCAGTCTGTGAGATTCCACAGCCCAGTGAACAGCGATATTGTTGAACCCAAATCATTTTGGTTTGCCCTACTTTATTTTGCTTTCTTTAGTCAGTTTTTGCATTTGTTAAAGATCCAATGCCAATACTGGAAGTGATGACCCTGGAGCTGCTTTTGAGGAAAGCACTGTAGGAGTATTAATAATAGTTTATGAATGGCCAGTTTTTATATCTCTGAAGGCTCTCATTTGCTTCAGTGACTGGAATGTTTCTTTTACGTAAATGATTTTATGCTATTCTCTCACTAGGTCTCAGTATTACAACATCACATCGAACATGTCACCACATGCAAACCTACGGCATTTTAAAAACATTCAAATTGCTGTTCCTTTTGAAGTCTACAGAAAATGCAGAACTTTCCTTCTTAATCACAAAACATTTCTTGGTCACCGTTTCAAGATTTTTTAAAAAACTGTCATCAGATTGGAGGGGTTCTACCCTCTCTGCTCCTTATAGTCAGACATCACTTAATGCCAAGGCCTCCTTCTGTAATGGGAATTCTTCTGATAGTCTTGATCTTTTATGTTTCCTCTATGTTCTCATTATTCTCTTGTAGTCCACACTACGATGTAACTCCCACTGCGAGTTTTAGAACGCAAGCTATTCCATTTACTTTTCAATGATAAGGTTTTTTTTATTGATGTAATAAAATACTGGAATAATGTCACTTTCATATTGTTGGAGGTGCAGATATGCTAACTTCATGATATGTTACATTATATTGCTGGTACAATTTATGATATGAATCTTATGCTGATTAAAATGAAGGAATATACTAATAAAATAAATATGCCTCCAGCAAAACATAAGGTTTAAATGTAATATAAAAATTCTCGACCCTCCCAACACTATAGTGTCGCTGTCCTACAATACACTATCCTACAAAGTGAAAGGGATCATCGCATAATGCAAAATAAACTTTTCCCAGGATTGGTGAAATTGTTAGGAGGCAATAGGTAGGCAGCAAAAGCAGGTATTTTTACATAAGTACTTGCTAATTCTGAATAGACAACAGTAGATCCCTGTCTCTGGTCAACTGTGATTTACAAAAAAAAGTAATGGCTCGTTTATGCAAAGACTTGATGCTTCGAAATGGCAGAAGCTGATGCATTTAAAGAAAAAATGCTTCTTTGTATACCTTGGAGAATAAAGTACAGCCCTGAAGCTAGTATACACAGCTTTATCAGTTCTCTTTTTGACTGCTACAAATAGTTGGTGGCACAATGCACAAGACAATTCATTTTTATTTTTGAATACAATACCTTAATTCTATTCCTTTATTTTGATGTGACAGGCAGGTTTAGGGTTCTGCTAGTGGTAGTGCAGGAGGAATGGAATACATTTTTTGTGGTACATCACATTCTACCACCGCTGTTCTAAAAGCAACATTCTTCAGGTTTTGGCCCATATTTACATTTCTGAAGAGAAGAATAGACACCTCGGCAGAAAGTGACTCTTGTCACTTAAATGGGATATATAGGGATGCCACATTTTGATAGCTGTTTCAAGCTAATGTTAAGATGGCACTAGTAATGATGCTAATGGTTATTTAAACTCCATTTCTGACTTCTTCAAACATCTCAGGAAATCTAAAAACTAAAAGAATCTCTTCCCTGAAGTAATAGGAAATATTACTCAATTAAGTTATTAACTTTTGAGAATGCAGACTTCCTATGAAATGTATTTCTTTTTTGTGGAGGACTTGTTAAACCGTTTACATATGTTGCTTCATTATAGTTTGCATCTGGAAAATGTCATGATAACCCACGTGGCTCTGCATTCAACTTTCAATTCAGATTTTGAAATATTCCTCAACAATACATTTAGCAATTGTCCACATTGGTTTCGTTTCAGCTACTGTTATGCTTTATAGTCTATGCCTGCAGTGAAATTTGTCCTTTTCACATATGGCTGAAAGACTTTTCTTGCCCACACCAGTACAAAGCACTCATTCTTTTTGACTGACATCCATAGCAGACAAATACTATAGTTTGTCCTTATGAAGATTCATTGACTCAATAGGCTAAAAATTTTCTATGTTTTTCTCATTCATATTTGCTATTTATCCAATTTCCAATCTGTCATTCAAAGGGTCTGTATTTTTTTTGCTCATTTACATTTGTGGCGCATTGTATGAATAAATTATTTTATTCAACATTTTCCTCATTTGTGGAAAATTAGGACTAGTTTCCTTAGTCTACCCACTCTCCCAAATTTCTTTGATCAAAGCAGTATTATTGCCTGAAAATTATTGTTTGTGACATTAGCGTACAAATGCATAACACATTCTCGCGACATTCCTTTGCCCACTATTTTAATGGAGGTGCTTATCCATCTAAACTAAATGGGTTAACCCTTGTTAAAATAGTGCTAAAATAGGAATGTCATACAAACTCATTAAGCATTTGTATGTTAATGTTGCAAACAGTAATTTCCAGGGTTATATCTTAATAAATATATCAAGGAGTTGATTTAAACTTCTGAGGGTAAATTTTCCCCCTATTGCGCTTAGGAGCAAAGGTTATCCTGGATGCAACACACAGAAAAGAGTCAGTCAAGCTCCATTACCATCAGGCAGTCCTCCCCGTCTGAGTTTCCTCTATGCGCTGTGCCGATTTCCTTCATCCATCCATTGGCAGCCTTCAGCTGCCTAGGCCCTAAGCTCTAGAATTCCCTCCCTAAACCTCTCCGCCTCTCTACCCCTCTCTCCTCCGTTAAAACGCTCCATAAAACCAATGCTTGTGACTAAGCTTTTGGTCACCTGTCCTAATCACTCCTTACATAGCTCAGCGTCAAATTTTGTTTGATAAGGCTCCTGTGAAGCACATTTTTAAATGGTAAGAAACTATTAAATGTTGGTCTTCAGAGATATTTGGGTGCCCTTGTACACGAAACACAGAAAGTTAACATGCAGGTTCAGCAAGCAATTAGGAAGGCAAATGGTATGTTGGCATTTATTGCAAGGGGGTTGGCATACAAGAGTAAGGACTTCTTGCTACAACTGTACAGGGCATTGGTGAGACCACACCCGGAGGGTGTACAGTTTTGGTCTCCTTACCTAAGGAAGGATATATTTGCCTTAGAGGCGGTGCAACGAAGGTTCACTAGGTTGATTCCTGGGATGAGAGGCTTATCCAATGAGGAGAGATTGAGTAGAATGGGCCTATACTTCCTGGAGTTTAGAAGAATGAGAATTGATCTCATTGAAAGGTATAAAATTCTTAGTGTGCTTGACAGGATAGATGCTGAGAGACTGTTTCCCCTGGCTGGAGAGTCTAGAACTAGGGTCATAGTCTCAAGATAAGGAGTCGGCCATTTAAGACGGAGATGAGGAAGAATTTCTTCACTCAGAGGGTTGTGAATCTTTGGAATTCTCTCCCACAGAGGGCTGTGGATGATCAGTCATTGAGCATATTCATGGCTGAGATCGATAGATTTTTGGACTCTAAGGGAATCAAGAGATATGGGGATTGGGCAGGAGTTGAGGTCGAAGATCAGCCATGATCTGATTGAATGGCGGAGCAGGCTTGAAGGGCTGTATGGTCTACACCTGCTCCTATTTCTTATGTTCTTACGTTGGGACATTTCACTATGTTAAAGGCGCTATATAAATGCAAGTTGTTGTGCCCAGGTGATCATTTACACCCAAGTGCAATAAAAGGAAGCCCTGCCTTCTAGTTTTATGACTCACTAATATTGCAATTATCACAGGAGTTTAAATATATTATAATATTGTGGCCTTATTTGTGCTTCAGTACTTTTATCGATCTATTAAAGAGGGAACCGAAGCAACAAGTATCTAATTTCCTGTTACTATAAACCCAGCTGCCCGCACTCTTAAAGTGCATTTACAGTAGCTGCCCTGAAGACTCAATGGGTATGATTTTAACTTGGAGCCAGAACCCAGCCTATCCCAAGATATTCACGTGGGGAACCCGGAAGCCAAGGGTGGGGGGGTCCAGCATCGGGGTGGGGGGGGGTCCAGAATTTGGGGGTGGGGGGTGGGGAAAAGAGGGCGGTCGGACAAATGCAGGTCATATTGCACCAGGTGAGCTTGTTGCGCCTGGATAAAGCATTCCTGCTCCTCCGGGCCCACAAGCTGTGCAATAAAGGCACTCACCTCATGGATCCGGCCCTTCCCACCTGCTTTCACTTGACGTGAATCGGAAGCGATGGGAAACCCGAACAAGTAAGATTAAATTCATTTAACTTTTTCAATACACAAAAACTTAAGTACCTCAACTATTTCAATGAGATACATTGCCCCTTTAAGTATCGGCCCGCTGGCTTTGAGTGAGGGTGGGACTCCCAAGTGTCTATTGTGCGCACGCATACAAACCTGCCTGGGTCAAACCTGGAAGTGGGCGCGTTGCAGCTGGGGTGCGGTCCCACTCCAAAAAGCTGTTATTTTAACCTCCCACCCGCCCCCCAACCCACCCGTTCTTGGGGGTTAAAATGACCCCCAATCAGTCTCTCCAGGTGCAGCTGAGCCTTACAAACTGCAAAGCTCCCAGCTTCAATCTCAGGTCTGTGCTGAGTTAGTTGAATTCAACTGGGAAAAATCAACGAGCATTGCCACTCCTGATTAGCAGCCTCTGCTAGAAGTGATTATGAGTTGATGTTGGCTGAGGACAATATTGGATTAAGCTATGATGGCCTCATTTATTTATATTTTTAAATATTTAAAGTTCTGGAGTCTTAAATTAAACTTTTTTGCAAGACAAGATATACGTTTTGAAGGAGCAGTCTACAAGATTTTCAAAGATCACATAACTTTATGGGTAAAATTAGTAGAATGTGGAATGGGCCAAAAACATTTCTCTTTAGTATTATCTTGTCTTGCTCCCACTATAAAAGAACTAAAAGGCAAACTAAAAGCTTGTAAAGGAGCATTGCGACCTTGTTAAAGGGAAATCATGTGGACAAGCGTGGGGGAATGGAAATGATAACTGAATTCTGAACTCCCACTAAGAATGCTTCATACAAAAGAAGTTCAAGATTTGCGTATCTCAGCACATCCGGTACTTTTTAATCGAAAAATAACGAGTGGTGCATTTAGGGCAATCCCAAAGATGCATAAACATCCTCCTTTATTAACCTAACTCTTAGTGGCAGCCCGACTCAACTAAACTGTTTACAGCTCTGATTCAACAGCATTCCTGCTGGCTACCCTGACATACAGATGAATTAACCTGCAGCTGACATGTAAGCCACTCTTCAGTATGGATGGTAAAGTTTTGTGTTAGTTTTCTATAAGATATGAATAAAATAAATCAAATAATCACAGTAAAATGAATGAATATATAGCAGACAAGTTGGCCATGAATTTATGCATTTTAGTTTGTAAGTATTTCATTTATTTAGAGCTCTCCTGAATCAGGCAGGAGCCTCATTAATCTATGCAAATTTTTTTTTTTATTCGTTCATGGGATGTGGGCGTCGCTGGCGAGCCCAGCATTTATTGCCCATCCCTAATTGCCCTCGAGAAGGTGGTGGTGAGCCGCCTTCTTGAACTGCTGCAGTCAGTGTGGTGAAGGTTCTCCCACAGTGCTGTTAGGAAGGGAGTTCCAGGATTTTGACCCAGCGACAATGAAGGAACGGCGATATATTTCCAAGTCGGGATGGTGTGTGACTTGGAGGGGAACGTGCAGGTGGTGTTGTTCCCATGTGCCTGCTGCTCTTGTCCTTCTAGGTGGTAGAGGTCGCGGGTTTGGGAGGTGCTGTCGAAGAAGCCTTGGCGAGTTGCTGCAGTGCATCCTGTGGATGGTACACACTGCAGCCACAGTGCGCCGGTGGTGAAGGGAGTGAATGTTTAGGGTGGTGGATGGGGTGCCAATCAAGTGGGCTGCTTTGTCCTGGATGGTGTTGAGCTTCTTGAGTGTTGTTGGAGCTGCACTCATCCAGGCAAGTGGAGAGTATTCCATCACACTCCTGACTTATGCCTTGTAGATGGTGGAAAGGCTTTGGGGAGTCAGGAGGTGAGTCACTCGGTCCAATGACAAACATAGGATCCCTAAAGCCATTTTGACTGCCTACTGGGAAACCTGGTGGTACAGCAGGAAAGGCCGAAAAGGTAAATGCTAAAATTATTTTTGTAGGGCCAAGAGGAGCAGGAGTGATCCTTTGGTTTCCATGAGATAATGTGGGCCCCTGCCGCCCACTCGCCCCAGATTTATCCTTTCCCCGGTAGGGTTGGCCTCTGGGTCGCCCGATATTATGTCAGCATTGGGAAGCCCTTTTGGTGGCCACAGCCCGCTGCGTATACGTTAACCCGGCCTGGCCCTCGAAATGGACCAGGACCTCCCATCAGCACAATCGGCTGGCCAGCCAGCACTCTCCGCTTGTTGTCCACCTTATAGTTACAATCTACCCCTATATTCACTTACTGTTGTAAAATAAAACAGCTGAATAATTCGTACCGAGCCTTGCCTCACTAAAGTGTTATTGGTCCGCCTACTGGAAGATGGGAGAAATGCACGTGAGCGCATGTGCAAATGACACAATGAGAGTGAAATTCAACTTCGGCAGGCGTGCAAAACGGGCGGTTGTGGATTAACCACCCATTACACCACCCCACCTTTCCATTAACATCAACACCGCCACTGGCCTCCCCCATCCGAAGTTGAATTGTACCCCCAGTATCTATTTTGGATCATAAAGGGGTACTATTGTTACACTCCCTTCCACCACCACCCCCACCACCAACCCCCCAAGGTTATGCTATTGTATGATTAGATATTGGGAACAATGCGTGCGCTCCTGAACGTAATATGCGGAGATTGCTTACTGGAGTGACCAGCAGCACTGAACTCGAGAGAATATCGAAGGCAGCCACGAAACTTGTAACAACCACTTGACTCAAACCAAAAATACAAACCAACATGAATCCGCAAAAATTAAATGAAAATAGGTTTGCTAAATTGAACGATTGGTATTCCAATATCTCTTTATCCATTTCAAACCTACCACCTTCCCTCAGTCCTCTTTTTGTTTGATATCATGTAGTTTCTGTAAACTGTGCCTTTTTCCTCCTGCCATTTGCCCTTTCATAATATTGGTACCCAACACCTTTTCTTCTGTTGCCAAGGACTGATGTTTGCTCATTTTCTCAAAAATGACACAGCATTGACCCGAAAAATAGGCAAACCAATTTTCCACATTTAAGTAAGGTATAGAATTTATTAGCTTTTTTTTGAACATTTCTGTCTTATGTCTAAATTTGTTATCCTAAATTGATAGTCAAACTTTATTTCATGGTCCTTTTCTGTAACTTGGTGAGAAAACAAAGAAATAGAGCTGAAGAAAAACATTGCTTAAATGAAATCATGCATGAACAATGACTACCAAGCAGTAGACAGGCACCAAACTAATTTAGCTTTAAGACAGGATAGTAATTTCAGGCACTTAAAACACTATAAATTATACACACAGGAAGACTGCAGTTTCTGAGACCAAAGAAGGACAGGATACTATATAATGTTTTAAATGAAGCTAGTATCTATGATTTCTTTGATATTTCTCTATATCTATGTATTTTTGGTTAACCCATGAGATTAGACAGCACAATTCCAGGTCTGGACCTCAAGACATCACTTTTTTGACTGTTGTGGGGTACAGATTTATTTTAACCCTTGAGATGAATTTACCATTAAAGGTATATTCTATCCAGCCTTACGTGCTTCTTTAGCTCAAATAGCAGTTTCTTTATGCATCGCAGTAAGACAATCGAATAATTGCTTGGGCCAGATGGCACTCTGGCCTTAGGTTGAGATTTGTTTGCCCATTTGTAGCCAATGGGTAGAAAATCTAGCCCAAAATCAAAATCATCAGCCCTATAATTGTTTGGGTTGTGATCCCAGTGGTTTGGTTGGGATTGCTCCCAATGGTGCCCTCCGGTACTGACCCCAACGGAGTTCATGGAGTCAGTGGGAAGGCACAAAATTAGCATAGAGCAGATGAGTGCAAGCGTCCTTTGTGTGCATCTCTGATGCCTGCTTGTCCCATGCTGCTGGCCTTGTTCTACGATGGAGATAGAACAGGCTGGTACGCCTCCAATCACTGGGCATACTGCCTGCCACTTTTGAGTGGGAACTCAAGGCTGAGGGAGTCCCTGGCCCTGTTGTCACCACCTGCTCATCATTTGCCTTGTAAGGGACAGACAGAAGTTCCACCCTTTAATAGTCAATATGGAACTTCCTGAAATGACAGAAACCTGGCGTGACCAGGTCTCCACCATTCCCATGGAGATTCCGCTGGTCTTCCACTAAGCCCAGTGAAATTTCAGGCCCATGAAGTTTAATAGAAAGTTGGAGACCGGTACAGAACTATCTGCAAAATTTGTTTCAGGTGCTTTGTGAGTAGTATTTGTAACTTGCTTAGCTTTCTGGCTGCCACTATCAGAATAGCAAGAAACTTGCTTTTACATGAAGACATGGGTTTCATAGTATTATAGTGGGTACAGTACAGGAGCAAACCATTCAGCCCATCGTGCCTGTGCCGGCTCTTTGAAAGAGCTATCCAATTAGCTCCATTCCCCTGCTCTTTCCCCATAGCCCTGTAAATTTTTTCCCTTCAAGTATTTATCTAATTCCCATTTGAAAGTTACAATTGAATCTGCTTCCACCCCACTTTCAGGCAGTGCATTCTAGATCATTGCAACTCCTGCGTAAAAAAATGTTTCCTCATGTTGCCTCTCGCTCTTTTGCCGATCACCTTAAACCTGTGTCCTCTGGCTACTGACCCTTCTGCCACTGGAAACAGTTTCGCTTATTTATTCTATCAAAACCGTTCATGATTTTGAACACTATCAAATCTCCCCTTAACCTTCTCTGTTCTAGGGAGAACAACCCTAGCTTCTCCAGTCTCTCCACATAACTGAAGTCCCTCATCCCTGGTACCATTATAGTAAATCTCTTCTGCACTCTCTCCAAGGCCTTGACATCTTTCCTAAAGTGTGGTGCCCAGAATTGAACACAATACTCCAGCTGAGGCCTAACCAATGTTTTATAAAGGTTTAGCATAACTTCCTTGCTTTTGTACTCTAGGGGGGTGATTTTAAACCCTAACGGGTGGGTTAGGAGTGGGTGGGAATTGAAAACAGTAGTTTTTTCGAGTCGCTGACGTTAAACCCGGAAATAAAGCCGGGTTGCGGTCGCAACCCAAAAAACAACTGTTTTCAACTCCCACCCGCCCCAACCCACCTCTTCTTGGGGTTTAAAATCACCCCCTATGCCTCTATTTATAAAGCCCAGGATCCCATATGCTTTTTTAACAGCCTTCAACTTGTCTTGCCACCTTGAAAGATTTGTGTTCATGCACCCGCAGGTCTCTCTGTTCCTGCGCTCCCTTTAAAGTTGTACCATTTAGTTTATATTTCCTCTCCTCATTCTTCCTACCAAAATGTATCACTTCACACTTCTCTGTGCTAAATCTCATCTGCCATGTGTCTGCCCGTTCCGCCAGTCTGTCTATGTCCTCCTGAAATCTGTTACTATCCTCCACGTTGTTTACTACATTTTTGAGTTTCGCGTCATCTGCAAACTTTGAAATTATACTCTCTATGTCCAAGTCCAGGTCATCAATATCTATCAAAAAGAGCAGTGGTCCTAATACTGACCCATGGGGAACATCACTGTATATTTCCCTTCAGTCTGAAAAACAACCGTTCACCACTACTCCCTGCTTTCTGTTCCTTAGTCAATTTTGTATCCACGTTGTCACTGTTTCTTTAATCCCATGGGCTTTAATTTTGCTAACAAGTCTATTATGTGGTACTTTATCAAATGTCTTTTGAAAGTCCATATACACAACATCAACCGCACTACCCTCAACAACCTTAAAAAGGGATGGGGCATAAATGCTCAAATTCAAGTCACAATTTTGAGTTTGTGAGTTGGTCTGGTTTCCACACTCCCGTTACGAATCCTGAAACTAATCTAAGGCCCAATTTTAACTCAAAACAGGAATCGGGCAGGCGGGCAGGCTAGGCCTTATTTGCATATTCCCCGGTCAGTTGCCTGCCCAAGATGAGCTGGAAACTGCAGCTGGCCAGCGGATGGGAGTGGAATGTCAGAGGGCAGGCGGCCACCAACCAAGATAGAAGGAACAGTTGCTCACACTCAGGTAAGTCCCGGGGAGGGTTTTTTTGGATGTTCTCCTGTTCAGGGTAGCCCAGATGGTGGGTGACACCTTAACTTTCCTTGTGGGACCAGGAAGGAGCACTCCTGCTCCTCCTGACCTCACAAGGAAAGTTAAAAAGAAAGTTAGAAAGCTTACCTGGTTGGGCCTCTTCTGGCCCTGACTCTTATTCACACAAGCTTTACCTGGGGGAAAGCCACAATGGCTTCCCCCCCTCACGCCATCAGGTAAAGTGGCAGTCGGGGCCCAGTGACGTTATCAGAACCCGATCTGCATATTTAAAGAAGGACCCCTCTGACTTAAGGTATCGTTGCCGCTTGCTCAGAAGAGCAGATTAAAATAGAAGACAGCGGGAATGGAGCAAGTCATCAGTGGGTAAGTCTCCCGGGCAGGTAGGGTCAAAATTGCACTTTAAGAGTGCTCTTCTAAAATGACCCTGAAGCAGCAAAAATGTTATTTAGTACATTTTAATAAAGCTAAAACCTGGATAACGTGCACCTGTGAGTTTTCAAGAACATGGGATCAAAATCAGGGAAGTTTTAACTGGCACCTTTATGAATTTGATATTTTCAGGAGAAATGCCTGAGTATTGGAAAATCAATATATAACATTAATTGTAGAGAAAATCTTTGAAGCTGTTTTAAGGGAACTAGTGGAAAAGCATAACTTGTTAAAAGTACAGTCAGCATGGATTTAGAAAGTGGGAAAATACTTAACTAACTTGCTAGTGATTTTCAAAAATATTATTTACATAATGGATAAGGGAAATGTGGCTGGTACTTTATAGTTGGCTTGTCAGAAAGCTTTTCACATCAGCGATTAATTGCGTTGGTAAGGAGTAACAGGAGAGCAATGTATATTAATGGATAGATAATTGGCTTAAAACAAGAAATAGGGTAACCATAAATGAAAGCTGTGGCCAAGGAATCAAAAGAAGGAACATGTGTTAAAAGGAACAGCCATGCTCAAGAGAGAGGAGCAGACTGGCTCGGGAAAAATATTTCAGGGTAGAATTTTTGTTATGGGTGGTTCCAGGCCAGAAACGGTGTACAGCAGAGCATCTGCCCAGTGACTGCATATAGCTATTTCATCTGAACTGCCAAGTTCGGCCCTCATTATTTATTCTGTGTAGAGCCTAGAGATTGGAACCTCAAAAGACCTATTTATAAAAGAAGTCTGCTGTCCACTAAAGTAATTTGAGCCTATGCAAAATACCTTGCATGGTCTGATTAGGAGTGTGGAGGAGTCCATTAGTTAGATCTGTGCATAGGTGCAGGAAGTCTCTGCAGCCCTGCAGTCTACCACGAACCATGTGGCAACGTCAGGGGTATGTGTCGTGAAGCTCTAAATATACAGGTCCTATGGCCCACCTGCAGTATCTCTCATGGATGTTCAGACTGCTGCTATAGAGACCTTGGATTCCAATCTACAAGAGACTATCTTGTCCATCTTCAGTATGCAGGGGGTTGGGTTGAGAGAACCTTGAGGTAGGCCTCACTGACCTCATTGCTGCCCAAAGATCTGCTCCTACGCAGGTCAGTGGATATGCTGAGAGAGTGCCCAGCAGTAGGATTATAGCTGGATGAAGTTGCTATCTCTCCAAGGCGATGCCACATCTTGCCCATCCAGCCCATGTGTGCAAATGACAGTAAAAAACAGTAGAAAACAGGCAGAACTAGCCGGCCACCACAGCAGCAATTGTGGGAGAAGCAGTTGCAGGGCATTTCAGGAGCCAGAACTAGGAGATACAGGGTCACATCAGTCCCATGTGGCTCTCACTGAAATCCAGTGGTCAGCTACCACATTTACTCCTTCCACTGGGAGTCACTTTGTAGAAGTTGCAGTTTAAGAGTAAAAGTGTCAACATAAGACACTATCACTCAGGGGAAACAGTGAGTCAAAAAACCACTAAAATAATGGATACATGACACTAAATAGGGAAATAAATGGGTTGCACCTTATTTGGCCTTTCTCCTGGAGCTTCTTTCTGATGGTGTGGTATTAGCTGGCAGCACAGCATGGGATGGGCTTGGATGGAAGTTGAGGTAGTGCAGAGGTCAAAATTCGTGATGGTGTTTTTGTATCACTTCATTACATACATGTGGGTTAGTTAAAGAGGCAGCTCAGGCACTTAGCTGAATGACTTTTTTTATAAGCATCTGGCATAATAGTCTTGCTGGCTGCACAGATGTTTCTGTCCTACTCTGATCTTGGTTGTGGGGTGGCCTCCTATCCTCTGTGGTTAGGCCCCTTTTTATTGCAAAGTTGTGCAGCACGCAGCAGACAATGAGGGTCTTTGAAACCCTGGTGGGGCTGTATTGTAAGGCACTCCCTGATCTGTTGAGGCAGCTGAAGTACTGTTTCAAGATGTGAATGGCATTATCTAGAAAGATCCTCCTGGTATTGCCTGGGCCTCAGTGTATAGGAACATAGGAACAGGAATAGGCCATTGAGCCCCTCGAGCCTGTTCCGCCATTCAATGAGATCATGGCTGATCTGTGACCTAACTCCGTATATCCGCCTTAGTTCCATTTCCCTTAATAAATTTGCTGAAGGAAAATCTGTCAATCTCAGATTTAAAATTAACAATTGAGCTAGCATCAACTGCTGTTTGTGGAAGAGAGTTCCAAACTTCTACCACCCTTAGCGTGTGGAAGGTTTCCTAACTTCAATCCAGGGGGTCATTAATGTCACTTATGTGGTCATGTGGGCACCTAGAAGCAATCCAGTGACCTATAGGAACAAAAGCGGGTTCGACTCCAACAATGTTCAGCCAGTCAGTGATCAGGACGTAGGATTAAGCAGGTTAATGCACACTTCCCAAGTGGTAGACTGTCCCCTAAGTCTCCTTGGACCTCCACTGTTTTGAGCTTTTCACCATTTAGAAAGTACTCTGGTCTATTCTTTGTAGGTAAAAAGTGGGTGACCTCACACTTGCCTACATTGAAATCCATTTGCCAGAGTTTTGCCCATGCACTTAATCTATTAATATCTCTCTGTAATTTTATGCTTCCATCTGCAGTGCTTACAATGCTGCCTATCTTTGTGTCATTGGCAAACTTGGATATGTGGTATCTGTATTCTGCTTATGTCCGTGGCTGATGCAAGGATGTTGTTAGTCATGACTGATCAGGCTAGCCTTGGTCTTTGAGGGTCTGTACTTGCAGTCTACCACTGTCTTCAAATAAGATTGGTGCACGTGATTGCCTTAAAATAAAAGCTTCGTAACTGCTGCTTGGGAAGTGTGCATTAACCTGCATAATCCTATGTCCTGATCACTGACTGGCTGAACATTGTTGGAGTCGAACCCGCTTTGGTTCATATAGGTCACTGGATTGCTTCTAGGTGCCCAGATGACCACATGAGTGACATTAACCACCCCCTGGACTTTAGATAACACAGCAATGTGGTGAAGCTGTCCTGACAATTGCTTGCATTCCTAAACAATGCACCAGTCATGTTTGATTCGTCTATCTCATGCAAATTGGCTTATATTGCAGATGTTCCTTGTGGGAGCCGAGAAGGAGCATAAAAGTTGAAGGCAACAGTGACCTTGGTTGCCATTGGCAGTTTCATCCCTGTGGCAAAAGTTCTCTCCATGTATGTTTGTATCAGATAGCATATCTCCGTAACTGGCTCCCTGGTGAAACTGAGCCTGTGAAAGCAGTTATTCTCTAACTATTTCAGACAGCTATGCCTGGACCTTGGCTTGGATAATGGTGGGTGTTGGCAGTCTGCCTCCTGATCACCCTGGCATACTTCCTTTGGTCTTCTTCCTCCTCTTCCATCAAACATAGGGAGAGGGGAGCTCTGAATGCAATACTCATAGCTTTCAATCTAATCGCAGTAATTGTTATGGCGCAGTCCAGCTTTAAGAAAACACTTCTTGAAAATAGATGCAGCAGATGCCCATTTTCAACTGGAAGAATTAACGCTGGGTGGGACTTCTGCCTGAATCTTGAAAATGGAAGGTTGCATAGCAATATATTCCTTTATGCATGGGCAATGAAGCTCTTGCACACTTTGTGCGAGAAATATTTATGGTGATGGAAAATATGGAGCAAGAAATAGAGTGGCTTACATTTGGAGAGGGGATCTGCAACTTCAGGAAGAAATAATTTGCCAGTCTCTGCTCACATTGATTATTGCTGGTGAAAAATCCACCCTCTTGGCCATTTTGAATAAATCTACCAAACTGTCAGCTAGTGCTTGGCTACAGTAAGAAAGTGGCAAAGTACAGATTAAAAGAGGTTACTTTATTGTGTGAGACATTTGTCAGAACCTATCTGGCAAATTGTGTGCAGTTCTAATCATTTTATCAAAGGAAGGAAACTGTAGATTAGAAAGGCCTTTGGGAGGTCACAGGCGTGAGCAACAAAGATGATTTCAAGAACAAGGATGTAAGTTGTGAGGAAAGGTTAAGGAATTTGGGCTTACCCTCTTTGGAAAAGGCAAGAATTCAAGATGACAACTGCAGTTTGGCAGGTTACAAAGGGGATTGACAAAGTTGCTCCAAGCAAATTCTTCATTGTCCTGAAGATTTCAAGTATCAAGGAACATGGGCTAAAATTAGGACATTAGGATTATAAAATTAAATTGTTCTAACATTTTTACAGACTTGTGAAAATGTTACTGGGAAAGGTCATTGAAGAGAATAGTATAAACTGGTTCAAGAGGTAACTAGATGTATATCTGAAAAGAAGAGGTTGATTAAGCTACATGGTGGAGATGCAAAAAGACCAGGCTGTAATCATATATAGGAGTGTAATGTGGGAGTGACCATTAATTCCTCATTAAAGCATAAGGCTCAGTTAGATTGAATTCCAGGATAGATGTTGGTGCCAATATCACTTGACCCAGCCTAACTTCTCTGATGAGTGGGTGGATGTTCAATCAAAATTGAAAACAAGGTCACCAACAGTTTAATATGTGTAATCACTGAGTGTGATGTCTGTCGTTGGTGCAGGAAGCCACCAGAGCAACTTAAAAGGAAGACATCACCCAACATAACTCAGGTACAGACCCAGCATGCCTGATGCTTATTCTGCAGTTAATGGGTGTGGGCACAAGAAGAGAAAGACTTATGAAATGACCTTGCATATTTTTTAGCTTTGAGCACTAAAGGCACAATATCAGCCACCCTTCACCCTTTGTGCCAAATTAGAATGAAACAAAGTTATGCTGTGCAGGAATGCTCCAGTGGCACTTGTCATGAGTGTGAGTGACCAAAAATACCATCATGGAGTCTTTGTGAATTTTTGAGGCATAAAAATCAATCCTTATTGCTAAAATATTAAGTTGGGACTCAATACGTGTGATTATTGTATGAAACTTTGACCCCACCGGCACATAGTACTATAGAGTTTGAGAAGTTCTCATTCATGGGAGCTGTACAGATGTGTACCAACAAGAAAAAGAACCGAGGGTGAGTGAATAATATATACATAGGCTTGTGAAATGAAAAGCATACAATTTGTGAATGCAATATCTCCCAAAGAGATAGGCAGTCTAGGAAATTATCTGATTTGCCCATGATATCTAAAGAATAATGAATAAAGAGCATGCTTACAGTTGCTTAATAAAACACATACACATAGCATTTAACAGCAGCAGTGTTTGATCAGTCATACAATTCAATCTATTAATACATCGCCAGTAGCATAAAATAAATGATGAGAGACTTATTGGTATGTTGATTTAGAACATTTAGCAACTCAAACAGATGGAATAAATATCTCTTAGAGGTTGTTAAAGTCATATATTGATGTGAGTTATGTTAATCTCAATCCAGATCAAAAGTGGACACGATTCTGCTGTAAAAAAAATGACCACAAAATTGAGACTAATTGGACCTTAGAACAAAATGTCTCCTCTCACTGACTTGTTTTTAACCAATCATGCAAGCAAATCCATAGTTCAAAACCACTGAGAATATAGGTCCTAGTTCATGAAATTCAGATCTCAAGGTTGGAGGATACATATTGTTGAGAAAAGAAATATCATGCTGGTCCTTCAAAGTTAGTTTTATGAATATCCAGCTCTGCTACATCTTCAGGCAATTTAAGTGGAGATAAGCATAATGACTACAGTAATCCCTGGAGTTCTTCATATTGTCATAGGATACTAACTTAAAATATGACTCCGTTTTTTCAGTGCTCAACACAATAATTCCACACTCTTCAAGAAAGTACTGAGTTATTGAGATAGGCAGACTTACATTTATATAGCATCTTATTATATCTCTCAGATGTGTCTTAAAATGCTTTACACACACTAAATTGCTTTGAAGTGCCATGACTGTTATGTAGGCAAACACGATAGCTAGATTGCACAAGTTAGTATCCAAGATCAAAACTTCCTTAGGTAAAACTAAAGAAACCGAATAACCTCACGACAATACTCTTGCTAACTAGTGGAACCAATCCTTCACTGTTTACCCCCTCAAAAACTTTCACATTTTTGAACTATAAATCTAAAGCCTAGATTTTCTGATTGCCGTCATTAAAGTCATCTGGGTTACTGCCACCTTTAAAATAATGCCGATAAGAAAATCTAGGCAGGGTGTTAGTCTTTGAATCAGATCTGTGAATACAAACTTGGCATTTAATGTTTTATGTATTAAAGATGCAGAAGCCAGGGGCACCCGACAAAAAGAGGGTAAATGCACTGTGTCGTGTGGAACTGAGACAGGAAGGTCCCATGTTAAATCCCTGGTTTGTGCTAGGGAGGGGAAGATACTCAGCCAAGGTTCCTTTTCCTGATTGCTAGCCAGTGATGCTGGAATACTCTCAAAAGTAGCTTTCCACAAATGACTTAATTACAATCTTGTTAAATAACAAACAAAAAATTTGCACTATAATGGAACCACAAGATATAATGTCTATGGCTAATCAGAGTAAATAAATGTCAATGCAGTTTTAAATTAATCCAATATTACCAATGTCTTGGAAGGCTATCCTTAAGAGTCTACAAACATCACTTCAGTAGGGCAAAAAATGACATATAATTCTGGTTAAATTCATTGTGCCATTCCTTTCTGTGAAAGAATATTTTGACCTGAATCAAAATGGCACAGTGCATTTCCATTTTGTAGAGTAGGTTAGTGTTGTCTATAGTCAATTCCTAGATTCAATCATTATAATTAGCATTAGAGATGGACAGGTTCATTCAATTGTTCTGGAAATATTTTGATCAATTGGCAATAATCTAAGATGCCAGGTAGAACAGACCAGAGTGGATCCAGGCTGGGCAAACTCTGTTTCCATAAGGCAAACAATCTCATTAAATGAGGCTCCAAAAATATCAAATTATGAGATGCAGCACTACCAGTAAGCGTCCAAACGATTCTATTGGAAGATGTTAACAAGATTAACCTGGGTCAAGAGGAAAGGGGTGATTGTAGGATTTATTTTCATGATACCAAGAGGCATACAAGGAAGCAAAAAGTGAGAAGCAATGCTGGAATTTCCTCCCTTTCCCCCCCAATAAATTAACCTCACCCTCACCAAGCAACCATTATTCCATTCCATCTGGTAGCTGTATGTGCATATAAAAGGTGAAGGCCAGCTGGAAAATAAATACTTTTGTAACACTGTTGGGGAAGATTCCTTTTTTCACTATGTGTAATAAAACTGTAAATCCATTTTTCATAAATTACATGAAGAAATCTCCGTATATCTCAATTTGGTGCAATGAATGGATTTCAAAATAAAATAAAAATGGTTTCATTCCTAACCCAAGCCAAATAATTTTTCTGAATTGCTGTCATAACTTTTGTTTTAGTTGAAAGTAGAATAGCGCACGAATTAAGAATTAAAAAAACGGCAGGATGCAAGTAACAGCAAGGTATATAATTAAAAGAAAAAAGGTGACCACAAGGCAGTACCAAAAACCTCAATAAATTTTTCCTATCGTTTTTTATCCCCAGATGATGCAGACCAACATTTCCCACCACCCACCGCTTCTTCTGCCCCAGGGACCGTTGGGGAACACAGGAGTGGGTCAATTCAGTTGAGTAAGAAGTAAATACAGTGAGCCAAAGTGCACTGGTCTACTGTAGTCTGAGGAGAGTGAATGAGTCTGATAGCCTTCGAACATCACTTGCAATTAAATAAGGAGGAAGAGTTGCAAAAGAAATCAGAAGTCTTTTGAGATGGTTGAAAGTTCATCCTCTACAGCATGCACTGCTCATCTACCGCCACATAATTATTGGCCACATACCACTTTGTAAGTGGAAACACACCAATATTTCTATTTTTTTTTACTTTATACCAGTTTTCTTCCCCGCCCCCCCCCCCCCCCCACCTCCTCCTTCTGAAGTTATTGAATCCTTCCTGGGGTACAGATCCATGAGTGTTGGCTGCCCTTTGATACCTCGCCCAAGCACCATTCGTGCATAAGGATTTACAGTGTGTGGGAGCCAGCTGTTTGATCACAGAGGGGGCACAACAGCCGAGCCCAATCCTATCCTTACCCAGCATGGACTTCCAGCAAATGTTGTTTATTACTGCTCAGGGGCTGGAGATCTATACCTGATTTTTCCCTTCCTGACCCAGGAAAACTGAGGCCAATTGTAGCATTCCTACCACTGCTCTGGCTAAGATCAGCTGAATCAGCTTAGGACTGTCCGACTGGTTCTTCAGCTTTATTTTGCTACAGTGTGGTTCCTGGCCAGAAATTCCAACTTCACCACTGTTTTTCTGCCCTGCGATCGATTCTGCACACCTTCTGGCTCTTCATTCCCACCGAAATACCTCCAGCAGTGCGTCCTCCGATACTCTACCCTTCAAAGAGCTCCTGGACTCACTCGCCCTCCACACCTGTCTCCGAACCTGGACATCAGTTCATCGATGCTCCAAGCTGACTCCATTTAATCTACGTCAACTGGACTCCCTCCTATTGTCTCCTCTCTCTGTTTATTACCAGGACATATCTTCTGACAAATTTGCTTGAGTTCTTTGAGGACATAACGTACAGGGTGGATAAAGGGGAACCAGTGGATGTAGTGTATTTAGACTTCCAGAAGGCATTTGACAAGGTGCCACATAAAAGATTATTGCTCAAGATAAAGAATCACTGGATTGAGGGTAATATTCTGGCACGGGTGGAGGATTGGTTATCTAACAGGAAGCAGAGAGTTGGGATAGATGGTTCATTCTCGGACTGGCAACCAGTGGCCAGTGGTGTTCCGCAGGGGTCAGTGCTGGGTCCCCAGCTCTTTACAATCTATATTAATGATTTAGAGGAGGGGACCGAGTGTAATATATCAAAGTTTGCAGATGATACAAAGATGGGAGGGAAAGTAGAGAGTGAGGAGGGCATAAAAAACCTACAAGGGGATATAGACAGGCTGGGTGGGTGGGTGGGCGGAGATTTGGCAGATGCAATATAATATTGGAAAATGTGAGGTTATGCACTTTGGCAAGAAAAATCAGAGAGCAAGTTATTATCTTAATGGCGAGAAACTGGAAAGTACTGCAGTACAAAGGGATCTGGGGGTCCTAGTGCAAGAAAATCAAAAAGTTAGTATGCAGGTGATCAAGAAGGCCAACGGAATGTTGGCTTTTATTGCTAGGGGGATAGAATATAAAAACAGGGAGGTATTGCTGCAGTTATATAAGGTATTGGTGAGACCGCACCTGGAATACTGCATACAGTTTTGGTCTCCATACTTAAGAAAAGACATACTTGCTCTCGAGGCAGTACAAAGAAGGTTCACTCGGTTAATCCCGGGGATGAGGGGGCGGACATATGAGGAGAGGTTGAGTAGATTGGGACTCTACTCGTTGGAGTTCAGAAGAATGAGAGGCGATCTTACTGAAACATATAAGATTGTGAAGGGGCTTGATCGGGTGGATGCGGTAAGGATGTTCCCAAGGATGGGTGAAACTAGAACTAGGGGGCATAATCTTAGAATAAGGGGCTGCTCTTTCAAAACTGAGATGAGGAGAAACTTCTTCACTCAGAGGGTAGTCGGTCTGTGGAATTTGCTGCCCCAGGAAGCTGTGGAAGCTACATCATTAAATAAATTTAGAACAGAAATAGACAGTTTCCTGGAAGTAAAGGGAATTAGGGGTTATGGGGAGCGGGCAGGAAATTGGACATGAATTTAGATTTGAGGTTAGAATCAGATCAGCCATGATCTTATTGAATGGCGGAGCAGGCTCGAGGGGCCGATTGGCCTACTCCTGCTCCTATTTCTTATGTTCTTATGTTCTTATCCCAATCTTGCTATGTAACCCCGCCTATGTAACTTGAGATTCCGAGTCCATTCGCTTGCGCATTTTGGCTGTCGCTCCGGACCCGAGCCCATCGCTTCTATTTTCCGTTTTTTCTTCTTTTCTCTTTACCCCTCCTAGGCCCCTCTCTCCTGTCGTCATGCCTCCTTTCATTTCCCCCCTCTCGGATACTCTGCACCCCCCCCCCCCATATCCTACCTCAACCCCTCAGCACTCCTTGACCTTCCTACTCTTCTGCCGCCGTCCCAGGCTTGACTCCCTCTTAGATACACCTACAGCTTTCCTCTGTGCCTTTCTTGACATCCTCCGAAGGGCCCATCGAGGCCTTGTCACTGCCTCCTAACGAGCAGCAACTCCAAATGCCCCATCCTACTCTCTCGCCAACTTTCCTGCCCAGTGTGCCCGCTGGGGGCAAATTGTGCTAATCTCCTTCCCATCTCACTCACCCCTCTCAGTGCTGACCCTGTGGACTCTGCCAGTGGATCAGCTATCACCACCCCTCTCTGCATCTCCCACCAGAATGTCCATTCACTTGTGAACAAAGCCCTTGCCATCCATGAGCTTATTGTGGATGATTGCATTGTCATCATGGCCTTGATGGAAACCTGGCTGATGGATGATGATACCTTCCCCCTTAATGAAGCCTCCCCGCCTGGCTATATCTTCCACCACTTGGCTCGCCCAGACTGCCGTGGTGGCGGTGTGGCCCTTATCACCAAATCACACTTTGGTTTGTCCTCCTACTCCTCTGGCACCTTCTCTTCCTTTGAGCATCTCACCTTGTTTCATCCCACTCAATTCTCCTTTAAAATCTTCGTTCTCTACTGCCTTCCCAAGTACCATGCCAAGTTTCTCACCAAGATAACTGCTTTCCTCCCTCAGCATCTGCACTGAGCGACTTCTCATCCTCAGTGATTTCAACCTCCATCTCAACTCATCATGCTCTCTCTCTCCTCTGAGTTCACTGACCTCCTATCCTCTCTTAATCTCTCCCTCTATATGAATTCCCTACCCATATTTACGGCCACCTCTTTGACCTTGCCATCTCACATAGCCTTTCTACTCCCATCGTGTCAATTACGGAGATGGCCACCTCTGATCACATCTCCCTTCCCCCTCCCTCCCTCCCTCTCCCACTTACTTCTGTATCCGCCCCTGTAAAAAACTCTCCCCATAGTCACTTACAATTGCACTTTCAAATTCCCAACTGTCTAGCCTTTGGCCCTCCATTCACGACATTTCTGCAGCTACCGATCTGCTCAATCGCACCCTCACCTCCACCTTTGATGCCCTTGTCCCCATTAAAACCATCACTCTCTCTCACCCTGGTGCTTTCCCCCGGTACGGCGTTCATCTCCACTCCCTTAAGTCGAAGAGATGCAGACTTGAACATTTATGGTGGATAACTGGTTTAGCCATTCATCATCAGATCTGGCTGGACCACATAAAGCACTATTGGGTCCTGCTTTCCTCTTCTAAAACTGCTCACTATTCCAGGATCATCCTGGAATGCAAAGATAACCCCAGGCTTCGCATCTCCACTACAAACCGTCTTCTTAAACTTCTCTCCCTGCCTCCTTCACTCCAACGAAAAGTGTGAGCAGCTCATAGACTTCTTAGTCACTAAGATTGAGACCATCCATTCAGCTGCCTCTGCCGCTTCCCTCCGTTCCCCTAGACAACCAAGCTAAACCCCCTCCTATTTCTCATCTATATGCTGCCCCTCGGTGACATCATCCGAAAACACAATGTCAGATTCCACACGCACGTTGACGACACCCGGCTCTACCTCACCGCCACATCTCTCAACCCCTCCACTGTCTGTCATTTGTCACACTGCTTGTCCAACATCCAGTACTGGGTGAGCAAAAATTTCCTTCAACTAAATATTGGGAAGACCGAAGCCATTGTCTTTGGTCCCCACCACAAACTCCGCTCCCTAGCCACCGACTCTCTTCTCCCTGGCCATTGTCTAAGGCTGAACCAAACCATTCGCCACCTTGGAGTCCTATTTGACCCTGAGGTGGGCTTCTGACCACATATCCGCTCCACCACCAACACCGCCTACATCTGTAACATCGACGGTCTCCACCCCTGCTTCAGCTCATCTGCTGCTGAAACCTTCACCAATGCCTTTGTTACCTTTAGACTCGAATATTCCAATACTCTCCTGGCTGACTCCCACCTTCCGCCCTCCATAAACTTGAACTCATCCAAAACTCTGCTGCCCGTATTCTAACTCTCACCAAGTTCCGTTCTCCTGTCACCCCTGTGCTCACTGACCTACATTGGCTCCCAGTCCGGGAACACCTTGATTTTAAAATTCTCATCCTTGTTTTCAAATCCCTCCATGACCACGCCCTTCCCTATCTCTGTAACTATCTCCAGCCCTACAATCCTCTGAGATCTCTGCGCTCCTCCAATTTTTGCCTCTTGCGCATCCCTGATTTTAATCGCTCCACTATTAGCGGCCGTGCCTTCAGCTGCCTAGGCCCTAAGCTGTGGAATTCCTTCCCCAAACCACTCTGCCCCTCTACCTCTCTCTCCTCCCATTACGCACTCCTTAAAAACTACCTCTTTGACTAAGCTTTTGGTCACCTGTCCTAATATCTCCTCATGTGGCTCGGTGTCAAATTTTGTTTGATAACATTCCTGTGAAGCGCCTTGGGACATTTTACTACGTTAAAGGCGCTATATAAATGCAAGTTGTTGTTGATGTTGGTGATCAAACCTAGGACCTTTCTGATCTTAGTTGTGAAATTTGCTGAACCATCAGGGGAGTCACGTCATTTTACATTAATATAACAAAATGTTATATTAATGTAAAATGACGTGACTCCCCTGATGGGTTTTCAACGTGACAAAATAAATCTGTTAAAGATTGAGGGGTAGAAATGCGAAATGGGCGGAGTCACTTTGACCGCCCGTTACGCGCCCCACCCAAAATTCAGTTCAATTGACTTCAACAGGCGCCCCGTGCGACGGCCTACAACGGGCACCCCGTGCCACGGCCTACAACGGGCACCCCGTGCCACGGCTTACAATGGGCACTCCATGAGGTAACGCCCGTTTTGAGCCCCACCCACGACGAATTCTACTCCTGAATGTTTTCACTTTAGGCTTAATGTCACAGAAAGAGCAAAACCTGCTTAGATACTAAGTAAACACTACCAGTGGTGGGATATGGAATCAGTACATTTGAATAAATATATAGTGGTCAGGTAAGTGCAACTTAACATTTGAATTAAGCTGATTTTGATCCAAGCGCATGTTGATCTTTGCTACAGTACCAAGGAAAAGCTTGTGTTAAAAGGAACCTGGAAACAACTTTATTTCACCCATGGAACTTGGAGCCTCTCAAACTGAACTATTTTGTTGCACCAACATCAACTCACTAACCTTACCTTCAGCAGGGTACCAGTAGCATAAGAGGGGAGCACAGCCATCAACAGTTTCACTTAGTGTCAACGCTGTCACAACTTTAGTTTAACTTACAAAACTTAGTTATAATTCTGGATATGAAGCTATGAAGGATCTTCATATCCCAAAGTGTCTAGAACATCATGGTCGGAAGCAACACCAAATATGCAAAAGGGTGCCCTCTTTTATGTAGCATGAATATGAGGGCCTTAGCTATTCTATAAGAGCCTGTTGTATTTTTGCTTGTCCAATTACTGTAATCGTGTTTACTTTCAGTTAACACAATGTAGAACCGGGTAAGAATTACACCAGAAAGTTGCTCCAATTTTTTAAAAAGTGGAACTTCGTAAAATGTGCAGTGCATCCTTTACCTAGACAGGATCACTTTGATACTTAGAAGCAAAAATTACTTTTTGAGCAAAGTCCAAAGTGAAAAATAATTTACTATAATAAGGAAGAACCTTAAAATTAATAAGGCATAAAAAGCCAAATTACAATCAGAAAATAATACGTAGTGGGTCAAATCCATGTCAGTGGGTAGGAGACAGAAATGTTTTGCTGGAAACTACAAAATAATCTGAGTTTTAAAGAAGTGAAGTGGGCTGGTATATACTATGTAAATACGCAAAACTGAAATGACATCACTAAGCAGATAGTGATTGGGTTTGAAAGCAACTGTTATTCCATTGTGAAACAGATGTTCCTTGTCCTGTAAATCATTCTGGATAAGTATTTGATTGTGTGTGTTCTCCACATCTTGTAATCAGTGTAAGCTTCTTTTGCATAGCCTGTCACGGGTAATCTGAAGTCAGCCACAAATAATCATCATTTGGCAATTTCCCTCCAGCTGTGAGGGTTTTGTCACGCATTTCCCCAACATGGCAGCGATCAGGGATGTGAAATACATGACATGAAATGTGGCATACGCTGAAAGATGGGCAATACTGGAAAGTGAAAAAATGGCCTATGGAAAAGCCTGATAAAAAAATAAAAAGGTGAAATAAATCTTTAACTCCAGACATCTTAAAATGAGTACCGCTCAAGTGAACCTGATAGCCAGCAGCACATTTTGATGTGAAACATCTTTTGCTTTTATAAATATTTACCGATAACATGGAATTCAAATGAAAATTTTAAGTCACAAACCAAATGTTGATTCATTGGAGCTTAAAATGTAATAAAGTTCTGTCTCATTGGCCCATAGCAAAAACACTGCTGCAGCAACGTCCCAGGGAACGTACCTTTAACACGCTTAGGCCAGGCAGGTGAAAAAGCCTGCAAAAAAACTGACGGGGGGACATTGCCTGATTACAAGCAACATGCGCCTAAATAAGTCAGCCCAAAGAGCGCGCCAAATTGGTCTTCAGACCTCACTACCATGAAACCATCAAGCTCTGGACGCCCGATGCAGCTCACCGGTTGGGCCCAGAGCAAGATCAGTAGCCCTCAGTTAAGTCCTAGGAGGGGGGGGAGGCGAACAGGAACGGGGTGGGGTGGAGAGGAGGCGAGCACGGGTCTGCCCATAGTATTCTCCTGCACTTCCTGGATTCACATTAAGGTAAATGAAAGAAGTTTACTTACCTTCTCTTCAGCGGCCTCCATCGGGCCCTTTAAGGATCACTGGTTAGGATGCTGTAGAGCCGTAAAAACTAGTCAAAGCTTGTGCAGAGTGCAAGCTATGCCTAGTTTTTGACCAATTTCACAGCAGGGTCTTTAAACAGGTCTTAGGCTCCTCATCAGGCTCCTAACACCTGTTTAAGGCAGCCAGCAGGGATGTCTAAATAGTGCCTGAGCCAATGTGGCATCGGACGTATTTCAGGCGTCCTTGGGGTGTGGGAGATAGCTTCGTGAAATTGGATCATTTTGCCCCAATTTCCCACCCAGGAAACAAGAGAAATGAGGTCCAATTCCTCCCCCACTATATCTGTTTTGGTGCAGCAAAGTGAGCACGTGCTGATACAGCTGTCAGAATATTGTTACTGATCGAGAAAACCATAAACATTCCATTGGTCTCCTGCTAAATTTACTAATCTCAATCAAACAAGCAATTGCTGATTTTAAGTCCTAAATAAAATTAGTTTAACCAATTAGTGCTTGATTGCCCTTGGCAGAAGCAGGATGTTATAAAAGCAATCATCCAAGTATTCCTAGTGTTTTTTTTTATCTCTGAGGGTGTAGAGTTTTGAATTTGTTTTGCCGTTTGTTTTCAACTTCACTTTCAGGGGAGGGAGCAATAATTAATCTCTCTAAATCCTGCTTCTCCTCACACTTCTATATTCGACTGTCAGGAGAAGGGCTGATGTACACTGTAGCATATAAATGACCACACACTTTCTTTCAGTTGCCAGAATACTATCTTGTCACATCGTCACAACAGGGGTTTCAAACCTTTTTTTGAGTGGAAGCAAATAATAACACACTCCCGGGGATCTCCTGCAAACATTGACACACTCCTGGGGACCACGTCTCATAACTTCCAAAGGACAATTTCAGCAGCCGAGAGAAAGCAAGTGTTATCATTGGAGAAAACATGTTTAGTTAGTATACAGCAACAGACATCACACTAGAAAGTCAACACAGAAAAACTCCAGAAATTTGATGACTTTAGGCAATCACTGAGCTTCCCTCATGCACTCTCTAGAACCGCAATGTAAAAGCCAATATGATAGAATATTTCTTTTGCAACCTACCATTTTATTAAAGTCGGTGACGACAAAGGCTTGTGAATTGGTAAATTATGGCTTTTCTCCCTTGACTTTGACCAGGTAATCCTGGTCAAAGTCAAGGGAGAAAAGCCATAATTTACCAGAGACTAGAGAAGGGCTGATGTTGGGTCCCCCTCCTCAATCTGACAAGTTCCCAGCTTTAATTTAGTCATTAGCAATGATATCTTTCAAAAACATTCATCAAAACTTTATCAATGAAGTAAAAAAAAGAGCAAAACACAAAGTAAACTGCAGTACTGCCAATATTCAGGGTTCTAACCATAGCATCAGATTTCTGTTGGCAATTATCAGTGAACAAACACTTTGCAAGCCTATACGACATTCCTCTCTATAGCCCCGACTTCAAAGGAGCTGAAAATCAGAATGAGTGTAAATCAGACATCCATCTTGAATATACCTGGCTGGTTCGCGCCAGGCGTGTTAGGTTAAAATCGGGACTAATGTTATTTTAATGGAGGCATTTAGCCATTAATTTTAAATGGGTTAATGCCTCTGTTAAAATAGTGGATTGAGGAATGTCATATGAATATGTTAAGCATTCATCTGCTAATACCACCAATAGTAATTTCTAAGCTTACAAGCTTTTGCAATATAACTTTGAATAACATCCTTTTTTGGATATGTTGCTATTTTTTAAGAATCCTTGAATAAGTACTGTTTAGTTCAACTTTCCATTATTTGACTGAGGTATAGGGCTTGATTTTCGAATGAAGTAGTGGGTATGTTGGGGGTGGGGGGGCTCTGAAAATCGGGGAAATCCCAAATGGGTTCGGAGCCCGCAGACTTCCGGGTTCCCCACTGACGCATCTGGGTGCGCGCGTGCCTCATGAATGTGGAAGTCCCACCGGCAATCAAAGCCGACGGGATGATAGTTAAGAGAGTTATTTAGATACTTGAAGTACTTAATTTTTTGCACATTGAGGTAGCGGTCTGATTTTCAAACATCCTCAGCGTGTTTCCCGTGCTGTGGGAAACACTCCATGTTCTATCAGACATGTTTCAGCCACGAGCCAGTTGGACATTCAAATGGTTTTTTGACAGATGGGGATAAAAGGTGAGTTATTGCAGTTCTTTCAGACAAACTTTTGGCTGGGAGATCTTGTGTTTTCACTGAAAATTCTTACTTTCAGCTCACAATTCTTCTGTTCATACATATTTACCAACTTTTAGGACCCCCTCAAACTTACACCATCAGGATGGGCGGGGAGGTGGGGGGGGGAGATGGTGCCATGGCTGCATTCACCACTACACCCGAGGATGAGTAACATCACCAGCCTCGCCACCCCTCTCTGCACAAAAGAGTCCTGCTACTACACATACACCCGCTGTGAAGTGACCCAATGGGTGGCATCAAGTGTCACCGTTCATGGTGAACCTCATGAAAGGGCCCTATTACAAAAGCCAGTCAAGAATGGGCAAGACGTGGCAGTAGTGGTGAGAATGATAACATTTAATGTGACTTTCACAAAAAACAAATATAAATGAAAAACATGACCATCTGTCAGACACCCTTGTGCATACCCTTCGTGCTCACAAAACCTTAGCCTTTCTCTTCCTACTACTTCTACATGATGTATCCCCTGTGGCTGCAGCAGAGGTAGTGGCAGGTTGCTCGTGTTCATGCCCTGACTGCTTAGATGCTTTTGGCCTACGCCCTCTGGGTTTTGGAGCCCTTGAGGGCCCCTCCAAAGACTGCTCCACCTGCACCTGTGCAGGGGCAGACTCGGCCACCTGGTGAGGAGGCAGCATTTCAGGTACTGGTTGAGAGGGGGACAACGGGTGAGAATTGGGAGCGCTTTGAGTGGCGTCCCCATTTCCATGTCCCCTTTCGCCATCATCCCTCTCCTGGGCCAGGCCCACATCACTCCTACCACCCTGCTAGACAACAGTGTGGTGGACATGTGTGATGCGTTGGAAAGCAACTTCTAAAGTATCTGTCAGCCTGTTTAAGGCGGCAGAATGTTGTTCACCCTGAGTCCGAACGACCGTTGTTAGGGCCTGAATGGACTCATTTGTGAGCCATGTTTGAAGCTCAATGGAGGATAGCCTTCTCTCCATCGCAGATATTCCCTGGCTTACCTGTGACACTATCTCAGACACTTGCTCACGTTCCTCTGACAGTATCTTAGAGATTCCCTCCCGTACCTGTGCCACCATTCCACTCATGCAGGAGTTGGACTCCTCCATCCTCTGCACTATTGTGGAGAGTGCGTGTGGCACCTGTTCCAGTACCTCGCAAATGTGCTGCTGTCCCTCGATCATTTTCCTTTCAAAGGATGGCCCCCCGTGTTCAGCAAATGCATCCACCTGAGCAGAGCCTGGAGAGGAGTGCGCCCACCGACACGGACTCTCCACAGCTGCCCCTGCCACCAGTGTCTGCTCGTGCTCACTTGTGTGTGGTGACTCACCAGGTGCCAACCCAACTAGCTGACTACTAGGACCCTCCAAGGTGTGAGTATCTGCGCTGGTGGATGGCTCAGTATGATGTGACGGTGCACTCTCAGAGGCCGGCAGGTCCTCTGAGGAGTGCCCTCTGCTGGTACTGCGGTCGTTTTAGGGCCTGTAAGAGAACAGACGGCAATATTAAGTATCATCGCAGATTTGTCATGTTGCAATGAGCACACTGAAGTGTTGAACATGGCAAGCGTTGTAAACATCAATTCATATTGTGTGTGATGAATGTTAAAGTTGTGTCACCAGACATTTGTGGGGTGCCAGTCTCGCCATCCCCGACGGACAGGCATTCGAGAGTGCGGCTGAGCTCCAGCGACTCCTGCTCCGCGTCTGTGAGGACCACTACTTGTTGTGGCCCTGCTCCAGTCCTCACCCTCTCACGTGCATTTTGCGTTCTCTTTTCCTAGAAGGGGAGAAAGTACAGACGTGTGAGTGAGTGATGGTGGAGTGGCCAACTGATGAATGCATTGGTTTGGGTGAGGCTGACCATGAAAGAGGTGCATCAGAGGGTGAGTATGAGACAGAGCCATGACATTGGATGAGGATTGGGGTGAGTGGTAGTGGTGGGGTGAGTAATGGGGAGGTGAGGAAGTGCTCAGGGAGTGCAGATAAGTTGAGAATGAGCCTTAAGTGGGTGTGAGGAGTGATGTGATAGAGTAGTCTTGGCACTGCAGAATGAGTTGGAGGGGTGGAGGGCGATGATGTGGAACACGGAATGTAGGAGAATCAATAAGTGTGCTCATTTTTGTTGACCTAGTTAGGTCATTGAAACGCTTCCTGCACCAGATCCATGTTGCTGCTGCTGGTGACCTCCTCTGCCACCTCGAACCTGGCCTTCTTGGCGGCAGAGGCAGGGCACTTCCTCCCATCCGTGGGGTAAAACATTTCCCTCCTCCTCCTCACCCCATCCAGTAGCTGCTGCAGTGAGGCATCACTGAACCCTGGAGCAGCCTTGCCCCTGTGCTGCTCCATTGTGATTTCTGGGTCTTTTCTCCAGCAAAAGCCTTTGGAACAATGCCCCTTTAAATAGAGCCCTCTCCAGCTGACAGCCTGTTATGAGGGTGCGCAGTCCGCCCGCTGCGCAGCTTTCGGACGGCAAACCCGGAAGCCATGTTAAGGGGCACCAATTCACTTTGATCGCTTGCGAAACAGATATATTTTATTGGTCGGGTTACCCACGAGCCCATTTACCCCACCCCGCTGCCATCCTGCCTCCATTCTAAAATCAGGGCCATGATGTTTTGCTACCTCTTGGGCTTGGTGTTAACAAAGTAGTTTAATTCCAAATTTGAAATTTCAAAAACAATTAATTTTGTCATTAATCTCTGGGAGGATCTGTAGTCAGATTGAAATTACTGTTTGCAATATTGGCATGAGAATGCATAACACATTCCTATGACATTCATCTCTCTGGTGTTGGGTTATTTATTTTAAACGGATTAGTGCTTCCTTGAAATAGAGAACAGGAAGATGAACGTGTTAAACCGAGGCCCCATCTGTGTTCACTGGTTGATGTAAAAGATCCCATGGCATTATTTGAAGAAGAGCAGCAGAGTTTTCCCAGTGTCTTGGCCCTCAACCAACGCTACTAAAAACACATCATCTGGCCATTTATTTTATTGCTGTTTGTGGGACCCAGCTGTGTGCAAAATTGGATGCCGTGTTTGCCCACATAATAACAGTGACTGAACTTCAAAATAAAAAGTACTTGATTGGCTGTGTAACATTTTTGAACTTCCTGAGGATGTGAAAGGCACTATATAAATGCAAGTTCATTAATTCGTTTGTTAAGCCTTCAAACAAAATGTTGCTAACAGTAATTTCTAGGTCAGTGAATGGGAAGGTATTCTCAAAACAGTCAATAAAGACAAATTTACTCTCCTTCAATATTCATTTCTCAGAAGAATTATTTTCCAACACATTTTTGTTCCCCCAAGAGTCAACTCTTTCACAGTGGACAATCTTTAGTTTACATTTTAATTGGTCACCAGTAATTTATCCTGAAACATTATTACACATCTATAATGTGCTTGGAAGATATTTTATAAGATTTCATTTTGAACTTGTAGTATTTTTGTGCTAACTCAAAACACAGCAGCAGCAATAAAATTGTGATGATGAATGAATAACAAATCTCAGTGGGGAATCTGGCAAAATGTGTGAACCTGATGAATTAGTAAGATATTCACTTATCAGGGATGTATTCTGTTAATAGGAATGTTCATCGTAGCTGTTGATGCTCATATTGTGCTTTGGTATCCCTCCCAGTGGCCATTCTTCATGTGTGAGACTAGACAGTGAGGGATGGCAGGGATTTGACCATGAAAGGTCAGTTCGATCATGTGTTCACCCATCTTCCACACACACACTTACTTTCCAGCAAGTCAAAAACTCTGGTTAATTTTTCCCATCCTTGACTCAGGGATACTAAGCCCAGATTTGGCATTACGACTGCTGCCAGTGCTGATTGGAGATCAAATCCATGACCTGATCGGTAAGGGTTAGTATCATTTCACATGGTGCATTTATCTTCAAAGCTTTTTATCCCGGATTACAGCAAATAGAATTCCTGTTAAGTGATTGTTTCAGTAGAGAGATGAAATAATGCTTGAGGTTGAACCTGGGCCAAAGATTTATATGATCCATATTTGATGATAAAATCCACCCAACCACCTTTCAGCTGAAGTTAAAAATTGTGCACCATTGGAGATCATGAGTTTCAGAAAAAAAGAGAATATGAAACTAGTTATTTGGTAATGTTGTCCCTCCTTATTTTGGTGTTGGACTCTTATCTTTGTATTTTTTATTTTTAGTGGTCTTCCCTATTTTTAAGTTCATTTTTTCCTCTGGCTCTGACAGATCCCGACCCACTCAGCATCTCTGTCTGCCTGACCAATGAGCTGTCCTTGACCGCTCGTCCTCTACGTCTGATCCAGCTGGGGTTGCCAACCCTCCAGGATTGTCCTGGAGTCTCCAGGAATTAAAGATTAATCTCCTGGACACTGCTGCGAACAACCTGGGAGAAAAATCATAGGGGTATTTTAAAGAAATGTGTGTTTTTAAAAATTTTCTTTTGAACACTTTCATTTATTAGTTATAAAAATATTGGAGATGGAAAAAAAAGGCTGTTCGACCGAGTGAGGCAATTGGAGATGGGAGGTCATGTGATGAAACCTCCAGGAATACTTCTCACCAGAGTTGGCGACCCTACATCCAGCCTTCCTATCCAATCTAATCCTGACCCTGACACTGATCCAGCTTTACTGTCCAACTTTAATGCCTCCAAGCCCTTCCCCTGCTCTCTGCCCTGTTTAACCCAGTTTTTCTACCCTGTTTGACCCAACCTTGATCCGTTCCCTCTGCTTGCTGCAACAGTAACTTTCTTAGCCTCTTTCTGTTCACCTGACCCTAAATGGCGCACGCTATAGGAGTCAGCCTCTCTATTGTTATTGCCTGGCTGACAGTCTGTTGCCTGACTTTGTCTCTCAGTCCTTATTCTTGCTTAACCTAGTGCACGAGAGGCCTAGTGGTGTGTGTGTCTGTTGTGAGAACGGCTTGTACTATAATAGCACCCCCGCCTGCCCCCACTATCACTCCCCAGTTGTGCTAAAAGATTTTTTTTCCTGTGTTGTGAACATTTTTTTGTGTCATGGGTAAATAGATTTGTAAGTTTTTCTAGATTTTAATTTGCTGCTTCCCCATAGGCAACAATTTTGAAGGAATATCTTTGTTATTTACCCAGCCATGCCTGATGTCATTCATCTGGCTTTGGTTCCCACTCTCCCAGTTCCTGCTCATGTGGTTTGAACTGCTCTGCTGCCTCCACCTTTGCTTTGGTCTCTCCCTCACACTCTCATACCTATTTGCTAAATCAAGGTGGAATAGCTATGCTCTATTTTTGCTTGACTGCACCACTCCCCAGCCCTATGATCCCTTTTAAACTTGATTGCTTTGTCTTTGCGTTGAGCTGCAGACTACCTATGAGCTATGGCGTGGGAGATCTACTCGTTATAATTGCTCCCCTGCATGCATCTAATTGAGTTTATCCTCAGATAGCAATGAACTTACTTAACCTTTAAAATATGAATGCTCAATATTCAAGTTTTTTTGTTTGCTTGATGTTGTCTCTGAATATTCTACATTGCAACAGTGACTACACTTCAAAAGTATTTCATTGGTTGCAAAGTCCTGAGGTCATGAAAGGCGCTATATAAATACAAGTCTTTCTTTCTTAAAACTTCTCTGCTTATCCAGAACTGAAGACCACCTTGATTTTATAGGCTTTTAATAGGCACATGGTCTTCAAAGCCTTTTTAAATGCTTCCTTTGAAAAGGGCTGAAACCCAGGCTGAAATGCCAGGGAGTCTGGCTCTCTGGAGTATTATTATGATTATATGGTGTGATATTGTATAACTGAGAGCAGCACAAGTTGTGTTTTTAATGTTGGAGGTTTTCAAGTGGGACAAAATTGTGCATAAACCACATGTAGCTTCCCAAAAGAAAACCTTATTCATAAACATAATTAATACAACATGACTTATTTTCTAAATATGACTTTGGCACTAGTGGATGTGTAAAGAGTTTTACTGCAGTTTGATGTAAAGAGTCCTGTGGGTATTCCTGTTGCCATCAGTCTTTTTTTTAAAAAAAGGAGCCAGATATAACTTCAGTTATTAGTACTGCCACAAGAAGCAAAATCCTTTGGTTTTAACAGGCGTGCAGTTAACGTTCTACATGATATGCTGGAAGATGGACAAATCCTCTAAGGGTTGGCATTGAATGCCATGCAGATTGATTACAATTGAATGTATGGTAGATTTTTAGTCAGTTTGGTTGCTCTGGTCTGGTGAAATGCCTAATTTAACTAATTTGCTTCCATGTATTTAACCAAACATATAGATGTTTCCAAATATAAACAATGGATGTTGCAGCCATGGTGAACAGGAGAATACACCTCAGGTGATTTTCATATATAGCGCAGATCGGGCAGGGGGTGAGCGGGACTTCAGCACGAGACCGGATACACTTTTGTGGTCACGCCTCGTTATACTATGCAGTGCAAGCTGCCAGCACTAATTGCACTAATCCCTATAGCTCACCCATTGGGAGGGTGGGACTTCTTGTGGGGCTGCCACTATTTAAAGGCAGCCTGCACCTCTTAAAGGGGAAGTGGACTTTTTGTATGGTAGATAGTGCCATGGAGGTGCTCATGTAGCAGGTCAGCAGCAGAAAGGAGGTTCTCTTCTGTAGTGATGGGTACCAGGTACCCAGACAAATAGCTGAGCAGCAACAGAGAGATGGCGCAAGCATTGCTCCAAGGACCTGGCAGCAATGCAAGAAAAAATTTAATGACTGCACCAGACCTGCGAAGGCAAGACTCCCCTTCGCATCTCTCAAACTCTCTGTTCAATCCTGCACCATAATTCTTTAGCCACAGCACAATCAATCCTCCCCTGCTTCCAATGCCTCTCCTCAAAATTTGACACTTTAATGCACCTCCTTCTGCATGCACTTGCACACTTAGGACCTGCTACTGCTCTCACAACAACTTCTTTCTCTTCCCCACACCTGCTACTTCTTCCACTTAGAATGCTCACTGTTAAGTTTCTCAGACAGTGGATTCTTAGCTTGAGGAGTCCAATGGTCTGCTCGATGAGGGTGCTAGTTCAGGCATGGATCTGGTAGAGGACTCGTACAGCAGAGTTCTGAATTGGCTGAAATTTCTTAAGGGTGGAGGCGTGGAGTCCATTGGAAAAATTAATCCTCGGGATATTAAGGGCACAGATGAGAGTTTTGTATGAGATGATGTTGGGTTATAAGCAAGCAATGGTCCAATGATGCAAGAAGCCAGTTTTGGTAACTAACCACATGTAGAGTAAAAGGCTCAGCTTAGGGTCAGACAGAACACTGAGAATGTGCACTAATTGGACCCAGCCTGTGCAAACAGCCAGGTAGGTTAACGGATTCTGAGCCAGACAAACATAGATAATGACAAGAGTTGAACAGAATAGCTTCAGTATTGCCAAAGTTGAGCTGTAGGAAGTTACCACTCATCCAGGACTTGATTTCAGATAGGCAGTCAGATAGTAGAGTAATAGCACTACAATCAGTGGTGGTGACAGAGTGGTAAGCAAAACCAGGGCGATGCTCACCCGTGGCATGGGAACACCTACACCCACATTGAGGAATGCTGGACTCACTTAATTTTGTGAGGCAAGCCCCTCAACTTTATTTTTATATGCTTCCTGCGCAGAGGGTGGCTCAAGATGTGGGTAGGAGGGTTACTATGGATGTTGAGCTTTCATGGATTAACAGAAGGCAGTGAATTCAGTGGAAATGGGGCAGGTGAGTTCAGGTGCAGGTAAAGGTCGCTGGTGATGAGCTGGTCAGAGCAAAGGTAAAAAGGACTCAAAGTTAGAAATTATGGCCAGGAAGTCACCAGCGACTTGGGTGAAGGCTGTCAGGTGGTGACACCTTAAAGGAGAGATTGGGAGGGTTGTAAAAGTGAGGTTCAAAAATCAGGAAAAGATGAAAGTGGAATATGGGAACAGGACAAAATGGGACTTGGAAATGAGCCCCATACCACCTCCACAAAGATTCAGGCAGAAGATTTTGTGGAATGTGATGCCAGATGGGAGTGCCTTGTTGAGGCAGACATTATGACTGCTGATGAGCCAAATGTTGGTCATTCAGGATAAGGTCATGGATGTAAGCAGACATTTTACACGGCAATATAGAAAGCATGAGTCGCCGAGACTCATAATATGGTGGGAATTACTAGAAGGTCTGAGAAAGTTCACCGAGGAGATGGATGGAGACATGTGGAGTGGAGAGGATTGGGAAGGAGGTGGAAAAGTTGACTCATGTGGAGTGCAGTAGAAGGGTTTGGCTTCAGGAGAAGGGAGATAAGACACATCAGAGGTTGCTCGGGGACAACCAGCACAATAGGTCTGGCAGAGGATGTTTAGGCTGGAGCAAAGGAAATAATCATATCATTAATTGGTACAATTTTGTATTAGGATGTTGTCTTCTACATAGAATAAATGATTGCAACTTGGCCTGTGGTTTCTGAAGATCAATGGACAATATTTTCTTCAATAACCCATCCAACTTGGCCTGTTGTTGGCTTCAGCTTAGTCTGGCCTGATGTAGGCGTACATTTTAAGAATTTCACACTCTTGAGGATGGAATGTTTTTACTGCATATGGAGTATGGTGCCGTTATCTCAGAATTTATCTCAAAAATTTGTTTACTTGAAATTTTTCTTCAGAGAGCTCTGTGCCCAAGCAATATAAAACTTGTTCTTAAAACAGACGGTTCTGATAAAAAATCTAGTCACATCATCAAATAAATCATGATGTACTTTCTACATGCCAGAGCTCATTGCCATTAATAACAAGGGAAAACTCAACTTCATCTCAATTTTGAGAAAATTTAGAGCGGTTTTATGGTACAAGGTTATTATCCATACTACAGCAAAAATGTTAAACTAGATTTTTTACTATCTGAGTTAACACAGGCATGTCAAGATCCGGATACAAGTTTTTATTTTCCTGGTTTGTGTCCGAGTTATTTTTTTCCCCTATAAATTCAATTTCATACCCCTCGGTTGCTCCAAGATTGACGTATTAAGTTTCTTTCAAGGTGGGGCTTACTCAAAATCCACCTAAATTAAATATTGAATATATACAATCTTCCTATTGCCAATCTCTTTATGGGGCTGATAACAATTTTTGAAATGAGCTCATTGCAGCTCTCCTGATGCACTGTGCATAATGCACTGGGGGTACACAGGTGATCAAGAGGTGAGATATGGGGGTGCAACAGCTCTTATAGGGCTTCTGCTAGCCCTTAAAGCTATCCTGGGGGAGAAGTGCCTGGAGCAAGCCATAGCACTGGAACTGCTCTTTTCAATGAAGCTGCTTTGGAATTGTTGCTGTGGAAGGTCCTGAAAAAATAAAGGGTGGTCCTTTTTAGAGCAAGGGTCACCTTGCAGTCAAGAACAGGCCAGATGGATGTGGTAGAAAAAAAATCAATGCTTTCTCACTCATGTACTTAACTTGGGAGCAGGTAAGGAAAAAATTTGCTCGTCTCAGGAATGTTAACAAAGTAAATACTTAGGCTCCAATTAGAATAATGGGGATAATTTTCACCTTCATCACCTGGACGGAACAGATCGCTCACCCATTGTAGAACCCACCCAAATGAAATTAGTGGATGAAAATCAGTCTAGTTCTACAACGGATGGGTGATCCACTCCGCCAGATTATTGCCAGGCTGTGAATGTGAAAAGGACATCCATTATTTCCATTTTTGGGCACCGTGTTTTAGAAAGGGTGTCAAGGGCAAGGAGAGCATGCAGAAGAGATTTACTAAGATTCTACCAGGAATGGGGATCTTTTGTTATTAGGAGAGATCAGAGAAACTGGGGCTGCCTTCATTAGGCCAGAAAAGATTAAGAGGAGATCTGGTAGGGATGTTCAAAGTTATGAGGGGTATTGATATGGGAAATAGGAAAAAATTACTTCCACCGGTTGGTGAATCAGTAACTAGCAAGCATAAATTTAAGATCATCATCTAAAAGCATGGAGGGAGAGGTTAGTAGAATTCTTTTTATACAGATAGTTGTTAGGCAATGGAATGTCCTACCAGAAACAATGGTGGAAGCAGAAATCATCATAGCACTTTAAAAAGAAGTGGTTAAAGATCTGACCTAGAAAAATTTAAAATGATATGGAAAAAAGGAAAAGGAATGGGACTAAGTTGTTCGTTCTTTCGCCATCATTTGCATACTATTACATTATGCCTGCCCATAATAGGCGGACATATTATAAGTCTCCAGTCACTTTCAGCAGGAAATCTTGGAAGTGGCAGGGAGAGTACAGGGAGCTGCTCATGAAAAGTCCCATCCAAGTCCACCTGAGTTATAGTAGCCAGCGTAACATTCCCTTACTTCCCATGTGAGGTATGTTTGCCTGTCAGTGAAGCCTGCTGATGGATTATGGTATGCCTTTGTTTATGAACTGCAGTACTCAGTAAATGAACTGGGGGTGGATCTCTGGACAGCAGATGTGTGTAACGCTGCAATATCACTGAGTACTCCTCAGTATGAAATCATTGGCAGGGATTGTCCGGGGTCAGGAAACAATTGTGGGGATGTCCAGGGTGAAAGCCAGTCAAAGAGTAGCCCGAGATTGGGAGCCAGTAGTGGGAATGTCCAAGGTTATGAGTCAATTGAGCGATATCTAGGGTTTGGAGCCAATGTTGGGGACATCCAGGAGCCTGAGGAAGGGAAGTCTAAGGTCAGGAACCAGAGAAGAGAACATCCAAGGGCAGGACTCAATGGACTGAATATTTGGGGATTGGAGCCAATATTGGGGATGCCCAGTGTTGGGGGCCGGTGGTGAGGACATCTGGGGTCCATGGACGGAGCGCATTTCAATCAAACCCCGATTTCTCATCCAGCAGCATACCTGAGAGCTGATCTTGCTGACTTACTATGTACCTCATTTCATATATTTTAAAAATTTAATCACCTTTTAGTTTATTATAAACATAGCTGGGTGGCAGAGGAGGGATCTTTAAACAGGATGCATTGACTCTGTGCCTCATGTAATCACAGTGCTTCTAATCTACGCTCAGTGCATCTAATCTAGGCTGACACTCCAATACTGTGGGGACGTTGCATTGTCAGAGGTGTTGTCTTTTGGATAACATGATAAACCAAGTTGGCCTGTTCCAGTGCTGTTAAAGATCCCTTAACACTATTTGAAGAACGACAGAGAATTCTCCTGGTGTCCTGGCCAACATTTCTCCATCAAACAACACCACCCAAGATAAACTGACTGGTCATTCATCTAATTGCTGATCTTGTTGTGTGGCAAATGACTGCCAAGTTTCTCTATGTAGTCACTTGCATGTTTGTATTTTTTTGTTTCCCTCCTCACATTTGTCAATGAAATTTTATGCCAATTTCCAATTGTTTGGAGTTTATAAATACATACACATGACATACATAAAAATACATTTTACTATAGTTTCACATATTTCACCTTCATTAATTTTACCTGTCATTTCTTTTTTCCAAACCTCTAGTTATATAAAAACCTAATATACAACCTTATTCCAATTGCTTGCAGTCATTTTATTATAATACCATTTCTACAGTAATGTTTTCCACATAATCCTCCTCTCCTTATCAAACAACATATTCTCCAACTATCCACAACCAGTCCCATAGGAGATCTACCAGTATTCTATAAAATGTAGACCATATTTCACTCCTTATTCTTAAGTTGCTATTTTGAGCCCATAATGACCTGCCCAATTCCTCCCCTGTATTTAGAAAATATAAAACATGCATGAAGTTATGACTTGTTCACTAAATTTTCCAGTGATTCTATTCCCTAGACACATCAATGCACAAATAATGTGGATTTTTTTTTGCTCTAAGGAAAGCTAAGCAGTTGTTGTGCCAGTATCTACTTTCAGTGGTGCTTCTTTTACTTCTATTTTAAAAAAGAATCCTGCAAAGCTAAATTATGTTCTCTTATTTTTGTAATTATGGGGTCAATTTTGTGAGATGAAGCTCCCATTCTGGAGCTTCACTCAATTTAAGCACATAGCGAAGAATTGAACGAGGAGAATAAAGAGTGCTGTGAATTTTGCGTGCTGATCTCTGAGCCAGATTCTCTGGTCCATGCCAGGAGCCTCACCTTGCAAAATTTACCCCTATGTTCCAGTGGTATCTGCGGCAGTTATCTGGTTTACTGACTATCTGACAGAATATTCGTGGGGCAAAGCCTTTCATGAACAGTCACCTCATTGTACAGTATTAACAACCGTATCCTCCTGACTAATGTAAATCAACTTCACAGCTCAAGAAGGATTAAATTCAATTTGTATTGTACAGTGAAATAAGTAAATTATGGACACCTCACGGACTGGCATCAGGTGTCCTTTTTTTTGCAAGTGTCCTTATTTTCAAAATCGTCATTGCATGTACTGTAAAAAAACTTCCCAACAGTCTTGAAGAGCCAGCTGAGATTATGACCAGCACCAAATCAGCTGCAACAATGCTAAGAATTTAAGTTTGGAAGCAGATATAAGAACATAACTGATATGCTAAGTACAGTACCTGCACAGTGGTACCGGTTCCTAACGACACTCTCAGAAGACGGACAACTGCATCACGTGGGGTCAGGTGCGCGTGCATCTTCTGGGTCCGCGTAGGGTTGGGTGCGTGTGTATCTTTTAGCATACGTTGTCAACAAGGTTGCTTTTGGAAGCAGGGACAGCAGCTGCAGGGATGACTGAAACCCCGATACCGGCATGGACAAAAAGGAATCCAGTAACAATCCATCGGTCATCATTATCTCCAGACTCAGATACCAATAGGTACTTTGAACATTTTAAAGTCAGGCTGTGTCACGTGTATTAAGGTGTAAAAGGGCTTGGCGCATTGAAAGCTGGGTTTGTAGTTCATAATTTACAAGTATCTGTGGTTTCAGAGTGCCTCTTGTAGATTTTACAATGTAAGTTAATTGGGACTCTCAATAAATATCCGTTATTTTGCAGGTGTCCACTTTTTGGGAGTGTCCGTTTATACAGGTTTCATTGTACTTGTTTTCAATCTCATGTATAGGTAATTGCTGTTTTCATATGATCAAACTTGAGACTCGTGATTGTTCCTGATGCTACATCATTCATTAGAGAATGATTCCTCCCATTATGGCAGATAATGGGGGCTGCACTGCGCAACTGCCTGTTTACCAAGAATTCATTTTTAAAACATTTCCTTGAACACACAATGATCAATAACATGTTGCACAGGTGAGTAATATACATACATATATTTAAACATACCTGGGATTAATTGCAAGGAAGTAATTTAAACAAGGGTGGAGTGATTATGAAGTCGCAATCTTTTTCAGGGGTTCAGGTGGATTATGTGCAGAATAATGAAATAAGGGAATAATCTACCAAAGAGATTCAGATGACATCATGAATTGAATGTAGTGAAGTTTACATGGTTTATAATCATCTAAATGTGGTGACATGAGGAGGTATTATTTCCATGAGGGTTCCCAATCTCCCAGTGGAACTCCAGTGGAAATCCCACAGAAACAGCTTAAACTGCTGTTCGCACAATTTCTCCAAGGTTTCCACCAACCTTCCACCAAAGTTATGGCGGGAGATCAGGAGAACTCCTGTGGAAAGAGCTGGCGTATATTCATAACGTCTTTTTTTTCATATATGCACCTAAACACTGAAAATGCAAGACTTTGCTTCCATAGCAGTGTATCGCTTGATGAGAGCACAGATTGAACTGGGCACAGAAGGAAGCGTACCTTATTTGGGCATTCCTGATTTCTTGGACACTTAAATAAATGGCTGGAAAATTGGGAGAACTACTAATCAGGCGCCTTCCCTGGGTGCTACAATTTGACGTGGTGGAAAGGCTTGTGTGCTCCTACGACCCTTAGAGCTATGCTGCTGGGTGTAGAACTCCTGGTAGGATTACCCAAGCCAGACAGGTCAAAAGGTAGGAGCCAGTCTAAAGGCGGTGCACCGGTCCTCTTGGTAGGGGCACTGGTTTTCTTGGTAGGGGATTGTGAGTCAGTCTAATGATCTGTCCACCTGAAAATGCCTTTTGTTGCCTGAACAACCCAGATACAAGAAGAGTCTATTACAGACCGGCAAATATAAACATCAATTGTGGAGAACCACAATCTGGTGGTTGTAAGGCAAGATGATACTCCAATTGGAGTCAAATATCTTGCTCCAGACTGACAGCAGTGGAACAAATGGGTAGCATCATGTGCCACTAGGCACAGTAGGAAAAGAAAACTAATCAGGCACAATGGGCATGATTTTAGCCCAGAGCCAAGCCCACAAGCAGTGCTATAAAGGCACTTACCTGCAGTTTTGGGCCTTCTTGCCTCTTCTCACATGGCATGAAGTAGAAGGCACAGGAATCCCGGCCCCCAGGGGCTAAAATCAAAAAAGCTTTGAAAATGGTGGCCTACAGCCTCCTTAAAAGCTTTTAATGCCCGACTTGCCTCCTGAGATCGGGTTGGTTGACCGTCCCTCATCACGCCCCCGTGAAAACTGGAAATGGGAGGGTTGGAGGCGGGTTTTAGATTTTTGCAATTGTTACTGCCCCCTCCCACCCCCAACCCATGCGTTTTTCCAGGCTAAAATCATGTCCAATGACTCTGCGTTCAATTCTCCAATTTGTGCTCTCATCAAGTGAAAAGCTGTATGAGAACGGACTCTCACATTTTCAGGGCTATAAAGGAGTTTTGAGGGGTGATTTTATTTAGGGTTCGGTTCATTTTTTTCCCCAATACCTGTCACAGTTGATGCCAACAGACACCATTTGGTGTCACTGATGCAGTTGGTCTGATGCCCACACTGAAGGACAAGTGATGCTGGTGGCAAAGTATGTTGGTGGTTGAAGAAACTGCACCAAGAAGTGGTGGGATGTGAGTTTGTGCTCACACCCCCTCACATAGCAAGTCCTCAATCTCCACTGGGCTATCAGGGGGAGGGAGAGTCAAGTAGAAGATGGGCAAGTAAAATTGAAAGGTGAGGCACCACGGGTCACTCAGGATTGGCATTGCCAGAGGCCTGGCAGCAAGTTGCCCACCTTTCTTCTCAGTTAGGGAATGGTACTGGTTGTGTGCATGAACAAAAAAAACATTTTTAAAAGGCAAAAGAAAACTTAAAAGGGTTACTTATAAATAAATACTATTTGTAACATAAATGTAGCTAGTTCTTTAAGTAACTCTTTATTCAAAAATTAATTTTCCTATAAGTGATATTGGAGCTTGTTGCTGCTGGTGATTACGGCATTGATATTCTTTACAGAGAAATAGTGTGTACAACAACAACTTGCATTTATATAGTGCATTTAACGTAGCAAAGCATCCCGAGGCATTTCACAGGAGCGTTATTAGACAAAATTTGACACCGAGTCGCATAAGGAGATAATAGGACAGGTAAACTAAAAGCTTGTTCAAAGAGGTGGGTTTCAAGTCTTAAAAGAGGAGAGATAGAGAGGCAGAAAGGTTTAGGGATGGAATTCCAGATCTTAGGGCCTAGGCAGTTGAAGGCATGGCCACCAATGGTGGGGCGAAGGAAATCGGGGATGCACAAGAGGCTAGAATTGGAGGAATGCAAAGTTCTCGGAGGGTTGTAGGGCTGGACGAGGTTACAGAGATAGGGAGGGGCCATGGAGGAATTTGAACACAAGGATGAGAATTTTAAATTCGAGGTGCTGCTGGACCGGGAGCCAATGTAAGTCTGCAAGCACTAGGGTGATGGGTGAACAGGACTTGGTGCGAGTTAGGACACAGGTAACAAAGTTTTGGATCATCTGTAGTTTACGGAGGATGGAAGACTGACCAGGAGAGCATTGGAATAGTCGAGACTGGAGGTAACAAAAGCATGGACGAGGGCTTCAGCCGCAGATGGGCTGAGGCAGGGCGGAGACGGGAGATATTACAGAGGTGGAAGTAGGCGTTCTTGATGATGGAGAGGATATGGGCTCAGCTCAGGGTCAAATAGGATGCAGAGGTTGTGAACAGTCTAGTTCAGCCTCAGACAGTGGCCAGGAAGCAATCAGCTTCCCATTTGGGGCATTGATGTTGTTTGTAGGGTAGTTTGGGCTGCTTCCATAGTGATGTTTTCTTCCTTCTGGGCATTTTCCATATCAGAATTCCTCTAATTTACACATGCTTTCCAAACACAATGCAAGTGAATCTCACTTCACAATATTTTTGTTCTGATGATCTTTAATACATGTAGAAGTATTGTATTGCCAAGGTTCCTTTAATTCTGACACTTTGCACATGATCTAATAGCAACGCAATAATCTCTTCACAGATCTGTAGAGAGCAATCTAGTGATGCACTCCATGAGAAAACTTATAAATGTGACTGCATTTTCTCTCATCTCAGCTCATGTACTGCTGAAGAAGGGAATGCAGCTTATTATGTAGACGATGACCTTGTCGGGCAAGTCTTTGCTGATGTGCTTGGAGATGTTGAAATATTTTCCATAATCAAATACGTTCTCCATCAATGAAAGCTCCTGAAACATATCGCATATTATTCGACAAATCAAATTCAGCACTGATTTGCAGACCTTTACTACCTCATTGAGATGCAGCAGGGAGATCAACATTGAGATCAAGATTGAATAGATGTGCTCCCTAATTACATGGCTCAGTTGCATATTTGCTATTCTGATTAGTTTCCCAAGTACATGAAATGTCACAGCTCTCACTTTGTCATGTTAATTTTCATAGAGAGGACCAATTGCAAGTGTTACATTGATAAGAATAAAATTTGCATAATTCTCTTACAGCTGATCTAGGACCTTAGATATGATAGATACTGCAATGAAACTGTTGGGTTTGGACCTCTCGTCTATCACAGAAACCATTGCAGACAACAACTTAGTGGAGTGTCTATTTTGTGAGAAGCACCAATTGCAGCATTTCCCAAACCTTTTATAAACAGCCACTGAATAATACATTGATCAAGCATCAAAGCAAGCTTTCCATATGAATATCTGTGATTAACAACTCCGACACTACTGAATGTTTTCAAAGCTCGCCAAAGAAGACAGCTACAGTGATTCTAATTCTTGAGGATGTTAACAAGGACAGGAGTTGCTAAAACAATGCTAATGAGATATGGGACAGTACACATGGTCATTGTGCTTGCCACCCTTGTGGAGTTTCCTGAATTCTTGATCTCATCCCAAATTCCTTTTTCTTTTATGTTTGTATCATAACCTTTCCCCTGTGTCAGGACAGCTTGAAGTATGTCAGCTGAATATTCACAAGCATCAATGTTATTAGGTTTTTGAGGCTGGCTGAGGGTTTTCCAATCTTTTGGAATACTAAGGAAATCCTGAGAAACCGTGCACAGGAAGTTAAGCTGAACAACAGGGGGTATAGAATGTTTATCAGTGTTTCTGAGTCAGGTTAGCTATCATTTAATGAAGATCACAGATAACAGCTAAAGGCTGCTGAGTTGCTGAATTTGTTACATCTTTGTCAAGGCATTCTTTGTTGTCATCATACGGTAACTTTAAGTTATCCAGTAAGTATTTAATTGAGGTTGCGGCTAGTGTATTATCCTAGTAGCAATTTCCACATGTCACAAACGTACTTGTCAAATGGAACAGGGTATGTGAGAAAACAGGGCAAAACCACTAGCGCATTCTGTGAAGCATGAATGGAGATCGAATGTGTCACCTAGCACATGCCACTGAATAATTGACTCCAAATGATTGTACAGTACTTTAATTATTCCAGGGTCATCAACAAGGCTATCTCCACATTTTCTAATAAGGACTTCCATGATGATAGAAACCACATTGGAACTGTTGCATTGCTTGCCAATAAAGTCTTTAAAAATCATGAAGAGCAGAGTGTTCAACTGGTCATGAGCCATGCATTTTGACAGAACCTTGCCAATATCAGCGTACATTTGAAAGAGGGTTGTTTAAGCATTAAGACAATTTAACCCACCTTTGATGGCTTCCAGATGTTGCACAACTGTATCTTTATGATCCACAGGCAACCCTTCAAAGCGTAACTGGATATAAAGTAGTACGTACAAACTTCCAATGGCTATATCACTTACAACAAGTGATGGATCTGTGCAGCGAAACATCATGCATCCAATAATAGCCACCAAGTTATGGTATGGAACTTTATTGTTAATGGCAATTTTTTCCGGGTTAAACATCTGGAGCTACAAAGTAGTCTCCATTGCATTTTCTTGTCCACAGTCCATTGTGGATTGTATCAAATCTCTATGTTCTTAAATACAGACTGACGCCCACCAGATGACAAATCCAAAAGTAAGAATTGCTTCATAAGATCCTGCATGTTTATACTTTCATTGGCCTGCTGGTCTCCAGATGTGGACAACTGAAAACACTATTCAGGCACATTTTAATTAATTCACTGTTATCATTTAATAAAGGTTCCAGCTTCATGAGGGATGTACAGACATCCATGGTAAACTTTTGAACAGAAGGCCTCATCCTCTGTTGACTTAGTCTTGATGAGCTCCAGCAATTCAGACATTCTGGGGAATTTATAGGTGGATTGGTCTTCACTGGATTGAATGGTTCTGACTAACAGGATTATGATCTTTATCAAATTAACTTCATTGTCAAATGCTTAATGTCAACCTTCATTCAAAATTTTTTAATATTGAGATGGCTTGGCACATTGTGTAGAACGTCAGTCTCCATTCTGAGCAGAATGAGATCCTAAGGAGAATGTGACATGATGAAGGTAAAATTGGTCTTTGCCAGTAGCCTGATTCATAGTGAACGAGCAGCCCGTTTTACACCACATTCGATTTTCTTTTCCATTGACATAAAGACCAATTTGACCCCTGATACGTCCACAGTATAAAATGAGTGTGCTTACAATCTTTATTATTTCAATGTCTGCATTGTCCTTAATAATATGGAGAAATTTGCAATCTTCTTAAAAATATTTAACTTTGTAAGATCTTTCAGTTTAATCAGGTTGTATCCAAGTGGGATACTGCCCAATAACCAACGCCAGTAGTTACATTCTCTCCCTGTGTAGCTTAATTGTGTGGAACACTCTGTAGCATCTCCTGAAGATTTTTCTTTACCACTTTGCTTTGGGTCAGCTGTAGCACCATACCTAAACATTTATACAGAAAGTTTTTGTCTTGTACATAAAGGTGACAGGTATGCAATTGGTTGGTCATTTGTTTCACTAAGCTGAACAATTCACACCTCATCTTCAATTGCCTCCGGAGTTTTGAACAAATGCCGCAACAGATTATCTTCCCACTGGTTCAGGAGCGTAGATTTCTCTGAATTCTCCCACAGATAATCAACTAAAATTGGAGTTTATTTGCACTTTCACCGTGAATGCAGTAAGTCAGAGTAGAAGTACGTATGTCTTTTCTCTAATACAGAACAGTGTCAGCAGTGTGTGAGGTTTAGGAGGATTTGAATGCTCCTCATGATTAAGATAGTAGCCATGATGTGGAGATGCCGGTGATGGACTGGGGTGGACAAATGTAAGGAATCTTACAACACCAGGTTATAGTCCAACAGTTTTATTTGAAAATCACAAGCTTTCGGAGGCTTTCTCCTTCATCAGGTGACGAAGGAGAAAGCCTCCGAAAGCTTGTGATTTTCAAATAAAACTGTTGGACTATAACCTGGTGTTGTAAGATTCCTTACATGATTAAGAAGGTATTATGTCATTCCAGTTTTCCACTGTTTCGTTCCAAGGTACACTGAGGAATAACAGACTGGAGTTAATGTACCACATTGTCATCACAAGCTCTCGTAGGAATGGCCATTGTCAATGTCATGGTCATCATTTTCATCGATACTTCATAGTCTGCAAATCTTTGTCTATAACCACATCTGCAATTATGTTGCAAAGCTTCTCTGTGCTTTCTGTTTTTCTTATTCTTCTCGGTGGGTGGAGCTGACTGTTGAATAATAAATTCCAACACTTCCTTCCCTCGCTCCAGCTCTATGTAACTGTGACTGGCCATGGTATATATTACCTGAACGTATATTCTCTTCACATTGTGATTCTTAGCTAGAAGTTGTATTCAGAATCAGATACTTTTGACTTTCCATGCACGAATGGGCAGTATTGATAGGATGCTTCAGCATGGTCAGTGTTCCTAATCTAATTTGGTCATTGTTGATTGCCAGCTGCAGCAGTAGGAATTCTATCTGATTTGTAAAGGCTGGAATTAGAACTTCGACGCTGCAAAGGATTTCATTTTGAAGAGTCTCAGAAGCTTGGGGTTGGCCTATTACAATACAGATCTGATTATGTAAATTAATAAGCAGATTCTCCAGTTGCATCAGTAGTACTTCAATGTTCCTCTCCATTAGCACAGACCCCGAGTGACAGAACAATCACTGGAGGTTTTTGGTATATGGACTGAATTAACTTGGATAGCTCATTCCCTAGTTTGTCATAGGGTAGCAGGTCGGTTGTCTGGTCTATTGCTTCTAGTAGTGCTCATGTTAGGTTTTTTCATAGGCAGCCACGAATTGAAAAGTACATCATAAGAAGTAGAAAATTTATTGAAGAATAAATTCTTCTTCAGTGTAGGGTCTGGGGGCTCCTCTATGTCTGGTATAGGTATTCAAGAAAACCCAATGCAAAACAGAAAACCTACTTCATTTCTCATGTGTTCCACACAAAGCATAGAGATCATAGTTTGCAAGGCAGGCTTTAACAAACATACTATTCAATGCATGTTTTCTGTACACAGATTTTCCAGTATCAGTGCCACTTAGAATGAGATTGGATCCTTGGTTGGGACATTAAGAGCAACTCATTGAAAATGTCACTGGTAAACACATAACCCAGACTAACCAGGAGGTAACTTGAGATTCCCCGATGTTCAGCAGTTATACTCTTTGATTTGGTCATTTCCACTGAAGCCAAGAAGATAATTTTTTTTAACCGGTGGTCAACCTAATTGTTCAATGCTACCTGTAACCTTTCAATTTCATAGTCTTTACTGAAGTATAATGTTGTATCACTAGCAACTTCTTGTATTTGATAAGATAGCTGCAATAGGACATTAGTGCCATTTCCACATTGGTGCATTCCAGTTCTCGCAGAGACTCAGATGATTTCAATAAATTTGATAATATACGGTTTGACACTAGAAAAAAATTACCTTGAAAGCTATCAGATCATTGTGAGAACCCAACTCGTTCACTAATGTCCTTCAGAAAAGTAACTTACCACCCCTACCCGGTCTGGCCTACACGTGACTCTAGGCCCCACTCTGGTTGACTCTTAATGTCCTGTGAACTGGCCTAACAAGCCACGCAGTTGTAAAGCAATTACTGTTAAGAAGGCCCACCACCATCTTCTTAAGGCACGCAGAGAAAAGCAATAATTCCAACCTTGTCAATGCCACTCACATCCTGAGAACAAATAAAAAGACATTTTTTTCAGACAATGGCTCCGACTGATAAAAACGCCGTCTAGTACGACACAAAGCAGATCTTCACAATTATTGAAATAGTTTTGATACTGTTTCTGACCATGATTATCAGTCACTCTCAGTATTTTCCTCTCCTGTGAACAGAAGTTCACACAGGACAGAGTTGTCATCCTATGTAGACTTTGATCAAGTACAAATTTTAACTGCTGTATATCCAAGCAGCCTAGCAATTAACCTTGAAATTAAATCACGCCTGAATTCCTCTTTAAATGCAGGCGTGCTCTTCCCGACACCACATTCAAACTATGTGGGCCGCTGCAGGCCACCTCTCCCCCCTCCTCCCGATCGCTGCACACCACTATTCACCCTCCCCGTTCCTAGCCACCACTAACCACCCTCCCAGTCCCCTTTAAGGACTTACCTGGGGGCCACTGTTGGCATTGCAGCAACCCGATCTTCGAGTCCTCTTCTCTGGCAAGCTGCCTGGGGACACCTATGAGGTGTCCACAGCGCGCCAGTTCGATGATAGTTAGGCCCGAGGCCCAATATTAAGTGGGCCTTAGGCCTACCCATTCAGCCACAGGGATCAATCCCACTGCCCCTGTTTTTGGGCACGCTCAAATTTCTCGGTTGTTAACTAAATAGTAGAACTGTTTTGTAAGTTAATGGCAGGTAACACAAGTGCTACTTTGAGTGATTGTTTTGGGTTCGGACTTTAAATTTAAACACTATTTCCCCTTCAAGTGTTGTGCTAGACCTCCTGTGAACAAGGTATAATATCATGATCAAGGAGCCTTAGGTTGTACAGCTCAGAGCTATCACTTGCCCTATTGTGCAGTAACACTGCACACTGGAACTTAAGTGTTGTTCTCTCTACATCTCCTATCAATTCCAATAGTGGTATCACTTGCAGGACCCAATTACAGCACTGAATCATAAGGTTGTGGATTTAGACCCCATTACAAGATTAAGCACATAAATTAGATTGAGACGACAGTGCAGCACTGAAGGAGTGCTGTATTGTCAGAAGCCCTTTTTGAAATGTGATGCTAAACCAACAATCTTCTCTGGTGGATGTGAAAGAACCTATGGCACTATCTGAAGAGCATAGCATCTCCTGGTATCTTGGCCAACATTCTTCCCTCAACCAACATCACCAAAAGCAGATTAACTGGTCATTCATCTCATTGGTGTTTTGGTATACCAATAGTCTGCTGCTTGCTACATAACAATAGCCTCTACTCTTCAAAGTAATTCATTGTATGTGAAGCGCTTTGAGATTTTTCTGAGAGATGTAATGAAGTGCTACACAGATGCATGTCTTTCTTTCTTTAAAATAAATATAGTGTACAGAGTTAAGAAGTTGGGCAATATTGCACGGTATCATCATACATACAAACATAGCTCGATACTGTCTCATAAGGGATTGGCCTTTTTTGAAACTTTTCAGCAAAACTTTAATAAACTAGAAATGATCTATTGATAAAGGCATGAAATTAAAGGCTGGGCTTTTTGCTCCTACATTTGGCTGCCAGAGACCTTCCGCCCATTCATTTTAATAAGAAAAAAACTGCAGGCTGGAAAGCACAGAAGTAGAAAACCCAGCCATGGAGCGCTCACTGCTGCATGAAGTTCTCAGAACGTGGTGAGGTGAGTTTCCAATTTTTACTTCTTGCACAATATTTTGATAATGACCCTTTCTGCCGAGGAGATGCTCAACTGAGGTTCCAGGATTGTCTCAGAAATTCTGTCCGAACTGCAGAACCTTTGAATCATAGAAAGGTTACAACATAGAAGGAGGCTATTCAGCCCATCGAATCCATGCCGGCTCTATGCAAGAGCAATCCAGCTAGTCCCATTCCCCCGCCCTAGTATTGCTTTACCAGCCAGCTTTGATGAGATTACAGATCCTACACAATTGACATGGTAGTCATATGTTAAGTCAACAGGTGACCATGTCATCTCAAAAAAAATCATAAATAATGGGCTATGTTTTGGGAAGCCAGATTCATCCATCACTACAGCCATAAAGCTGCATATGTGTCCATGAAGCTTTGTATTGCTTTCCGGCCACAGTTACGACATTATTTCAACTATCAGTTGCTGGTTGCAGAATATATAAAATAGCATATCAAGCACAATGCCCCCAATGATCCCGGACCAAATAAAGCCTGTACTCTGATCAATAAGAGCCTGTCTATTCTCACAAATGGCAGTCAACCATTTTAGACTTAGGGAAGGCACAGACTCCATTTTGAAATGAGTTCCCCGGGCTTCTTACCGTATACATTTGCGACGAATAAGACAACGAATGGGAAATTCCTCGAAGCTGCTCCCACTCTGCGACGTAACTTCGCTGGAAGTCCAGCAGAAACTCTGAGCAGCTCCGAGGAAATTCCTGGACAAAATTTCTATTTTTGCTACAGAAACGTTCTATATTAATATCTCAAAAAAAGAAGAAAATGTTAAATTTCAGACCTTTTTAATTAATCTGCAACTTGAGTTATTTAAAGTCAGAAAATCCATCTACAATTTCATCCTTAAGGTTTTTTAAGTCATAATTTAATTCCATGTTCATTTAAAGTTTTCCTACCAAAAGCTCAAATCTTGATTTTCTCCAAAACTCGTAATAGATATTTCAAAGAGCTATAACTTCATGAAGAATCAGATCTGAGTGATCTAAAAAGAAACAGTATTTCAGTAATAAAGTTACTCAAATGACAGCTGTACAGAGGATGCTTTAAGTTTTGTCATATCACTAAACGAAGAAAATGTCACCACTGCCCAGAAGATTGTTTTCCTTCTGTAGATGTATGGTCGTGCCTGCAAAAATAGCTTCTAATAACCATACCATTATAAATTACTACTGAGTACAGGGTATCATGAATAAAGTAACCAACAGCAGCAAAATAGTTATGATCTATAATTATTTATGCTAATCAAATCTATTCATTAAGACAGGCCTTTGGAAATCATTTTGTGTTCCAAAATTACAGACCTTACATGTCATGCCACATTAAAAACAGTGAGATTTACAGAATTTAGTGTTTGAAAATCCATTGATTTTGGAGGCAGCGTTCAGGAAAAGACATACATGGAACTGTGCTGAATTATACCTTTTATTGTACACAATGGGGCCAATTTTCGGATGGCTGAGCGGGTGCATTGGGGGCTCCTAAAATGGCGGAATCCCAGAGTGGGTTCGGATGCTGCTTTAGATAGTTAGTTAGATACTTGAGGTACTTGACAGACCTCATTGAGTAGAGATTTTGGCAGCGGTGCAATTTTGAAGGATCCTCAGCATGTTTCCCGTGCTGTGGGAAACACTCCCTGTTGGAGCACATGTGTTTCAGCCAACAGCCAGTGGGAGATGCAAAGGTTTATTTGACAAGTGGGGGAAAACCTCATTTATTGCAGCAAGGCACTCTGTCACCTCAGACAAAGTTTTGGCTGCAAGACCTTTGTCTTTCCACTCAAAATGCTTAATTTATACCCTAAACTCTGCTGTGCAAAAACATTTACCTACTTTGCGGACCCCCTCAAACTCACACCATCAGGAAGGGGGGGGCGCCATAGCTAGATGTCCACTTCATCCGAGGGCAAGCAACATCACCAGCCTCACCAAGCACGCTGTCCACCTCCGCCACGTGGAGCTCCACAACACAGTGCTGCACCACAGGCACCAGCACTAAATAGTCGTGCAACTACACATTCACCCACTGTAGGGTGACCCAATGGATGGCATCAAGTGTGGGTGTTCACGGTTAACCTCATGAAAGGGACTTATTACACAAGCTAGTCAAGAATGGCCAAGACGTAGCAGTCGTGGTGACAATAATAATGTTTAATGTGCCATTAACAAAAATCAAATATAAATAAAAAAGCATGACAAACCATCAAACACTCTTGTGCATCCCCTTTGTGCTCACAAAACCTTCGCCTTACGTTTACCAGTACTTCTACGCGGTGATTCCCTTGTGGCTGCAGCACAGGTAGTGGCAGGTTGCTCTTGTTCATGCCCTGACTGATTAGATATTTTGGGCCTACACCCTCTGGGTTTCGGTGCCCGTGAGAGCCCCTCCAAAGACTGCTCCACCTGCACCTGTGCAGGGGCAGACTCAGCCACGTAGAGAGGAGGCAGCATTGCGAGTACTGGTTGAGAGGGGGGCAACGGGTGAGACGTGGGGACACTTTGAGTGGCGTCCCCACTTCCATGTCCCCTTTTGCCATCATCCCTCTCCTGGGCCACGCCCACATCACTTTTACCACCCTGCTGGACGACAGTTTAGAGGACATGTGTGAAGCCTTGTAAGGCCAGTGCCAGAGTATCTGCCTGCCTGTTTAAGGCGGCAGAAAGTTACTCACCCTGAGTCCGAAGGGCCGTTATCAGGCCCTCAATGGACTCATTGTTGAGCCGTGTTTGAAGCTCGATGGAGGCGAGCATCACAGACATTCCCGCACTTACCCGCGACACTATCTCAGAAATGCCCTCACTTCCCTGTGACAGTATCTCAGAGATTCCCTCCTGTAGCTGTGTCACCATTCCACTCATGCAGGAGTTGGACTCCTCCATCCACTGCGTGATTGTGGAGAGTGTGCGTGGCACTTGTTCCAGCACCACGCAAATGCGCTGCTGTCCCTCGATCATTCTCCTTTTCATGGATGGCCTCCAGGGTTCAGCATCTGTGTCCAGCTGAGCAGAGCCTGGATAAGATTGCTCCCACTGACGTTGACTCTCCACAACCGGGTTTCCCGTCGTCAACCTGCGCAGCGGGCGGTCTGCGCACCCGCATCACAGGCTGTTAGCTATTGTGCTTGTGATTCCGAGCTCCAGAACATTGATGAAGATATTAAACAAATGAGATCCCAAAATATACCCCTGTGGGACCCCACTGGTGACATTGTCCTAGGCTGAGGACAATCCCTGGACCACCATCCTCTGGTTTTAATGGTCATCCAATTTCGTATCCATCACAACATATTTCCACTGACTCCCACTTTCTTTATTTTCAGTACCAGCCTTCCCAGAGGAACTGTATCAAAGGCCTTACTGAAAACCAAGTGCACCACATCCACTGCCTTACCCCTATCAGGCTCCTTCGTCACAACCTCAAAGAAAACTAGTGTTAGATTGAAAACACTTCCACTTCATGAACCCACATTGGCTATCTTTTATGATTTTATTTCTATCCAGATGCTCCACATTCTTGACCCCGATATTTATGGGGAAGCAGAGAGGGAGCGGGGTGGTGGTGGGGGGGGAGGCAGTGGTTGTAGCAGCCGGGAAACCCCGAAATGCGGGAGGTGCTGTCGAATTTAACGGCAAGACCCCATTTAAAGGAGATTGCGGGCCGAGGGGGCGACTGTGGAGGGCCCACAAGCAGTGCTGGAAAGGCACTTACCCTGCTCGATCCGGCTGTTCTCACCTCCTTCCAGCTTCCGGGTTTCCCGAGCCCTGGGAAACCCAGCCCGCAGCCATTAAATTTAAAACTGTGGTAAAATTTGAGACACACAACCTCATTAAAATATTTAAATTACGGACTCGCCTCTGAAGAGCAGATTAGTCGCCCGCACCCCAATTTGCCTGTGTTAAAACTGGAAGAGGGTGCATTGGATGCGGGTTTCCGATTTTTGAAATTTTAACCCTTCCCCCCGCCATGGGGGGGGTTAAAACTCCCCTCTTATCTTTAATAAGGATATCCATAACTTTACCCACAATGGACGTCAAACTCACTGATCCAGTTTCCTGCGTCACTTTTGCTACCTTTTTAAAAAATAATAGTAACATCTGCCTTTCTCCAGTCTGTAGGCACCTCTTCAGTTTTAGAATGAAAAGCCGTGAGTTTCCAGCTCAAAAATGCGCTTTCAATTTAAACAAAATCCAACCTTATCTGAGCTTGAAACCAGCAAAGTTAAGTTTTATCTTAGTTAGATTTGCTTTCATCTCCTTATGTCTTTTAACTCACCTGGGCCATTGCTTGTATACACTAGGCGCCCTGGTCAGGAGGACAGGAATGGCCTAGTCTTTGGATATTTCCCTAGGCACTTCATTTTTTTTTGTTGCCCTCCGTTCCCCCCAAAGAAGATTGAGTGAAAATGTCAGTCAAAACTAGGATTTGAACTCCTGGCTAAGAATCCAACCTCTTGTAGCCACAGGCTGCCCTACATCTGCATTTACCTCTAATGAAGAACAGGCAAATATTTCACATAGTGGAGATTTTACAACAGAAGTTGTCACAAAGTGTAAATGTATTCCTTGGAAAAGATTATTTTAGTTATTCAAAGGTGGCTATACTTTTATAAAGATGAATGAAATGAAGACAATTGTTAGGGTTTGAGTTGATTCTGAAGATCTAGTAATGAAGACATATATGCAAAACTTTGCAGCAACATCAGGTGGACATGACAATTACTGCCTTTGGTTTTGCACAGCTCCTTGCCCTCACTGAATCTGGCTACAGAAGAGGCTAAACATTACATTATAAACATCAGTTACCTGAGATCACTGGAGGAGGAAGTCACACTTGTGTGACTGACATGGAGGAAATGGAAGAATTTCTTTGTGCTAATTATCCTGATAGGTCTCAAGTGGCAAGACTGGCACAGCGCTATACTATGGATGATCCTGTTGCCACACCAATTTTCCCAAACCAATTTGAGCAAATGTTAAAATGCTTCCACCTAGCAGATAGTTTGCAGGTGAAGCTAAGATAAGAACCAGAATACAGTCCTTAGAATGGATCCGAACTGACCATGACCACTGCTCCATGGGTTTTGATCGGTGTGCGTCCCTGATCAAAACCTGTCATTCGTTAAAGGGACAATGCCATGGAAGGCAATTGTCATACTAAATAAACAGCTCCAACAAACCAATACAGTTAAGCTTAGGATAGAAAAATTAACACTTTGTGACAGGCAACATGTTTGAATGGTAGATGCACACCAGTAAAACTTACAAAAGTTGGACAACACAGTGTAATGCAGGTCATTGTTCTTTCCATACTGGGAGACTACATCTAACAAAATGATATAGCCCATATAAGCCTAGAAATTAGTGTTAGCAATACAGTCAAGTTTTGAGTTTGTGTCTTGTTATACCCGTATAATGTTAGAATTTGTCTAATGTTATGCAAATTTACGGTCCCAATTAACAAAAGATTGAATAATGTTATACTATGATTCAACCAACAATTTACAACTTGCATAGTGGAGATTAAAAGAGACATGTCCTGGTCGTAAACCAAGGACCTTCCTCCTTACTCCAGGTGTCTTGTATCGGATGGATCAATAAATTAACACTCTGTACACTCGGTACCCAAATGTTACAATAAAATGTTACAATATCTAATTAACCAACAAGTCAGAACTTCACTGCATCATCAACTTTACCAAACATTAAAGCACTCCTCAAAGCAAGGCCCACAAACCCAACAAAAGTTGTCCTTTTTTTAAAAGTCAGTCTCCCTCTGCAGGTTCAGTGGATAAAAGGTTTACTGGGTAAAAACACCTCTCTCTCCCTCTCTCTCTGGCGGTGAAGGTAGTGAGAATTTTGAAGATGACGACATTGCTCGTGATCCTCCGGCTTCAGTGGCTTGTCTCAAGATGCTCTCTGACATTCAATATTCTATGCAATACTCATCTAGTAGCTTGTCTGACTCAAAAATGTTGGCTAGCCAGGCAAATTTTGAAGATAAAATGGTCCAAAATAGCTGATTTTGTTGTGAAATAACCCTTATTACAGAGAAATTAAAGTAAAATATTTGATTTTTTAATGTTATTTTCTTATTCTTGAAATTGTAAATGCCTTCAAAGCAGTCTAGAAGTGTTTATATGGAAAGTTCCCATTTTATATAGTATGTATAATGTTATAATTTTGTCCAGTCTGACAGTATAACATAGGCAGAAATAAAAAAAATTGAACGGACTACCATGTTAATAGGGTCAGAAAAGGGCGTCGGAATAAAAAACAGCCCCGAAACTTTTTATCAAAATAAAAGTCTTCTTGTCTTTAACATCAATCTATTACTCTAAGCTACAATTAGCACAACATTTGTACTTCAGACATGCAGCTTAAAGTATGACCTTTCCAAAAATATATAGGTGTGGGGTTCAGTTGCCGCTACAAGTGCCGATTTTATGAAATCATGTACTTGGCATGGTGCTCACCCACTCCAAGTGCAGATCAGAAAACTGCAAGCACACTCTCCATGATTTCCTGGTTAGCGCTCCAGGTGGCTGAAGCTTCCCGCCAGAAGTGTGGTTTCGTAAAACTGGCCTTCTGGTCTAATACAGTATGGATTAAACTTTAGGGTAGGAAAAACACTTTACAAAGCAACACAAGAAATGCTGCAAACCTGCTTACAGTCTCAGGGTTAAATATTGAATGTTCCTAGATGGATGGACCAATGATTATAACATTAATCACTTCAGCAGCAAGAAAGCAGGGAATTAAACATGAAATTAAGGCTGAGCAATCGGCCCTGAAATTTCACAGAGGTTCTACCAGTCTCCTACTGTAGCTTCGATGGGAGATTGGTGGAACCCCTCCCCTCCACAAGGAAATAAGGGAGATCTGATTATGTTTAGTCTCCACCGTTTCTCCCAGTTTCCGCTTTGTCTTGTAAGGGGTGGAACCAAGGTAAGTGATGGATAGGGGGCAACACCGAGGTGGAAGGGACTCTCTAACATACTACTAATACCCAGGGCTCAATTTTGAAATGGTGGCGGGTTGGCAGTGGTGGGGGGGGGTGAAGGTGCGCGTGGCAAACTGGCATAAACAAAAGTTACCGTTTCCGACGCGATCGCATGGTGATTGCTGATGATTAACGTGATCTCCGGGTTTCGCGCCCGGCAGCCAGCCTGATTGACAGGTGGCTGCCGTCAGGAGCTGCAATGCGAGGGGGGGGCAAAGCGAGACGTCATCCGGCGCTGGAATGGAAGATCGGGGAGGGGGGGGGAAGTGGAAGATCGGTGGGGGAGAGGGGAAGATCGGTGGGGGAGAGGGGAAGATCGGTGGGGGAGAGGGGAAGATCGGGGGGGTAGAGGGGAAGATCGGTGGGGGCAGAGGGGAAAGTTGGGCGGACATCGGGGGGGGGTGAAGAGGGGGTTATCGGGGGGATGAAGAAGGGGATATCGGAGAGGGAGACATTGGACATTGGAGTAGGGTGGAAAGGTAGGTTGATTTTGTGTTTTAACTTCCTTCAATGGTTTTTGATGTACTTTATTTAGTTTCTTTATCCCTGATTCGGCCCTTCATGCCTTGTTTCATGCCAGACGTGAATCAGAAGCAGTGGGCAAACCGCCCATGTAAATTAAAAATCATTATAACCAAGTAATCTGTCACAAGCAAATTGCCTTAAGTACCTCAATGAGGTATATTTGGCTCATTAACTGTCAGCCCGCCGGCTTTAATTGCCGGCGGGTCTTCCGTTTTCGGGACGGCGGCGCGCACACAGGTGCGTCCTTGGGAAACTCGGAAGTCGGCGGGTTCTGAACCCGAATGGGATTTCTGCGATTTCCGGAGCCTGCCCCCCGGCACCAACGCACCCGTAATTTCCCCGTAAAATTGAGCCCCCAGTATTTCAGTGGCGAGAGACATAAGGCATATCAGCCTCCAGAAGGACACATGTGGGGCCCACCAATGGGATCCAGGTATAGCCAGTCAGGTGAGCTGGGGAACCCCCCCCCCTCTCCCCACAAGGTGTTTTACATAAGTAACCCTCTTTAATAATGGGTATCATTAGTAGCTACAAAATTCATTAACTTGATCTGCTCTGCAACTTTTTCTGATGAATAAAAAAATACCATTCATAATGACTATATATGCATTAGCTGTTCTTTCCCTGTAATTATATCAGATTAAAATTACTTTTTGATTTTACTCAGTTGTTTGCAACAATAGTGAGGTCCAAAGCAACTTAATGTGATTTTCTCTCCTTTGTGCATATGTAATTTAGAGAGGTAACAACCTTGTAACTCACTTATACTGACAACATTCAGCACATTTTTAGACTATAACAAAAAATTGTATTTTTTATTGAATTTCAACTCACTGAAATTCAAGTACCCTTTTATTAGCAATGGAAGAGGAGTAATTAGACCACAATACAGATGATGCACGTCCTTAATCTCTATCCACAGCATGAGACCACAGCAGCATCATACAGTCTGCAAATCTATCTGCCACCAGTTCAGCTTATTTCACTTTTATTAAAAAAGGAAGAAAATATATTTTGAGTTCTCTGGTACTTGATTGTTTTCCCTGAAACTTTCAGTTTTGAGAGAAGGGCTTATAATCTGTAACCCCTAAATTCACTTTAAACAGCAGCTTTAGTTTTAAATTAAATAACAGTCAGATTGCTATATCATCTGGATACTGTATTAAAAAGCAGCAACATTTAATGTTGTTTAAAGGCATCTGAACAGCTTGACAGCTGTCCTTTTTGTAAAACTGACAAGATGTTTTCAGGACAAATTAAATCCAACAGTCTTTAATAATGGAATTTCCACCCCATATGCCTTTGATTCATCTTCTATGGTCCTTCTTCATGCCAGTAATGAAGATCATCAGGCCATTTCTCTGAATGGCAGCTTGTTCAACTGCTGCTTCCTGAACATCTGAAATGAGTTAAGTCCCCATGGGTCTTAACAAGAATGGTAAAACAAATAGGAAACTACTATACCATCTTCCTGTGACTCCGTTTACTTGACATTATATAAGTCAGTGGTCATGGAAATGTTTAACATTTTCTATTATAAATGACATTGAAATCAACAAATGCTTAAAAGACAGGTGTACAATAGTCCCTTGTGGCTTATGACAAGGCCTGTAGCAACAATTGGAGCAAATTAACCGCAGTATTTACGTTTTAAACCTATCATAAATAATTACACAATTGGTTTGATGCAGCAAAATTATAATACAGAAGTTCTCAATTATATTCAGACAAAATCTGCTTATCTCATTCATTAATCTTACCACAGTCTGGATGAGACTGGATCTCACTCTTGAATCGAAGTTTTCCCGTGTCTACCGCCTGATTTTACGGCACCATTGCTGAGTGGCAATAGTAAATCAGATGGAGATCTGTAACACCAGATTTTTACGAAGGCGTTTGCAAATGAGATGCTAATGACATGGTGACTTCCTACACCATTTCCCGTCATTTCCACCTCATTTGCATTAATTTATATTCACATTTGTTTTACACTGGTGTCCAGGGTTGCTAAGTGCGATGGGGCAGGTGGAAGAGAATTTAAAAGGCCCAGATTCAATGTTAACAGCTGCAGTTAAAAACTATTTCTCCGTCATTGTTTTGCTTTTTGCGAAGAACCACTTTGTTATCTGCCTTGTTGCATTTTCTGTGGAGCTCCTATTCCCCACCCCCTGTTCAAAACAGGGCACAATGGCTTTCCTAATAGAAGAAAAGTAGGAGCAATGGAGGAATGCCAAGCTGGCGAGGAGGCACCTGAGGCACAAAGCACCTATCCAATGGTAGCCCCACATCAGGGGTGCTTCTACCTACATTTGACTGAGGAGCAGCGCCTGACGATGCTTCACTTTCCAAATGAAACCCTCATGGAGTTATGTCACGTGTTAAAAGTGGATCTACAGTTCATCTCAACTACAGTCATTGCACTTTTTTATGCCATGGGGTCATTCCAGGCTACTACTGGGGACCTTGGTAAAATTGGCCAAACAGCTGCTCATGGGTGCATTAAGTAATTTACAAATACATTATTTGCTACAGCAAGCAATTTCATCTCCTTCATTCTGGACATTCAATGGTAGCATAACAAGGCACTGCAATTTTAGAGTGGCAAGATTCCTGAAGGTCCAAGGAGTCATACTCACTGCATCCATATGTGCTCCTTTGCTCAATTCCACTACCTACATCAACAGAAAAAAAATCCACTCTCTCAATGTGCAGCTCATTTCTCACCAGTAGAATAACATCATGAAAGTGAATGCTCACTTCGCTGGGAGTTGCACAATGCCTTTATTTTAAGGGAGCTCACCATGCCAGCACTCTTTGACCCAGCTATAGAAGTTCTTGGGTGAGAGATCAAGGTTCGTCTTTTGTACTCACATGCTGGGCTCCACCACCTTTGAGGATCTCAATCTTTCAAGCAGTAGCTTAGGGGGATCCACTGCCGAGAATTTAGCTAATGAGTTTGAGGTCACCATATGGGTGAAACACAGGGCAGAAGTGAGCTGGAGCAGGTGGAGATGTCACAGGGAGAGCAGAAAGCAGGAGGTCATCTCACATCCATCCAAAACTGATGAGGGCAGGGATCCATGATTTTTGGATGCTCTAAAACATCCAGGGACATCTGCAGTGCAGCCCCTCATGGCAGATGCCATAATGTCATTCTTTGCATCTCTCATGAAAGCTCAGACTTTGGCCATACAGGCCTTAGGAGGCAATATTACCCCCTCCTTGGCCGGTTTAGCTGATCAGATGAACCGTCATTGAAAAGGGCTTCAGCAATGGCATTGGTGCTTTGGGTTCTGCTCATCCACAGATCGGCAGGCATGAGGCCTGAATTAGCCTGATGAATGATGATGATCACTCTCCCAGTGGCAACAGATCCACACCATACTTCCAACCAGCCGCCTCTGATTTCTTCACATCTGCCAGAAGGTGAGCAAGACTAGGCTGTCCCTGCCGTTTTGGAAGTGCTGTAGCTGGCAGCAGGACCTTGTCCAGTCCATACTTGCAGAGATCAAGAACCACCTCAATTTCAGGAGGCTCTCACAGATACTCATCTGCCACCCAGCTACAGTTCCAACTACAGTTGTTGCACCAAAAAGAAGCACCAGATTAGGTACTGCAGCACAACCATGACAGCAAGCACTAGATTCAGACACACCTCATTTTAGGAAATAAATTATTTTGGCACTGCAGGTGCAACATGTGCAGGCAGTTTCATGAGTATGTGAAGAGGAGTGGGCTGCCTGGCAGATATGTAACATTGATCATTATGATTCATTCCAGAGCATGGGGGAAATACAGGGTCTTTCCTGATAGTTGTAACCTCTCAGTTCTGGTATCATCCTTGTAAATCTCTCAGGATGACAGTATTCCTGTCCTTCCCCTGCCACTCTGCCAGGGCTCTTGCTGTTACCTGTCAGCTAGCCAGCCCACTCCTTGTAGAGTATTGGAACGTAGGAAGATAGGAACAGGAGCAGGCCATTTAGCCCCTCGAGCCTGTTCCACCATTCAATGAGATCATGGTTGATCTGTGACCTAACTCCATTTACCCGCCTTAGCCCCATATCCCTTAATACCTTTGGTTAACTAAAATCTATCAATCTCAGATTTAAAATTAACAATTGAGCTAGCATCAACTGTCATTTGCAAAAGTGCGTTACAAACCTCGACCATTCTTCACGTGTAGAAGTGTTTCCTAACTTCACTTCTGAAAGTCCTAGCTCTAATTTTTAGGCTAATGTCCCCTAGTCCTAGTATTCAAGTGTAGATCTCCAAAAACAGGTACAAATGCATCAGCAGCCAGAAGCAATAATCCAGCAATTAACCTGTAACTCCTGCATGATCCCTTTAAATAGCGCTGGTGGAGGGTCCTCCATGCTGTGTAAGACCTGTTTAACCGTGCAAGGTTAAGACAGTGCATTGGCTGGAGCGTTGAGTTCAAAAGTCGCATCTGTCCCTTTAAATCTACCTTACACACTGATCTACCGCATATTCTCCCTATTTTACATGTTGCCGGTGTTCGTTATCTGCGCATGCGCAAACGCCTTTACCAAGATGGCGTTCAGTGCACGTCGTGCTAAAAGTGTGCGCGTGCATTCCGGATTCCATTTTGGGTCCTTAGGAGGCCGCGTAACACCTACAAAACAGCCACTATGCGGCCCAAATTATCGCCCTCTGACTGTTCTCTCACTGTCTGATTGTGCATTGCCAGTATCAATCTGTGAGATGAAGTCCCTGTCCACTAAGCTGTCAATCATAGAAGGCTCCAGCCATTCAAGACCCTCCCCTCTTCCCACCAGTTTCCAAAACCGCTGTTTATCAAAATTACTAAAATCAATATTGAATAGAGGCACTCTCTGATACTGTTCTAAGTTGCTTGTCATTGGATGTGGAGCTCGCCAACAAAAAATTGTTTTGTAAATGTATTTCTTTCTCTCAGTTGGAAAGTTGAAAATTCAGTTTTTCTGTTATGAGCCATTTTAGGGGCTTACGGGTTTTTAAAAAATATACAAAGACTGAGAAGGTGTGTGCATAATGAACCTTTGAGTATTTTATGAGGTAATTTTTGTTTAAGGAAAGTTAAGTTTATTAAAGATTGAATAAGCAATTTAGGGCAGGAAAATAAAGACAGAAACTGGGGAAAGCTCGGGGGAGGGGCGTGCCTAATGGCGCAAATAGGGCCATAGCTGGGCAGGAAGGAGTCTGGCACGCTGAAATGTGTGTTGGTGCCCGATGGTCCAAAAGATCTCAAGGTCAGTTGGGTCCCATTCCCCTGGGCCTCACTCCCCTACAAGGTGGCTAGACTATGGCCTCCAATACTGTCAGATCCTAGCAACCCCTCATACTGCCAGACTCTGGCGATCCCAATGCTCCCAAACCTCCCTCCCTGACCCCAGGATACCACAGTCCAGAACGTCCCCTCCCCCCATTCTCAGGTACCCCAGCCAGAGCTCATAAACCCCTCTCAGTGATCCCACAACTTGCTCCAGTTATCTCAGACCCTTCTCTGAAGTGCTTCTAGACGTCAGGAACTCTGTCCCACTGCACCCAGATCCTGAGACCCCTTCAAATCATTGCTAGACCCTGAGACCCCATCGCAATACTGCCAGAATTTGGGCCCCCTTCCAGATCCCAGAGCCATCCCATTGGTAATAAATCAGTGTCACTGGTGATACTATTTGGGCATAACAACCTTCTGGAGGTCCAAAAATGTTATTTTTAAACTTATTGTTCAACATGAAGATTCACTTTTTTATTGTGCTCCAAATTTTTCCGAACCCATTCCACCTACCTACTTATGTCCAGCTGGTGAATGATAAACATCTTGCATAGGGTGCATATTTGGTGTCCATAAACCTATGATTTTTGGTCATGCTTTTGTTTCATCGTTTAACATTGTAAGTTGCTATGTCAACATTTCGCATTCACTTTTGCTATCTCAACGATCACATTGCCCTTGCAGACTATGGCCACTAGATGGCTCTGAGGAACAAGTTTCTGAAGTCTCAACTGTCACCCTCTTCTATATTTAAAAAAAACTTATATTTGTCAACTGACCATGAGAAACTCCACAGGCAATTTACTCGTATCTACTACATTTACTAATTATTTATTACTGTTATTTTTACAGACTCGGCTACCATTATTTTAGAAACAATGAAAGAGTAACACCACACATGAAAATAACCCTTACATTCTTTGCCACACATTGCACTTTCCACACGCTAGGTTGTAACTATTAAAGATTTCAAAATATTCCAAATGTCTTTGCAATCTCTTCTAGGGTTTTTCCCTCACAAATTTCCCATAACATAAATTTACCCCGCAATTTGTTCCTTTAGCACTTTCTCCTGTTGTCTCTTTATTCGACAACTGCTACAAACTCACTTTAAAAAAACACATATAGCTGCTCCAAATGGCTTAGTGGATTAATGTACCATTTGGTGTGGTGCTGAGTCAGAGACCAGGAAGGATATAGGTATAATTTGTAAATTATGCTGAGGCCACCTGATCTCAGCCAGAGCATACAAACATACAAAATTGACGGGCAAGAAAAAACCAAATGGTCCATTAAGCCTGCCCCACACTCATGATGGTTGAGGCATCATGACTAAACACTCCCTCCCTCCCTGCAGCCATGTAATCTCATGGGAGAGGCAAAAAAAAACACTTGGAACAATACAATGCACTTCAGTGCCCAAGGTTCTTATTGCTGTTCAGTAACCCTTGCTGGAAAGTCTGTGTGGGGTGTTTGGGCTGATAACAGAGTGTCCTGAATGGTTGAATTGCCTGCCAACGCCACTCTCTGGGCTCACACATAAAGAATGGCCACTTAGACAGGGTAACTGATGGTTGTCTGTGTCTGTGGAACTGCAGCTCAGTGTATTCTGAAGAGGAGGGGAGAATAATGTCGAGAGTAGAACAGATCCAGAGCCTCATCGCTTAATATTAATTATTCCACACATTTCTGTCATGCAAAACTTCGAAAAAAAGGATTTTTATCCATCATTTTCTATCTGCAGACACAAAAAGATTGCACAGGTCCACATGTGAGAAATGTGTGATAATTTACTCAAGCTTGGAGCTGTTATGAATTCCAAGTTTTTTTGTAGTTTGAAGTAAATTCAATTCATCCGACACCAGCTTTACATATTATTAAGTACCAAATAAACCTCTAACAGTTATTTAATCATTCTTTAATTGCAGCTTTACTTATTAACCTAATTGAATGGTAAAGTCTTCAAAATAAACTACAACCTGATTTTTAAAGTGCAACCTTAGTAATCAAATGGAAGACAGTTTTCGTATGAAACAGTGGCAGATACAAGGCACAAATCAAAAAGGTGGCAAAAACCTGATCTTTGGTCCTTTTTCATACCTTTCTGGATCTTTGAGATATTCCCAGCAAGACTGTATAATTCCTGTTTAAAAACATCAAGAAGAGAAATTAGAGAATGACCGCTGTGTTCTCCCAACTTGCATTTCTCACAGACTGGTACTTCATCCAATATACAGTACTGTATCAAGTTGGACAGGGAATGTGACCAACACTTTGCGGCCCATTTTACTGATCTTTGCCCCCAGGGAATACCCACATGTTAAACTTTCATGCTGAGTTCTTCAAATACTTCACTGCCATCTCATATTGGGCCCTTGCTATACTGCAGCCAAAAACAAATAAATACTCAGAACATAGTTCAAGTCGATGATAAGTTTATTTTTTCTGTTTTTGTCTCACTATCGTGCTGTTCATGCTGAAAAACAGGGGAGGAGAAAATCGAAAATTGCCCCAAGGTATTAGCCTGTTAATTTCAACCAGAAGGGAGCTCAGAATAAAAGTGGTAATAAGCTTTCCGCTGCTATTCTTCCCAGTTGACTTCATTAGACAATTAGAATTCTTATCTAGAAAACAGCAAACCTCACAGGTCCTATAATTGTCTCGATTAAAGCCATAGAGCCTAGCACAGCATAGGCCCTATATCAATTAACATCAGTGAGAATAAACAAATGTGCCTGGAATTTCTGCAGGAATTCTCTGGTGGGAGATTGGCAGAACTCTTGGAAATATGGCATAAACAGTTAAAACCGGCCATCTCCACTCGCTGGGACTGTCTGGAGCTGGGGTTTGAACACTGCACTTTCTGACACAGGGACGTGTATGCTATCACTAAGCCAAAGAGTCTCTCCATCAGCTGAGTGAGAGGATGCAAACATTTTCCACCGTAAGATTTCGCTGGTGAGAGGAGCAGAATATGTGAAGTCAATTTTATTTTTCATGTTATTATCAGATGCACCAGTAGAAATAAATTCAAACAGTTCATCTCCCTTAAAACTGGAGCACGATTCTGAACTTGAACAGGGGACCTAGATTTAGTAGTGTGAAGGCCAGCAGCCAGCTCACAGATACCAGTCTCTCAGAATTCAACCTGAACAAGCGGTAGCATAAAAGCAGATTTGTGCTACGGATTTGCACCTACTGGCTGCTGGGGAGAAACTCTTCCAAGTGCAGTTTCTCATCCAGCAGAGGGCAGAGATTTTCATCTCACTGCTCTGGGCTGGATTCAAACTGGGTCTCAAGAAGTGAAAGTACATGATGTTAACTCATTGTAAGCTCTTGATAATTTAACTTCGGGGACAGATAACAGAAACCATCTCAACACTCTACACTTTGGTGTGTTATATTGTACAACTCACTCACCAATTTCTTCTCTGTCATGTGAATCACGGGTAACGCGACAGTATGCGCATTAATAGGCTGTTGGACTGATGCTGTTCTTTGATGTCTTGGCTTGGTGTTGTCAATCTTCTTTAACAATGTCCACTTGATCTCTTGCATCCAAAACAACTTGAATTTCCTTCTTGCCGGTTATTTTGATGCATCATCTTTTTACTTAACAATGAAAAAAAAATTAATTACCACAAATACCAGACACAACTTCAGTCCCACTCCCATCATACTTACTATCAATATTTGATGCATCCATGATATCATAAACCCAATGTAACATGCTATTAGGATGACATACTGTCACAGCAACATTAGCTTCGGAAAGGGAGATGGGTAAAGAAAGTAAAATTATATTCAGTTAATACAACTTTTAGAGCTCGAAGGTCTGATCTTCCACTCCCATTCCAACTAATGTTGGGTTGAATCTGAGGCAGATGCACTTGTGACTTCATCACTCAATTCACCCAGCCAGCTTCACCTATGGGAATATGTAATCATGTCTCCTTGTTTGAAGCCATAACCAACTCCTTATTTATATGATGCATAAGGCATAACAATGGAATTAAAAATCAGATTATCACATGTATGACATCACATGGGTAAACGACATCAGGAGTTAAGTTCTCTCCTGGTTGGCCTCCCATCTTGCACTCTCCATAAACTTGAGCTCATTCAAAACTCTGCTGCCCGTATCTTAACTCGCACCAAGTCCCGTTCATCCATCACCCCTGTGCTTGCTAACCTACATTGGTTCCCATTCTGGCATCACCTCGATTTTAAAATTCTCATCTTTGTTTTCAAATCCCTCCATGGCCTCACCCCTCCCTATCTTTGTAACTTCCACCAGCCCTACAACCCTCCGAGATCTCTGTGCTCCTCCAATTCTTACCTCTTGCGCATTCTCGATTTCAATCACTCCATCATTGGCGGTTGTGCCTTCAGCTCTGGAATTCCCTCCCTAAACCTCTCCTCCTCTCTACCCTCCTTTAAGACGCTCCTTAAAACCTACCTCTTTGACCAAGCTTTTCGTCACCTGTCCTAATATCTCCTTATGTGGCCCAGTGTCAAATTTTTGTTTGATAACACTCCTGTGAAGCACCTTGGGACGTTTTACTATGTTAAAGGCGCTATATCAATGCAAGTTGTTGTTGTTGTTGTTGTTAACTTCCCGCTGTATTTTCGGGCTGCTGCTCACTGCTGTAAGTGTTAAACCTGGCAAAGAACAGAGAGAATTCAGGTAGAAGCGACAACTGCTGCTTCAGACAGAAGTTGGAGTTCTCTGTCAGCTGCAAATTCGAGCTAGTCTTCAATATCGAACTGGTTTGCAGCCTTACTGCTTCCTCTAGCACTGCTCTCTGTTAATGTACTCCAGCCGTTGTCTGTCTGCCCTTAATTTCAAGTGGGTTAAAAGTAGCAGGAGTGTAGCAAATTCTGCCCAGTTTACAGAATGAGCAGCGTTGTTGACGTTTGTATTTAAGGGGTAACTCTCTGACTTGTTTCTTCCCTCCATGTGAGCGTATATCAGAAATGCTGTCATATACTGCCCACAATTTTCCAACCATTTAAAATAATTATCTGCCAAAACGACTGAGGAAACATCCAAAAGTATAGTTAGTCAGGTATTCACATATCTCAGTGGCCCTGACTATACTGAATGAATGTCTACATGGCAGCAATTCATTTCTACCTACAGGTCTGATAGTAACACTCAAGAAATAAAAATCTACATCACGTGGACATTTAATGATCAGTGGTTCTCTCTCCAGTTAAAGATGTCAGCCTTAGCTCAGTGGTAGAACTCTGGCCACCGAGTCAGAAGGTCATGGGGTCAAGCCCCACTCTTAAGACTTGAGCACAAAATCCAGGCCGACACTTCAGTGGAGTGCTGAGGGAGTACTGTACTGTCAGAGGTGCTGTCTTTTGGATGAGACGTTAAACCGAAGCCCCAAAGAGCAGGGGGGTTCTCCTGGTGTCCTGGCCAATATTTATCCCCCAACCAACACCAAAAAAACATATTAGCTGGTAATTTATCTCATTGCTGTTTGTGGGACCTTGCTGTGCTCAAAATGGCTGCCGTGTTTCCTAAATTACAACAGTGATTACACTTCAAAAGTACTTCAATGGCTGTAAAGCCTTTTGAGATGACCTGAGGATGTGAAAAGCACTGTATAAATGCAAGTCTTTTCCTGTTTAAACCATAGAGTGAAACATTTTGCAACCCTCTCAGTAAACCAATATTCTTTATAAATAATCATGAACTTTTAACAAAATAGGTTATCAGCTCTGATAGCAACTCACTCATACTGACACATCATACCAATCTTGTACTTACGTGAAAGATTACAAGTACATTTACTATGAGTGCAGGATAAAATAAATGACATGACATAGTGCAGGTTTCCTTTCCCCTACTGACAAGTTACACCCACTCCTATTACTTGGATTTATTGTTGTGTCTATGCCTACACATATGTGTAACAGAGGGGACAGAGTTGTTTCTCATTTCATGAAGTTATTACATTGAATTAGGAGTGGAAAAAGCCAGGCATGACCCTTGAGTGTTGATATAGTGCTTGGCCACTTGGAAGGACAAATAGTGGGAACAACCAGCACGCATAGAGATTACTGTAATAATTGGTGCATGGTTTAACGCCAAAGATCACAAGCTTTCTATGAAGTAAAATTAATATAATTTTTTAAACAAATAAATAGGTCTTCTACCATGCGGCTCCTCTGGGATTGTCATTTGCTCCTTGGCAATTTCCAATCCATGCATCAACAAAACACATGTGGGTAGTGGACTCCTCCACAGTAGCAGTCAGCAGCTGAAGGTTGCTCGACACTGTGCAATGACTGCAGCAATTTTTGAGGCTGATAGGAACCTTCCAAAAGCCATCTGAGGCCTGGATTAGTGTCCTCATCAGTTGAGGAGGGACCCAGGTTACTAGTTGTTCTGTGCATCACTCAGTGCCCTCCCCTCAACCTCACTCACTCTCTAAATCCCCCAGGGTTCTTGCTTTGACAATTTACTCCACTCCTGTCACTACGAATCTAAGACTTCAGGCAACCACTGGCTACCAACTTTGCTTCCAGGCCAATTGGCTTGGACTCCTGGCTGACAAATCTGTCACGGGGATATCTGCCCCAGTCCCCCATGCTTCTGAAATTTCTGCATGGGTTCTCCTGATCATCTGCCATATCTTCAGCAGAAACCCCGGAGAAACAACGTAAACCGGGGTTTTCAGCCATCTTCTGCCAGTTATGGCAGGAACCTCTGTAGAAATTCTAATCCGCTATCTCCAAACTTTTACACAATTACATAGGGGAAAACACAGATGCCATAAGAATCTTTTGGGTTACACTACTAGGATAACACAGGAAATGTTCTCCCCCAACTTTCTGAACTCTCCACTGGTTCAGGTCTCTGCTGCTCCACTGGACCACACAGCATTCACTTGCTGAAAGAACCCTGCTCTTGGTGAGGGGAGGAGGGTCACTTACTAGGAATAGTGTTAGGGTCAGCTTCGCCCAAGGTTCTGAGTTAAAATGGTGCAAAGCAATTAACACCAGTCAGATGTGGATTTTCTCATAACAACTGAACAAGGTTTATTTACAATAACCACACAAGTATTTCTCTTCACAACCTACGATCCAGGTGCATTAATTGCAGACTCACCACATGTTTGAGGGAATGGGAAATAATGACTTCTTCCAGCAGCACCAGTTCTCAGGGTGTCCAACTAATATTTCTGCCAGATTTTCCCACCTTAAAGCCCATGGCTGAGATCTTTAGACCCTTCTGCTCCACCCCTGCAAAAGGTCTCTCTAATTGCAGGAGAAGGATCATCAGGACATCCCTCCCCACTGCCAGTCTGAGCCAATGGAACAGTTCCATTGCTCTGCATCCTGCAGCTGATTAACCTGGATGCTAAGGTCCTCCTCCTTCCCTGAGAGGAGGGGGAGTAATTCCTCTTTGGTACATAATATGCTACATTGTTTCAAAGGAGAGAACACCCTGTTCAAGCCTGAATACCTCTGTACTGGAGGCTGACCTCCATTGCTTCTTGGTTTTCCTCTGCTACTGTATTAGCTGCACAGCTGAAGTCCACAGTCCTGTTGCCTCATGGACTGATCACTATCCATCGGGCTTCTACTTCCCTGCACTAGTTCCTAGTTAGTTTGCTGCTCTGGTGATCCCCCACCTACTCAATTTTCCTGGCTGTACCTCCTCAGCCCACTGGCTGTCTCCTGGGCTGTGTTTCGTTCTTCTGCTTGCTCCTTTATGGATGGTGGATTAGTTTGGGGTTACTATGGTCAGCTTGGGGTGCTGTAGTCAGTTTGTAGGTGCTAGTCCAGTTTGTGGTTACTAGATTATTTTTGAAGTGTCAGTTTGCAGCTGTTGGGTTATTTTGGGGGATGCTATGTAGCTTAAGGGGACTGTGGTCAGGTTGACCCAACACAGCAAGTTGTTAAAGTGCTCCAAACAGATAATGTACAACAGTTACCTCAAACTTGTGTCTCTCTCACTTTGGTGATCTTCCTCACTGCTGTTCATCCACTGGATCCATTTGCTGTTGACATGCTGGCCTTCCATGCTGCTGCCCGACTGCTCTCCCACTGTCCACTCCTCGCTGCTTTCTCACTGACAGCTCATGTTGTCCCGCTGCTCTCTCGCTTGCACTCCAGCTGGCCTCCCCTCAATGCTCCCCTGCTCCTCGCTGATGTCCCACTGGTTTCTCTCTGGCTGCTCCTTGCTGCACTCCACTGGCTGTTCCTCACTGTCTCACTGGCTGCTCCTCACTCATGTCCCATTTATGTCCTGCTGCTCACACTCTCCATGGATGATTGTGCGCTCCTCTCCCCTCACTGACGCCTGAAACAAAGCTGTTTCGAGTTATTATCTCAAATACCAGTTGCCTCTTCTTGATCCACTGATTATACCAGTTTGAATTCAGCAATCCTCGATGCTGGGGGTTGTTCTCTGTGCTGCTATTGGTGGTTTTCATCCCAACTTCCTCTTCCATATTTAATTTTCATTTTTACAGAACGGTTTTAATCCAGAGGATAACACGGCAGTGAACAACCCTCAAACTTCAAGAACTGCTAAATGCAATCAGGTAAGACCAGTGGAGTAAGAAGTGAGAGATGACTGGCATCTTGGAACAGGAGTGCAAATTTGCATTTTCAATTGGAAAATTAGTAACAAATGTGAATTTGTGACACCCCTGGTTGCCCTTGCAGAGACTGCACTCACAAAACAGAGTATTAGTGTGTCATACCACACGCTGGAACCCAAATTACAGCCCACCTACGTGGCGCTGCCAGTCATGTAAAGACCGGCCAGAATCTTTATGTCATGGGCTCACTCCATGTAATGTGTGTGGGTCTGAGAAGTGTTGGCTTTGTGCAGTGTACACAGCTTTTGGAAATGTTAGCATTATGTTGTGGTGTCTACGTATGCCTCTCAGCAGTGTAGTCAGTCATCCTGTGCACTGTGACCAGTGTGTGTTGTCAGTACCTCTCAGGACCATGGGCAGTGTGCATTGCCTGTAGTTCTACTGAGCTCTTAGCACCACCACCCATGTGCATTGTGAATAGCTCTATTTATATATTTATACAACATCAGTAATTCGCAGCACTATGGATACTAAGTTCTGCCTACAGTTCTCATGAGCTCTTACCACTATTTCAAATAGTTGTAGTTTCAAGCACTATTCCTATTGAATAGGGTCAAATTACAGCTTCCAGGTATCATGATGACTGTGCAATGCCATGTCAGTCCTCTGACCATTATGCGTTGTCAGTACCTCTCAGCATTGCAAACATACGTTGTCACTGAACACAGCAATAATTTCAGACCAATTCCCCTTACCTCTGTCTTTGCAGTATTGTTCTTTAATAGTAGAACATGTGTTCACAGTTTCCAACAAATTGGTTTTAATTCAATTTTGCCAGTAAGTGGGTTATGCTCCAAAATGTAGGCCATGTATTATACACTGTGACCGGTGGCCACTGCATGGTTCACCTTCTATATTTAATTTCTGTTTTTACAGATTTGTTTTATTTTACAATTCGGTTATTTAACAGTAACTTCCTCCACCACCACCCCCCACTCATCGCTTTTGTGATATTTCCTTTAGTAGAGGAACACTTGGGTTAGAGTTCAAGAAAATGTGCAGGTGATATTCTAAAATAGGAACAGCTTATTCAAGATAAGCATACAAATGATTGACAAGTATGAAGTAACTTGAAATTAGCCAAAATGAGGATAAAAGCATTTAATGAAGTATATTATGGGGGGGGGGGCGGACGTGCAAACATTATTTACCTGGACAGCAGCCGGCTTCTGTCTGTCCTGCTCCCTCATACTCGGGGTGCCGGCTGAAACACATTTGCTGCTCGCTGGGCTTTCAGTCACTTTCTCCATGTTTGCGAGTGGTTTCTTGAAGGTTTCCACGAAGCTGGGACTGACAGGGCCTCCAGGGGCTGGGCTCTGACTGGCGTCTGCCACCACTGCCATCGACATGGGCGGCAAAGCGTGACTGGTCCCGAGGCGACTTTATATTCCAGTATCTGATAAGAGCAAAGGGCCAACATCCACCCGCTATATCTCCTTCACCGTTCACCACATCACAAGGGATAAATCAGTGAAATATAATATACTCACAGCAAAAGGTAGTGCAAGAGAATTTGGAAAGGGGAAATACACTTAATGCAGGTGATAAAGTAAAAACAGACATTTGATTAATTTTAGATCAATATGGGCTCAATAATGCTTTCCAATGGCAAGCTCCTTTGTGGATAGAGAAAAAAGACTAAGCAAACACTTCTATCAGTGATTTTCATTTTAGGGACAACAAAATGCAACTAAAAGCCTGCTTTTATTTAGTGTGCAAGGTTCAGTTTCTCCCAAGATCTAATTTTTGTGCAATTCAATCTAAACTTGATGAGGAAAGATACCTAAAAGGCTTAGAAGCTGTTTGAAGGTAGGGACTGATTTGCATTTGCAATTCTCCAAAATCAAACTGAGATTCCACTAATTGTGTGCCAGCAGCAAACAAGCTCATCCTACTCACTGAGGTAAGGGTGAGTCATCAAGTGTTCTTTTATGTTCAAGTTTATTCAATAGTTCAGTACTGTACTGTGCTATTTATATTGCTTTCAGTCTTAAATAGTACGTCATGTTGGCCGAGAAAATAAAATCCTCTTATTCCATGCAAAATACTGTTTCTTACATTCCATGTAAGGCTTTTAGTGGGGTGAGTGAAGGAAAACGTCCAGGTGAGGTTGAAGACATAAAGGGCATGGTGCAGCCTCGTGGTAAGCATTCAAGGGTTTTAGCCTGGCATAACCAGGCCATGCGGCACAACAAGCCACAATCTGTGGCAAAAGGGTCGTTCCGTTACAAGGAAGGTTTGCTGATCAGACGGTGGAGTTCAAAGCAAAACCGGGATAAGGAACCAGAGACGTTCCAACAAAATAGTGGTACAGCAAGTATACCAAAAGCAGTTACTAAGCATAGCTGATGACATTTTGTTCACTGACAACAGGGGGTGAGCAATAATAAGGGAGGACTAATGCGACATTTCTATTGGCCAAATATTATTGAGGACGTAGCCTCCTGCTGTAAAATGGGTGAAGAGGTTGAAGTGTGCCAGAGAATGGTCGCAGTCCTTGTCCATAAAAGGGTTTAAAAGGGTGGAGGTAGATATTGTATGTGATATTTTATGAAGAGGAAATTGATATCAAGTTCATTGATAATCTTTTTTAAAAAATGGTTAAAGAATTGTGCTGACTTTATGCTTTCAGAATGATTTCCTAACACAAAACCTGGGATATCTTCCAACTTCTAAAACTGGAGTGTTACGTGAATAGCCTGGATGAAATATCATGTTTGACTCCAACTGACAACTGAACACATGGGGGCAGTGATGTCTGTCTAATGACACTCAGGCTTCCAGCAGCATCAATTTAGTGTTAAAGCTAAACGAATACCACTTCAATTTTCAGGCCGAGATCCAGTACGCTTTATCCCCGTTCAGTTTTCCACTGTCACCTCTGGTGGACGCCGGGAGTGCTTTCCCTGAGATGGGGCAGTAATGGTGTGGTGATGCCATGGGCTGAATTTTCCTCTGCTGTCCCACCCAAAATTGTCAAAACAGCAAAAGATTTCATGGCATGCACAATGCTGCTACAGCTTTCAACAACAGAAAGAAATATTTGCATTTATATAGCGCCTTTCATGATCTCAGGACGTCCCAAAGCTCTTTATAGCCAATGATGTACTTCTGAAGCATAGTCACTGTTGTAATGTAGGAAATGCGGTAGCTAATTTGTGCACAGCAAGGTCCCACAAACAGAAATGATGAGGTAATCTTTTTTTAAGTGATGTTAGTTGAGGGATAAATATTGGCCAGGACACCAGGGTTAACTCCCTTGCTCTTCTTCAAAATAGTGCCATGGGATTTACGTCCACCTGATAAGCCGAGACCCCGACTGCCCTAACATTTCATTCAAAAGGTGGCACCTCCGACAGTGCAGCACTGCCTCAGTACTACACTGGAGTATCAGTCTAGATTTTGTGCTCAAATCTCTGGAGTGGGACTTAAACCCACAATCTTCTGACTCAGAGGTGAGAGTGCTGAGCCAATCTATATCCCTGTTTTGCTTTTCTTTCCTCCTTTGGGTTTCTCTGAACTATACACCATTCCTAAGATGACCTTCTCCCAAACCCTCACCACAGTTATTTTGTACCATCCAGAAGTAAATGTGTAAAACTCAGCATAAATCAATTAATTTCCTCCTTACCTGTTATGAAGTGTCCAGCTGTCACTTTCACTGCTTCTCCCAAATGACTCATTCCAGATTAGCATCTACCTGCACAGAATTGTTAGTGAGAAAACACACACTACCACTCCTTGAAACTTCTTTTCAAATATTTAATATGTACGTCTCTATAATGTTAGCAAAACATAGAAATTATTCTTTAAAACCAATCTGTCAATGTTCCCAGCAAACTTACACGATTAACCCTATGAACACTAAAGGGGAAATTTAAACACCCTCCGCACTACAGAAACAGAGCAGGGTAGCAGAGTTAAAATGGAAGTGCTGAACTTACTGCTCCGTTCCCACTCTGCCGCCTTGTTTCCTGTGGCCTCTGAGGGGCCCACCTCAATCAGGCAGGAGCCTCATTAATTTATGCAAACCAGGGTCCTATGACAGACATAGAGCCTTGATGCAATTTTAACAGCCTAATGGATGGAGTGTAGCCCATGGACACTCTGCTCAGGAGAACTTGACATTTTAGCAGAACAGGCACAAAAAGGTAAGAGTTAAAATTATTTTTGTGGAGCCAGAAGGAGCAGGAGTGCTCTTCCAGGCTCCATCAAAATAATGTGGGCTGCCCTGGGCTATCCCCACTCAGTGGTTGTATCCGGAGCCATTCCGCTAACTTTATATGCTTTCTGATATTGATAGAATACAAAACAAATACAAAACAAAAGCTACAATAAGTTTGTACTCTCACATGCTGTTTTAAAATATCTAACATAGACTTTACCTGAATACAGATTATGAAATTTGTCCTCTATCTTTTCTTCAAGTAATTTTGAAAGACAACTGAACATTAACTGCTAGAAACTAAGGAAAAATATTCCATTAGTACACCGGAATGAATGGTTTTTCTGCATCCTGGGAAATTGGGTACATTGTGCAGTCTCAGTATGTGCAATCAGCACAGCCCAAACTTTTGAGAGGTTGAGGCCCTCAAGGAAAAGCTTTAATGGAGGCAATAAAAGAAAATGGATACATTGAATCATTATTGTGAAAAATTTAATTTTTTTGATTTTTTTTTTGTTTAAATCTTGTCTTGGAAATACAAATTTTAGTTGCTGAGGAAAAAATGTTGGTTGAAAATTTTTTAGAAAGCATTTGTGGGGAAAAGATAATAAAGGGACACCAAGTAGCCAGAGCTTGTAATTACAGTGACAGACAGAAACCCACTTACTATTTATTTATTTCTCAGGAACCCCTATGCACATTTAAGACACCAAACTGTAAAATATGAGCAGAAGAAACATACCAAAAAGGATCTAAAAGCTCCAAGTGCTGCAAGCAAGCAAAATGGCATCACCTTAAGTTCAAAGAAGCTAAAGGCAACAAGAGGCAATGAAAGAAAGGTAGCTGCGCCACCTACTGTTGGAGGACTGTCTTTAACTAGAGGAAAGGAGATATGACAGTGATATCCATTAATCAGACCTTATGGTCCATTAAATATCGTAGAAGAAAACTTTCTGACCCCAAAAATCAAAACAATCCTGCGCCAGTCCCCTTTAATCCAACCAGGCCATCAGGTCACAGGCTGGCTACTGGGCGATAAAGGCTATCCCCTTCACACTTGGCTCATGATTCCTGCCAGGAACCCGGGCACTGCTGCAGAGCTGGCCGACAATGACAGCCAGGCTGCCCCTAGAGCCCAGAGCCAAAACACCAGCAGTCTAAGCATCCAAGGCAGAGCAAGTTGGAGCTGGCCACCATGCTCTCAGCCACTGGCAGGCTGCCCATTGCACCTAGCACTTACTGGTGTATGCCCATCAGCATCCTTTAGTAGCCTGGACCCTTGAAGTCAGCATCTGAGTCCTCTGCAGCAGAGCCAATATGTGATCTCGCCCTCTGGCGAACTTGCACCTATGGAGTCCTATCCCCCTGCCCTAGCTCCTGCACCTTGTACCCAGTGATTCGCTATGTCAAGACACCTCCTCCAATTTACCCTCTAAAGTACGTGCGGTGCCAGTCTCTGAGCTGATGCTTGCTATGGTCAGATTGAGTAATGCTGCATCTTCAGGAAAACTGCCCTCCTCATCCTGAAGTGCCATAGGGGCCTCAACATTTGCAGCACCTGAAATGAAAGAGAGGGACAAGGGTTATCTTTTATTGTGAAGGGAGAGCAGAGAGAGGTGAGTGGCTGCTGAAAACAGCCGCAGTTTGCCATGCAGCGTGTAGGATGAGCTAGAAGTAAGAAGGGAAAAAGAGGATAAGGTGTGAAGAAACCCTGCGTCACATCTCCTCCAGCATTGCGACTTGCCATGGCCATGACTCACTCTTTGCCCATATTGCCCAGCACTCCTTCCTCCATTGGGGAAATGATGTGCAGGCGAGCTCGGCCTTCTCCGGCTTCCACCTCCTGCCTCAAGTTGTGCTAGACCTTCTCCTCCACAGTGCGTGAGTAGGAGGAGAAGGAAATGGAGTGAAGTCTGGTGCGGTGATTGTGGAGAGTGAAGAGAAGTGGGGAGGGAAGTCTTGTGAGTAGTCAGGCTGCAGGTGAGAGGAGAGAGTAATTGAGGTGAGAAGTAGAATTCTTACCTTGAAAACTCTGGTGAGGTCATTAAACTTCTTTCAGTATTGCGACCATGTCCTGCGAGGTAAACTCCTTGAATTGACCTCCTCACCGACCTCTTCCCACAGGCGACAAAAGTGTTGCCTCGAGGGCTTTCTGTCTCCTTGGGGGGAACAGGATCGCTCTCCTCCTGTCCACTACCTGGACCAGAGCCTCCAACGCTGCATCAGAGATCCTGGGTGGGTGCCCTCTCTGGAGCTCTTGCAACCATTCTGCACCTTTCTTGCTGTCTGCAGTCACAATGCACCTCCCCTTTAAGAGGAGCTTGCTGCCTTTAAGTGTCATCAGAGATGCCCGATTCCCTTCCCCTCCCCCCCAAAACAGGAGCGCAGCCAACAAGCAGCGCAGGTGGCGCTGGCTACATGCCTGACTCATGATAATTAGATGCGAGCACATATTACACGTGGTCCCTGGGTGCCCAGTTCTGGGCTTGATTGAATTTCTGGGCCAAAATGTGTTGTCAGCACCTCTCAGTACTTTTGTGCAAATGCACATTATCATGAAACATATCTAATAATTATTGGGCCAGATCACTGCTTCTTGCTGTCTTAAGGCTGGAATTGCAATTCCTCCTCCTGGAAGCTTGTGCTGAAGCAACACCACCACGAAACTCACTGGTTGACACCATCAAAATGCATGAAAGGCTCCCCTATTTTGCATGCCTAGGTTCAGAATAAGAGAGACCTACATTTCATTTTTTGCTGATTTATAATAATGCCACTGTTTTGTATCCAGGGCAAGTATTTCCACTAAATTTTGGAATCCATCTTGGAAAGGTGAAAGCTATAATGAGCTCTTTATTTTGTATCAAAGATATTGATGTCAGAATTATAAATTTCCATTATAAAAGGACAATATTTTATTAAGGGAGTCGGATATTTTTTGTAGACAGTAAGCCAATAGACCTGAAGAAATACATTTTGTAACATCATTAATCTTCTGTAAAGGTTAGAGGGCATTCCCATATCGCTGCAAGCAAACCAGAAATAAACAGATGAAAGTGCAGAACTTTGATGAATTCTGCAATAAAGCAAATAGATGTACATTCTGTGATAAATCAATAGCACTGCCAATGCAATCTGTAATAAAAGCAGGGAGTGCTTAAAACACACAGCAGATCAGTTCGCATCTGCGGAGAAAACTGACAAATTAATGTTCTGGGGGTAGATTCTGCTTTGGAAATGAAATGTAAGTGGCGTACTGGCATATTGATACAATCAGAAAAAGAGAATGGTGAAAAAACACATATATAAACAGGGAGAGGCATCCCGAGTGGAATGAAGTCAAGTAACACATTAAAGAAACAAAGGTCGAGAAATTTGTGCAGGCAGGTCAGCATGAATTTGGCACAGGGAGCGATTCCTGTGCTGGAATGGGTAGTCCCGAGGCCCTGCAATATTAGGCCTCTTTAATATCAGGCCAGCGAGATGCACATACCTGCTGGGCAACCTCAGGCAACTCACCGGTGAAGACTTCTGGAATTTCAAGGCAAGGTAGCGGCCCACAGGTAGATCCTAAAGTGTGGGGGCGGGTGGGGGTGCAATTGGAAGGATGGGGGGGGGGTGCAGAACGGGAGGGAAGTCAATCAGGAGAGGGGTCAATTGGGACATCTAGTTGATCGGACAGCCAGGACCGGGGGTGATCGGGATGGGGGTCAATCGGGTTGGGGGGTCGATCGGGATGGGGGTCGTTTGGGATATTGGGAGGGGGAATGAGGGGTGATCGGGACACCTAATTTCATCCCGTTGGTTTCACTGCCGTAACCTCTTCTCCCCCGGTGGCTGCCTCCATAAGCAAGCTGCCATGAGAGAAGGGTCACCTCAATCCCATGAACCTTTTGCAGCACAGGACCAGCCAATCACCTCTCATGATACTGGCTCTCAGGTTGTACCTAGGAGAAGCACTAGGATAGGTGAAAGGCATGTGTTGCCACCCGGGGAAGCACAGTGTTAGGAAAGAGTATCTTGGCTTGTGTTCACTTTGAACTTTATTGTAGCAAAATAGAATGGACATTGTGTTCTGTTCTTCATGAAGATTAGAGTCAAAGAGGAAAGGGTGTCCTTATTCGATGCTGACATTCAATCAGGTGATTATTATTGGTGTAGGAGTGAAGAGGTCTGATATGTTGTAACATTTTAGAATGGGCACTAGATTCGAGGATTTCTCCTTTATTTGAAGGGGGGGGAGAAAGAGTTAATGGAATATTGACTGTTAAACAGAAGAGAAGACTTTAGTGATCAGTTGTGCTGTGAAGCCCCTTATAGCAGCCATTGAAGAGTCCTGTGGGCGATAGTCATCCTGATGATCTCCTCCATGTACTTCAGCCTCCAAGTCATCCATTGACATGGTTTTCTTCCCTGACAAGGTCAGGGAGGGCTGAATTCCAAAGGATGAATGTATCTGAAAATTTCCAGCAAACATGGACATGCAGGATCCTTTGCACATTGTCATAAACAATCTGTACATTTGGGCAGTGGAAGCTTTTTCTGTTGAGGGTGTTGACTGTAAGAGCTTGTAACGCAACATGGGTGCCATCTATTGCGTCCTGGACCATGGGAAAGCCAGCAACCCTATGAAACTGAATGGTCCTAGCTCGCTGTGATGCCAAACTGAAAGAATTCTCCCAGCTCTCCTTAATATTGCGTCAGTCATCTTATGAATACATGCCGGTTCGGCATCCTGGCTGATATTCAGAGTTTCCTACAACTGCCTGAAATGACCTGGTGTCATAAAAGTTGAATGTAGTTGTCATCTTCATTGTCATAGATAGACCAATATGGGCAGATGACCATGTCTTCAGGTCCTCATGCAGTAACTGGCATAGTTCCCCTATTGCTTCTTTGGTGAAGTGTACTCTTTAACACACATCTCCTCATTAAGGTCTTCATAGGACATGTGTGGCCTGTATATTTTGGGGGAGGGTAAGATCTGGTGGGACATTCTCCTTGAGTGCTGCCTCACTTTCCTTTCCCCCATCCTCTCCAGCTCCACCACTTCCTCATAATGGCCTGCAAAGGTATTGCCATAGGGAATGCCATACCTGCTCCTGAAAAGCCTCGCTGTGGGTGGAAGGGGTCAAAATCTCCTGGTGTTCTCACATTCCTACAGGCTGTGTAAGCTGAATGCAAAAAAAAAGCTCCAAAATGTAGTTCCCAGCTGCAGTAATCGCTACTCAAACTTTCAGTAGCCTTCAGACCAATTTTCATAAATACTGCACACTGGATTATTAATTTTTCATCATTTACATCAGTTAACTGGCTTATTAGCTACTTGAGAAGTGGTAAAGAATTGTTATTGCAGGTGTGCCAGGATTGGTATTTTTTATTGTTTCCGGTACAAAAGTACATTACATGAAATCCTCTATTTAAAAGTTATGCAGACCTGCCATTTTGTTATTGGGTCATGCATAAACATACGACAATGACGGGCAGGAAAAGACCCATTGGTCCATCCAGTCTGTCCCACACAACTGCAATGCCTTGTGCATCCCAATATATACTCTCTCCATCCTGCCCGAAAGCCAAGTAATCCACTGGCAGAGGCGATAAAAGATAAAATCCAGGCCAATTAGGGAAAAAAAATCTGGAAAATTCCTCTCCAACCCCTTTAGGTGATTAAATCTAGTCCAGGAGATCTCTCTGACCCTGATTAATGTTATGCAGTACCTATCTTTTGTAAGAGGTGATATCCACCCCAGCCGGGAAGAGGTCTAGCTCTCGCTTGAAGGAATTCAGCGAATCAGCGTTCACTGCACGAGCCGGCAGCCTGTTCCACAGGTCCACTATTCTCTGGGGAAAGAACCACCTCCTAACATCTAACCTAGTTCAGGCCTTACATAACTTGAGATTGTGACCTCTAGTCCTCCCTAACTTTAGTTGAAACAAACTGTCTTCGCAAATACAATCTATTCCCTTCATCACCTTATATATCTCAATCAAATCACCCCTAAGTCTACGCTTCTCTAAAGTGTAGAGCCCCAGCTCTTTGAGCCTATCTTAGTAACTAAGATGCTTTAAACTGTGTATTAATCTTGTCACTCTCCTTTGCGATAAAAAGGGCTATTAACCCATATAGAGGAATACAGCACATGATGGAAACTCATGGTTTAGAAAAAAATAATCATGTTGTGTGACAAGTAGTTTATTTTTCAAAACAAATTGCTCTCCTGTTGCATTTTTTACACATATATATATATATATATATATACTTTGAACAAGTATTAAAATAAAACAAATTATTGCCATTAGTGGTGGAAGCACTGTCTGTGGTTGAGTAATGTTTGTTATGAGTGATGTCAAGGTCTCATTGCTACAACACTTGTTCATACTACAAACAATTGGCAGAGCCACATATATGTTGTATAAAACTGGTTAATTAGTTCTGGATATTTTTGTAATTCATTCGGTTGATATTCATATAGTGCACAACACCAGTGTGGAAAAATGCTTTAATGGATAGCAATTTAAATTTTTTTTCAGCGCTACCTGAAAGTTACTTTGAAACTAATATAACATTTTTAAAAATGTACTATTTCACATAGGTGCGAGCCCACTTTAACATTTCTGTATATTATCTCAATGGAAAAATATATTTACTCTTCTGTTTCCTCATTTTCAAATTTCATAGTTTCTTTTCGAACAAACAATCCAGACGTTGTTGAAGTAATCATCGGTTTAGTTGTTCCCTTCTTTTAATATTATGATAATTTATCTTAGTGATCATCAGGCTACTGTACACCGTGATAAATGGCTAGTTTGCAGATTTGATGAGGCATCATGTGTATTGTAGGTAGGTACATAAAATCCCATGTCTATTAGGATTTACACTTCCATAGACTCAGCTTCATCAAGACAGTGAGATTTTTTAAAAATGGGAATATGCTCTATCTTTGTATATTCCAAACATTAGTATTTGTCTTAAATGAATTAATATATTTTCTGTGTTTGAGTTATCTATTACTTCGTGGGGCAAAATATAACAGTGCCGTAAGACAAGGCTATTCAGCTTTGAATTTATTTGCTTATTAAAGCATAATGTCTATCATATTGTGAGTGTAAGTTGTTTATTATGAATATTATAAAAAGATGTAGATTGAAAGAAGTACACATAATTGCTTTAGTAATAGAGTTTTTTGATGAATTGGGAAATAGATTTTTTTTTAGCTTGAGTGAAATGATGAGGAAAACTACAGGAACATTGAGCAGGTCATTACTAATGACATAATATCTTTGCAAGGACATCCTTTACAAAACACAATAAAAACATTCAGCAAAACAAAATTACAACAATCTCCGCAGTAATCATTTTTTTTGTAAGCAAAAATGATTGTGATGTAGAAGAGAAAGTCCAAATAGCATGTTTTTCATATATATATAAAACAAAATGTTCATAAATCAGTTTCTTTTTTAAATTAAAATATAAAGCCTGCTTCAAAGAACTTGTGTAAAAGAAATAATGTACAGCCAACTCAGTTTCTGATAACAGGATAATAATACAATATGGACAAACCTAAGTAGTTGTCCACTTGATTGCCTAAGAAAGGAGCTGCAAATTCAGATGAAAATTTAAGCAGCATTTGATTATATACGACTGTATGTAAAGTGATTCATCAACTTAATCCATAGAAATTTCTGATTTATGTTTCCAAACAATGTTTCCAATATTAAAGAATGATTTAAATATTCAACTTCTCACAGAAAATAATTACAGATTTTCATAGTCATATATAACTGGTTGGTTGGGAGTGTCTAGAACAAAGGTCAAACACTTGCTTGACACAATTCCATTAGATTACTGTGTATTAGTAAGTTAAGCACTCAGCATCTTTGAATTTTAAAGACCAAGTTCGACCAACTGATGTTAGGGTCATAGGTAGATAAACCGGCAATAAATTGCTGGACATTTGTGTGCTAGGTGCTGGATATGTGTCATTAGGAAAAATTCTTCTAATTTATCACTGTCAATGGTGAAACAACTGAGTGTAATGTATAGAGAATGGATCGGGGCGAAATTAGACAATGCCTTGCCTGTACTTTGGGCCTGAAACAGGTCCACAACCTCTCAGTCTTTGTTGCCAATCGCACGCAACTGAAATGCATAGGAAGTGCGTTGGTTGCTATAATGGTTAGGGCTTGGTTGTTCTGGGTGCCTGCTGTAAATGGGCGTTAGGCCCTCCATTTGCATAGGTCTAATGCCCGTTTCAGGACCCTTTGCTAAATTGGGACGTGTCTGACGTAGCATGTGCTGTGTACGCTGCGGTCAGTTTTCTCGGGCCTTGATGCGGCCAAACCAGCGGTCAAAGGAGCCATTGGAGGCTGCTACCATAGAAGATAAGTTTTACTCACCTGAATGTGGAGCCAGGAGCAGCAGGAGTGATTTTGCATGGTCCTATTGCGCATCCGTTTCGGTGCAATGGTCCTTGCACGCCCGAGTTCGGGTACAAACCAAATTCTACCCCGATATGTCAAGTCAAGTAGGTAATAATGCATTGCGATGGGCCATACCAGTCAAAGGACTGAAAGACTGTTTACAGCATGCAACTCTTAACTCTTATCTGAGCCATCAGTGAAGACTCAATAATACAGATAATATTGATTATGCTTATTATTACAACATTATGAGCAGAAGTTTATATGATTTAAATGATCAATCAGTTTATTGACTATGAAAACTTGTAATCAATGAACCCTTGGTTAATATATAGGATCCATAACACTGAGTTTTTAAATTGTTCACTCAAATCATTTTCATGTTGAACTTCCTTGCACCTCCTTGTCCACCACTGACTGTTGGGCCATCAACCTTCCGAAATGAGTATTCAACTGAGAAATTGTTTTTGTGCTGCCCTTTTCCTCTGCTCCACACAAAAAGAAGCAGAAAACAGAACAGCACCACCCCTAGAAAGGTGATGCATCCCATTGCTGTGGATACCAGGATGGTTTTCAGGTCAAGTGTAAACTTCAGGAATACCTGAGTGTCGTTGAATGCAGTATCGTTGAACTCTGTTAGGTATGCAGTCCTGTTTGCATACAGGGCTCCATCTGAAGGGTATCCCTTTACGGTCAGCACTGCAAAAGAGGTGTCATTTCCTCCAGCGTTGCTAGCTATGCAAATGTGGGTGCCGCTGTCTTGGACTTGCACAAATCGGATCTCCAGAGTGCCTCCAGGCAGTATCGTTACTCTGCCGATACTTTTACTTGTAATCATCCTCCGTTGAGGAGAGACCCACATTATAACTGGAGCTGGCTCGCCATCAGCTCGGCAGGTAAAATAGACAGTCTGCCCTTCGCCAGCGGTTACATGTTGCGGTTTTCTGTCCCGTATTTTGGGCTTTTGGCATGTAAAGTAGTCATGGAGTGCAGAGTCTTCAAAGTCTTTTAACTCACTGCCCCGGATATCTGCTGGAGCAGCGCAAACTGGCTGGTTGTCATCAAAACTGAGTGTCTTTCTCTTCTGCAAAAGCCAAAGAAGGCGGCAATCACAGGAGAGAGGGTTATTATCCAAGCGCAGTACTGCCAAGTTGCTTACGGATTGTAAAGCATTTTCTTCCAACGTAACCAAGAAATTGTTGGAAATATTTAACACTTTTAGTTGCTTCAGTCCAAGAAAGGCATGAGGCTCTATCGTAGTGAGCATAGTACTAACCATGTACAACTGTTGAAGTCGGATTAAATCACGAAATGAGCCAGATTCAATGGTAGTTATAGGATTATAAGACAGATTCAGTAATTTGAGATACACCAAATTTCTGAAGGCTCCGAAAGGTACTGAAGAAAGGTTTGTACTAGTTATGGAAAGATATGTGAGGTTCAGACCGTACAGTGTTGTTGGAGTAATGGTCTCAAGAAGTGGCCAGTAATCAATCTCCAGTTCTTTCAAGTTATACAGTTTTCGAAAATTCTGTTCTTCCAGAAAACTGATACTAAGGTAACGCAGTCTAAGCGTGCTCAGATTTTGGAGATAGGAAAGTGATTCTGCAGAAATTGAGGTCAGGTTGCATTTCTCAATGGTAAGCTGTTCAAGGCCTAGTAACCCACTAAAGGCCCGCTGTGAGATATAAACAAGGTCATTGTCCCCAACTTCTAGATGTTTCAAATTCCTTAAGTCCTGAAACATATAGTCTAGTAGAATCACAATTTTGTTTTCACTAAGATCCAGACGTGTTAAGTTGGTAAGTCTTGTGAACACACCGGTGGGAATCAGTTTCAGCTGGTTGCTGCGCAGCTGCAAGGATCGCAAGTTGAACAAATTGTTAAAAGCTCCGGGTTCAACATTTGTGATTATATTTTCACTGAGATCAATTTCTTCCAAACTGGGAAATGTTGCTAAATCCCCAGAACTGATGCATCTCAGTCTATTTTTGCTCAGGTCAAGTATTTTTGTTTCTATGGGAATACCTTCTGGAATTGCAGTCAGACGTTTCCTGTGACAGACGACTGATTTAATTTGGGCAACACATTCACATCGAGGTGGGCAGCTGACTGTTGATCTTGTAATTAGAACCATCAGAGTCAGACCCAGAAACTGTTGCCAGCATGATGACATTGTGCAAAACATGATGTTACTGATACAGTCTATCATTCTCCCATGCACCTGCATTAGAAAACAAAAAGACATTAGAAAAATTCATGTTGGATCCTAAATTTACCTTGGTTATAATAGTTGAAGCTGTTAAAATTATTTTAACATTTACATTGAGTTACATCAAGTCTGCAGCACAGAAACAGGCCATTCGACCCAACTGGTCTATGCCGATGTTTATGCTCCTCACGAGCCTCCTCCCTCCCTACTTTATCTACCGTATCAGCATACCCTTCTATTCCTTTCTCCCTCATGTGTTTATATAACTTCCCCTTAAGTGTATCGATGCTATTTGCCTCAACTACTCCTTCTGGTAGTGCGTTCCACATTCTTACCACTCTTTGGGTAAAGAAGTTTCTCCTGAATTCCCAATTGGATTTATTAATAACTATCTTATATTGATGACCTCTAGTTTTAGATTCCCAAAGTGGAAACATTTTCTCCATGTCTACCCTATCAAACCCTTTCATTATCTTAAAGACCTCTATCAGGTCACCCCTCAGCCTTCCCTTTTCTAGAGAAAAAAGCCCCAGCCTGTTTAGCCTTTCCTGATAAGTATATCCTCTCAGTTCTGGTGTCATCCTTGTGAATCTTTTTTCCACCTTCTCCAATGCCTCTATATCCTTTTTATAATATGGAGACCAGAACTGTGCACAGTACTCCATTGTGTCGTAACTTCTCTATTTCAGTTATGTGTTTCTTTAAAATGGAAGTTTTATCATATATATATTTAATATATTATGGCTGGGATTATACTCCCTGTGGTAGGGCAGAACTTTGGCCCAGTTTCCAGGGGCGGGATTCCTCCGGTATGCCAGCCATTGCCCGGCTGTGAAATCCCAACAGTGCTACAGTGAGATGAGCACGACAGCACCACAAAAACGTGGCAGGGCAGTTAAAACAGCAGAAGAGCCCTGGAAAAGTGAAGATCGGCATCCTGGCAAGCTTAAGGTTCCACAAAAAAGTGGGGGCCAGAATGGAGGGAGAAAATCCCTGTGAGGTAGTTTTAAGCTGGAAGGTATATGCTTACCATTATACTTACCTTTCAGTCCTTCAAACACTAGGTGGCACTGCTGCTCCTGCAAGCTCCATTTTCCAGGTACATAAGAAATAGGAGCAGGAGTAGGCCAATCGGCCCCTCGAGCCTGCTCCGCCATTCAATAAGATCATGGCTGATCTGATCCTAACCTCAAATCTAAATTCATGTCCAATTTCCTGCCCGCTCCCCGTAACCCCTAATTCCCTTTACTTCTAGGAAACTGTCTATTTCTGTTTTAAATTTATTTAATGATGTAGCTTCCACAGCATCCTGGGGCAGCAAATTCCACAGACCTACCACCCTCTGAGTGAAGAAGTTTCTCCTCATCTCAGTTTTGAAAGAGCAGCCCCTTATTCTAAGATTATGCCCCCTAGTTCTAGTTTCACCCATCCTTGGGAACATCCTTACCGCATCCACCCGATCAAGCCCCTTCACAATCTTATATGTTTCAATAAGATCGCCTCTCATTCTTCTGAACTCCAATGAGTAGAGTCCCAATCTACTCAACCTCTCCTCATACATCGGCCCCCCTCATCCCCGGGATTAACCGAGTGAACCTTCTTTGTACTGCCTCGAGAGCAAGTGTGTCTTTTCTTAAGTATGGAGACCAAAACTGTATGCAGTATTCCAGGTGCGGTCTCACCAATACCTTATATAACTGCAGCAATACCTCCCTGTTTTTATATTCTATCCCCCTAGCAATAAAAGCCAACATTCCGTTGGCTTTCTTGATCACCTGCTGCACCTGCATACTAACTTTTTGATTTTCTTGCACTGGGACCCCCAGATCCCTTTGAACTGCAGTACTTTCCAGTTTCTCGCCATTAAGATAATAACTTGCTCTCTGATTTTTCCTGCCAAAGTGCATAACCTCACATTTTCCAATATTGTATTGCATCTGCCAAATCTCCGCCCACTCACCCAGCCTGTCTATATCCCCTTGTAGGTTTTTTATGTCCTTCTCACTCTCTACTTTCCCTCCCATCTTTGTATCATCTGCAAACTTTGATGTGTTACACTCGGTCTCCTCCTCCAAATCGTTAATATAGATTGTAAAGAGTTGGGGACCCAGCACCGACCCCTGCGGAACACCACTGGCTACTGGTTGCCAGTCCGAGAATGAACCATTTATTCCAACTCTCTGCTTCCTGTTAGATAACCAATCCTCCACCCATGCCAGAATATTACCCCCAATCCAGTGATTCTTTATCTTGAGCAATAATCTTTTATGTGGCACCTTGTCGAATGCCTTCTGGAAGTCTAAATACACTACGTCCACTGGTTCCCCTTTATCCACCCTGTACGTTATGTCCTCAAAGAACTCAAGCAAATTTGTCAGACATTACTTCCCCTTCGTAAAGCTATGCTGACTTTGTCCAATTAAATTATGCTTATCCAAATGTTCCGCTACTGTCTCCTTAATAATAGACTCCAAAATTTTACCCACCACAGATGTTAGGCTAACTGGTCTATAATTTCCAGCCTTCTGCTACTACCCTTTTTAAATAAGGGTGTTACATTAGCAGTTTTCCAATCTGCCGGGACCTTTGCCGAGTCCAGAGAATTTTGGAAAATTATTACCAAAGCATCCACAATCCCTACTGCCACTTCCCTCAAGACCCTAGGATGTAAGCCATCAGGTCCAGGGGATTTATCCGCCTTGAGTCCCATTAATTTACTGAGTACCAATTCCTTAGTGATTTTAATCGTATTAAGCTCCTCCCCCCCAGAGCCCCCTGTTTGTCCAGTGTTGGGATATTCTTAGTGTCCTCTACCGTAAAGACTGAAACAAAATATTTGTTCAGCATTTTTGCCATCTCCATGTTTCCCACCATTAATTTCCCGGTCTCATCCTCTAAGGGACCTACGTTTGCCTTAGCCACCATTTTTCTTTTTATATAACTATAGAAACTCTTGCTATCTGCTTTTATATTTTTTGCTAATTTATTTTCATAATCTATCTTCCCTTTCTTAATCAATCCTTTAGTTACTTTTTGCTGTCTTTTGAAGACTTCCCAATCTTCTATCCTCCCACTAAGTTTGGCTACCTTATATGTCCTTGTTTTTAGTCGGATACTATCCTTAATTTCTTTACTTAGCCACGGATGGCTGTCATTTCTTTTACACCTTTTTTTCCTCAGTGGAATATATATTTTTTGAAAGTTGTAAAATAACTCCTTAAATGAACACCTTTGCTCATGTACCGTCTTACCCTTTAATCTATTTTCCCAGTCCACTTTAATCAATTCCGCTCTCATACCATCATAGTCTCCTTTATTCAAGCTCAGTACGCTTGTTTGAGAACCTACCTTCTCACCCTCTAATAGGATATGGAATGTAACCATGTTATGGTCTGGTAACATGGTCTGGCACCAGCGGTGCTGGTAAGTTTTATTAATTTAATATTTATTTTTTCCCTTCCTGGGTCAGTGTTCCCTGTAGGTAATTACTTCTTTTAATTTTAATTTTATTTAACTTTAATTTGCTGTCACTGTCAGGTTAGTTTAATTTTAATTTTGTTTAAATTTATTGAAACTGATGCTACTGCCTTCATGAGCCGTGAACATCTTCGCTTCCCACCTGCAGAAACCTGTGGGTAGGCAGTAAAAATGCCCCGGTTTACTTTCCCGTCCTGTTCCTGTCTTTTCTGACTTTAACGAATGCATCCAGACATGCACCATGCCGGCAGGGTCCTAATTTACATATGCTAATCGGCGTCTGATAGCATCAATAAACCCTGACAGTGATTTTATCTTTGGCCAGAGCAGGGAAGCTCCCACCCTTTCCCCTCAGCTGAAGACCAGGGTGAAGAGGATCTAGAAGCTGAAAAGGCCCTCCAGATCAGTTTTTTGTTTAAACTTTCCTTTGTGAGGCCAAGAGGAGCAGGGGTAATTGAAAGTAGGACTAATAGGGTGGAGGTCAAGCATACAGTCAACAATGGATATATCTACACCAAATGCCCTTCAGGCTAATGAATTCTACTAAATCAATATTATGGCATTGAGGTTAGAATGGGCACTCCGCCAGTAAAAGTGAAAGTGTCCCATCATGATGAAAAATTGGGGTGTTTGTTACACACCAAATATGCATAATAGAATAGTGCAATAACAGCAACATATGTACTGTACTTTAAATACTATGGAAAATCTTCTCTGTACCCCTATGGCAAAATATATCCTCAGGGCATTGGTTTGAACTAAGAATAGCTCAGGGGACCATTTGCAGTGAGAATGGACATGTTACTGGATGTCAAAAAGTGGAATGGAGTTTGTAACCAGAAAAATAAAACAGCAGAAAACAGTGAAAAAATGTAAACGGTATTAAAAACTCTTCATCATCACAGAGACAGGTAAAGTCCTTTTAAAGTTGCTCCATTAAGGAGCTGTGGAGGAATTAAAGTTCCTTGGGGTCGATCTTGACTTTGTGCGATAGTGTAAAATGGGTGATAGTGAGTCGGGTGCCCGTTTAACATCTCTCCCGATTTTTATTTCCTTGACTTCTTTCAAAGACTTACATTTTGAATACTCTCTGTGGATATGCATGTGGGAGAAGCAGCCCACTGACTTATATTACTGGAAGATTTCCTTTGGTTTCTATGTGTTGGCGACACAAACACAGAGGTAAGAATTCCTATTTCTAGCAAAATTGTCAGAGCATTCTAAAAGAAACAGCAATTAGAGGAAATTTTTCCCCATTATACTTAAATCTGTGAAATATTGATGGGACCAATCTGTCTGTTACCACGGTAACCATTACTATATTGAATATCAGTGCAATGGTGAATGTTACCATACTTCAGCCATGCAACTGTAATATTGGTTTCTGTGACACTTCACTGCAGAAGGTTGTCACATGTTTCTTCTGTGACCACAGCAGTTCTATTAACCATTATCTGTGATGCAGGATATGTTTTTCAGAACTGTAAGGATTGTGCAGTATTGAACAATGCAGACTGGGAAAGTTCCAGGCATGACTCCTGGTCCAAGTTAGCCACCCTGAGCCAGGGCAGTACTTGGGGGCAAGAAACCCTATAATTGGTCTTTCTACCCTTGGATAGGAATGGGATAAAGTTGTCTAGTGGTTTTGCTTCTGATTGCTATCCCTGCTGGAAAGTGACAACAGGATTGGTCTGAGCAGTGATGCACCCCATGGTATTGAGAATATCTAACGAATGAGAATGTCTAAGTGGCAAAGAATGAGAATGTATAAGTGGCAAAGTAAAGAATGAGAATGTCTAAGTGGCAAAGTAGAAAAGTAGTAATAGTACAAGCAAGGGTTAATTAGAAGCTGCCTAGGTTAGAACAATGGGCCCCTTCAAGGCTAATAGTGAGATGAGTAACTCGTTAGATGTTGGGGTCTGCTTATGCTCATCATTGACATGTTGCCATTAGGGAGTAGGGAGTTTGGTGTAGGTGTCTCTGTGCAGCTGGGTGATCAATAGAAATAATGAGCTTAGTGAAGCCAGAGACCATTACAGGTTGGCTGATAAGGATGTGGGATGATTGGGGGAAAACATTCCAAGCTAGGAGATGAAGAGACATTCATCCATGTCTGTCACTGCGGCGTGATCAGCTAACTGTATTGTCCATGATTGGCCTGTAGTGAGGTAACCCCTCATGGCCAACCTATGCCAGGCTTATGATTGGTATTGACCCTCATGCTAACAATGTTCCAACCCCTATTGAATTGTATAAACGTGTGTATTTTCTGTATGTTCTTTGTCTTGTTCTGCCAGCATAGGTGGGACTCTATCGGGAGTCCAGATCAATGCTGCAGACCAAGTTCCAAGTTCGATTCTAATAAAGTTATTGTTGAACCGCAACGGTGTATTCGACTCAGAATTTGCTGAACCAGACTGAGGGGAAAGAATCGAGTTCATCAGTATTAGCTAGGGTTGTACATTTTGCATTGGTTGCAAGAATTGCATAGAATCCACAATGTTCTACAAAGTCAGGAGCATCCTGTGAAATTTGTCACAGTCTCTTAAAATGAGTGTAAAAAAATGATAAAATCCATTGTTGTATTTCCTGTCCCTTCAACTTCATAGACGATGCAAACTGAACTCTGTCTATGCTCAGATCTGAAGAATAGCCACTTAAAAGTCATCAGCAGACTTCTGTCAGCAATGAAGCTTTTGCCCAATGTAAGTCACTCAAGACAGACAGACAAGTTTGAAGATTGGAGGAAAAAAAGAGAACTATTACAATCATGGAATTATTGGCAGAGTTATGGTATACCCACACTGCAAGAGTAGATTGTGCCTGGTCTCTATCAAAGGACCAGCATTTTAAATGCCATATGTTTGCCATCAGGCTTGACTAAACAGTGCCTTTACAGGAAGCAAGTGCAGTACCTGGAAATAAAGATGCTGCTTTCTTAAAAATGTTCATGTCACAAGACTTGTCTATAAAGGTCAAAGAGTCATTTCTGGGTTGCTAAGCTCATTTGCTGAAATGTGTTCAATTTATATTAGAGTGGCTGGTGAAATCTACTGCTAAACCGATGGGACAAATCGAGCAGTATCACAAAATCACTAAATGCGATTACTGCGCGTGATGCTAGCAAACAAACTCATGAAATTTCTCTCTGCTATTTTAATGGAGGTATTATCCCATTTAAAATAACAAGTTAACCCTGTGTTTAAATAGTGGAAAGATCAGGTTAAGCATTTGTTTGTTCGTAATAATTTCCAGGTTTTTGTAACTCTATAGTCCATCAAGAGCAAATTCTAGGCACTTGAATTATCTATAAATGTTTCCTATATATTAACTCAATTTCATAATTATTTATTTTTCCACATATCTCAAAATCTTCACATACAGCTGAGTCTAAATAAAGTCATTCAGTGCCATAAGTGTTTGTTGTCATCTTCCATTCAGACATGACATATTTAGTTCAAGTTTATCAGGTATAAGCCAAGATCCAGGATACAAAGAAGTGTTGGTAGAAACTAATCGAGCAGATTTTGCTCTGCAGTTATGTCAGCTGCCTGACGTACCTGCAGAGAGTGGTGGAGGAAAATAAGGCGAGGAGCCATTCTCCCCACCACTCAACGGCATTTCTACGATTTCCCACCAGAAGTCGTGTCGGGAGATACAAATGACGGGAATATGTAATATGCACTTTGCAAATCCGAAAGTCATTTGAAAAAAAAAACAAAGGTAGGAAAGAGTTGATCACTTTGATTAATTTAAAATTCAGAACATTTTGCACATTATCGTAATTGGAGTAGGGCAGTAAATATTTTTAGTAATGCATTTAAAATATTTGTTCTCTCTCATCAAAAATAATGAGAGTTTTGCTGCCAATACATTTTTGTGCTGACTAGCCGTCATTCTCAGTGAAATATTGAAACCCCCTGTGAATTTCAATCACAAGAATCAAAATAAACCAAGCCCATTGACTCATTGTCAGAATCTGGTTTGATCAGTCTTTCCTATGTTGGCCCCTGCTACAACTTCAACAAAAATCCTGATGCCATTACTGTTTCCACCGGCACACTGTGGCAGCAGTATGTACTATCTAAAGGATGCACTGCAGCAACTCGCCAAGGCTTCTTCGGCAGCACCTCCCAAACCCGCGACCTTTACCACCTAGAAGGACAAGGGCAGCAGGTGCATGGGAACACCATCACTTCCAAGTTTCCCTCCAAGCCCCTCATCATTACTACTTGGACACATATCGCCGTTCCTTCATTGTCGCTGGGTCAAAATCCTGGAACTCCCTACCTAACAGCATTATAGGAGTATCTTCACCACATGGATTGCATTGGTTCAAGAACTTCTCGAGGGATCTAGGGATGGGCAATAAAGTGGCAGCCTTGCCAGGGACACCTACATCCCAAGAACTTTTAGGACTAACTACTTTTTCTTAACTATTCTTTTCCAGTTAGTTGCCATCAAATATGTGCTCATTGCTCTGTAGGACATAGGTTTTCAAACAGGAGATCTTAGGGGAAGAAAGGGGGGATTGCAAGGGGTCTATGAGGTCATCAGATTTCTTCTGGGGTCAGGCATACCACAGACTGTGTGCAAATTGTCTTCAAAATTTTGTATTCTATATTTTTTCTGTATTTGTTGACAGCAAGTTATTTCTGTTGCTAACATGTTCTAACTAAAAACAAAATTTGTAATTAAAACAGTTTTCTTTTGAATAGACATTTGGAAGTAAGAGTAGGAGGTCCCCAGGGTTGTACCAATATTCATAAGGGACCTCTCACTCAGAACATTTTGAAAACCACTGCTGAGAGCATTCAAAACCTTAATGGATGCTCTAGATCCTGACTCACTAGTTCCAGTCTTAGCATTGGAAATCTAGTGTTGCTTTACTGTTTCTTACAGACAAAATGGCAAAGATGTGATTTTTATTGTTCAAAGAAGTTAATGAACTGTTGAAGATAAGCTCAGTTCTGGCTTGGTGGGACAGAGCCGTACCTCTTCATGTTAGCAGAGTGTGCTATCCTGATTTTGTGAGCATCACTAATTCAAACATACTAAGGAGGTGTATAATTCAAATATACTAAGGAGGTATTATAGCCTTATTATAGCCTTAAATATACAAATAATAGAAACATTGTTGAGTTACTGGGGTCTCCACTTTTGAAAAATAGTTTGAACATGCCTATGAAATATATAAGTACGACTACTAAATTCATGTTCGTCAGCTCAGCAGCGATGATGGGGCTGAGAAGTATATGTGAGGCTTTGTAAAGCAATGATGGGCCACAATTTGCTGTGGTAGGGCATCTAACGGCATCTACTGTTCGTTAGACTTGCCCTTGCCCATTTAGCTTTTAAAATTTTTTCTCTGGTAAGTTGCTGGAAATGCGAGCTGATAACATTGCAGTGAGGGAAACAGGGCATCTGGGACTTGAGTGAACAGGGCAAGTAACTATCTCCTTAACTAATCAGATTGAAGGATTATGAAATTAACAGTGCAAGGACTGAGAAGGAAGTGTAAAGTAGAATGGGTGAATTCAATGTCAAATCAGGTATAGAAAGAGAAATAAAGAGAGGGAAAGAAAGACTGGATTAAGAGGGTCAGAAAAAAGAGAGAGAAAGGAAAAGTAAACAAAAAATTAAATTTAAAATTTTACATTTTTAAAATCTCCAACAACAATGAAAACCTGAAGGAATGAGACTCCACACTTGTAATAGTTAATTTTCAGAGCCAGAGAGGTTGACTGGCAGTAACTATCACTTATCACGTTGTTAAAAGGGTACTTGGACTGAAATGGACAAAACTGAACTTTATGTGACGAGTTTGATTCGTATCAACCGCGCAAATAACAGCAACTTCACACTGTTCAAAGTATTTCAATGGTGAGGCAGACAGCGAGATGCTGTTTTCGTGAAGCAACTCGGACAGCAACTTTTGGATATCTGCGTTTAACCGCTTAACATGTTTAACATCTGCCCCGCGCCTGAAGTTGTTGTAGCATTTGCGCATAAATTACGGCGAGTACTATTAGCCTCACTGTTATTTTGACTGCAAGTTATGGGCCAATGTGTTTTTTCCTCTCCCATTTGCAATCTGCTTGGAAAGAACTACAGTTGTGTCATGTCATCTCCATCATACCCTCCACTGGGCATGGTGCTAAAAGTGCTATTAATGCCACTTATTTGCCATCTTGCAGAAAAAGAAATGTCTCCTCAATAGAAAGTTGATTTAAAGTTTAACCTTTCCTTTCTGGTTTGGTGTCCGGTTGGAAGACTGTTATTTTTCCTGACTCCCAACCCACGTAGATTTTGGTTGACCATTACAGTTGAATGTTCTTTCCCTAAGGAATTTTGCAAGGCTGCGCAAATGATGAAGTGTGACAATTTACTCTGAACACTAAGCGGTCACAAGAAAAATGGATAATCTATTTTTAGTTCAACAGCTGTCAGCATGATGTAAATTCACTGCAGGGAGACACATGGGGAAACAAGAATTCAATTTTATTTTCTCTATCAGTATTAATTTTAAATTAAGTCAGCAGAACAGTGAGAAAATGTTATACTGTGGAATAAGCTGTATGCTGAGATCAATTGCTCTTCATAAAGCAAGAACTAAGAGATAATATATGTATGATGTTCTGAAATTCAATATGATAGCTGTGCCTAATCCTGAACCTATTTTATGAAATGAAAATGAAATAAGACTTACTGCTACAAAACGTTATCCTTTAACTCCTTCTGGACCCAAATCTATTTTTGTCAATAAAAGCAGCAGCTGGTACAAACCAATGGTTAGAAAAATTGTTTGAAAGAAAATAGCACATTAAACAAAATATAGCTCATACTCGCCCACTGGGAAATTAAGTTTCAAAATGCTTTTTATCCAAGTTTTTGGAATATTCATATTAATTGCACAATGATCCTGAGGGGCTGGGGTAACATATAACATGGTAAAGCATATTCCATTTTTCATATGGAATCTAAATATGCAATTCTATTGGAATTCTAAATGGAGGTTGCCATAATGATATTCTGCTTTATTCAATGTATACTATATTCTCAGGCTTGGATACAATTTCCTCAGGTATTGATTTATTATGAGTTGGGCACTTTCCAATTACATTTCCTAGTGTCCAGTGCAAAAGACTGTGCAAAGTAATCAGTGAGGTAATGTGCTAGGGTAAACTTACTGACTATAAAACAAGATATCTCATATCTCTGGATCTCTCTGACTGCTGGAAAAATAACACTTTGACAGACTGTATTTCTCAGGTTATGAATTATGAATTGAGTTTATTAAGAAATAAAATTAAACAGAAGCAGGAGCAAATACACCAGATGTTGCTAGCTTGTGAAACTTACAATTCCTATTCCAAAACAATGAAGACATTTCAAAGTCCCTGAACTTACCTGTGATAACACATAACATAGTCTTATATCACCATTCCTCCAATGTCGCTGGGTGAATATCCTCACCTCACACCATCACCACAAGGACTGCAGCAGTTCAAGGAAAAAGACCACCACCACCTTCTTAGGGTAACTAGGATGAGAAATAAATGCGGCCTTGCCAGCATTGCCCAATCCTGAGAACAAATTAAAAAGGACTAGCACCTGAAATGTGATGTTCAGATGTGAAATTTGGTATTCACAAAGTGTTCCTGATAGCTAAGTATAAATCCACTCTAGAGCCTATGTCATATCTGCTGTCTGCTTTGAAATCTGAACTAAGACAAAGGACTATCCAAAAGAAGTCTTCTACAATTAAATATACCTGTCGATTGCAAGCAGATTCCATAGCTCAGAGGCTATCTGACTGATCTTGCTTCCCTTGAGAGCAGATTTCAAAGGTCAGGATAGATGAAACCCATTTAATGTTCCAGTGATCCACATTAACAGTGCCAGGAAGTGCTAGAAGCAATGGGGATAATTTTAACTTATGGCGATAGTGTAAGGCGGGCGATATCGAATCTGCCATTGGTTATATGAGCTGTATAATGGGCGGCCGATCCAATATTGTCCATTTTACACTATTGCCAAAAGTTAAAATGACCCTCAATTAGTCTTTTCTCACATGCTGATTAATAATGCCATTACACATCTATTCCAGTTGCCTTACCCCATCTATATACATTTCCTTAATGTAACTGATGCCATCAGAGAAGAAAAGGAACTTGAAGACACCCTATTTACATAGCTATGAGTTACCGATCTGAATATTCCAATGGCCAGCCATGCTCAGTCAGAGCAGTAATCAAATTAATGATCTCAAACACTGCTGCTGTAAAGACATATTAAAAACAATGGGATAATGTTTACAATTTAGCACTTCCAGCTTTGAGCTTCATGCAATTGTACTATAGATCACAACTTCAAACATTAAGGTCACTGAGGCTGGTTTATGCACGATTTTCTATCATTATTTATCTCATCAAAAGTTCCACATAAAAATGAGGTATAAAACAACTCACAGCTGCCCAATAGCTGATTGAATGCATGGCGGGGGGGCGGGTGGGGGGGGAACCAGATTATGTGGTCATGTGTGTCATTGCTGTTTTTGGGATCTTGCTCTGCACAAATTGGCTGTCGTGTTTCATTACATTACAACAGTGACTGCACTTCAAACGTACTTTGTTGGCAGTAAAGCCCTTTGGGACATTGTGAGGTACTGAGAGGCGCTATATAAATGGAAGTCCTTTACCGATGAGGTATCAAAGCTGAGATCTTCCTTGTCTCTATGACTGAGCAGCACATGAGCTATTGGGCAGCTATTAAGTTGTTTTATACCTCATTTTTATGTGAAACTTTTGATACCATACCACACAAATGATTAAGCCACAATGTAGGAAGGCATGGACTAGCTGACAAGCTCCTCGTGTGGATTGAAAATTGGCTACACCAGAGAAAGCAAAGAGTGGTTGTGAATGGAACTGTGTTGACATGCAAGAGGTCAGCAGCTGGAGAATAGTGCTGGGACCATTGCTGCTTACAGTGTGTATAAATGATTTAGAAAGTCTAAATTTGCTAATGACAGCCAATTAGGGGACGAGCTTCAAACAAGAAGGAAAAGGGAAACCAAATATGAAGAGATCTGGTTGATGAATTGCAAATTGCATTTAATATGGACAAATGCAAAGTAATGGGACTAGGGAAAGGAAATAAACAGAGGGGATATAAACTAAAATGGCAGTAGTGATAGACACAGAACAGAAGTGGGGGGGAAGGAATTAGTGGATAGCTCATTGAAACCAGAGGCACAATGTGTGGCAGTACGAAGGAAAGTTAACCGGATCTTGGTATATATAGCCAGAGGGACAAACCACAAACTGCAGGAGGTGATAATGAGTCTACAAGGCATTTGTATGGCCACATTTGGAGTACTATGTACAATTCTGATTGCTGTACTACAACAAAGATATCCAAACATTGGAAGCATTATGGAAAAGGCCAACAAACTGATAACTAGCTTAAGGCATTTGGCTACTAGGAGAGGTTGAATAACCTGGGATTGCATACTCCGGAGAAGAAAAGGTTCAGCAAAATTATTCTTCAAATATTCAAGATCCTAATGGAACAGATAAACTAAACTCTGAGACCGCCACAAACTCTCGAGTCAGGGGGCATGAACTACAGTGTCATTTCTGATCTTGTACTTTCTTACATAAAGTCAACGGGGGTGAAATTCGGGCGATAATGCATCTGCCGCCCGTTATACGTCCCGTCTGATATTCAGTTCCATTGCCTTATACGACTGTCCAGGGCAGATAAACCTGCAGCAGATGCGATACCCCCTGTTTTGTATCCCATCCCAAGTTGTATTTAACTCCCATCATACAAAATTCATCACAGTGTTCCTTATAGGCTGGTTATACGACTCAGCTAAGTTCCTCATGGCCCCACAAAAGACGTTCATGCCGTTTTTCCAGGGTTTCCACGGTTCTTCCACCAAAGTTATGATGGACGAGCGGGAAGAATTCCATGGAAATTGACCCCCAGCATCACAAGGTTTCAACTTCACGTACTGCAGAAGATCTGAAGGGAAATTTAAAAAGTGCCCAGGAGGTTCATTTTAATCTTTTAAATGTTAGTAGAAAGCCAAAGAGAGTGTTGATTCTCTGCTAATATCGAAGTTCAACGAGTATTTGGATACTGATAAGCAGAACATGCATGTGTAGAGCTCCATTTTCCCTGGTTGGACAATGATGTAGAGCCAGCTGTGTAAGTCTGGTCTGCTAATTTTATAATATTCTCATTAGATACCAGTCTCAAACCAATACCTTTAGTAAAACAATGCTCTTAAACAGTTTACTGGAAAGATTTTATGAATTTAGGCACATCTTACTTTATTTCTGAAATGTCCATTGTTCACAAATCCTGAAATATATATGTTAATGGGGTTATTTTAGCACCTTGCAATTTAGCATCCTCATTCAAACTAATTTACCTTATTTTTATTGCACATCAAACTCTGTATTGAAGGTCCCCTAGTCTAAATGATCACTATATTTTCGTCCTAAGATAATACAGTGGGAACACAATCGATCCATAGGAACCAGCTTTATTAGCCCCTTGCATAGTCAATACAAATAGGATTTACTATAATTAAATTGCTCTTCCATTTCTAAGTAATCATCCTCTGTTAATAGGCTGTACCCAAGATTAGGATTTTGCTTATTGATTTTCCTCTGAATTTATTTTTGTGGACGGTGAGAGAAGTAGGTTATCACTTGTGTGGCTATCTAGTTAACACTATACATCCCAAACCTATATGAAATAGCGACAAAGAAGTTAGAGCAGAATAATAAAACCAATTATTATGTTGCTATTTAATTCCCTGTGGCATTGCTCATGAGAAAAATAAAAACAAAATTATTTTCTCTTCCTACTGATATTTTTGCTGCTCTCTGCTTTTCTGTTGGTTTTCCACTTTTCCTTCTGTCAAAGTTTCTGTATGGCTTTCACACACTTTTCTTATTGTGTTGTCCATTCCCTATTTGCTTCTGACTCTTTTCTTGCTCTGTGTCTACTATTACCATGCATCCTCTCTCTTCTGTCTGTTTCCCAGTCTCTCTGCATGACTCTCTCTCATGTTCCTTTTCTGATGTACTCAATTTCTAGCTCTTATTTTTATTAAGGTTCAGTGTACACAGCAAGATGGCAGGCAACATGCACCAGTTTGGAGGTCGGTACTGGGATCAGCCTGGGAAATCTTGTCCAGGAGCTGCTAGAACATGTGTGGGTGAGAAAGAAAGTGGAGGACTTGGCACTCAGGTACCACCACATTGGATGGTTTTCAAACATTGTAGTCCACCATAGTGTTTGTGACAACTTGTCTGTGCCAGAGGCCCTGAGGGTACCTGTGGTTTCTGCAATGGGCATTCAGACTGTCCTGAAGTGCCAGAGTGGAATTACTATTCTTTCCAGCTTTGGTAAGCTTGGAGATTGGGTAGAGAGAATCCTGAGACAGGGCTTCTCTCAAGGTAACCCTCAAGTCTGTTGAAAACACCAATCAGTGGCCATGGTGTAACAGGAACATGGATGGAATGTGCATAGATAATTGTGCAGTCTCAGGATGAAAATGCATCTGGACCCTCCAGCCTTCCCCCACATGCCTGCACAGCAAGCATATAGGCCAAGGCTGCCCACGCAGTTGCAGAATTGTTGCAGCCAGCAGCAAGAGCATCACACGACCCAGCAAAAAATAAAGTCAATGGAAGCAAAAATCGAGCAAGGTGTAAAACAGGCAGATAAATCAAATCATGTTATTATGAAATCTGTAATTTTTAATTTTAAAAAAAATGTTTAAATCCTTACTTTGGACATAGAAATTTCAGTTCAGAAAAAAAAGTGAATGAAAAAATATTCAGAAAGCATTTTAGTGATGAGGCAAAATCCAGAATAAAAATTAACTTAGGAATTTATAATAGAAGAAGTTTACACACAAGGTATGACAAAAACGTAACAACAGGAAGACAGGTTATGTACATAGTAGGTATGCACAGATTTACAATTTTTAGTTACAGATATATATTAGTTGATTTCTCATGGCATTGCATGATTTTCACTGCCTTCACCTTGCCTCAAAATGGGGATGGTAGACCTACCTCCCCATTAATAACAGCAATGTGGCTGGTTCCATTTTGAATGGGGCCTTCAGCAGGTGTCCAAAGTGCCTGCCTGTTTCAGGCAATAGGCCCCTTTTAATGGAGAAATTGGGGTCCTATGACATAATTGGGCCTGCCAAAGGTACATGCCGAATCCGAGGCCCACAAAAATAATCTAGGCCTCTGTCGTCCCTCGATTGCGACACCCCCTCCCCACCTCTCAACTTACCTTGATGGCAGCCGTCCTGGCCCAATCTTGAGGCCTATTTATGTGTCCCGTATCTTGCTTGCAAAAATTTAAATAAGGCTGGGGACTCAAAATTGCAGGGGCCTCGTCACGGCCAGAACGGGCGGCCAGCCAAGATTCAAAATCGGCCCCAGAGAGTGAAGAACAAGTGTACTCTTCAGGTGATGGGGGAGTGGGGGCAGAGTTAGAGACCAGGGAATAATTGGACCAGGGCACACAGACGGAATTCATTCATGGATTTTGTTGCATCTTCACTGGGGTGTAATTACAGTCTGACAAGTTTACATAGATAGTTTCTCTTATAAATGTGGACATAGGAATTTAAAATGGAAAATGTTGACAGGAATTGCTGCAAATGTAAGATTATATATTCTAAATTACATAAAATGGGTAGGTGGAGAAGCAATATTTACGTACAAAATGATTTGATTTGACTGGCTCCCTTTATGGTTGTTCACTGGTTAATTATTTTAGTCAATGGATGTATTTTAAGGAGACAGTAACTTTTTTTTTAAACAGATCATGGTTCTGAATGGTTGTTTTTTGGTGATTTGAGCTCATTAGCATAGACCCTGCCAGTGCCAACAAAGCCCCACACTGCTGGCAGAGTCTCACAAAATCAGCGCTTAAGGTTTCCTCTGCTAATATTACCAACAGTAATTTGTAGCCGTTAATATTTACAAGCAACAATAACTGAATGCATCGTCTGGTAAGGTGGCCATGGATTAAAAGAACAAGTTGTCAGTTTTCTTTAATCTGCCTGCAATGAGCCAATAATGATGCTATCTTTGCTCTAAACACTGGAATAGTAATGAAAAGAATAAAGATCCCTGAGGACTGTGTTAATTACTTTGAGCATAACTGAAATAAGCATAAGGTTTATCTGGATAGATCAAGTGTCACATTGATAATCTTGGATGGCTGCTTTTTTTTTTAAAAAGGCATGGTTTTATAAACTGACCTATGTTAACTTTGATGTGGAGATGCCGGTGACTTCGTTCAAGTGTTGCTTTGAGAAGGAATTTTCCTTGTTCTTTGAGCTACATATATATATATATATATATATATAAATAAATATAAACGTACAACTGTTGATATCTACACATGTCCTACAGTGATAATTTACACCAGTGAAAATTAAATATCAAGTATCCAGGGCAGTTTGGAGTTTCCAAGAAATAGAGGGCAAAACTGTCAACATTGGTGGGGGCATAAAATGGGCTGTATCGGATCAGCCGCCCATTATACACCTTGCTCAATTTTCCTTTTCATTGACTTACACAGAGACAATGGGCCATAATTTGCTGTAGCAGGGCATCTAATGGCGTTTGCCATTAGTTATACTTGCCCGTACCCATTTAGGTTTTAAAATTTTTTTGCATGGCAAGTTGCTGAAAGTGTGAGGTGATAACGTCACAGCGATGGAAACCGGGCATCTGGGACCTGAGCGAACAGGGCAAGCAACAGTGTATCTCCTTAACTAATCAGATTAGAGGATTGTGGAATTAACAACGCAAGGAGTGAGAAGGAAGTGTAAATTAGAGAGGGTGAATTAAATGTCAAATCAGGTACTGAAACAGAAATAAAGAGAGGAAAAGAAAGATTGGATTAAGAGAGAGAGAAAAATGAGACAGAAATGTTAAAAAAAATTAAAAATTTTACATTGTTAAAATCTTCAACAACAATTAAAACCTGAAGGAATGAGACTCCACACTTGTAATAGTTCATTTTCAGTGCCAGAGAGGTTGACTTGCAGTAATTAACATTTATCACATCGTTAAAAGGGCACTTAGACTGAAATGGACAAGACTTCACTTTCTGTGTCGAGTTTAGTTCATATCTACTGCACAAATATAGCAACTTCACACTGTTCAATGCATTTCAATGGTGAGACAGACAGCGAGATACCATTTTTGCGAAGCTAACAGCAGAGCAGTGCATCTTGGACAGCAACTTGTGGATCTCCGCATTTAACCACGCATCTGCCCTTCGCCTGAAGTTGCTGTAGCATTTGCGCATAAATAACGACAAGCGCCATTAGCATCACCATTATTTTGACAGTAAATTCTGGCCCCTGATGCAGAGAAAGAGACACTGATATCAGAGCTGAGAAAACATCACATACACACAACACATTTAAACATGCATCAACAGCACACATGTCACACAAAACACATGGACATTTATATGGAGGGCACAAAAATACAGAGAGATAATACACACAGAATAAAACAGGCACATAAATGATGCATACACAGGACTCAGTGAGCAATGCCACAGGAGATTATCAGTATACATATAAAATCCTTGAGTTAGTGACGTGCCAGTGTATTGAAATCAATAGGTAACGCTGTAAAAATAACTATAACCCCTGCTATTTTTAGTTCCTCGACAGTATTAGAAAACTTCCTGTTATTCCTGCTTGCTCTAGAAGTGGCATTGTAACCTCTCTCAACCTGTCAAAAAAACCAGCTAAAATTGGTAACATTTCTTCCAACTAACTGTGAGCAATGCAACAGGAGATTCACTGGTGTAAAATTAAAATTGACCTGCTTACAAATCACCGTAACTATAACTATTATATTCTAATATTTACCATTCCCTTTTTATGTCAGAACATCTTGCTTATGTATCATCATCTTCACACCACATACCACTCATTATGCACAAATAAAAGGAATCCCATCTTATGTTTCTATGCTCGTCTCATTATCACCTCCTTTTGCCTTGCACCATCATCACTTTTTGTCATTTAATCATGCCGTGCTGACCTCCCTATCTCAGACCTCTCCCTTTTGTTCTTTTCCTGGGCCCTCTTCCCTGGCTCGCTCAAAAGCTGTTCACCTCGAACATCTTTCAGTTCTGATGAAAGGTCAACGACCTGATCATTTTTAACTCTGTTTCTTTCTCCACAGATACGGCCTGACCTGCTGAGTGTTCCCAGCATTTTCTGTTTTTATTTCAGATTTCCAGCATCCACAGCATTTTGATTTTGTTTTAAAAGTAATCCTTATTGTTTCAGTTCTTCAGAATATGGTGTGATAAACTGGATAGCCCTGTGGTGGTGGAGGAGAGAACATTAGAACCTGGTCTTCAGTTGCTTCCAAACCTTTATTCAGAGAGCTCCATATTACCCACACCACACCCTGGATAAGCTCTCTTATATATGGATACAAGAGCCCCAATTGATACACACCATCTGAATACAATTAACACTAATTGATATAAATCACCTGGATACAATTAACATATAACAGTTTCAGCAACAGAAGAAGAAATCTATTTCAGTAAGAAAAGATAATACCAAGGATGGGAATCAAGCATTAATCCTAGGAGACAGCATAAGGCTATCATTAGCATTAAATTAACTTTGTGGCATAAGGCTCAGCTTAATGCCCAAAGTAGAGGAGCTCAAGTTCAGCTGTAAGTTTCAATGTTAAAGTTGTCTGATAGCTGAAGAATATGAGATAATTTTTTCCCATTTTGACTCAGTAAGTGGCCTAAATGTTGTCACAGGCTTACTATCAATATACCGATTCTGGCTGCCATGATAACAATGCGATGACTTTACAGCTTCAACATCTTCAGATGATCTTCATGTATTATCAATTATGAATTATCAGTCTCTTAAGGGGCTTATTAAAAGAAAAGGAGGGCATATTTAATGAAGAATGTAGGGATGGTAAGACAATGATTAAGGAATGCTGTAATCCAGTTATTTCAGGATTCCTAAAAGCTGGCAGCCTGGGCAAATATCATCAGGACCCTATTCTTTCAAACCTAAGGCTTGTGCTCACAATTAATTTTCAGCTCTGGTTATTTCCCATCTTTATCTCCTCTTCCAAAGATCCACCCGCTTAGAACACAGGAATTGCTAGACGAAAAAAGAACAAGGTCCATCTAGTTCGCCTTCTACCATCCTGTTAGTCGCATGATACCATAGTACAGACATGCAATTGGCAAAACAGGAGAGCAAACTGATTAAGCAAGTGTGGGTGATATTTTGTTATCTAAAGGTTTATTTTGTTTACCTTTCTTTGTGGTGACCTGTAACTGCTGACTAGCCTGTGCCCTTAGTACATGTCCTTGTCTCTGAGCTTAAACAGAAGCTTTGTATAATAAGTCGTGACGACATACATCTTTCAAGTATGAACATCAAATAACTATAGGTAGTGTGTTCTGTTGTGATAATGCCTGAAGTGAAAGCTTCAATCCGCATAAGCAAGGAAATTATTAATCATAAATACTCCAGTGTGCGGTTACTGGACTGAGCAATTATCCCCTTAATGAGAAAGTAATAAAGCATGTATTTTCTGAGGGATTTACAGATAATTAACTTTTGCCTATTCACTTGCTGGTACTTTCTAAATAATTTAATTTTACTATTACAAGCTAATGCAGGTCCAGCAGTTAATGCATGATCTGCCTATCTTTATAACAATATTGAAATAATGTGTAGGAATCCACAATATGTATGTTATTTAATTTAATTGATGTGGAGAATGAATTCTAATGAAATGAAGTCATTTTTGGATTAGTCTCCAATGGCAGGGCTTAAAAAGCCGACTTTTTTCTCCCCCAACCTCATGCTAGACGGGTGTAGCATGCCCCAAGTGCACTGCGCCTGTGATGGCCTCAGTCAGTATGATTTTGCTGTCCCAGGCCATTAGCATGGCCTGAACACAGTTTTGTCTCCTGGCAGGGCCCTGGCCCTGGGAACCAGAGATAAGCAGCCAGAAGGCCCTATGGCCTGAAGATCCAGCTGGGAGAAAGAAGGTAAGTAACTTAGCTGCTGTTTCTGTCCTCGGGCTCCTCAGAACCTCCAATCAGAGGAGGGTCCTGGTGCAAGACCCACCACCAGCTTTTCTGGGGCTGAGAATTCTCAAATCTGTGAAACTCACCACCTCCCACACTCTGTTCTTCTTCCCACAGCCTGTGTGCTTTAAAAACCCAACCATAGTATCATCTAAACACTAATTTCAACTTACCTCATCTTCTACTCCTGCACTATGGGCCTGGCCTTTTAGAAGGGTTTCACAATAAAGGAAAAATATACGTTAAGCTATATAGGCAGCAAACACCACATCCTGTTGGAATTCGGGGCAATTGGGTGCACTTCAGGTGCTAGGATAAAACAATTTAAGGGTTTGAATTTTTCAGTTCCTTATGTGCTTGGTGTTGTTCTCTTGTCAGTTTATATGTAGACTAACCCAAGATGGTTCTATCAACTTTTTTAAAAAAAAGAACTGTGACTCCACAAAAAAGGAGTTCAAACATTTAAATTGTAATAAAAGAGGAAAACAAATTAGAATACAAGTTGATACAATAATGTTATGGACCAATGCCCTGCTGAACCACTCCGGGTATCAGTCGAACAAGAATGCACATCTCTTGTATGTCTGTGCAATCAAGATGCCCTTCTTTGTTCACTCTAATCTCAGCCACCTTGCAGGTATGGAGAACAGCAGGTCACCACTTCCATGTCCGCAGTGTCCATGTCCATCTGCCGCATTAGTTATATGGCTTAACCCTGATATCCCACCTACAGCTCTAGGAGGGGGCTTCAAATCTTGACACGATAAGTGCATCAAAAGGCTCTGGCAACTTATTGAAAATGGAACCTTTTACAATTTGGACTTTTTCCCAACATATTTGCTCATATAAATGACTTGACAACAATTTTCATAATCCAACCAAGTCTGTTATAAACTGAAACCTGCATCTTTATTCTCTTCTTTTACTGGGTTAGCTAAGTTAAGGTTTACCAACTAATCCTGATCATAGCAAACTGTTTCCTGGAGAATATATGTGATGCCCGATTCATTTCCTATCAACTCAAATCTTAGCAGTTATGTCAGGATCATGCCCGACGTGGAATTCGATGTAAAATGGCTTGTAAGTGGGAGAGAAAAAGGGCAATTGCTTCACATGCCCCACCCCTCACATAAATGGGCCATGTCTGAGAGAGTTCCTGGGCTGCACTCAGGAATTGTGCCCATTCGGCCCTTAACAGAACTCTTGCCAGGTGAGAACTGGTGTGCTTCTGCTGAGGCTTTGAAAGTCTCAAGACCTTTAGTAGGCAAAGAATCCTGGTTCCTACTGGAGCTGAAGATTTTTTTTTAAATTCCACTGGCCTAGGAAGGGCCTTATGGGGACTCTGGTAGAGTTACTGTGGGCCACTATAAAGGCAGATTGGAGTGGGCACCTCTGAAACCATCACCCTTGCAGACACCAGCGGCTCACACTGGCCATGCAAATGATCCTGTCCCCGTAATTTGGGACAGGATCTATGTCATGACCATGGACAGACAGGGTTTACAAACTGTTGCACTGGCAGAAGCATGAGCCCTGGTCTTTCAGACCTTGTTGTTATACCATCAGTCTTAGCTTATGAATGCTTCAGATACAAAGTGGGAAAAATGAGCATTGTCCCACACTACTTTCATTTCCCCATGAATGTAAATTAAATAAACTGCCAATTCTGAGATGATTATGCAAAGTGAGAACTAGCTACTATAAAATTCAAAAAACGAGGAGAGGTTTATGAGTCTATGCAGCACTGCGTATATACCAGTTTGAAGCAACTGCCTCGAGGGTTTTGTTTTTTGGTACAATAACAAAAACCATTATATGAACTTTGATATCAGAATTTTAATAATTCAAAAAATATATTTTGTCTTTTTATTTCTATACAGCAAACGAATATGAACTGATGTATTATGCATCTTACTACAGAAAGAAATGAACTGCTTTCAGCAGTTGAACATTGATAATTATGCCTCAATTTCCCTGAATTGGTTTCCACACCTATGGCCATTTATACACTATAAAAGGTTCGATAGGCAATAAACAATTCTGCCTAAATAGTTAGCCCAAATAAATATATTACTAATACAACTATTACAAGAATTTTAATGAAATCATTTTAGTGATTTCATTCCTACTAACCCATAAGCACTGTAATGGCAGCCTTCAATACTAATAGGATTCAATTCCGGTTAAGAAGTGCCATTATGCTTGTTTAGTGTCAATGTCACAATGTAATTAATAATCATGCTATTACACAATACAATTCAACAATCTTTCAGGAAGCTCTCACGTTCTTAATATCCCTTTCTACAGATCTAATACAGTTTTCATGATTTACAATGATCAAATTAAGGAAAACTAGACAGTGCAATTATCTTGGATTCGATGAGTTAGAAGGTGTTGCTATATCATGACAATATGATATAACTATTCTATTGGTGTGAGAAATAATGGAGCAACTCCATTATAAAACAGATGATAAACTCCAAGATGGCCCTATCTTGGGATCCAATGCAAGACTAACATTTTTTGAAATTCTCTCTTTAGAACAAAACAAAAGCCACAAACATGGTTGTGTGTGACTCCTTAGTCTCAGGATGTCTAAGTACCTGTACAGTTCTTTAGGTCTTTGGGACCTTTTAGATTTGCAACTTTAACGACATTAAAATGATTGCATCAAATGCCATCTGCCAATAATAGTGTATACGAAGGAGAAGTTCTCCAACACCAACTTCACACAAATTGTTCCCACTATTTCAGATCCATCACATAGCTTGGACTCATATATTTTGGAAGTATAGCTGTTTACCTATAAATGTGGTTCAGTATTGAGAGGAATATTGAAAAGGCTTTTTGATCCTCAGGAAAAACTAATATGTCAGGGTATACTTGATGAAGGAGCATAACAAAAATGTCTAATTACAGGAATAAACATGTAACAAACCCAATTACAGTCAAATCTAGAATATTATGTATCTATACTGGTATATCAATATTCTTACTATACTAGGACCTCTCCACAATCAGCTGCATAATGTCAGTGTGAAATTCTGAATCTAATACTGTAGAATCTGAAACAGCTTCAACTGTGTTGTCTTCTCTGAGACAAAGACAACATGGTGGTCTAATTTTGTGATACTTTGGTGTAACACACCATCCCATAATCCCATGTCTGTCATGACCTGATGATTTGCATGAAGATAGCCATTTGTACCTTCCTACTAGCATGAGTACAATTCCTCAGATTAATAGGCAGTGCATTAATAGGTAACCCCGCATCGGGGGTAAGTCACCCGGCCGATTTTAACTGCCCACCCATCCAGTTTCTGCCGAACGGGTAGGATTTAAATTTCCCTTTCTAAGTCATATTACATCTGCCTTCTTTTAAAGCACAATACTTCAATAAATGCCATTGTTTATTATGATATGAAACCTTCATAGGGAGGATTTTGTGTGTGCGCTATTGAGAGCAAAATCAAAAATGAATTCTTTATAAACATTTTTACAATTTTGTTACAAATAGCCCACAGAGGAAATCTCCCCCTAAATATCTTTGGCTTCACCATTCACCCAAAACAATTGACACCTGGGAGGCATTATTAATGGGTCTCTGAAACGAGTGGTTTATATGGTTCTTGTACATGTTTAGTTTGGGGTGCTACTGCTCCTGGTGACTTTGGTCTTGGAACTTTGAAAGCAGTGTTAATCGCATGGCCTATCACGGTCCTGTGCAATGTGCTGTCTCAGATTATATTGATTGTATTGGTAGGCGATTATGTAGTACATCAGTGGCAGGCAGGTTGGAATTCAATCTTTGGTCCAGTGACAGTTACTCTGGAGATCCTGTTGTCTTGTTTCTGTAGTTTAGTAAACTAAGATGTGTGACTTGGTATTGATTTTGGTTTTCTGAAGAAGATTTTTGGAAGTTTTGACTGTCCATTCAGCTAACCCCTTAGATTAGGCCAAGTTCTGAACTGGTTTTATGTATGTAAAGCCTGTTTGCTGCCAAGCTTGCTTTATTGGTTGGAGATGCATTGGGAACCATGCTGATGTGACAGTCTCAGGAATTCTATGTCAGGCAAACATTGACTTGGTGTGAGTTATTACAGCATTCGTTTTGATGATGCTGAACAGAACCAACTCAAAATACCAGCATAAATAATCATCGACTAAGAGGTACTCCTTGTTGTTCAACACGAACGTCTTCTATGGCCTTATCAGCAGTTTGTTTGGTTGACATAGAGCTTTAAAAATAGAGCTGTTCCTGCATGGAATACTTTGCCACAGGGAATAGTTGAAGCAGAGACCATTTTAAATAAATGTCATTTTAATTTTATTATATTTTAATAAATTTTAAATAAAATCCTTTTAGAGGGTGACTGGTCTCAATAGGAACCTTCCTGGATTTCAATTGACCAAATCAGTTTAATTAGATAGCATCAATACAGACTTGTGTAAAGGATTTTAACTGTAATTTTATAAACTGAGTATAAAGGAGCCAGGAGGACTGTGCTGTGGGTCTGCTGCATGTCAAAAGAAAATAAAGCCTGGAAATGCGTTCAATCTGTTGGGCCTTGTGTAGCATAATGTATGATATGAACGGCCTTCTGCCTTATTTAAACCATATGTTTGTATGTGAATAAACAGCTGAGGTTCACATAGCTATGTCCTGAGATCCACTGAAACCTAAGAAAGTATTATCTATAAAATCAAAGATATTATGTAATCGTACCACTCCTGGTACATTTTCACAAATGAGTTAACATTCTGCCCACAAAGGGATAATCCACAGCATGCAGAGGAAAAGATGTTCCATGAATTGCACCAAAGTCTAGTGTGCAAAGGCACTAAAATTATTCACAAAGTTTATTGGTAACTTGTAGTAAAGAGTACTCAAATGACATTATAGCTTGTCAGATGTAGAAAGCCTTTTCCTTAGACTTATAAAAAGTGTCTTTCATTTTAAGTTATAGCACAGAATTCTCCTTAGTCTTTAAGTAACAACAACTCATATTCATATCGTGCTCCAACACAGAAAAATATAACAAGGCCTTTTACAGGAAAACAAACACAGGGGTAGAGTTTCCACTAGATTGCACTGGTTTTAACAGCTCAATTCACCTGAACCTGCACAAAAGATCGCAGTAAATCAAGCGTAAATTACGTCAAGCGTAAATCGAGTTTGCATGATCTTTAACGCTGGTTCAAAAATCATTGTGCCCGAAGCTGATCCCACCCACAAAACTGGCCACACCCCCAGATTGAAATAACGAGGGCGGCAAGTTTCCGCTGATTGTGCCATTTGCGACCGTTTGAGGAGGGTCTTCAAATTAAGCTCATTTTCTTAGACGCACAGGCATTAGTAGGCAAGTTTTACATGTTTTTACATACTAAAAAATATTTAATTTACTAGGAATCTGACTCGTGTACACTAATGAAACTAGTACATGGCTCAGTATAGTTTTGTAAGTCATTTTCAGTGATTTAAAATCAGGTTACACAGGTGGAGGACTGGACACTGAATAAAAATGGTTATTTTTTGTGATAAACCCACTTTCAGCTGTATTAATAAAACTGCACCAGGTTACCACTCTCAAATACATCAATGAATATTTTTTAATGTAAAGAAAAAAAATAAATGATTACATTCTATTACGCTGACCGATTGCGCTGGTTCATCGAAGATTTTACGTTTGTGATTATGCGTATGCATTTTAGCGGAAACTTGAACTGTAACCTAACCAGTGCAATTTCAAGCGCAATTTGCTCTCAATTTGCCGATTACGCCCAAAGCAGAAATTCTACCCCACTGTGTTTAAGCAAGAGGTAGGAGAGCTGACCAAAGGCGTTGTCAAATAGATAGGTTTCTAGGGAGGGAGTTCCAGAAAATCTGGCTTAGATGGTTGATAGCTCTGCCACTGGTGGCAGAGTGGAGGGAGAAGGTGATACACAAGAAGCTAGATTGGAGACTCACAGGGCTTGGGATGTTCCATAATGGAAGAGGTCACTGAAGTAGGGTAGCATCAGGCCATGGAGGATTTGTAGAATGAGGACTAGGGCCTTGAAATTGATGTATTGGTGTAGATCAGCAATGACTGTAAGAAGTAATGGCACTTAGTGTGGCACAGGGTGCGAGTGTCAGAATTTTGAACTGAACTGGAGGGTAGAGCTTGGGATGTTGTTGTGGAGGGTTTTTGAGAAATTGGTTCTGGAGGTGGCAAGAGCATGGATAATGGTTCCAGTGACAGCAAGAGTAAGGTTGGAGTAGAGGCAGACGATATTACAGAGGTCATTGGCCCGGAATGTCCTGGAACTTTTTGGTGTACCTACGGCATAAGAACGGAATTGCAGCAATTTTTGTGAGGAAATTCACGCGTAACTGATTTACACCGGTTTTACGTTTAAACATTGGTACACGCGAATTTCTTCGAGCATTTGCTCCGCTTCTAAGATATGTTTGCTGAAACCATCTGCGGCTCATTTACGTAGCTCCTCCCTTGTGCAAAAGACTAGCTCACACGAGTTTCTTGCATTTACGCCAGTATTGCGCTGGTGTAAATTTACGTCCCAAATTTTAGGCGCAATACAGCCCGAGGTCACCTGATATCAGCATAACTGAGATCTCGGGAGGTTGACCACAGTTTTCATCCTGATTTTTAAAAATTTTCTTTTACTATATTTAACCAGATTGTACTCACTCTCAGTGCACCTGAAAGTTTTCGGACCCCTGCCCCCACATATTCAGAAGGACTAAGCAGCTGGAATGGCCCTCCCAGTGGGGATACCCTGTTGTACATAATAATGGAAGACAAAGAGGTGCAGCAGAGGCAAGAGACCCTGAGAGTGAGGCGCCATGGCAGAGGACAGCAGCCCACTCACTGTTACCCTTGTTGGTGAGGCTGCATTTCTGCTTGTTTTATGCCAGTTTTTATGTTCCTCTGTAGTCAAAAGGGCTTTGCAGGAAATTAGGGCGTAATTTCCCATCAGCAAGTTTGCAGTAGAAACCAACGTAAATTTTGGTGTAATTTCTACATAAGTGCGTTCCAGGAAATTCAAGGGCATTGAAACATCTGAAAAACGTCACTTGTTGGTTGACTATCACCTGTACTCCTTGCATCTTAATAGATGTGTCCATAGATCTACAATTGCAATTCATGGCTTTAATCCCATTTACCTGCAGATGTTTGCCTGAGCTGTAACAGATGACAAATGACTTGAAGTGTACAAGTGATGTGCAGCATCACATTAATTTGGAATAAACACAGCTTTTCACGTTAATGCTGATTGCACCTTGGTTTGCAATCAGTCACACAGCCATATGAACAGACGAGGCCAGTCAGTGCATCAGATTGTTTCTCATACACCATAATCTGGTGACGTCACCGGGTGTTTGATCCGCAGGCTTGAATATTATAAAACTACATTGATTGGCAAGAATTAGTAGTTAATCGAAATCAAAATCTACGAGTTTCTATGCCAGCCTATTGCAAATCATCATGTGCAGATGAGATCTGTGGTGTTGGATCAAGGCAATTTAGATCCCATTAAATGAATTGATTTCTATTCCCCATATAAATGGGTTTTTTGACTGCTCCATTTGCTAGTTTTTTGAGTAATGTGTGCCATTACATTCTAAGCTTTTGGGCACCAAGGAAATTGAATGGAAAAACAGCAAGCTCTCTGATGATGTGCTGTCAGGATTTGATTAACAGGCATCATGATCGAGACAAATTACAACAACGAAACTGCCACCTGCAAGATGTTTGTATTTGCACCTGTCATATTCTTAAAGAAACTCTGCTCTGCCCGGCAGCATTACTGTTAACTTGGGAAATATTTCAGACACTAACCCTGGTTCCATATCATACTTTCGAAAACAAATATATTCTGCTTCTCTCCGGATAGAAGGCCGTCGCTAAAATAAAACGGCTACAGCCTCCTGTACAGTCAAATATTTTACACAAATTTAGAAGGCTGGCCACTGTAGAGGGTTTTACATATGATGAAAGGTTTTAATGTTCCAAAGGAACATATAAAAATATAACTACTATAAATGTGTAAATAAAGAGTACAACAATATAAAATACTATTGCATAAAATGTAGTTTACCATTTCATGGTTTATTTTAAATTTGAACAGTAATAAAGATTTCTGCCTGTGTGTAGATTTCTCTTTTTTTAGTTCAAGAGGTGTCTCTCAACACGAACACTGAGGCTAGTGTGGCAGATTAGTAATCTGTCGCCTTTATTGTCTGAGAACGTTATAATTTTTTTACTGTAAAAAGAACATACACTGAAGCCAAAATTCTGGGGGTGGGCAGGAAGGAGAGCACAGAGCCAGTGAGGTCAGAATTTGGGATGGATCGGCTGGGTTTCTGCCCCGTTTAAAGTGCGGTCGAGGAGGTGGGTGTGGATGAGTCTTCACTCACTCAAGGGTTGTGTCTGGAGGAGTTCATAGGCTACTCGGGAATTCCACTCTAGCTAGTTCTCTTGCCTCTCTAAAAATGGTAATTGGCTCCCTTAGGAACTTAAAAAAAAATTCACAGGTCTTCATCTTCAGCCTTCCCGAGCCTCTGGTCTGCCCTCGGAGTGACAAGCCACTGCTCTGATTTTTCAGAGTTCTGATTTGCCGCTATCAGAGCAGGCACCTCTAACGCACTTACGGACATGAGCCACCGGTCCCAAGCATTTAAATGACCTGTGATTTGGGCCTGGGGTCTGCGTCAGGATCCAAGGACAAACTGGAGTTCCGCTCCACTCCACTTCAGCTGGTGGAGCAGGACTGCTGGAATTTCAAACCCAGTGGTGTTTTCAACCATTGCGATGTGTTTACTACAGGCCAAACCTCCATTTAACCTGGGATTCAGCTAATTTCTGTGGAGACAGACTGCTTTCTATTCAGATATTAGCCAAGATAATTTTTCAGCAAACGGGAACAAGTCTCACAGTCCATCCAGGTGTTAAAAATATTTAAAACCGTCCACAGGAAGAGAAGCTAATCAATTTTGATTCTGCTGACACATCAGGGGTGCAATTCCAAAGCAGTAGGCCATCTTTCTGAATGTGTCATGATTTGGAATGTGATTGAATATAAAAGATGACTTTTGATGGCACAATAAAAGCACAAACTAAGCTCAGAAGAGACTCATGGATCTAACACGTCTGGGACCACCTGCTTCCCACTAACAAACTTGTGTCCCACAACAGACCGCAGGTTATCCATGTTGAGTTGGCACTCATAACTGGTATCCAAACAATGGGATACATTTTTTATATTCTAATACTGTGATATCACTGATTTTTTTTGCAATTGCTCTTGTATTCGCTGAGTCCTGGTGTATCTCCCTGTGCTTTCATCCCTGTTAACAAACTTAAACATCTGATGCTTGCTTTTATTCAAACAAAGACCTTCAACTGTGACATCATCCTAATTCCTCAGTTTCATTCCTTTGTGCCTCATTAGGCAAAACATTTTAATTTTGAATTTCATATTTTTTGAAACCATCCTTTAAAATCAGTGTGATAAGTAGAATATATGGTGGTGTAATATGATAAATAGTTGTGGTAGCACTGACAGATAATGGATTTAAACTCATATTTCATGCAATATCATTTTACTTGACCTAATCCTGTGATGTTATAAAGCATCATCTGTATATTTCTACTTTCAATTTAAAAATGAAGGCTCTGAATTTCTATCCTGAAATTGGTGTAAAAACACCCTACTCAGGGAAAGCGGGGTACAAATAGGCACATTATCCAGTCAGGCCTGGTCCCGACCTCTTTTACTGCCTGTCAAAATCGGTGTTGCATTTGGTGGGTGGCGGGTATATAATGACCCCAATGAAATGAGAGAAATGTGACATGTGACATAGCTTTTGCCATTTATGCCTATCTGTGCTGGGTACAAAAGACACCCGCTTGCCCTGACATCAGCACTGCTAAGGGCATTGGGGGCCATTTAACATTTTAAAGCTCAGTTTCCCTATTTGAAAATGGGTCACTTTTTTAAATCAATTAGGCTGCGGCTAGACTCCACAGCAAGTATCGACACCTCCCCCTCCCCCTCCCCCAGATGAGGCGGGTATCCCCAGTTGTGCTGCATATGGTGCGGATGTCTGTGCAAAATATGTAAATGCCCCTGACCATGGAAAGTGGGCTGGGATCAGGGTGCAAATAGCTGGCAGGCACCTGCTCTGCTGAGTATCTGGTGCCACTGTGGCAGAAAGAAAGTTCAAGGCAGAGACGTTTTTCACATTTACTGTACCTCCAAATGGACCTCAAGTTAACAGTAATTTTAATGTTATCAAAATGCTCATTATAATAGTAGTCATGCAGAAAATATAAAATGCCAAAGTAGGAGCAGTAATCTACAGTATATAAACTGCAGAATTTTGCTTAAAATTAGAATAAGGTGGTTTGCAATTAAATTGCATGTTGTACTTTTAGTCGTAATTTTTGTTAATGCTAGTCGATCTCCAAGGGGTTAGGGGGAATCAAATAAAGTCTGGTTAGAGGGAGGGGGGATAGTTGGGCTACAGTGCACAGAAATAATTCTGTACCCATTGCAAAGCCATGCATTCTGTTCTTATTTTTATATAATACTATTATTTATAGTTTAACAGCAAATCTTACAGCAAGTTGGTAAGCAGAACTGGTTGGAGCATAGGAATTTCGCTGTGGAGCTAGGAGATGCAAAACTAAGGTGCTAACAGTGTCACCATTGGCAGGAGACTGTAATTAGAGCATGATAAGTTTAGGTTTACATAGGCAGTTTCCATTATAAATGTGAACATAGGAATTAATAATGGGGGAAAAGTTGACACAAAAGTGTGACAGAAATATGACAACTTGAAGTAAGGTTTTGCACACAGGAACTGTGTGCAGGTGTAAGATTTTTTAATGTGATTTTGTTTTTTTATTGACCCTATTTATAATATTTCTTCATACTACAATCATGTTCTTTTATTAGACCAGCGATCACCTACATTACTGTTGGTTGTACTAAAGGTGATACTGGGTAGATTTTTTTCTTCTCAAAAATTCCCCCTTCCTCTCTAAATGCATTTTTCCAAGGGACAAGAGAAGGTTTATCTGCTCCATCTTAAGAACTGTTCCATTTGAAGAAAATGTAAGAAAAACTGTAAGATGCTTTCCCCATGACTGAAACGAGTAAATTAACTCTTTATGGAGTATTTCCAGATCTTGCATACACCTTTGTAGTCCTGTATGGTATACCTTTATTTTTGTAAATCATCTAAATGTAAACAAATTTGATCAGTCATTTTAGGCTGTACAGATTGAGTCTAGCATTTGATATTTCCTGCCTTCTGAATTGACAGGCACTGTATTGAGAATACTACCTGAATTCTAGTGTGCTGTGTTACCACTAAATAACATTGTTATTTCTGAGCTACCCATCTGTAGATGTACACTTGAGGAATAGCACAGCCTGCTCAAGGACAGTCTGGTACAACCATTGAAAACAAAACAGTGGCCTGAACCATGACATTCACCTCTTCTGCTGAAGGCAACGACTCATGTTAGATATGACACCAAAGGCAGTCAGAGCTATCAGATGCCTTGATTGAGTGAGTCTGCTTCTTTTGTGACTCTAGACAGCAAGTGATGACGGGCGATTTGTTTCTGGACAGCATCACAGCTCAGCCCCTTTCTTTTCTTGCCCAATATGCAACATTTTTTTCTTTCCTTCATTTAAGGGCAGTCAGCATTTTTTTTAGGAAGGGCAGATTATCTATAACCTGCTGCTGCTTTTCAAAGAAATTATTGCCATTGTGGACAAGGTAAATGAAATTGGCAGCACATCCTTCGATTTTCAAAATGCTTTTGTGAAGGTTCAACATTAACAATTAATGGCTATGATAAGAAGTCACTGATTAGGAGGTGATTAAGGACTGAGGCTGTCAGTATAATGGGGGGGGAGGGGGTGTTTTACCCTTGGTGGCAATATGCATAATTATTATTGCCCCTATTGATCTAACCTCAGTATGTCTTTGACATCTCCAAGAATCAAATCTTGGACTTAGCTTGAGTTTGATTAAATCCACATGCTCCTCCCTTATTATTTGGCCTATCTTCTAGATCACATATGAAATTATATACAAAAAAATATTTTTGATATTTGACATAATAATTGGCACAGCCTAAACAAAACTTTTTACGTCCAATAGTGTCCAACTTCTCTTTTCACCTATTTTTAGGATTCTTGTTTGAAACAAAAACTAATAGTACTCCAAATGGTTCCAAAAAAGGCCATGAAGTTTAGGTGCAATATATAAGAATGGCAGGGATGAAAAAAAAATAGTAAACGCTGCAGATTTGTATTAAAAACAGAACACAGCGGAAATACACAAGAGATTTATCAACTGAAAATAAAATGATAAGTTACAACTTTCATGAAAAATTGAAACTGACAGATCACTAAGCCCCTTTCTAGGACTTTAACAAAAGTGAGGTGAAACAGTCAGGTGTGCTAGCATCAATCACATAGGATCAGTTAATGGGTTTAGCAGCCCATGAACTGGTTTCTTTATAAAGCTGAAAAGAGATACAGACAGAATGGGGATGTTCGGCAAAGTGGTCAACCAATCTGTGTTTGGTTTCTCCCCTGTAGAGGAGGACCCATTGGAGAGGAGCAAATACAGCACATGTTGCCCTGGACAATGATGTGACAAGTGGCATTGGAACAGCTGCTATGGTTGCATGGAAAAGCGACTTGGGAAAGACAGCCAGAAGTGGGGCTGATGGAGGAGTGAATGAGGATATCCCAGAGAGAGAGATGCATGCGGTAGTTCATGATAGAGAGGATGGATTGCACAAAATGGCAAGAGCAGTGGTCAGAGGAATGTTGAACATTACGGAGATATGGTTGATTAAGCTGTTGTGAAAAAGGGAGGCTAAAAGCTCAGCTGTTTGTCAACAGAACAACAGTGACTGCACTTCAAAATGAATTCATTGAATGTGAAGCACTTTGGGACATCCTGAGGATGTGAAAGCCATTATATAAATGCAAGTTATTTCTTTCTTATTATGTATCATATCAGAGTTTCTTGATTCTCAACAGTGGGCAATTTTAACAGTGCTCTTGTTACCAGAAGCTAATAATGCATTTGAAAAAAACTTCTAAAATATTTACGTACCCTTAGTATTACCACAGAAAATCTCAAATAGTGTCACTGGTGACTAAGGTAACTTTGATGTATGACAGCATCCGCTTAGAAACAAATTAAAGCTACTTTGCATTTACAATGATCCGTAACCAATTGGCAAATAAATGCATGTAGGACAAAAGAACTAGTGACGACTTAATTTTCACCTAATAAATTATTCTGTAAGACTAGATTAGTGCTTTCACATTGTATGCAATGAATTGTTTGTACCAACAGATAATGAACAATATATAATTGTTCCAATAATGTTAGAACAAAGAATGTACTATTACTGGGGAAAACGGAATCAGCAATTCTTCTGTAAAATGTAGTATCCAACCATAATCCTTGATGCAGCTACAAAATTCTTTTTCAGATATGCGCTATAACTTGTCCTTTTCTCCCACCAATTTTATCTTGTTTTTCCCTTCCTCACTAGCACTGTCGCTCTTTTTGCAGAAGCTGGTAGTTGTATATCTACATTTCATTCCAGAGAGTTTTATAATATCCAGAGGGTTTAGTTGCTGGTGGCTTTTGCTGCTTGAATCAATTTAATGTGGGGAATTAAAAACATTTGGAAACGATGTAAAAGACTGCGTCATAGTTGAAAGATTATAAAGATGTCATAAACTTGAATGGTTTATGTAGTCATCAGAAAAAGGAAGATTATGTAATACACTTTCGGAATCTTTGATTTATTTTAATAACACAAATATTAGAGGGACTGGCATGGTGTGGTAAATTCAACCACCATCCTTTCTTATTTGGGGCCTGGTTTTTGAATCCACCCTGGACTAATGGGATGAAAAGATTCCTATCTCTTCCACTGCAAAAATGAAATCAATTTCGATGAATATTAACCCAATGCCTGCGGACCTGATTCCACTAAACAAACAAGCCACTTGGCATTACATTACAGCCTCACTCAGACTCCATAAGGTTGGTTGGTGAGGAAAAGGGAAATAGTACTCATATTCAGCAAAGAACACTCCTTTGATGTTGGGTTGAGGTATATTGATAGGGGAATGGTGCGAGAGGTTAAGTCTGCATCTAACCTAGGCTATAGCAAATCTGGAAGTGTTTGATTCTGGTACAATGTACAAAATGTGGAGATATGAGCATAAGTTCAGTGCTTCTGCATTTCCAGAGCTCAAAGGGAGAGCAGTCAAAGATAGGGCATCACACTGTGATGCTGATTCTCGGATCTGTCTCCCATAAAGTGCAGCTACTCGCTGGGAGTGCAGGATCACTGAATTTACAAAATAATAAATACGGTCTTTTGTTATGTTTCATTGAAGTTTGTAGCTCCACTGCTATTGCACTTTATGCAGTTAATCAATCAATATTTTGTCAGAGTGTTCCAAATGTAATCTAGATTAACACGAAGGTGTTTTAATTAGAAAATAAAACGTGCAAGTACTCTTCATTCCACTTTCCCAACCCACGGGGGGGATTCCCATCTCACTGCCAGCCTCGGCTCTAATGCTGTTGCTTTGCAGTAGAAGTGAACTCTGTGGCAATTTCTGACATGGGTAAAAAGGATCACAAGATGAAAATTCCCATGGCAATGCACAGCAGAAATTTTGCTCCCACAGTAAGGCAACAGTTTTACAGATGAACTGCAGACAATACTGGAAGTGAGAAGAACACCAGGGAGCAGAATCTCCCAGCATGAGCTCAATTTGCCACCTGAAAGGGCTAAAAAGTGCACATAGTTATATATATCTTCTCAAGGACAATTAGGGATGGGTAACAAATGCTGGCCTTGCCAGCGACGCCCACATCCCATGAATGAATAAAAAGAAATGCCTCGACCCATATCAGAGCACCTTCCAACCCCTTCCCCAGACTTAAACAAAATCACACTCCCCATCTCCCCCTTCCCAATCGTCCTCATGAATCATCTTTTACTGCCAGTCTCAGTGCAATGCCTACCTAATGCTATTGCTTCTCTCTGTGCTGTACTCTGGGTGGAAATTCCTAATCTAACATGTTCTTGGGAATATTGGCATTAAAAGTCAACCACATAGTGTGGGACTGAGGTCGTGTGTAGGCCAGACCAGGTAGGGGTGGTAGATTCCCTTCCCTGAAGGACATTAGTGAACCAGTTGGTTTTTACAACAATCTAGCAGCTTTCATGGTCATTTTCTGGTGCTAGCCCACAAATGACCAGATTTATTGAATTCAATTGTCACAACTTGCCATGGTAGGTTTTGAACTCACAACCTCTGGGTTTGTTAGTTCACTACCATAACCACTAGACTGATGCAGCACAGAGTCTTTTCCAAGAGAAATGCATCAGTGTTAAGTTGCAGCTGTAGCTGGGCTCCACATTGAGACAATCATCAAGGAGTTGAGTGGCCGTGATTTCCTGGCCAGATTCCTGACGTAGCAAATCAGCTACTGGATTATAAGATTTCCAATTTGACACCCTCAGGGATTAAAAGAATGTAGATTTGTTTTGAGTGCTTATTACATAAAAATCCTTATGGTTGTATTATGGCATGACATTTTAATATTTGCAACCAAAATACAACAACAGAGGGTGCTCTTCTGAAGTTGGAACCGAGGTACATAATTGGGATGGAGTAGGGAACGTTGTATTTGACCTGTGAGTCCTTGATTCCAACACTATTTCATGTCTGTGACATGTACTGTGTCCAAAGTAGAAACATGTTCAATGATAGTTATAATCTTATGTGGATAAAGATCAATGAAGTAAAAATCAAATTTCACTAGACTTCAGTTTCATACCACCTGACAGTAATGACCCTATTTGTATTAGTTTGTTGCTTGGAAAAGTTATTTATCTTGAAAGGATGATGAGTTGTTTTATTAGTTTTTCAACATGCTTCCTGAATTTTTCAATGTGATACCAGAAAGGGTTTACTGATTAACTGCCTGGGTGTGTAAGCTGGCAGACCAGCTTTTATGGAACCCGCCTGATTTTTGTGCCATTGCCACTCAACTCCTTGAATATCCCTAAGAAAATGTAGTGATCCCATGGGACTACAGTGCTCCCCGCACCAAAATCAGCCTGGATAGCTAAATCACCCTACAGTTTCAGTATTATAAAAGTTTTCTGCCATCAGATTTAGTAGGTTTGGTATACAATATCACTTAAACAATGAAAGATGCCCAACGTCCACTTGGGGAGAAAATCCGCCCCAATATCTCTTAGGATCATTTTGTCTTCTGCCATATTAGTCATGGCCTGGAGTTTCTGCATGATTTCCGCCCAGATATCAACTTAATATAGGCGGAATCAAATGAAATAGCACAAATAATCTTAGAATAAGGGGCTACTCTTTCAAAACTGAGATGAGGAGAAACTTCTTCACTCAGAGGGTAGTAGGTCTGTGGAATTTGCTGCCCCAGGAAGCTGTGGAAGCTACATCATTAAATAAATTTAAAACAGAAATCGACAGTTTCCTAGAAGTAAAGGGAATTAGGGGTTACGGGGAGCGGGCAGGAAATTGGACATGAATTCAGATTTGAGATTAGGATCAGATCAGCCATGATCTTATTGAATGGCGGAGCAGGCTTGAGGGGCCGATTGGCCTACTCCTGCTCCTATTTCTTATGTTCTTAAAAGATCGTGGAATTTGAAGTGTAACTGAATTGTGCCTATAACCACTTTAATACTGGGCTATCCACAGTCTTTTAAACTGGATCAAAAGTCTCTTCACCCAAAGCAGACCCCGCCCACAAAAACTGGCCACACCCCCAGGTCGGAATGGTGAGTTTCCTTTGACTGCGCTCGTTCGGGGGTGGGGATGGTTCATCACATTGCGCCCAGAATCTCGGGTGCATTGGGACCTGTGGTCACATGAATCCAGCGTTAATCACCTGACCAGCAGTCAACTGAAGCCAATTAAAAAGTAAGACCAAGAGCATTAAATCAGTCAATCGAGCTGTCCTGCTCTGCTGCAGATCAATTAGTTTAAAAAGTTGAAGAATGGCTCGTCTCCTGGCAATCCAACTCCTGTTTGTGATGCTGGAGGATGCCCTGTTCCAGTCAGGAATCAATTACGCTGCTTGATTCATGGGAGATTTTATGTTCGGGCTTATGCTAATGAGTTCACACAGAAACTTCAACGTAACTTCAGCAAAACAGGCGCAGAGTCCAGCACATTCTGGGCGCATTTTGCCAATAGCACCCCTAGTGGAAACTGCACACCTTACAATTCCCAGAATTTTTCAAAGGTGTCTGATGTTCTCTCAGACTGTAATTTTTACTGGTGAAAATGGTACCAGAACAACAGAAGGTAAATAAATGCCTTCTAAAATAAAGGTTCAATAATCTTATTATCTCCGTGTCACTGAACTATTTAGATGTTAGACAACCTACAAACCCAAAATATTACAAAACTGTTATGACTTGTTTTCTATCGATGGTACTGAACCATATTAATTCCACTGTTCTATTTTCAAGTATCTCTTATGCAGCCATTCCAATGTTAATATAAGGTACACTGTATTCTTGTGATGCTCATACAGATAGCAACAGGTAAAATCCCATGAAATAAAACAGGATGGTTGACTGGGTGTGAAACTTAATAGCCATAGATATGCTGGAATCAGTAGAATGGAGCTAAGACCTAGAATCACTAATGGTGTGATTCTAATAGCAGCAGATGAATGCTTAATGTGACATTCTTTTGTCAGCCATTTTAATGCAAGCATTAACCCATTGTAGAGGAATGTTGTATGAACACATTAAGTGTTTGTTTGCTAATGTTAACAGTAATTTCTAGGCTTAAATATTGATCATAAACACAATAGGACCACAGCATTATCACAAACATGTGCATGTTTTTAATTGGATTGTTAACTTAAAGCTATCATTTGCTCAGGTATTGATTTGTTTCCTGTACAAGTTAAAAGAATTGCTGGTTTATGAGGACTATTTAGACAAGGATTATTAGGGTAAATTTTCTGGTCCCAGTGCTGAAAGTGGTGAATGCAATGCCCACTGGCTTCCCTCTGGGCTGAGCTCCTGGGGTCAGCACTCATTACGATTGGACCTGGCTCAGGTCTGACAAAACTTTGCAACGCTTTCACTGCTTATTATGCGTGACTCATACTCCAGCATGGCACACATTCAGTTGTAATTTACAACTGACACACTCATCTTCAAAGGGCTGCACACATAAAATCATTGTAATATGAACTGGGATTTGATTGAAAGTGTTTAAAATAATGAAGGGAGTTGACTCTGTATAGATAAATTATTTCAATTATATAGGTTTGGGAGAACAATGGCCGTGCGTATAGGTTATGCATGGGTAGAATGAGGTTGGATGTCAGGAGGATTGCAGAGGATCGCGGATCTATGGAACAAGTTGCTGGCCAGTGCACTAACTGCAGATTCACTGCATACCTTCAAAAGAGAGCTGGACTGGAAATCACAGCCTATAAAAGGTAGGAGAGATCCTAAGTAATATAAATCATGGTCAATACGGTCTCCTGGACTAGTTTTTATTTCCTTAGGGGAATTTCCCAGATTTTTTTCACCCTAAATTGGCCTCCGGTTTTTAAAAATCTTTTTTTATTGCCTCTCCCAGGAGATGACATGGCTGCTGATGGTTGGAGTAGGCTGGAAATTATCATGCTAAAGGCACCATAACTGTGTGGAGCAGGCTTGGTGGACCAGCTGGTCCTGTCCTGTCCATTTTTTCTGTATGTTTCCCTGGTAACATTCTGGTGAATTTGCGCTGCATTCCTTCCAAGGCCAATATATCCTTTCTAAGATGCGGTGCCCAGAACTGTACACAGTACTCTAGATGGAGTCTAACCAGGGCTTTGTAGAGCTGCAGCAAATCTTCCTCCCCTTTATATTCTAGCCATCAATTCATAAAGGCTAAAATTCCATTAATGTATTTGATTATTTTTGTACCTGACCATGGAATAAGAAATAGGAGCAGGAGTGGGCCATACGGCCCCTCGAGCCTGCTCTGCCATTCAATAAGATCATGGCTGATCCTTAACCTCATCTCCACATTCCCGCCCGATCCTCATATCCCTTGATTTCCCTAGAGTCCAAAATCTATCTAACTCAGCCTTAAATATACTCAACGACTAAGCATCCACAGCCCTCTGGGGTAGAGAATTCTAAAGATTCACAACTCTCTGAGTGAAGAAATTTCTCCTCATCTCAGTCTTAAATGGCCGACCCCTTACCCTGAGACTATGCCCTCTAGTTCTAGACTCTTCAGCTGGGGAAACAACCTCTCAGCATCTACCCTGACAAGCCCCCTCAGAATCTTGTATGTTTCAATGAGATCACCTCTCATTCTTCTAAACTCCAGACAGTATAGGCCTATTCTACTCAATCTCTCCTCATACGACAACCGTCTCATCCCAGGAATTAATCTAGTGAACCTTCGTTTCACCGCCTCTAAAGCGTATCCTTCCTTAGATAAGGAGACCAAAACTGTACACAGTATTCCAGGTGAGGTTTCACCAAAGCCCTGTATAATTGTAGCAAGACTTCCTTACTCTTGTGCTCCAACCCCCTTGCAATAAAGGCCAACATGCCATTTGTGTTCCTAATTGCTTGCTGTACCTGCATGTTAACTTTCTGTGTTTCATGTACAAGGACACCCAAATCCCTCTGAACACCAACATTTAATAGTTTCTCACCATTTAAAAAATATTCTGTTTTTCTAATCTTCATACCAAAGTGAATAACCTCTCATTTTCCCACATTATACTCCATCAGCCATCTTCTTGCCCCACTTACCCACGCCCCCCCCACCCTGGAAACCGTCAATGCCCAAATCTCGAGAGCCCCCTCCTCATAAGGAGTCAAGGGTCGCTGCTTAGTTAGCCCTCTATCTGCCTGCATATGTTGATTATGTGTGACTTTTTCCTGCATGCAGATAGAAAAGAAATATATTTTGGAATAACAAATATGAAAGATAGGTGTAACCCAAGTGCCCAGACCAGCAGCCACCTTATATGAATGCGCAAATATGCAGCATGCAGGTACTTTGTGTGGGCAGCATACTTGGTGTTTGTTACTTGCCACATTTCATAGGCATGCCAATGCAATTAGAAAGTACTTTCTGCTAATCCATTTTCCCCACTCTCGAGAACTTCCTCCCTAAATCTCTTCTCCACCTCTCTTCGCTCTCTAATTTTAAACGCCTTCTTAAAATCCATTATTTTGATCAAGTTTTTGGTCACCTCTCCTAACTCTCCCACCACGGCTCAGCATCTGTTCCATTTTACTTTTCGCTCTGTAAAGCACCTTGAGATGTTTATCTATAAGAAAGACGATATACAACTGTAAATGTAGAGTTGCTAGAAATCTGTGCATTCTCCCTCTTTGATGCTGCATCATGCTTACAGTAAAACACTATTAAGATGCCTTGTATAACATTGCTAGTTTATACAAAATGCCAGCACACTTACCTTGGCAATCTTGCATAATGCAGCAAATTTCTTCCTCACTTGCTCCCAGATTTGGGCCATGGCTGAAACAACATTGAAAGTCTATGCTACTTCCCTCCAGGCTCATCTGGTAGTACTCTTGGCTATAGGGTGCCCTTCACTCCAAAAAAGATCCACCCTTCTCTACAACACCTCCTGCAGAAGCAACTCCAAAGCAGCATCTTGGAATGGTGCTGTTCTGCCTCTGTGTATTAAATCTGCTATTTTTCAAATTTGAAGCCAATTCCCCATGATGGATGATCCTGCCTCTTTGAAAGAGGTTGTTGACAGATATTCCACCCCGAGTCTTGCATGCTCTCAGTGTGTCATGCAGCATGCGGTGGGAGTGCGGATAATTTATTTAAATGAATCGACTATTTTAGAACGCAATGTCAGCAATCTGCAATACAGGCCCAAGCTGCAGTGGTACCAGTGCCTCTACTGGGATTACATATATAATGAGACTTTGTTGTTCATATTTGAAAGGGACTTTATAATATTGTACTCAACTCACCTTAACAACCTTGTCTTTCTGTATAGAAAATTGATAAAAACATATAAAATAACACTTCCATTCTATAATACCTAAATCATGCTCATTTTCAATCAGACCATCAGCATTTTTATACCAACTTCTCTCTTTATTTTTCTCTTCTGACTACATATTTTTATACTCTCATGGCAAATAGATACCTGCACACTTGTGCAAACAAGCATCTCGTTAAATATAAATATGGGTTCTTAAAATAAACCAAAACCAAAACATATATTAAGTATAGTAAGGGGGTACAGTGGAGTACTGGTTATCTTACTGGACTAGTAATCCAGAGGCCTGGAGGAACATATCCCTGCATAACCGGCACTGGGAATAGGTTATCTGGCCATTCATTCATTTGCAGTTTGTGGGACCTTGCTGAATGCAAATTGGCTGTTCTGCTTGTTTACATAACCAGTGACTACACTTCTAAAATAATTCACTTGATGCAAACACTTTGGGGCATCTGGAGAATCTGATAAAGCACTTATATAAATGCAAATTCTTTATTTAATATAAAGTTACATTGCGAACATTTAGTTTAGCAATACAGATGGTTTAATTAAATACCTTTGAGCCAAAAAAGCTCTGGAAACGTTTAATTAACCTATTAAACTCTACAAGAAAGTTGCCTGTCATTTCATGTTACTTTCAGAGAACGATGTCACATTGCAACTCCATGTGACTTTCAATTGCAAATTCAGTGGAGGTGTCTCAACAGAGGAATAACTTGCTCTGAAATAGGCAATTTAAATCCTATTTCAAAAGGGTCCAAGCGATGCTTGAAAATGATTGTGTTGAAAGAGCAGCACATGAGAGACAGACTGCCAAGCACATAGAGAAAGTGTAGAGAAAGCATTTTGATCAGGAGAGGTCTGCTTTCCAATATTGTTAACTGAGCTGCATGGCTGTTTTCTGATATGACTGAAGCAATAAACAAGCAAAACACTCTTCTGAAGTTTTCTCTGCCTCCTGCTACTGGATAGTGATCATCACCAATCTTCTTTCAACAGCAATAATTGATGGGACATTTGCCACTGCAGTTGTAAATAGTGAAATAGTATCACCAACCAGGTAAAAACAGTAAAGATAGAATGGGTTCGTTTTTAACATGATTGAAAGTTTGCTGCGGTCTTTAAAAACAGACTAACTCAGAAGCAGAACTTTCGGAATAAATCACAGCAGTAAAACTAGAAATATGTTCAAAGCACAAATTCTGGATGGAATAATTTCAGAAATTCAAGCTCAGCATCATGAGCTTTATAGTATTATAAAAATCCTATAAAACTCAGAAAAAATCATACAATAATATTTTTGGAATTCTTCATGAATGAGTCTATTTACCAAAGTAGTGTGTCCTACAGATGTGGAAGATCCCAAGTTTGAATATTGGTCCATGGTGAATTAACTAATCTCTGCCAGGGCATAACAGATTCTACAACAAGCCTCAGTGCCCCTAGGCTAAGGATGGGAAAATTGACCAGAGTTCCTGATCCTGATTACTATGGAGCCTCTTGGGTGAGATATTGGAGTGCGCTCGAAGCCCAAAAAGAGTCAATGGGGGGGAAGGAGAGGTGGGGGGAAGATAGCTGGTAAGAACAAAATTACAATGGATCAGTTTAATAAATTTCTATGAAAACATTTTTTTAAAACCTTCTGATTTGTTTACTTTTATTTTAATCAGATTTAAGATGAAAGACCTTCTTAAAGTGTATTGAGTAGTTTAAAGGATTAGCTGCCTAATTCTGTTCCTACTCTGTAATAAAAAGTCACATCATTTGTACAGTAGCAGCCTAAATTTCTTAAGGTTTGTCCAAGAGTTTACATTCATACATGAAATTATATATAAAATGCAGCTACTGTACATTTCTAATTCAATTTGGCATTTAAAAGGTGTGTAGAGTCAATGCTGCAGATATGCTCAAGTAGGCAATGCACCCATGACAAAAAGATAAGGTGGATTGTACCACAGAGGCAAGATATTTTAATTATGGCATTAAATTCTAAATTTAAGATCTTAAACTTCCTAGCACTAACTTGTTTTTCATTTTTGACTATCACTAAGCTCAATCTATTGTCGTGCATGAGGCATTTGAAACGATTAAATAACACCAGAATATGATAGTACATTGAATCTTAGGATCAGAATTTCTGTTTATGCCTAACGATGCATATTTAATTTGGGACAAGGGACAGGGCAGTCGTGCGAATATTTTGCCAAATATACTGTTGGGATTTCATGACCACAGCAATAGGGATAAGGATATCACCTGTAAAAAAAATGTTCATTATAAAAATTGAATAGAAATTAATTTAAATAACATCTGAAATGTGATTGAAACCACAACTTACAAGTTGATAAGAGTTAACTGTCTGTTGGCTTGAGCAATTTCAACCCAATTGCTTGTTGGGTGTAAAATTCATCATTCTTTAGTGTTGTATAGCATGAGTTAACTTTTTATAGTTACTTACTATGAAATGTTATGCATTCAAAATACAGTACACAGCAGTTAATGAGCACTCTGCTTTTCTTGTTAGAGGAACCCTTTGTTTAAAAGTCTTATCATCAGTACCCTATAAAAAAATCATAACAGCAATAATTTCACATGCAAAAGAACATCTCAGAGGGCCTCATTGTCGAGCATGAGGGATTTGAAACTATTAAATAACACCAGAATATGATCGTACATTGAATCTTAGGATCAGAATTTCTGTTTATGCCTAATGATGCATATTTTATTAGGGACAAGGGACAGGGCAATCATGCGAATATTTTGCCAAATGTTCTGTTGGGACAGAGAGAGGAACAGCAAGAAGGACTTTAGGGGAGGAGACCAAAAGCCGGTCAACAAAATGGGAAGCTAGAACTTCCGTGGACTTCTGAGGAGGTGGGAGCGTGGCGAGGCAGAACTTCCACCCATCTCTTTGACCAGCTGATGATCCTGTCCCAAATCTCAGAGTTGGGGTCATTTAGATATTTGGAGCACATGTCCAGTGACTGTAACAGACAATCTTAATAGAGGTGCTCGTCCAGCATCCTGCCACTCTGACAGGGAGCACTCAAGGTCTTTGTTAAGCCAAGATTAAAAGAAGAGAAAAAAAATCTTCATTCCCCAGAGGGATTGGAGGGGCAACATTCTGAAAGTAATTGATCGCTGTACTACAGCATAGCCGCTGACAGCAAAGGCAATGCAGAAAAGCATCACGCTCCCCAATCAGGTCCTCTCCCTAATTGAGGAGGAAGTAAAGCAGATTGTGGGGATGGGTCGTGTCCGGGGCGTGGCGAGTGGTGAGGCTGGAGGACACATCCTGCAGGGTCCTTGGCTATCTTACACTCTGACCATTCTCACTGAAATTTCAAATTTAATCAAAATATATTATGGGGAAAATAAATTACATTTGAGTTTATCCATATGCAACATCCTAAACTAACCAGAATTTCATCAAAAGCTACCAGAACAATAACTTCTCTTCCCAAGCTCTTCAGTCTCTTCTTACAGCTCAGAAGCCTTAAAATAGGCATCAGTCCCGTTTCCCTTTTCTGCACTGCCTCCGCTGCCTGGATATCCTTGCTGTAATACTGCGACCAGAGCTGTACACAGTACTCCAGGCATAGCATTATGAGTGCCTCACATCTCCTGGGATTTGTGTTTCTTTGTGCTCTCTCCTTCTGGCTGTATATCCCAAGATCCAATTAACTTTCCTTATCCCAGTGCCCACTGCGCTGTTGGCTTCAGTCAGCTATCGAGCAATACCCCATGATCCATCTCCTGTGTTGTGCCTTGTAGCCAAGAGCCATTCAGTCTATATTCAAATATATTATTTCTCTTCCCTAGTCTCATTATCTTACATTTGTCCATAATAATAGCCGTTTGCCACTCCTTAATTTTTTTTTGATGACATACGGAATTATGACACGCTTCCTCACAAAATCCATTTTTTCCTCCTCTATGGATGAAACTTAATATTTATTAAAAAAAACCTTCAAAAAGTAACTATAGATATCAGGCTCTGCAGTTTTTAACACCATCAAGCACACTGGAGGTCATAGATAAAAGTTGTAAAATTCATCGCTCAATCAAACAGCAACAGAAAGGTAAAAATCCTTCTTGTTCCTATTAGTAATTAAACAAGATGACTCAGAACTTTAAAGGTACAAACAGCAATTTTACTTGCAGCTCAAATTCCACTAGGCTGCACTCCAGTGCATGAAAAAAATGTAGTCTACAATAACATCTACTTTGTATTTTTGATCATTTATTTGTTCTGTGGTTTTGATAAAAGACCAAGACCCCAGCTAGATCACTAGCTTTCAAATCAGATGTAATTATGCTGTCATATTGCTACAAATCACATTTATTATTTTGTTCCAAGATATTTATCCTTGGCTGATCTGCACTTTCACTCCAGGGATTGGAACTAAGAATACAATGCAGGTCTTGATGCTATCTCTGATTGGCTGCTTGCAGTATTAGTCAAGATGTTTATTATTGATTTGAGACTCCAGGAAAGTCAGGAAGATCTGCTTATTAAAGATAACGAGCTCTTGAAATGGAATTTTACTACCTTGGAGAGCTGTTTCAATATTCCTCTGTTTAATTCCTGCAGCCAATTAAAATTTCATTTGGAGCCAAAAATTAACTCAATAGTTTTGGTTTCCTCATCTTAGATATGGTTCCTCATGTTGCCAATCATCGATAAACTTCTATTCATGTGACCAAATGCGGACATCAGTGTCAATCTGTCAGTCAATACTGTGCTATTGCAGTTTCTTTGAGGCTTTGTCAACTCTAAGTTGCTTTATGGTTTTGCTAATTATCAGGACAGGGTAATCATTAAGGAGAAGATTTGCTGTTCTTTGTGGAATGATGTGATTTGTACTCTTTACTAATTATCAGAAATTAGTGCTCAGATTTCAGAGATTATTTCCTACTTGTAGTTTCTTTTACATTTGGAATCTAAACACTAGAGTCCAATGGAATACAACATTTATGCCACAAGTAACTGCATTAGTGACTTGCAGGGTCACAAGTGGGCTAAAAATTGGATTGACTCGATCCGAATGTAATAATTCTGATTTAGCACCAAGACATAGAGGGGGAAATCAAATTGCAGATCAATGTGACTGGCAATATAATCCCCTATGAGCACTTCCCACTGGTTCTGGCCTTTTCTATTATTTATAATAATTTGCTATAACATTTTTTTGGCAAGAATTTAATCTAGCACTTGGTGTGGTAGCTAGCAATTTGAATGGGCCTGGGCCTAAATCCCAAATCCCAGCACAGCAGAGCACAGGCATGTTATATAGTATGTTTTGTTCATTAATGCTATTACATTCTTTGTACCACAACATCTATAGTGGAGAGCCTAAGCTAACAAGGACAAATTGCTTACCCTGATGGATACTGAAATTTCTTTTCAGTTTTCAGATTACAATCATCTGCCTTTGGTTTATAGTTAAACTTAACAAAAACATATAACCAAAAAAACCGTGAGTGGGTTCTTGACTGAAGCACTGTTCCGGTCACAATGCCAGTGATGTTTCCTCACCATGGGGGTGAATTTCCATATGGTGAGCCACTGCCGCTGTTATGCTAATGGAAAATATTGCACCTGTTGGTGGTCTGGAGAGGTGTTTGCATGAGAGTTTCCTGGGTCTGCTCATTTGCATATCCATTGGAATAATAATTGGGATACATCCCGGGAACAGCTCCGCCTTATAATTCTCAGTCTAAGTTACTCTGGGTACATTGCGAGTGTAAAAGCAAGAAATTGGGAACTGCAGCTCCAATGGCCCTTGTTGTCATATATTTAAATGAAGGCACTCAGGACTCAGCGGGCAGATTGTGAAAAGAGACAAAAATGCAAGGGTGCTCAGGGCAAGTGATTTAACGGTGGGAAACTGGCGGAAAAGGCTTCTGCCCGATATTCTTGCCACAAAAATATACTTGCCCCGATTATGCACCCGAAATATGCAGCATGGATTATAAAATGCATTGTGTTAAACAGATATGTGTTTAATGTTATAAAAAGAGTTCTAATAAGTCAAAAATGCAGAGAACAAGTGATAAAATAATATAAAATAAGGGGAACGATGTACGTATTCAGAGAATAGGAATTAAATAATAATGTCTAGAGATTTGTATCCCATAGTAGCCTAAGGAGTATGAATGAACACACCATTAAGTTAATTTTTGAGGAACTATGCAGAGCCAAGAATTGTTGAGAGTGATCAGGGGAAAAGCTTTTTTTTACAAGGGACAGGAAAAGAGATCATCTTTTAAATTCACTTTTGCTGCGGGCAAAGTTGACACATAGAGCCTTTGTGAAAGGTCAGCTTGAATTAAATTGATTAGCTTTAAGAAGAAAGCTAAAGCTACTGCACACAAAACACTTTTCATCTAATATCTAATATGCGTTTGTTCATCACAGGCTGCTTCAGGCAGGTGAAATGCAAACCACTGAGAAAGGACTATAGGCTATTCTTATACAGCTATTATGTGATCGCCAAGCATGAGAGGTTTTATTGGCACAGTAAATGGGGTTTAGATTTCAGTACACTGGATCCTAACTGGGCTAAATGCCAAAAACTGGTTACATTATTTTACGCATGATATACGGAAAGCATAGATGTGTTTGAAAACATGCTCTGTTTTGGACTAGTAAAATTCATTTGTGTCTAAGTATTTTTTGGTGGTATTGGGATAAAGCAGCCATCTCACACCTGTATTTCATATTGTATTCTCCTTTCCCTCATTAATTCCTTAAGTCTCCCTATTTCATACATCTTTCCTGACCGGGAGGAAGGGACAGAGACTGGCCTTTGCCAACTCTGTTCTATAACCAGGAATTGCCAGGAAGAGCAAGATACAGCTCAAGGTGGCTGCACTCTATTTTCCATTGAGTTCCATGTAGGGAAGCAGTTGGTCTGCACTTAGCCCCTCCCTGCAACATAAGGCTGAGACTAGACTCATCAAATGGCAGACACGACCCAGTGGTACCACTAAAGTGTGAAGTCTGTTAAAACACCAAAGTGCAGATTGCATCTCAGTGTATTTTTTTTTCTGTATAATAGTTGAGAATGGAAAACTTTTCCTCATTCGCACTCAACGACAACCTCCAAAACTCTTATTAAGCATACAGGGGCGATTTTCATGTTATGTGGATATCGGGGGTGTCCACATGTCCGTCTGATGATGTCAGCGGGAAGCTCTAACCATTTTCATCGTTGGGCCTCATTTTAATATCCGGGGCGAGCTGCTAGCACTATTCGTGCTCCCAATATTTAGCTCGCACAGTGGGAGGGGGAGGCAGGAATTCCAGTGGGGCTACCACTATTTAAAGGCAGCCTACACCTCTTAAAGGAGAGCTTTCACATGGAGAACAATGAAGCTGATTTTTCAAACTTAGTGGAGAAGATGACTGTAGCCAGGACCCCAAGGTTTTCAGTTGGGGCTGTGGAGGTGCTTGTTTAGCAGGTAAACAGCAGGAAGGTCCTCTTTCCCAGTGATGAGCACCGGGTGCCCAAACAAGTAATGCAGCAGCGGAAAGAGGTGGCTGCCAATATCAATGCAAGCAGCATTGAACACCTACATCCACGGAACAGCGGTGTTATGTTGCTAGGATTCCATTTGAGAAGCAGCTCAAATGTTAATATTTAGTTACTTTTGAATATTACCACTTTCAATATGGTGGTAAAAATCCTCCTGGTCACTACTTGTAGCAACGTCATAAATCATTTGAGATGATCTCCTGTATGCTATTTGTACCAAAATTGTAAGCATGTTCGGAAATCTGTTGTTGTAGTTAATTTGATTTAAGTTGAGTCTAGACTTGCTCCAAACTAAAAACTGCAATATAAACTAGTACTGTTGGCATGACTGATGAGAAATGAAGCCACAGTATACTGTGATTCAGGCTTGCTGTGACCTGTCACCTATTTATACTGAAGCAGATTTGAAGAGAGCTCGATTTGTGATACAACATCTGTAGCCATTCAACGTTTATGGAACAATCAGTTTTTAGTTACAAATAATGAGGTAATAGGGTGACTTCTCCAAGATGTTCACAGAGTAGGCAACAGTTTTAAAAGGAGGATGGAATTTCTCTGCAATTAATAGAATTTAGGGAAAAATGGAGCAGAGGCATAGCACAGGATACTATGGAAGCAAGATTCACTGATGGTTCTGTAGAGGTGCTGCAGAGGAATGTGGCACTGTTTTTCATCTAAGGGCACCTTCCACAAAGGTGAACTATATAAGAGTGCATGAGAGGAGTTGGGGTTATACTTTAATGCTGCATCAACTACCCAGAGGCTGTGGCTACTGGTGAGAAAAAAGTTCAGAAACCACACCAGATCAGATGGTGTTTGTATTCACTCTGATAAAACGACAAACCAGAAAATATTTTCATTTTCAATAACGTGCATACTGAAACAAGGCATTGTTACCTCATACTAAGCCAGCAGGGTGGAATATGCAAGAGCAGGAACTTGTTGACTGGAGGACTTGCTCCATCCATTTTCTCTTGCTACAAATGAAGGTGTGAACAAATGGCATCTTTCATCTTGCACCAATGATTGAGGTGCATTGAAAGGTACCAATAACTTACTAGAGGGCATTGGACTTTGTAGTTTCCGGTTAGATGCTTTGACACACTCTGAAGTGGAATGAATGTTGGTGTTGTGCGCACCACTTGACTGATTGACAGTTAGGCTGAACTCTTGGAAAGAGTTCCTTTGTAAAATCGAATGATGATTCACCTGCTTATCTCTGATTAGAAGCAAATCCTCTGTGATCCAGGAAAATTAGGACACAGCCATTTAAAGAATGTTTCCAATAACACCTGTGTGACTCTAATTTTCAATCACCCATACAACTTACTGTTAATATGTGGTCTGAATGGGCAGAAGTAACACTGGGTAAACTCATTGAATGAATCTACTGCTAATAAGAAGTGACACTGATTAACGCGGGCATGGAACGTGATCACAAGATTGCAAGTGGTGACTTTTAAGTGGTATCCATACTCAATTCCCTGCAACCAGGCACTCAAATCTTGCCAATTGGAAAATTCCCCCTAATATATTCTAGCTGTATTTTTCAACCCAGTTTATGAGAATACTTGTTCAATCATTCTGAACGTTTTTTAAAATTAAAAGTTCTGGGTGAAGATAATCATATTGCAATTTTTTTGTTGAAAATAGCACCAATACCCTAACTTTATGTAAGAATGATAAGTGTTCAACATTAAATCATTTAAAATTTAATGTCACAGTCAGTAGTTTGAGATATATTGGCTAAGCTTCATCATCGTGACTTAAAGGGCTGGAATTTGCTGAACCTGCACCTGCAGGATCAGGGTGAGACTTCCACCATGATCCCGGCCTACTTTCCAGGGCACTAGGGAGGATCTACTGGTCTCCTCTACCATATAGATCCATGTCCTTAAAACATTTTCACATGAGGGGATATTTTATTCTGTTTGCTAATGTTAACAAAAAGGTCAGCATGAGTTTAAGGTGGTGACATTTTTGTTAATATTAGTAAACAGAGCAATATATCCCCACAAGTGTTATTAAAACTGTTTTATATTGCATTAAGGTCATTCTGAAAATTTAAAAGTCAAAAAGGAATGATGATCATTCCATATCATAAATTATAAAAATATCAATTCCCCACCATTTAAAAAAAATTCATTGTGAAATGATAAATGAATCAAACTTATCTTAAATGTCATTGAGTTATCTTGCATATTTTTCTGATTCATACTACTAATAAGTGGTATTAATAATTTAGATTTAAATATTGCTAGTTTTAAAAGGTTATCAAGTGAATAAACATGTATTTTATTTTGTAGCTCAATCATTAGCATGCTTAAAAGGAATTCTAAAATTAGGAATGTCCAAGTTAGTTCAATACAATGGTGCTCTTTTAGTAGTGGTGTGTTTTTAAGAAAAAACAATTATTGGATTTCTTTTTCTATTCTTCCCCACTTTTCTCCTGTTCTCTATTTATGTTGTGACCTTGTATTAGGTAACAGTTTCATGGGTCTTGGAAGTCATGGCATGGCATCCATTATTTAAGTGTGAACCTAAGAAGCAACTGTCCTTAGGCTATCTTACTTTGGGGAGTCATTATGGCCAAGTCCTCACTCAATGTCCACACATGCATACTTTCCTCCAGGAATTTAGAAATGGGAATTCTGACAGATTTCTTCGCACCTCCTTATCCCGGGGATTGCTAAACCAAATTTTACTGCCAACTTGACTGAGATCAGTTAATGCAGCAATTACAATTGAGCCACGAGGGAGCTGCCTGTATTAACATTTTCAGGCCGAGTCTCTTTGGTGCATCTTCTGGCATTGCATGGTGGTGCAGCTGGACTCTAAAGATGGTCCAATTGTGGAATGACAGTGGTTAGAATTCAGATCAAGTAAGAATTGCTTGGCTGAACAATGGAAAATATTACATGTTGACATGTGACATGGTCAGGGAGATGAGCAGGAATCATTTTTAGAAGAGATCTGAAAGCGAGAAGAGGCACTATCACAAATGACTTACCAATGGAGACGAATGATTGCTTTGTGGGACCAAGATGTGAGGTTATTACTATATGTTCAAGTAATGGTATTTAACTGTTTATTATAGCAATGTAGTCAATTCTCCTTGAGTCTGGTTTCAAGAGTGGGCATTACATGCCATGTGTACAGCGTTTAGCAAATAAGGAAAAACTATTTGTGGATTGTTAGTACATAAACTCAATTGAGATGCGGTTCATTGAATGTTATTTGATGGTTTTGCAGATGATACAAATTACATAATGACCCTTATTAGCCCTTTTTATAATGGCATGTAAATTGCTTCGAGGGGAATGGCCGCCATAGATTAGATTTAAATTCACCCACTAAGTTACTGCGTTCTTTTTGGTGGCAACTTCCTTGAACTGCGAGTTGAAATAACATCAGCGTTCTTTCCCGGGCTGTGTGAGTGGTGAAATGATCTTTAAGGCCCCTCAACCAATCATCTTGAAGCAAGCCATACTATGAGAACCAGGAAGTACAGTTCATTGACAAAAATGGCAGACTAAAAACCTGGATGTGCCCGATAAGGTATTATAAAATGACATAGAGAAGGAGAAGTAAAGAGAGGATAATATTAAAAGGCTGAGATAAAAGAGACAGAAGGAAAACGTTTTTAAAAATTTATTTTACATTTTTTAATTAAATTATTTTTTAAATGTCCAAAAACTATTAAAATCAGGAGTAATGAGACTCCACGTTTTTAAAAGTTAATTTTTAGTGCCAGAGAGATTGTTTGGCAGTCATTAAGACTTACAATGCTGTTAAAACTTAGTTTAGACTTAAAAAACTGAGCGTATCTGTTTTGTGGTGCTATTAGTTAGTTTCCAGCTGGGCAGGAGAGCAAGTTGGCGCAGGTCCATTGATTCTATTGATTGCATAAGAACATAAGAAATAGGAGCAAGAATAGACCATACGGCCCTTCGAGCCTGCTCCGCCATTCATTAAGATCATGGCTGATCTTCGACCTCAACTCCCTTTCCTGCCCGATCCCCATATCCCTTGATACTCTTAAAGTCCAAAAATCTATTGATCTCAGTCTTGAATATACTCAATGACTGAGCATCTACAGCCCTCTGGGGTAGAGAATTCTAAAGATGCACAACCCTCTGAGTGAAGAACTTTCTCCTCATCTCAGTCCTAAACGGCTGTTTCTTTTATCTTGAGGCTAGTTCCAGACTCTCCAGCCAGGAGAAACAGCCTCTCAGCATCGAACCTGTCAAGCCCCCTCAGAATTTTATATGTTTCAATGAGACCACCTCTCATTCTTCTAAACTTTAGAGAGTATAGGCCCATTCTACTCAACCTCTCCTCATAGGACAACCCTCTCTTCCCAGGAATCAATCTAGTGAACCTTTGTCGCACTGCCCCCAAGTATATCCTTCCTTGCGTAAGGAGACCAAAACTGTACACAGTACTCCAGGTGTGGTCTCACCAAAGCCCTGTACAATGGCAGCAAGACTTCCTTACTCTTGTACTCCAACCCCCTTGCAATAAAGACAACATATCATTTGCCTTCCTAATTGTTTGCTGTACCTGCATGTTAACTTTCTATGTTTCATGTACAAGGACACCCAAATCCCTCTGAACGCCAACACTTAATAGTTTCTCACCATTTAAAAAATATTCTGTTTTTCTATTCTTCTTATCAAAGTGAATAATCGCACATTTCCCCACTCCATCAGCCACCTTCTTGCCCACTTACTTAACCTGTCTATATCATTTTGCAGACTCTTTGTATCCTCCTCTTACTTTCGAAAACTAGCTTACTTTCCCACCTAGCTTTGTATTGCCAGCAAACTTGGATACATTACACTCGGTCCCCTCATCTAAGTCATTAATATGGATTGTGAATAGCTGAGGCCCAAGCACTGATCCTTGCGGCACCCCACTAGTAATAGCCTGCAACCTGAAAATGACCCATTTATTCCTACTCCCTGTTTTCTGTCCGTTAACCAATCCTTTATCCATGCTAATATATTACCCTCAACCCTATGAGCTCTTGTGTAACAACCTTTCGTTGGCACCTTATTGAATGCCTTTTGAAAATCCAAATATACTACATCCACTGGTTCCCCTTTATCTACCCTGCTAATTACATCCTCAAAAAACTCTAATAGGTTTGTCATACACAATTTCCCTTTCATGAAACCATGTTGATTCTGCCTAATCATATTATGATTTTTTTTGTGCCCTGTTACCACATCCTTACTAATGGTATCCAGCATTTTCCCGACAACTGATGTCAGGCTAACTGGCCTGTAGTTCACCATTTTCTCTCTCCCTCCTTTCTTGAATAGCGGTGTTACATTTGCTGCAATCCACTGGGACCATTCTAGAATCTAGGGAATTTCGGAAGATCACAACCAGTGCATCCGCTATCTCTGCAGCCATCTCTTTTAGAACTCTGGAATGTAGGTCATCAGGTCTAGGGGATTTGTTGGCTTTTAGCCCCTTTAATTTCTCCAGTACTTTTTCTTAACTAATATTATTTACTTTAACAGTATTTCTGGTATTTTTTTGTGTCTTCTACTATGAAGACAGATATAAAATATTTGTTTAACGTCCCTGCCATTTATTATTCCCCATTATTAATTTCTCCTGTTTCTGCCTCCAAGGGACCCACGTTTATTTTCGCTATTCTCTTCCTTTCCTTGTCCTTTCCCCTCTGGGACTGGGTGTCACAGTGCATTTGATACACTGTCCTTTCTCCCTCAGGGACCAGGTGTCACAGTGCGTTAGATATGTTGTCCTTTCTCCCTCTGGGTCCGGGTGTCACAGTGCGTTAGATACACTGTCCTTTTCCCCTCTGGGTCTGGGTGTCACAGCGCTTTAGGTACAGGAGGTGGAAGGAGAGTATCTTCACTTGCATCTGGCGCTATCCTTTTAAGGCGAAGCTGTCAAATCACTGGCGAACCAGGAAGGGCAAGTCCCGGATTTCTGCGTTTGACGGCGCATGTGCAGTCATCGGAACTTGCTCTTCAATTTCGCCACCAATAACAGTGAGCGTGTTGGGCTCACCGTTATTTTGAAAGCAATTTCCAGCCCATTGTTTTTACTCAGAGTAAAGAAAGTATGAACTCGCATTTATATACCATCTTTTACATCCTCAAGACATCCCAAAGCACTTCACAGCCAATGAAAAACTTTCTTGATGTGTACTCAGTTTGTTTTGTGACAAAGGCAGCAGTCAATCTGCACACAGCAAGATCCCATGCTTTTGTTTGTACCTGACTATGCGACATTCCATTCAATCTTGGTACCAAGAAAGGGAGTCCAGCCCTTCCCTGAGTCAGAGATGCAGCAGACATTAAGAGTACCTCTGTTACTTAGAGTGCATTTAGGCTTCAAATTTTCCTGGGCCAACAGTGTACCTGGAGCAGATGTCTGGTAGGCAGAACATGACATGGGTGGAAAATGGGGCAGGACCTGGAAACATCGAATCTCCACGGCTCCCATCTCCTGAGGCCACAGTGAACTGGATGCCGGTGGGATAATGGCATCCAGTTCAATGAAGAGGTACAGGGGTGTTTTAGGCTGGGGTCATGGCCTGCTAGTCTCCAGATTACAAGCTGGCAAATTTAAATCGAACTTCTGATAAAGGAGGCTGATTTCACAGTTACCTGAATGTTTAAATTGGTCCTGCTGGTTTTGTCCCTATGCAGCTTTCAAGCATCATATTTTACAACCTCTTGAACCTGAATGGGAGCCCAAGATCTGATGATAACATATAGAATGGGTCAGTGCACTCAGAAAATAAAGTAATAATTATAACAGTCGCTCCGATCTCTTTCAAATCTAATTCGTGTTTTCCTTTGTAACATAAAGTTCAGTGGAAATTTACAAATATAATGGTTCGCCTGTATAATATGAGTGGAAACAAAATAGAAACCAGATTTTAAGAATGAATGAATTTTATTTCGGTGCCTTTTCTCTCACATTATTAGGATAGGGACTGTCTCATGGCTTGATCTGCAATGCTGCAGGTGATCCAGCAGCAGGAACACGTACCCAAAATACAGGCATCATTCTGCATATTGTGATAATTCACTAAAGATCTAACAAACTGTAGAAAAATTGCAAATATTGGAAAGTGAGTTAGAGACTGCAATTCAATCTTTATTAGAGTTTCATAGACTAATCTAAGAAAAAAAAACAAGGTGGATCACAACAATATTAATCAACTTATATTACCTGTACCTCAGAACCATAGCTAAAACTATCAATTACTGTCTGAGTCCCGAGCCTGTGGTCACAGGATGTGAAATGAATACAGATGATATGCTCATCCAATTTGACACATTTAACACTTTGGCAATTAAAAAAACTTTGGTTTGTAAAAATGGAAACATGCTTCAAATCAAATTCTGATCCAAAATCGTTCAAAAAAACAATGCTGAATGTTAACATTTACAGTGAAAACATAGAGCACATGAAATATTGATATTTATATTCGAGGTAACACACACAGATACATGACCATGGGGCAATGATGTAATTTCAGCTCATCTTCATTTATATCAGTACCAGTGTAAACAGATGGTGAGCTTCCACAGAGACTGACACTTTAACTGGTTAGCATTTCAAAATGGAATGGATTTCAATTGTCATTTCTTCCCCCATAATTTTCAAGTCTCATTCATTTTTAAACATAATTGTGGAGAATGGAGCTTTAGATAAAAGAAAATCTAGAAATGAATGGTCTTGGATCTGAATAATATGCATTTCCACATTTCAGCATGGTAGTTAATAAGCAGCATTTCTTTATATTTGCTACACTTTTGTGTTCTACAAAATAAAGTACTGAAATTGCAGATTAGGTATTTTAATGGTCGTGCAATCTTTGACCTTCATTCATGGAAAGACTGAATGTATACCATCTACAGTTGCAAATTATTTAACCTCTGGATGATTAGGAATTCTCAGAGTGAACAAGCCTATGCTCACAGACACACACTCACTCTGTGGCATAACTATTTTGTGGCCAGTATTCTACTTTGCTACTCTTGTATTACTAAAGTTTTTTTCTGCTATTTATTTAATTTTTGGATTTAGAAAGAGACTAAATATTATCCTATTATCCGCAACAGTGGATATATCGGGCCATAATTTGCTGTCAAAATAACGGTGAGGCTAATGGTGCTTGCCATAATTTATGCACAAATGCTACAGCAACTTCAGTGGAGGGCAGGTGCACAGTTAAATGTGGAAATTAAAAGTTGCTGACAAGATTCGCCGCTCCACCGTTGGCTTCGCGAAAACAGCATCTCACTGTCTGCCTCACCATTGAAATGCATTGAATGGCGTGAATTTCCTCTATTTTTGCGGTAGTTACGAATTAAACTTGCCACAGAACGTTAAATCTTGTCCATTTCAGTCTAAGTATCCTTTTAACAAAGTGATAAGTATTACTGCCAGTCAACCTCTCTAGCACTGAAAATTAACTATTACAAGTGTGGAGTCTCATTCCTTCAGGTTTTAATTGTTGTTGGAGATTTAAAAAATTTAAAATGTTTTTCTTTACTTTGCCTTTCTTTCTCTTTTTTTTTCTCTCTCTCTTAATCCAATCTTTCTTTCCCTCTCTTTATTTCTCTTGCTGTACCTGATTTGACATTGAATTCACCCACTCTAATTTACACTTCCTTCTCAGTCCGTGCACTGTTAATTTCACAATCCTTCAATCTGGTTGGTTAAGGAGATACACAGTTGCTTGCTCTGTTCACTCAGGTCCCAGATGCCCTGTTTCCCTCACTGCAACGTTATCAACTCGCACTTTCAGTAACTTGCCGAGCGAAAAATTAAAAAATCTGAACGGCCAAGGCAAGTCTGACTAACAGTAGACGCCATTAGATACTCTGCCACAAAGAATCCTGACCCATTATCATCACTCTGCAGCCTTCATGACAATGCTCCCCTAATGATCAACCACTGCATTATATCCGACTTTGTCCTTGCTAATACTACCAGCTGGGCTGACTGTTTTCCTACCACTGCTGCATATTTAATCTCTGAAATGAAAGATATGACGGATTATGCTGGGTTATAAAAGGTCAATATAAAGCAACATATGAGTTCATGTTTCGCTTCAATTTAATGCTACCACAAAAATTATTTTAATTTTCTGTATGGTATTATGTAAAGAAAGGCTGAAAAGCATATTAATGTTGTATTGGATGGTTTAGAATAGTTCTAGAAACCCACATTAAAAGGATACTGTCTCTGCGAGGTACAGATTACACAAAATATTTTTAATTAAACCTCAGTTTAAGAGATCAGGCATTTGGATTTTATTATTAAAGGAGGAAAGTGTACTATGTAAGTATTGCTACAAATTCATTACATAGTCCAACTTTTATTTTGAATTGAGTTTGGATTTCCTTTTTTACAGGAAATATAAAAGACAATGTTAATAGTTTGAATGCATAATAGAACATGAACACATTGCTAAATAAAAAGGAATCCAATCAAAAAGGAGAAGACTAGCTTCTTTGCTGCTCTCTATCTGAATTTCCTGAAAAGAACAGAGTTACAAAGAAAGCTTCAATTGAATTTCACTTCATGCTTGATAGAATTTCACTGCAAGGTGTAATTCACTGAAGGTATGTAGTTATATAACACAAAAAAAGAAACCCAGGTAACTGCAGACCCATTAGTTCTACACCAATAATTAGCAAAATAATGGAATGGATCATCTGAAAGAAGTGAAAATTACCCAGTAAACAGTAGCCAACATGCTTCAGATCCTGTCTGACCAAACTCCTTGGGGTCGATTTTGAAATGGTGGCAGGTTGGCAGCGGGGGGGGGGGGCGGGGGTAAAGGAGCGCGTGGCAAACCCGCATAAACAAAACTTAACGTTTGCGACGCAATTGCATGGTGATTGTTGATGATTAACGTCGGGGGGAGGAGTGAGAGGGGAAGATCGGAAGGGGGAGAGGAAGATCGGAGGGGGGAGAGGAAGATCGGAGGGGGGAGAGGAAGATCGGAGGGGGGAGAGGAAGATCGGAGGGGGGAGAGGAAGATCGGGGGGGGGAGGAGAAGATCGGGGGGGAGAGGGGAAGATCGGGGGGGGAGAGGGGAAGATCGGGGGGGAGAGGGGAAGATCGGGGGGGGAGAGGGGAAGATCGGGGGGAGAGGGGAAGATCGGGGGGAGAGGGGAAGATCGGGGGGGAGAGGGGAAGATCGGGGGGGGAGAGGGGAAGATCGGGGGGGAGAGGGGAAGATCGGGGGGGAGAGGGGAAGATCGGGGGGGGAGGAGAAGATCGGGGGGAGAGGGGAAGATCGGGGGGAAGAGGGGAAGATCGGGGGGAGAGGGGAAGATCGGGGGGAGAGGGGAAGATCGGGGGCGAGGGGAAAGATCGGGGGCGAGGGGGAAGATCGGGGGCGAGGGGGAAGATCGGGGGGGGAGAGGGGAAGATCGGGGGGGGAGAGGGGAAGATCGGGGGGGAAGAGGGGAAGATCGGGGGGGAGAGGGGAAGATCAGGGGGGGGAGAGAGGGGAAGATCGGGGGGGGAGAGGGGAAGATCGGGGGGGGAGAGGGGAAGATTGGGGGGGAGACGAAGATCGGGATGACACGGGGGGGTGAAGAGGGGTACATTGGGAGGGTGGACATCGGGAGGGTGAAGAGGGGGTTGAAGAGTGGGACACCGGGGGGGGGTGAAAAGGGGGAATTCGGGGGGGGGTGATGGGGGACATCGGGAGGGGGACTTCGGTGGGTTGAAGAGTGGGACATCGGGGGGGTTGAAGAGTGGGACATCGGGGGGGGTTGAAGAGTGGGACATCGGGGGGGTTGAAGTGTGGGACATCGGGGGGGGGTTGAAGAGTGGGACATCGAGGGGGTTGAAGAGTGGGACATCGGGGGGGTTGAAGAGTGGGACATCGGGGGGGTTGAAGAGTGGGACATCGGGGGGGTTGAAGAGTGGGACATCAGGGGGGTTGAAGAGTGGGACATCGGCGGGGTTGAAGAGTGGGACATCGGGGGGGTTGAAGAGTGGGACATCGGGGGGGTTGAAGAGTGGGACATCGGGGGGGTTGAAGTGTGGGACATCGGGGGGGGTAGAAGAGTGGGACATCGGGGGGGTTGAAGAGTGGGACATCGGGGGGGGGTTGAAGAGTGGGACATCGGGGGGGTTGAAGAGTGGGACATCGGGGGGGTTGAAGAGTGGGACATCGGGGGGGGGTTGAAGAGTGGGACATCGGGGGGGTTGAAGAGTGGGACATCGGGGGGGTTGAAGAGTGGGACATCGGGGGGGGGTTGAAGAGTGGGACATCGGGGGGGGAGTTGAAGAGTGGGACATCGGGGGGGTTGAAGATTGGGACACGGGGGTTGAAGAGGGGGACATCGGGGGGTTGAAGAGGGGGACATCGGGGGGGTTGAAGAGAGGGACATCGGGGGGTTGAAGAGGGGGACATCGGGGGGGTTGAAGAGGGGGACATCGGGGGGGGGGTTGAAGAGGGGGACATCGGGGGGGGTTGAAGAGGGGGACATCGGGGGGGGTTGAAGAGGGGGACATCGGGGGGGTTGAAGAGGGGGACATCGGGGGGGTTGAAGAGTGGGACATCGGGGGGGGTGAAGAGTGGGACATCGGGGGGGGTTGAAGAGGGGGACATCGGGGGGGGTTGAAGAGTGGGACATCGGGGGGGTTGAAGAGTGGGACATCGGGGGGTTGAAGAGTGGGACATCGGGGGGGGGTTGAAGAGTGGGACATCGGGGGGGTTGAAGAGTGGGACATCGGGGGGGTTGAAGAGTGGGACATCGGGGGGGGTTGAAGAGTGGGACATCGAGGGGGGAGTTGAAGAGTGGGACATCGGGGGGGTTGAAGAGTGGGACACGGGGGTTGAAAAGGGGGACATCGGGGGGTTGAAGAGGGGGACATCGGGGGGGTTGAAGAGTGGGACATCGGGGGGGGTTGAAGAGTGGGACATCGAGGGGGGAGTTGAAGAGGGGGACATCGGGGGGTTGAAGAGGGGGACATCGGGGGGGTTGAAGAGTGGGACATCGGGGGGGGTTGAAGAGTGGGACATCGAGGGGGGAGTTGAAGAGGGGGACATCGGGGGGTTGAAGAGGGGGACATCGGGGGGGTTGAAGAGTGGGACACGGAGAGGGAGACATCTGATTGGAGCAGGGTGGAAAGGTAGGTTGGTTTATGATGTACTTTATTTTGTTTCTTTTTCCCTGATCTGGCCCTTCCACGCCTGGTTTCACCCAGGTGGCCAAGCCATCCAGCTAAGTTAAAAATCGTTATGATCACTTTATCTGTCACAAGTAAAGTGCCTTAAGTACCTCAATGAGGTACATTTGGCTCTTTAACTGTCAAGCCGACGGGACTTCTGGTTTCGGGTCGGCCGCACGCACACAGGTGCATCCTTGGGAAACTCGGAAGTCGGCGGGATGGAGCTGGCTTCTGAACCCGAACGGGATTTCTGCGATTTTTGGAGCCCCCCCACCCCCAATGCACCCGCAATTTCCCCCTAAAATTGAGCGCCTTGACTTTTTTGAGGAAGTGACAACCCAATTTGACAGTGGAAAGTTGTGGTGTGACTTTTGTCAGCTATTACATCTTGAACACCAGAAGTATGTTTTGCCTTAAATAGGATATTATTTATGCTAAACGCAACAAGCCTATTGGTTTGATTGTTACTGATTTGTGCGCACATCCATTGCTTTATGTTTGAGCAAGCACTTTCCATGTAGAAATTTATCAAATGGCTCACGAAAGTCCAGCTACACGAAATCACCAATCAGTATCACAATACCAAAATTAGCCAATATAGAATTTCAGTCTGATGTGACAATGCTATCCTTGTGTTTCTCAAAAACCTAGCAGAGGAGTAAAGCAACACCTATTTGGAAAATAGAAGCACATGGCATTAAAGGGATGGTGGTAACTTAGGTACGTAATTGGCTAAGGGATAGGAGGCAGAGAGTAGTGGTGAATGGATGTTTTTCTGACTGGAGAGAAGTATGCAGTGGGATCCCCCAGGGGTCGGCATTAGGACCATTGCTTTTCTTGTCATATATAAATGACTTGGACTTGGGTATAGGGAGTACAATTTCAAAGTGTGTGGATGATACAAAACTTGGCAATGTAATAAATAGTAACCAAATAATTGCAGACTTCAGGAGGACATAGACAGACTAGTAAAATGGGCAGACAAATGGCAGAGGCAATTTAAGGCAGATAAGTGTGAAGTGATGCACTTTGGGAGGAACAACATGGAGAGGCTGTATAATCTAAATGAGGGGATTGAGGGAATTTTGAGGGGATTGAGGGAATTTTGAGGGGATGCAAAAGCAGAGGGACCTGAGGATGCAGATTCACAAATCTTTGACGCTGACAGGGCAAGTTGATAAGGCGCTTAAGAAAGCGGACGGGATACTTGGCTTTGTAAATAGGGGCATTGAATACAAAAACAAGGAAGTCATGCTAAACCTTTACAAATCACTGGCAAGGCCTCAGCTGGAGCATTGTGCACAATTTTGGGCACCGCACTATAGGAAGGATGTCAAGGCCTTGGAGAGGGTACAGAGGAGGTTTACCAGGATGATACCAGGGATGAGGGACTTCAGTTATGTGAAGAGAGTGGAGAAGCTGGGATTGTTCTCCTTAGAGCAGAGAAGATTTTCACACAGAGGGTTGTGAAGATCTGGAACGCACTACCTGAAAGGGCGGTGGAATCAGATTCCATAGGAACTTTCAAAGGGCAATTGGACATGTACTTGAAGAGGACGAATTTGCAGGGTTATGGGGAAAGAGCTGGGGTGTGGGATTAAATTGGACAGCTCTTTCAAAGAGCCAGCTCAGGCATGATGGGCCGAATGGCCTTCTTCAGTGCTGTAAGATTCTATGATAATGCCTCGTTACAGTTCTAGGCACCTTCATATTTCTCCTTTGGTACAGGAAAGTCACCTCTCCTACTAAATACCAGCTCACTGCTTGTTTGAAGAAAATGCGACATATCATTAGAGTTCCTTCAACTAAAAATACACATTCATTTTGAATCACAACAGCTACTACACTTGGTAATAATTTTATGAGGTCAATCTATTCAAGAATTAGGTGAGTGACATTCTACTTCAAAACCTCTGTGGGAATTGGGTTACTATTGGAGCCTTTGTTTACTGTAAACTTACGGTTTAACAAAATTTTCAGTTCATATAAAGACAATTCAGCTAAATATAAAGCAGCACATCAGCTGAAACCAATGTGACCTTCTCTGGGTGATCAGGGCCTTTATTAACTTTATCTGATTTGCCTCAGTAAATTAACAATTTTAATATAAATGTTCTCCAATCCCCTCTTCTTCCAAAGGCATTGCCTTCTTTCTGGGGAATGATTCCACTGGCAGTGGTCACCCATTTGTATGTTGCCCAAGTGACCATTACTGATGTACGAATCTTGACAGAGAATGTTGGTAGGCAATTGGACTGTGAGAACACCACAGCCAAGCTTTTTCCTGTCCTCAATTGATATCCACATACACGTACTTCCAGAAAGGATCACTAGATAGCGATCAGGGTTTTTGTCTTCCTAACCCATGGCTGCCGAGGCTAACTGCAGTGCCCTTAGCACTGCCCTGTCTCAGATCAGCTAACACAGCACAGACCAGTGATCAAACTTGGGGCCTTCCCAAGGTCTGTGTGGTTCAGCCATTCACAAAATAAATTCTCCAAGTCATTGGGGGAGAATGCCTAAATTCTAATGTACCTGTATATTTTGGCATGTGCTAACCTGCGGGAATCACAACTGATATTCCCGCATGTACTATTGTGTACCCTAGCTCCCAAGATAGGCATTTGATACTGTCAGCATATCCTGATACACAGCTACTCAGTTCTTTTTTATATCTTTGCTACAGATAACATGAAGTTCTTTTCACAAACCACCCAATAAAAACAATGGAATGATAAAAATTAAACGGGCTCTCCTGATCAAGAACAATCAATCCAATTGGTTGATCACTCTATGCTGGCTTTCAATACAAATTAAAAACACAGCGACTTTTTAATCAGAAAGGCTCCCAGAAAAATCTCATGTTGTCAATATTTGGTCACCAAATATTGTTCATAGAAACTTTTGTATCATTTGACTAATGCAATAATAATATACAAAGAGGAAGAAATAAAAAACTTGCACTTATCACTTGCTCAGGACGTCCCAAACTGCTTCACAGCCAATGAAGTACTGTTGTAATGTGGGGAAATATCTACAAGGTTTACTGCACAAGGACATTACTGATGGCACAGAAGCTATTCACTCGGGAGAGTGATAAATAATCCCTCATTACTGGGTTTCACAAATTTCCATTCTGAAACTTATGCAAATGGGAGATGGAGGGGCTGCTTTTGCACCTTTGTAAATGCGCCAAGCTTCTGCACTGGATTTGCAATATGGACTGTATAAATATTAAATGGAGACAAATTCCACCCCATTGTGTACATTAATCAGAAACAGACAAAGCACTCCATGGTATGAAGATACAAGCAAAATAATTTTGAAGAATTCAGACTTGTTAGTGATTAAATGGTTGCTTTGCACCAAATCCTAATGCAAGGAAATAGAAGTTGCTAAGACACACAAGTTATTTTTCAAACATTTATGTTATACTTATATTATGATTAAATGATTATTGGCTTCATTTTAATAAATGATATAATTCACTGACCTGTCAGGTATTAAATCTTTTCAGCGTTTAAATATTCCTACTGTTTTCCTTAAAATATTGGCTGAAGTCATTCTATGCACATTTTAAATGCTGAATATAATTTAAGCATAGTCGAAGAAATTAGCAGTTACTGAACAATTCTTTATTCAGTGCTCTTGAATGAAACAGAAGTGTAATCCTGTTATATTTTTGATTTTTAGTGCGATTACATGTCTTACAAAAGCAGTTCTGTCCAAACCTCAAGGTGGTAGCACATTTAATTAGTTAAAACGATGGATGGGAATTTGCTGATGTTTTAAACACCAGCAGCAGACCTACCTGACACGACAGCAACTCAGATTTTAAAACCGCTCATCAAGACCCTGGAGATGCATAAAATATCAGCAGAGAAATGCCTACTGTATCCGAAAGCCTGGATCGGGCTTACCGCCTAATTTTAAAGTAGGCTACAGGACAGTAAGTGGATTATGTGAAAGAAAGCATGAGTCCATTTGATCGAGGGTATGTATTCTGAATGCTGTCTTATCTGCTTGGCGCATCTATCAAAATAGGTTCACTCTGGAATATCGTCCAGGAGAGTTCATTTTTGAAAAGTGACTTGAACAAAAAGTTGGTAAAAGAAAAACATTCCTCTAAAACTTGGCCAATTTGTGAAGAAAAAATAAAAAGTTAAACTTTAGTTTTAACCTGTGTCAGGTCAAATCGATCATGTGCCTGTTTTGCTGGAGTACTTTGGATTAGAGGTCACAGTCAGATATGCATCAGAATCATAGGCCACCATTTCCGTCTGCCTACCACCCTGTTCTCACTGAAAACAAGATGGTGGGCAGAGGGAAATTATTAAAATTTAAAAAAAAAATCTCCTGCTCACCAGCCGCCCAAGGCCCAGCCAGCTTGATTTTTAAGCAGGCCTCGAAATGGGCAGCCAGAGGCCATATTTCAATAAGTAAATCGGGGTTTCGATGTTGATTATCAGATCCTGATAGAGTTTTCATGTACCAATGGGTGGAGCGCATGCTCCACGATCTGCTGATTAGTACAGGCCGCTCTGGAAAGAGCACGGCTAAGTTTTCTAAATAATTTTTGAGGAGCCAGAAGGAGCATTCATGCCTCACATTCCGGCCCGCTGCCAGTCCTTCCGTGTCCCTCCTCCCGGGATTACTCCTCCCCCACCTTTAAGTGCACACTTCTAGCTTGGCTCCATTTCTCCCCCTGCCCCCCCACTCCCCGATCAGGGAGCTGCCTGTCAGTGCTCATTGAATACTGGAAGCTCGATGATATCATGTAGACAAGGCCTGACTGTGAAAATGGTTTGGGCCGCCCACTGGTGCTATCAGATAGAATCACCCCAGGCATGCCCACCGCCCACACAATTAGGACCAGAGTTGTAAATCGCCCCTATAGAGTTTACAGCACAGCAGGAGCCCATTTAGTCCATCTTGCCTGTGTTGGCTCTCTGAGCGAGCTAGCAACATTATCTCATTCCCCTGCCTTTTCTGCATACTATTTTAAATTTTCCTTTTTCAAAAATGTATCCACTTCTCTTTTAAAAGCTGTTATGGATTCCGTTTCCACTACTGTTTCTGGGAAAGCATTTAAAAATAAATTCTCCGAACCTGCATCGTCAGATGTCAGACTTGGCTCAGTGGTAGCAACAGCAACAACAACAACTTGCATTTATATAGTGCCTTTAACGTAGTAAAGCATCCCAAGGTGCAACACAGGAGCATTTTCAAACAAAATTTGACACCGAACCATTTAAGGAGATATTAGGACAGGTGACCAAAAGCTTGGTCAAAGAGGTTGGTTTTAAGGACCGTCTTGCCTCTGAGTCAGTGGCGTGGGTCCAAGCAGCATGCCTGAGACTTCAGTGCATAATCCAGGCTGACACTCCTGTGCCATACTGAGGGAGCGCTGCACTGTCGGAGGCTCCGTCTTTCGGATTTGACATTAAAGCGAGGCCCCATCTGCCCTCTCAGGTGGATGTAAAAGATTCAACGCACTTTTCGAAGAAGAGCAGGGGAGTACTCCCAGTGTCCTGGCCAATGTTTATCGCTCAACCAACGTTACCACAAAAAAAGATTGTCCAGTGCACAAATTTGCTGCATTTCCCTACATTACAACAGTGACTACACTTCAAAAATACTTCACTGGTTGTGAAGCGATTTGGGATGCCCTGAGGTCATTAAAGGCGCTATATAAATGCAAGTTCTTTCTTTCCAATGATGCTATGCTCCGAGGAAATTCTATGCCTATGTCTTCTCTCAGCTTAGATTTTGTGCATTTACTCACATATCCCAATGTTTTCCTTACCTTGGAAATCAGTACCATATGAAATGCTGCTGGTGCTTTCAACATTCAAGTCCCTATTCTGATCCACCTGAATGACGTATCCTTTACTATACAATTATATTTGCAGTTATGAGTAACAAATGATATGCATTACCTGACATCTCTCAATATTGAACGGCATCCGTCTTTTAGACACTCAGTTCGTCATTCTCTGTAGATTGCTTCAAAATATATTCCTCTCCTCACAGCATTCTGCTTTCCTATAGAACCTGGTGTTATCCACAATAATAATGATTACTATGAACTGCAAGCACCCAGAACAGATCCCTTGGGTACTGTACTAGCTTGTTAAATTTACTGGTTGGAATTTGTCAAATTGCATCAACTGAAAGGCGTAGCCATTCCGAAGGACATTTGTAGATTGAAATACTGAAATGCATGGTTTAAGGCTTGAGATGTTTTTGTAGCTACAGATCTGTAGTACATATTGATGTAAACAATTAGAAGATGGGGTAAATATCAATGATATTGTTTGCTGTTATCTAAATTTGGAAATATTTGAATTTAATGAAATGTAGCATCAATGTGATATATTCAACTTGTAGTAAGATTTGACTTAGTTTTGAAAATCAAATCAATGGTCTAGTAATAAGTTAATGGATTCCCATTCAGAAGACTCAAGTTAGAATTCTAACCTTGACTGTCATTCACACTCGGATAGCCTTTATCAGTTAATTTTTTGAATTCTAAGTTGGGCCTTTAGATTGTGGTGCGCCCGTATTGATTAATATGGAAGAATGCTAATAATGGCCATTGAGAACTCTGAGATTGAGTGCAACTTGTCCTCTTTTGGTAGTCGGATGACATTATGAAAGTGATTTTTTTTGAAGGAAATCAAACTTGATAAAAATCCAAAAAACAAATCTGATACCATTTTAATTAGCTGGTCAAAAACACAGGCTCCAACTTGGTTTTGAATTCGACCCATATAATGAGATAAATGACGCTTTCCATGACCCTGCTTGGTTAATATCGGGCGTTCTGCACATTCTGCACAATGAAGTACATCTTAATGTGAAATTGATGGAGGCCTCAACAAAGTGCACTTGACTAGCTTGCAAATGAAGGTTGAATTAAGAATGCAAACTTCAGAAGCAGCAGCCTGGAAATTGCTGCGTGTGATTTAAACATGAACGCTTAGCATTTTCTTTGTTTGCCATTTTAACAGAGATTTTAACAAGTATAAAATAAACACCTCAGTGTAATAGCAACAATAAAACAGTGGTTTTATGAATTTATTAACATTTATATACTAATACCACATACATGACTAAAGATTTGGCAATACCCATTTTTGGGCGCTCAGGGGTGCGAGAGGGTGGGGCGAAGGGTAAGCACCCTGCACCAGAGGGGTGAGGTCCGAGGCTCTTGCGATATTGGGTCTCGGACGTCACTGTCATAGAGCCGGCCTGACGCAACAGCCCACAGGCGAAGACCAGAGGAAGTGCGAAGAAAAATCAGGCTGCTGCTGGTGCTGCGGCAACCCTCAGGTAAGTGGGTCCGGGGTCAGTTTGGGGTCAACGGTTGAGTCGGGGGTTGAGATCGGGGGTCAGGGCATCTGGAGTTACAGGGGGAAATTTGGGTTGGAGGGCCGGGACTCCACGATCGAGTGTCGGGCCGGAGGAAAGGGTGGGGAAGCGATCGGGGGTTGGGGCCTGGGCAGGGAGGGTAATCGGGGTCGGGGCCGGATCAGGGAGGGCGATCAGGACTGGGGTGGGGAGGGAAGGATCAGGGGTCGTGAGTGGCAATGATTTGGGGGGGGGGGGGGGTTCGGGAGCAGGGATCGGGTCCCATAATGTGGGGTTGGGAGGAGCATTCCTACTCTTCCCGGCTCCACATTCAGGTAAGTAACTTATATTCTTGGTTGGCTGACGTTCCGCAGGGCTGGTTTCCCCGAGTGCAGCCCACAACAGCGCTGGCTGCCTCAGGGCAAACCAATGTTGGAGCAGGAACCTCAACCAGGCATTACGCCTCTTATTTGCATATGTAAAGGACCTAACGCCTGCTTCAGGCATGGGTAAAGGATGCCTCTTGTTCTCCCTTACCCAATATGGCAGTCAGCACATTTCCGGCCAGATTAGTAGACCATGTAGTGCCTGAAAAACAGCCCAGTTTCTTGGCCACAGTAATTTCTAGCCTTGTATCTCATCTTTATCCCAGGTACTTTTCAGCCATTTGGTGAACCCGCCTGCTACTGTAACCCTCATTCATGCCTTTGTCTCCTCCATAACCCAAATACTCCAATGCTCTCCTGGCCGGCCTCCTATCTTCTACGCTTTGTAAACTTCAACTAATTCCAAATCTCTGCTATCTTATCCCGTACCAAGTCCCGCTCACCTGTCGTCCTTATCTTCACTGACCTATGTTGGCTCCCAGTCCCCCAAATGTAATTTTTTAAGATTTAATTCCCTTGTTTGCCTCACCCGTCCTTATGTGTGTAATCTTCTCCAGCCCTAAACACCCCCACTCTGAACTCTCTGTTCCTTTGACTCTGGCCTCATGTGCATCCCTCTCTCATTTGGCCCCACCATTGACAGCTGTGCCTTAAGCTGCCTAGGCCTCACACTCTGGAATTTCCTCTCTAAACCCCTCTACCTCTCCACCCCCCTCTCCTCCAAGATTGTCCTTAAAGCCCATTTATTTGACCAAGCTTTTGGTCACTCCTTCCAATCTCTCCTTCTTTAGCTCAGCCTTAGTTTTCTGCATGCCTTCGTGAAGCACCTTGGGATGCTTTTCTACATTAAAGGTGGTATTGTATTTAAATGAAAGTAGTTGTTGTTTTATTGTTGAGAGGCTTTATACCTTAGCTGTCTTCCTGGACTGTCCTAAGTGCCATTCACATTCTGCTGCTTTCCTTTCCATTTTGGAGCAATGCCCTGACTCATTACTTTGTCTTACCAATTACTTTTCAAATGCCAGGGAAATGACCTTTGTATGGTATATAACACTTTACACCTCTTTCCAGCAATTTAAAATCCATTTACAGGCTTACCAGTGCTCTGTGCAGTGCAGTGTTAGCTGGTTGAACTGCTCAAGCTTGGCAGTTTCTAACCTTGGCTGCTGTGTAGCTGTGCCTAAGCCGTTTGGATTTAGGTTACTGGGGATGTCCCTATGTGGAGAGAGATTGTGCACTCCATATTGGGCAAACAGAAATTCTACCTGTGTGGAACTTTCAGTCGTTTGGTTTGGAGTCTTTTAATAATGGTGATAGGTTTCTGTGCATGTCAGATATTGGTTTACCTCCCTGAGAGACAAAAATATATTAATGGTTCTTCTTTATGAAAGTCACTAACATATTTGAAATCTGCACTACATTTGAACTCGTTTTATTTTTGTCAGTCTTTTCAAAAACCTTCTCCAGCCTAACTAAGGCTGTTCCAATGTAAGGTGACACCTTAAATATTAACCTGTCTTTTCTTTTCCCATACTAATTGACTTATTGTGCATTTCCAACATTTCTGATTTCTAGCATTGCCTTTTCTTCTTTGAATTAAGACAGATCATACGGATAAAAATGAGTTCCTCCAACCTAGATAAATAGAGCATCCACAGTACTCATTTGCTTCTGCACATTCACTCTACAAAGGGATAATCCATTTCAGTAATTGCAACCAGATCCTTTTCCTCCTTTAATGAAGACATCACATTCATCCAGTTCACGTTCCATTATGCAATATTTTGTACTTAACCACATTAAATCAATCCGTTGTTCCTTAGTTAATTGACCCAGGTTTCCTCACATGCTCTCATTCTTACTTATACTTCTTGCCTGGACACAGATATTAGCAATTTTTATAATAATGGAAGGATAACCCTTCCCTATGTTATTTGCGAGTGGTGTGAAGAGCAGGGGATCCTGAACAAACTCCTGCAGAACCCCATTAGTCATTGTGCCCAGGCAGTCATTTTTTCCATTTATCATCAGTTTTTGATTTCTGTTGCTGAGTTAGTTTTCAATCTAGTTAGCTAACTTGTCAATAATTCGATGAGCCAGTCAGATAGTTTGAGTAGATGGTAGCCCACGTCCTGTGTGTACAGAATATATTCTTGGAACTTCCGATAGTCGGCCTAAATACGTCAAAGGTGGTAAACTACCCTTCGCCTTTCCTCATCCCACATATATAGACAAGATCGTATTTCTACCATATACATCTATGGTTAATAAGTGGCAACCTGAGCTCACTCTGAACCACATCATAGACTAATCCAGAGCACTTTAATAGTTACATCCTAAACCAATTTATATGGAGCCCCAGTACAATCCAACAAAAGTGAGTTAATTCCCTCATGCTGGAGTAATCCAAGATAAAGTCACACACAGATGTTGTAACTATTCTAAATTTAATACACATCTACATTAACACACTAATATTCTCTTACGATAAACTATCAATCTATGACAGTGTCTGATTAGGTCATTTAGTACAGTCAATATTTCTTTAAACATTAATTTAAAATGGGTATTCAATTTACAGGTGGGAAATTATCAGTATCACATTGCAAAGATTCTTACAGCAGTTACAAGCATTAGGAATTTAACTTACATTAAGATTGTAAAACTGACAGAGTATTTAAATTATTTATCACCGGCAGACTTTAATATCTCAAGTGCGTCAGCCGTAGCCGAGAATAATATAATCTAGATAGCAGTGTCGTTCAACTTATTTATCACCTGGTTCTTTGGTAGATCGACTTCATTGCACAGGCTGTTTGACTTCCTCCTCAACGTTCCACTTCCTCTCGGGAACGCATGTGGTGAGTCATCATCTGTGTCAGTGTCTTACGCCTATATCTTCTTTGCTCCTGGCTCAGCTACCCAACAAGCCTGTCAGATTCATGCTGTTGTGCTTTAGCCTCACGCTGTGCTTGGAGACATCAGATTAAATAATGTGGCAAAGCATGAAAGCAAATTTTATTTCTCTTGATTTAATATAGAACCTCTATCAACCTTACAACTTCAGCTCTTAAGCTCTTTATGTTTGAATCACTCGGAAGCCTGATCAAGTGCTGTTTCTGCTTGCTCTGGCTTAACTCTTTGCTTAACTGACCAGGTTACTGTTAGGACAGTAGGCCTCAGGTTTCTGCTGACTCTAGCTGTGGTTGGTCTTTGTCTGGTCTGGTCTTATCACCTAACTTCTCGAGCTCCTTTTGACTTCTTGCTATAGCTTCCTCCTGCTCTTAACTTCTCCTTTGAACATAGGGATTGCTCCTATTATACCTTAATTTTCATCAACAACCCCCTTTTCTAGATTCAAACCTTAATGTCCAGTTGAAAAGGGTTAACTAGGTCATGTGAATCCCTTCCCCTGTGCAAATTTAGTATGATAAAATCTGTCAGAAATTATCTAAAACATTCAAGCCTGAGGTTAGAATCATAAACTAGCTCTCATGTACCGTTAACAAAACATTTCTGAAGTTGCTTGACGAGTTTCACAAAGTGACCCATTTGTTAACTTCCAGGCTGACCAGGGGAATAGTTTACCATATCGTGGTGTTGCTACTCTCAGTCATTGTGTGTGAAAAACCTCTGTAGCTTTACTTTCTCAAAGAGCACTTTTTCCAGAATTTCATTTTCCCAGAATCCCAAAAGAAGCCCATTATGCTATACTTTCCCAGGATCCATTGCTCTGGCTTAGGCACCCACTGCGCTACAAGCTTTAATCATCTTTAAAAGCCTTTACCAAGATGATACCATAGATGACAGCTTAGTTATGAGAAGAGACTCGGTAAACGGGATTTTTTTTTTCATTAGAACAGAGTAAGTTAAGCACAGATCGGATAGAGGTGTTCAAAATTATGAGGGGTTTTGGTAAAGTAAATAGCCAGTTGGCAACTAGCGGGATTACATTTTATCACCAAAAGAACAAAGGGAGAGGTCAGAATTGTTTTTTTGCAGAGAGTTGATATGACACGGAGGACTTAGCAGAAGCAATGGGGGAAGTAGAATCCTTACAACCTCAAAAAAGGAAGTCGATAAATTTTGAAAAGGAAGGATTTAAAAAGGTGTGGGAAAAAGACAGGGGAATGAGGATAGCTGTTTCAGAGTGGCGGCATAGGTACAATGGGATAAATAGCCACCTTCTGCTCTGTAAAATTTAATGAGTTAATGTCAAAGGGTTTCTGAAAATTCAAGTTTAGCAGATTGTCTTCATGTACCAATTCAAATTGCTCCTTAAAGAATTGTGTGGCACTTTCTCTGCCTCTAATCCACACTGATTATTCCTCGTGCCATTTGCATTCTTTAAATAAACACTGATATCATATTATAAAATACTCTTGAGCATTTTTCCAAATATAGATGTTAGGAATAATAAACCGTTAAGCCTAAGTTCCTTTCTTGTTCTTTGAGATAACATGTTACAATTCAGGCTTTCTCCCAACTCATATTCACAGCAAAAAGGTGATTTTCATAAGCAGATCCACCTCCGCTATAGACTAAAACTTACAACCTTATGCATGAAGTGAAGGGTGAAGCATGTCTCAGGACTAATAGTTACACTTTTACATGGTATTTGACATGATAAACTATGTGGGCAGACGATCGCATTTTCCTTTCCATTCCAAAGTCAGTAAAGATCAGTCTGCAATCAACAAATAACTTCCAGTGCGACACTACACTTACATAATACTTAAACATTCAAAACAGGAAACTAAAGTCCTCAAGGAAAAAACCTCCAGCTTTTAATATAATTTTCTGGGATTTAAAAGGAGGTTTGCTCTGAAGGTTGAGTGGATTCTTCACAATAATCAGTTACAATTGTTACATGTGTTAAGCTCCAAATAACAATTGTCCTCCTTTGAAATGATCTCCAGTGCAAACTCACATGCATTAAAATTTTAAAATCATAAGGTAATTTCTGATGCAATTAACTTATGAAAATAGGCAACATTTTTAACCAGGGGAACTAGCTAGGCCAGATGCCCCCTTTGGGAATATGGATATTATTTTTCTCTCCAGACGTAGAAGACAAAAGAAGTCTATCAGACCACTGCAAGCTAAAGTCAATTCTAAATTCATATTATTCCATCGAAAGTCCCATCAAAAGTGATATGCTGCAGAAACGTTCATGATTAAGCTATGGTTAGAGCTTTGCTTCATAACATTCTAGTTCTCAGGTAAAGCCCTTGTATTGTGGAGCTTCTAAAAATATTGACAAGTGGTTTGCTTATTTCCTCTCTCTGCAGACATCTGATTCCTTCAGATTTTTTCATGAACCCATTAGTTCCTATCACTTTGAAAAGCTTTTTCATTGAGCATTAAAGAGGCCTTCCATGAGTTAAGTATTTGACACAACAATTGAACTTGGGTCATCAACTTAGTTGGGCCAAAAATATGCTTGTAAGAAGAAACGCTCAAGAACATAAGGAGCAGGAGTAGGCCATACGGTCCCCTTGAGCTGCCTCCACCATTCAATAAGATCATGGCTGATCTTCTACTTTAAATCTACTTTCCTGCCCAATCCCCATATCCCGTGATTCCCTTAGTGTCCAAAAATCTATCCATCTCAATCTTTAATATACTCAACGACTGAGCATCCACAGCCCTCTGGGGTAGAGAATTCCAAAGATTCACAACCCTCTGAGTGAAGACATTTTTCCTCATCTCGGTCTTAAATGGCCGACCTCTTATCTTGAGACTAAGACCCCTAGTTCTAGACACTCCAGCCAGGGGAAATGCTTCTCAGTATCTACCATGTCAAGCCCTCTAAGAATTTTATACGTTTCAATGAGATCACCTCCCATTCTTCTAAACTCCAGAGAATATAGGCTCATTATACTCAATCTCTCCTCATAGGACAACTCTCTCATCCTGGGAATCAATTTAATGAACCTTTGTTGCACCCTCACTAGGCAAGTATATCCTTCCTTGGGTAAGGAGACCAGAACTGTACACAGTACTCCAGGTGTGGTCTCACCAGAGCCCCATATAATTGCAGCAAGACCTCCTTACTCTTATACTCCAACTCCCTTGCAATAAAGGTTGACATACCATTTGCCTTCCTAATTGTTTGCTGTACCTACATGTTAATTTTCTGCGATTCATGTGTAAGGACACCCAAATCCCTCTGACAACCAACATTTCTTAGTCGCTCACCTTTTAAAAAATATTCAACTTTTCTATTCTTCCTACCAAAGTGGATAATTTCACATTTCCCCACATTATACTGCATCTGCCACCTTCTCGTCCACCCACTTAACCTGTCTAAATCCCATTGCAGCCTTTTTGCGTCCTCCTCACAGCTTATTTTCCCACCTGGCTTTATATCTTCAGCAAACTTGGATACATTACACTTGGTCCCTTCATCTAAGTCATTGATATATATTGTAAACAGCTGACGCCCAAGCACTGATGCTTGCACACCCCACTAGTTACAACCTGCCAATCTGAAAATGACCCATTCATTCCTACTCTCTGTTTTCTGTCCGTTAACTAATCCTTAATCCATGCTAATATACTACTCCCAAACCCATGAGCCCTAATCTTGTGTAACAACCTCTTGTGTGGCACCTTATCGAATGCCTTTTGAAAATCCAAATATACTACATCCACTGGTTCCCCCTTATTTATCCTGCTAGTTACACCCTCAAAAACGTTAATAGATTTGTCAAACACGATTTCCCTTTCATAAAACCATGTTGACTCTGCCTAATCATATTATGATTTTCTAAGTGCCCTGTTACTACGTCCTTAATAATAGATTCTAGCACTTTCCTTACTACTGATGTCAGGCTAACTGACCTATAGTTCTGTTTTCTATCTCCCTCCTTTTATGAATAGAAGGGTTACATTTGCTACCTTCCAATCCACGGGGACCATTTTAGAATCTAGGGAATTCTGGAAGATCAAAACCAATGCAGCCACCTCTTTTAAAACCCTGGGTTGTACGACATCAGGTCCAGGAGATTTGTCAGCTTTTAGTCCCATTAATTTCTCCAGTACTTTTTCTTTACTAATCTTAATTACTTTAAGTTCCTCACTCTCATTAGATTGGTTTCCCACTAATTCCGTTATGTTTTTTGTGTATTCTACTGTGAAGGCAAATATAAAATATTTGTTTAATGTCTCTGTCATTTCCTTATTCCCCATTATAATTTCTCCTGTCTCTGCCTCTAAGGGACCCATGTTTACTTTTGCTAATCTCTTCCTTTTTATAAACTTATAAAAGTTCTTACAATCTGGTTTTATATTTCCTGCTGGTTTACTCTCATATTCAATTTTCTCCCTCTTTATCAATTTCTTAGTTATCCTTTGCTGATTTCTAAAACCCTCCCAATCCTCAGGCTTACTACTCTTTCTGGAAACATTATAAGCCTCTTCTTTTAATCTAATACTATCCCTAACTTCTCCAGTTAGCCACGGTTGGATCACTTTTCCCGTGGTGTTTTTATTCCTCAAGGGAATGTACATTCGTTGGGAACTATGAATTATTTCTTTAAATGTTCGCCATTGCTTATCTACCATCATATTTTTAAATCTAATTTCCGAATCTACCTTAGCCAACTCGCCCCTCATACCTGCAAAATTGGATTTGTTTAAATATAAGACCCTAGTTTTGCACTTAACTACTTCACTCTCAAACTCAATATGAAATTCTATCATATTAAGATCCCTCTATCCCAGAGGATCCATAACTATAAGATTACTAATTAACCATGTCTCATTACATAATACTGGATCTAAAATAGCCTGTTCGCTAGTTGGTTCCTCAACATATTGTTCTAGAAAACTGTCTCGAATGCATTCCATGAACTCGTCCTCCAAACTATTTTTGCCAATTTGGTTTGTCCAGTCTTTATGGAGATTAAAATCCCCCACAATTATTGCATTACCCTTGTTACAAGCGCCTCTAATTTCCTGATTTATACTTTGTCCAACATTTTAACTACTGTTAGGGGGCCTTTAAACTACTCCCACCAATGTTTTCTGCCCCTTGTTATTTCTTAGCTCCACCCATACTGATTCTACATCCTGATTTTCTGAGCTAAGACCCTTTCTCACTCCTGCCTTTACCTCATCCTTTACTATCAGGGCTACCCTCCTGCCTCTTCCTTTTCCATTTTGTCCATCTTTTCTAAAAGAGGGCCTAGTTAGCAAAAGTCTGGTTTGTCATCTTCTCACTGACTGCAATCCTTCTCAATTTGAGCTGGAAATTCAATGTTTAATAAGTTTATTTTAAGCATTAAATCTGTGCAAACCTCTGATGTGACATTTGCTGGCCCTTAGATAGAATATGCTTGAAGTGCTAACTTGTGATTTGATGGGTGGTATTGCATCTGTTAAAAACTAAGTTAACTTCCGAACTATTTTTTCTCTTTTCTGTCTAACTTTATCTGCCAATGTTCTCACCTCCCCTCCTCTCCTAAAAGCATTGCCTCTGTTGGGTACAGTACCATGGACGTTAGGCACCTTCTGCTACCAAGTGGTTATTATTTATGTATGAGCTTTGACAGTGAATGTTGCAGGTTATTTAACTGTGGAGCATCACAAACGAACTTGACCCTGTTCTGTTTCTTATCAGTGTCTATGTGTGTGCATGTCTAACAGGGGTCACTGATAGAGATCAGAAATGAGAACACAGGCTCATTTTCTACTCCCCTAATCCAGAGGTGCTGTTGCCAATGATACACCTACTACTGCCACACTAGCTGAGATCAGGTAACTCCACACTGAATGGTTATCAAACCTGGGGCATTTTTGGTCTTTGTGTAGCAGTCGGCTTAGATGGCATCACTTTTGCCTCTAAGTCAGACGGTTGTGGGTTCAAGCCCCATGCCAAGATTTAAACTTATAATCTAGTCTGATAATCCAGTGTAGTGCTGAAGGAGTGCTGAATTTCCATGTGCTGTCCTACATTTGAGGTGTTAAATTACGCTGTACCTGTTGAGGTGAACATCAAAGATTTCCACGGCCATATTCAAAAAGCAGGAGAGTTCTTCCGCTAATCTGGTTAACATTCCTCTCTCAATCAATACCACCAAAGAAAACAATAACTGGTCATTCATTTTAGTGTTGTTTGTGAGATATAGTGATGCAATTTGTTTGCCTATGTATTAATAGTGGCTGCACTTCAGAAAGTAATTCATTGCATATGATGCACTCAAAGATTTTGACACGATAAGGCACTCTAGCAGTAAATTTATGAGTCTGAGATGCTGGCGAGGAGCTTTGCCTGCCGGCCGTGCCTTTCAAAAATCAGGTGAATGCTACTCATGACTTTCTAATCATTAATGGTCAGCTGGCTGGAGTTGTAAAGTTATTTCTTAAGTAAATTCAATATAAATTTTTAGAATGGATCAGCTATTGACTGGATAATCCTGATCAGCCATTTGGGTCAAGGTTTCCTTATAAGTGATTGAATAGATCAATCCTCACTTCCTTAAAAAAAATCTTTGATATTAATAGTTGCTTTTTTGTGAAAAAAGAGCTTCCAATAAGTTATCCTAGGTATCTCTTACTTTGCTAATATTGTGATGCCTTCAGGAGAAAAGTCAACTTGAAGAGATAAACACTTTTTTTAATCTTAGTTACGTTTTGTTTTAGTTCTTGTAATAAAAATTGCATCAACATTTTTTAACCAATTAAAAGAATAATATATTAAAAAAAGAATTATGATTATACCATCAAAATTGAAAATTTGTTTTGTTAACTGTTTATGAAGCAAAGATCAACTTGATTTGTTTTTTTATGCCGAGGCCAACTATTGAAGATTTATCTTCTTCAAAATGAACTTAAGGTCATTCAGAAGTCCTGGCCAGGGGCTCCTCTACCTGTCTGAGAGAGCAGTTGGGTGGCTATGCTTGCAGCAATGGTAGGAAATAGGATTGTGCTCCTGATTCCCTTTTTGTCAGCCTGTCCTTTCCTCTAAAGGAGTGTGCTGTGATGTTTGTGAAGGGTCATTTTTATAGGCCACCAGGAAAACGGTTCATGACCAATAAAACACCCTGATCCTGAAATGTGTGATACTAATGTACTAATGGGGGTGATTTTAAATGCCAAGAATGGGTGGGTTGGGGGCGGGTGGGAGTTGAAAACATTTGTTTTTTGGGTCGCGACCGCAACCCGGCTTTATTTCCGAGTTTAACGTCGGCACGGAAAAGTACAGGCTTCCCACTGGGAATGCAAAGTCTGAAAATTTTGCGGTTATGACCCAAAAAAACAACTACTTTCAACTCCCACCCGCTCCCAACCCACCCATTCTTGGGATTTAAAATCACTCCCAATATTTCAAAAGCAGTGTCTATCTGATAACAATCACTGTTCTTCAAAGTATTATTGTATTGTTTGAGGAGCTTTGGAACATTTTGTAGGCTAAAGAGCAATATAAATATGTTATTAAACAAAAATGCTGATTTTTATCAATATATGCTCCTGCAGATCCCATGTTTTAAAAAAAGGATGATTGTACCAGTGTGTACAAGATTGTGAAATTCTGTTTATTTTCCTTTGAACAGTGTGGAAAAAGATCCTTTGATTGCGTTGCTGCCGAAGTGTTTTGGTCTCTGCTGTTGATGCAAATGGAGGCTTGCATCAGCCACTGCAACCAGGATCCAGGCAAGTATGCTATACTTGGGCTCGTGATTTTCTCTGTAAAAGAAAAGATGCAAACTGGCTTGGACCCAATTACAAATACACACAGTGGGGAGCATGGCTCTCCCACAGTGTATATACTTTAAAAATAGGCAGAATTATGTTGCTGGCATGACAGGAATCAAGGAATTGTATTGAGAAAGAAAAAGAAATAATTCCAGAGGGTGTTTTTGGACTGCCAATAGAGTTCTATTTCCCACTGAAACTTACAGAAGAACAGCCACCAGCGCACAGCAAATGTTTTGCACGGTTATCTTCTCTTACCAGTGAAAGAGGAAAATACAACCTTTTGTTTGCTCTGAAACAAATATAGCAGCCCAGAAATTCCACAATGTTTTGAGCAAAGAAGGCAGAATTCTGGCAGGGGGGTGGTTAGCAAACAGTGCTTCCTGATTTCAGTCCTAAAGGTGACATTTTTGATTTCTGCCCTTCTGTTCCATATTATGGTCACTATTTGCACAATGCTCCCTCGCATCTTGCAAATATTGACCAGAGGAAATAGTTTCTCTGTATCTCCCCTAAAAATCCTTTTATCATTTTAAACACCTTGAATAGATCGCTCCTCAACCTTCTAAACTCAAAGGAATAGTAGCCACTTTTATGCAACCCTCATAATTTAACCCTTTAAGCCATGCTATCATTCTGGTGAATCTGCACTGTAGCCCTTCCAAGATCAAAACAATTTTCCTGAGGTTCACTGTCCAAAGCTGAACGCAGTATTCCAGATGGGGTCTGGCCAAGGCTCTGTACAACTGAAGCATCACTTCCTCACTTTTGAATTCCAACCTCCTTGAGATAATGGCCAATATTCCATTAGCATTTTTGATTACTTTTTGTATCTATGCACTAGCTTTTAAGAAAATATTAAGTATTTTAATAGAAAATATTCTGATTTGTCTTTCTCAGATCCAAAGTGGATAACATGATACTTCCCCCACATTGAACGCCTTCTGTCATAGTTTTGCCCACTCACCTAATCTGTCTATGTCACTTTGCAACTTCCTGCTCAAATCTACACAATCAAATGTACCTCCTAATTTATTGTTTCAAATTCCCTTTATGCACCTCTTATTACTTTCTTGTATCTTTTTGTTGCTTGTTATAGCTCTCCCGGTCTGCTGGATTTCCACTTTTCCTTGCATTTGTGTGAGGCTTTTCTTTGAGTTTGATACTATCTCTTACCTCATTTCTTGACTATGGTTGCTTAACTACACAGGAGGAGTCTTTGCCTTTTAGGGGTATGGATTGGTTTTGTATTATGCCAAATACTTCTTCGAATAATTCCCACTGTTTGTCTGTAGGTTTACCCATTAACAGTTCGGCCCAGTTTACTGTGATCAATTTATTTCTCATCGCCTCAAAGCTTACCTTACTTAAATTTAAAACCTTGGTTTATGATTCTCCCTTCTCCCTCTTAAACCCAATATCAAATTGAATCATATTATGGTCACTATTTGCACAATGCTCCCTCGCATCTTGCAAATATTGACCATAATTTGATTGAATTGTTAACTAATTCTGGTTCATTACTCATCACAAAATTGAGAGGAGGCACACCAGACTCCAGGTGGGCCAAATGGCCTGGACCTCCAGAGACAGGTAAGATTTTTTTTAAAATTACCTTGATTGGTCCCTTACACTGGGTGGGGTCTGGAGGGGGAGGCTGGGTTAGCAACCGCCAATGGCAGGCAGTCGCTGGAGTTGGGGGCTGCCCGAAGTGCCTCTTGCATCCACCTGCCCCAGGCGAATGATGTGCCTGCCTATTGACCCTGAGGGGGTCAGCGCTGAAGGGCACTAATGGGCATCATCCTGGCACAACCGTTGGGTCAAGTGCTAAGGATTTTCAGGCCTTTAGTCTCTCGTCCTGTCACATTTTAAGTTTGTACCTTTGCCTGGTAAAAGGACTGAAAGAATGTAAAAAAAAAAGCCCTGAAATGATGTGAACTCGAGATGAAGTCTGGAGCCAGAGACTTCAGCTTTCTGCCAATGAGATTCATGTACTTCTTCACAGATGTGAACTTAGCCAATGGTTGAAAAAACTGTGCCTTTCTTTATTGAAAATTTATAAAGGTTTATCAGTGAGGATTATTGGTTATTGTTCAAAAACAGGTTTCCACTGCTGGTAATTGAATCATTTGAGATAATGAAGGGTTCTCAAAATTCCCACATTTTTCATATCATCAACAAGGATATGACTTTTGGACTTTTATGGCAGAGGACCCAACTGCTGGGTTAAGTGTAGAACCCTGCAGACAGCAGGCTAGTCCCATGAGGGCCTGGGACTGGACATGCCCGGGCTTGTTGGATGCAGTGCGGATTGTTGCCTGAAACCAGACAACGAGAGGAGACAGAATACGCATTCTTCCCTTTAAAACAATCAACCCAGAGAAAGACTTCATCTTATACGAAACTAAAGCCCATCAAAACCTTGCATAAATAATCGCTACTAACTACTAAGGCAGGAAGGTAGCAATCAATGCAATTATGCAAACCCATCAATATTTCACATATACAATGGCTTTCAGTTCAAGACTAGTTACGGGGACAGGAAGACAACGATAAACATTATGCGGGCCCATTAAAAACAACGAGACAACAATCACCTGAAGAAGCCCACCAAAATCAGACGAAGAACTAACCTTGATTTGGATTCAGATAAGAAATTCAAAAAAACAGTATAACTGGGTCACCAGTTACGAAGGGGCAGGGTGAGCAGTTTTGGAGCAGGTTTTAAGCAGAGGTTGTAAGCAGGTGTTAAGCAGTTGAAGCAGAGTTTAAGCAGGGAGAGGTAGCTGAGCCAAGCGGAGGAAGGAGATCCAGAGGTTCGCAGGCCCGCAGGCAACATCACGGCGAGGGGCACGGCGTGGCAGGCTCAACCGAAGACAACAAGGCCGCAACCGCAGCCCTCCACGAAGATCGCCCAGCCACAACCGCGCCTTACCGCATCAGTGGACTCTACCCAACTGAAGAACCTTCGCAGATTCCACAGACCAGGACCACGTGGGGACGGCAGGTCCCAGAGGGCACAAAGAGCGCACCCAAAACTGCAACCAGCTTACCTGGCTGGATTTCGAACTGTCAAGGAACCCTGGTTGGTGAGCATGATCCCTGACCTCTCCTAGTTCAATTTAGTTAGGTTTTGGGGGTGGGACAAGGGTAAGGGGATTAGTAGCGTGATTTTCCCTCATTATGCCGTGTGTTCCCCATTCTTAACTAAGTGTATTTTGTAGGTCTGTATAATCTCAGTGTAATCCTAATGTTATAAGTTCATTTGTGACTTCAATAAACACAGTTTCTTTTTCTTGCACCAAAACCAGTTGTCTGCTGCACTTTGTCACAACCCCCAAATAAGTCCAAGGTCTAGAACCCAGGGAGTGGGAGCGATTCGGACCGCTCAGAAGTCACAGGTGAAGCTGACACACACCACCACCCCCTACAATAAGGGATTAAAAAAATTGCAAAAAAAGATAAAAAGGATAATAAGGATAATAGGTAGTGGTCTATAACCAGTTTGGATGTCTCCCTTGAATTTGTAAATCACTATATTGTACCAACAGATAAAGCTTGTATCAAAATTAGACTACTTTTTAAAAAGTGAATAATATTTCCTATTTATAAACACAGCTCTGAAACAGATTTTAAGAATACACTTACATTGTTTAAAACTTTTACTCCTTTAAGAGACATGTGATCATTCAGATAAGATCCAAGCATGGATTCATTTGCATTCAGATTTGGTATCAATGAGATTGGTTTCTCCCAGGAGTTGACAGTCTTCCAACACTCCAGTCCTGGATTTGTCAAGAAATGGCAAAAGTGACAGCTGACCATATTGTGTTTTTGACAAGATCACAAAATTAGTTTTGTTTTTTGACAAGGCTGTATCTTCTCAGTTCCACAGCATTATAATCTTTGGACTATTGCTCTGGTATGAATTGTCCCGATGACATTTAATTTGGGACAGATCATTCCCTCATTGATTTCAGAACTGTTTCAATTTCCCATCTACTTTATATGTCGATATCTTGAACTGGTTTTAATTCTGATCAGCGAGTATCAATAATATATCAACACACGGTCTAGCTTCTGATTTTTAGGGGGCTGATTTTCTTGACCACCACCGCTTCCCCCCACCCCTCCCCAGTGCTGGACAGATGAAATGAATCTGAAATGCTCCACTGCCTGTTCAGACCTCAGAGCACCCAAAGACCTATTGGGAAGGTATAAGAGAAAGGGAGCACCTACTTTTGTGGCCTCCCTTGCCTTGCTGACTGGCCTCATCTGACCTTCCACTCTAATGGGTCCCAGGTACGCAGCCCACTGCCAGTTTCATTGGGTGCCTGTGGCCTTTGGACAAAAGCACAGGAAAGTGAGATGTCCTCCTGCCTCATTTCCATTGGAACGCTTGGCGCAAGCTCAGATCTGCTCTTTCAAGGAAGCTCTGGACTTAGCATTATGGATGCCCATCATATTTCCTGTCATTATTGCCCAGGAATATACATTTCCCAGACACTATGACAGGAAAATCAGCCCCTATGGTCCGACAGAGCAATACTATAAATTAATTATTTAGTTTAAATAGACATTAAATACTTCCAGCAATACTGAAATATCACTTGATGATCCATGCTAGATTTTGAAACACATCAACAAACATTTCTTTTCAACGTATTTTCTCATCTGCCATTAAAAATGTTCACTTTGGCTGACACCTTATTTAAAAATCTGCTCTTTATCTTTTTGGTCAGAACCTGATAATTTTCCTCTTGCGGTGAGGTAGTTTAATGAAACCTAGGAACAGATTGGCAGGTCATTAAATGCCGTCTGTAGACAAGTACATTTGACACTCGGAGGTCCCTAACCAGCATGTATGAAAGATAAATTTCAACCCCTGCTAATGAAAACAGCTTCTAACAAAAGTGCCCCAGTAATTACTGGAAAATCTTTTCTGATTTGGGTAGTTTAAAACATTATCAAATTAATTGGAAAATAACTGCAGAAAATTTAGTAACCATTTGCTGTACAATTATGCTGGGAGTTTCAGTCCTTATTTGGCAAGCAGTTGTGAAAAGCAGTGCGATCATACAGTGCACCCTTTAGTCATTATAATTACTTGTTTAGTTTCCATCATCTTTTCTTTTTACTTTCTGTTCTTATAATTAGGTCAATTGCTAATTGTTAATAAAAAAAGATTCTTTTGTTGTACTTTAATATTTTTAAAATTGTTTCAGAATTTGATTCTGTTAAATGACTGGTGAGATCTATTGTAAAGATTTCTAGCTTCTAAATCTACACACCTTCCTCACTCTGTAACATTAGTAGAGTTAGTTGTGAATGTTACAACTAATTTCTTATAGAAAATTTCTAGGAGGCTTATCCAGAATTTGATCTTTGGGTTCTCACAAAGAATGATACCCAAGTTCTCGGTACACTGATAATTGCTAAGGACAAGTTCCTAAAGACACAAAGATCAAAGCTATCCGATTCCTAATTTAAATGGAACATTTTCAGATAGGTTCAGGATATATATTCCAGTTATACTGCATTAAGTGGGGCAGAATTAGGTGCATTTTAACAGAAACATGAATGGCTGAAAAGGACAAACAATGCAGTCAGCTCTTTTCAATCAGTAGAAACTGAAAGACGGTAGAGCAGGTCGCCTGAGTTATTTTTAACTTAAGAAACCTCTGTTATACAACTGCAGCTTGTATATGTCACTAGCACAGCAGGTCAGCCTTATCCCAGCAACTTTCTAAGTGCTACTAAGTCAGATTGACAAAGTGATATCATTCTGGTGGTGCGAAAGACCTTCGGCTGGATTTTACAATGGTGGCGGGTTGGCACATCCCACATGAACAAAACTTACCGTTTCCGACACAATCGCATGTCGATTGCTGATGATTAACGTCCTCTCTGGGTTTCTCGCCCGGCAGCCAGCCTCATTGACAGGCTGGATGCCATCAGGAGCTGCAACACGGCTGGAGGGGGGGGGGGCGGTGGGAGAAAGAGAAAGCACGAGACATCATCCGGCGCTGGAACGGAAGACTGGGGGGGGGGGGGGGCGGTGAAGAGGGGGAAGACATCGTGGGGGGTGAAGAGGGGAAGATATTGGGGGGGTTAAGAGGGGGATGTCGGGGGGGATGAGAGGGGGACGTCGGGGGGGGGGTGAGAGGGGGGCGTCGGGGGGGGGGGTGAGAGGGGGACGTCGGGGGTGTGAAGAGGGGGACGTCGGGGGGGGTGAAGAGGGGGACGTCGGGGGGGGTGAAGAGGGGGACGTCAGGGGGGGTGAAGAGGGGGACGTCAGGGGGGGTGAAGAGGGGGACGTAGGGGGGGGGTGAAGAGGGGGACGTCGGGGGGGGGTAAGAGGGGGACGTCGGGGGGGGGTGAAGAGGGGGACGTCGGGGGGGGGGTGAAGAGGGGGACGTCGGGGGGGGGGTGAAGAGGGGGACGTCGGGGGGGGTGAAGAGGGGGACGTCGGGGTGGGTGAAGAGGGGGACGTCGGGGGGGGGTGAAGAGGGGGACGTCGGGGGGGGGGGTGAAGAGGGGGACGCCGGGGGGTGAAGAGGGGGACGTCGGGGGGGGGTGAAGAGGGGGACGTCGGGGGGGGGGTGAAGAGGGGGACGTCGGGGGGGGTGAAGAGGGGGACGTCGGGGGGGGTGAAGAGGGGGACGTCGGGGAGGGGGGTGAAGAGGGGGATGTCGGGGGGTGAAGAGGGGGACTGGGGGGGGGTGGTGAAGAGGGGGACATCGGAGCGGGAGACCTCAGACATCGGAGCAGGGTGCAAAGGGTGGTTCATTTTGTGTTTTCACCAGGCGTGAATCAGAAGCGGTGGGCAAGCCACCCAGGTAAGTTAAAAATCACTCTAAGTATTTAATCTGTCACAAGTAAAGTGCCTTAAGTACCTCAATGAAGTACATTTGACTCTTTAACTGTCATCCCGCAGCTTTAATTGCCGCCGGGACTTCCGTTTTCGGGTCACCCGCGCACACACAGGTGAGTCCCTCGGAAACTCGGAAGTTGGCGGGTTGGAGCTGGCTTCCGAACCCGAACAGGATTTCCGCGATTTTCGGAGCCCCCCCCGCCCCCAAAATTGCCTCCTAAAATCACCCCCCTTATCACCGCAACGTAAGTCCTTCAATATAACCAAGACAGTGTGGGGAAGGGAAACTCTGGGGCCAATTTTCATGGCCTCTGCTGGGAAGGAACGAGGCGGTGGTGCTCTGGAAATTGTGGTGCTGAGCTAACTGCTTCGTTCCCGTTATGTCCACTGACATGTTGGTTGGGGCCTTCACATGGGTGGCCCCTTGTTTCAGGTGGAAATCTATTGCTAATCCGCAATTTTGAGGTACCAATAGGCTGAGTGTGCGCACACTCCCCTCTTTGGTATTAGGCATTGATTTGGCTTAATCACTGGTCCTTAAAAGGGACCAGGTAAGTGTCTTTTTTTTCCCACTGATTTTTGTGTGGCCAAGAGTAGCATGAAAGATGCCAATGGCATGCTCATAAATGATCCTTGTGGCCATATAGGCCTCAGTATATCTGCATTCACTTGGTGTCCATGGTTGTCAGAGAGGAGTTAAGAGCCAGAGCAGAAAATGGGAGTCTAAGTCGCCCAGAAACCAACCTTCCAGATTACCTTTTCCTTCAAATAAACCAAATACAGAGGATTGTCTTTATAGGATTCATGGCTGTTGTCTTATTGGTCACTGACCACCTGCGTATTGATGGGAGTTGAACCCCTTGCAGTTTATGAAGGCTACGGCATTCTGCACAGGGGACCAGATGGCCACACGAGTATCAGCAGTAAATACCCTGGACTTTGGAGACACCTGTGAAATAGAAACATTAAAGACTCATCTCATTCTGCTGCTGGTTTTCCATGGGGAAATTGATGAAGGTGTTTGCCCTGGTTAATTAATCATCAATGACTTGCTTAATGCATCTGTGGCACTATGGATTGACAAATGCTGGAAATAGCTGGAGACATGAAAATTTAGGGCCGTAGTGACCTTCGTTGCCACGGACAATGCTGTCTTTGTGATCAATTACGTTTGCAGGTCAGATTCCAGCAGACGGCACAACTCAGACCCTGGTGAAGCATAGACTATGAAGACAGTTGTCCTCAGGAAGGCGGATGTGCCTGGGTCATCGTCTTCCTCCAAAAAGCTTAAACACAGAGGAACACCCAAAGCAATTCCTAAATATTCAGTAATTTTAACCTAATCTGCTCAGTGGGAAATGGACACGATCAGATTGGCCACCTGTTTTACACCCTGCCCGATTTAGCCTTCCACTGAACTTAACAAAAAGTAAAATTGGGCAGCCAATCTGATCACGTCATTTTACCTCCAGGCAGGTTAGCTTAAAATTACCCCCTTAGATTGTAGCAATTAAAGATACAGCTTTATGAACTCACTTCCTGAAAGGCCAGAATATTACATGCCTTTATTAACTATTTTATGTGGGCAAGCTGAATGAATAGCGACAAGTTCAATAAGTCCTACAAGCACTCGTTTCCATCTAATTAATGTTAAGTTTACTATTTAAACATGGCTCTTGTGCATTCTCACAACACCTTAATTACACTGCTATTGAAAAAGTTACTCTCTACAGCATTGTAAAGAAATAATTGGGAATGATTTCTTTAATAGGTTTTTATGGATAAGGTGTTCTGATGTTCACTTATTGCTGTTAACTAAATGGCATTGGTTTTAAAAGAAGTTTTAAAATACCGCAGGGTACTAACATAGAGCACTGGAAGATGACACACTGGGTGAACGTTAACCCACTAATTCAGCTGAAGCTGGGTGGGAAGGATGAAGAGGCCGGCAAGGTAAGTCGAAACATTTCCTTTGTGAGATCAGGAGGAGTGGCTGTTGGCAGGGAAAGATTGGCTACCTGATCAGCCGCAGCCAGCAGTCGCTCTGTGCCCATGAGGTCTCTGTTCCTGGCGGACGGTGGATTGGTGGCATTTAAATGAAGCCCGGCGGTTAAAACTGGTGGCCTCCTGCTGCCTCTGGTGGGCGAGAAATTAACTCGCCAGAGTAGCTTCCCATTGGAAACCTGCTCCGAGTTGAAGTCCAACCCAGAGGCTTTAAACTGCTTCCTGTTACTAGATCAACCAACAGCTAGGATTCTGGGATAAACATACAGGACTGAAATCACCAGAGAGATTTCCTCTCCTGTGGAATCATAGAACTTTTATCGCACATTAGGAGACAATTTGGCTCATTGCACCTGTGCTAGGTCTCTTTATGTGCTATCTATGTAGGCCTATTTCATCAATCCTTTCTAATGAAAAACATAAATATTTATCCATTTCCCTTTTAACAGCTATTAGGATTCTGCTTGCATCACCGTTTCGAGTCAGGCATTCCATGTCCGAGCGACCCTCTGCGTGAAAGAATAAGTCTCCTAACCTCTCTCTTAGTTCTTTTGGTGATTATCTTAAATTTATGTCCTCTAGTTACCGAGTCACTGACCAGCGAAAAAAGTTTCTTCCCCATTTACCTTATGAAAATCCTGCATAATTTTGAACACCTCTTTATCAGATCGCTTCCTAACCATTTTTGCTCTATTGAAAAAAGCCCCAGTTGCTCAAATGTCCCCTCATAACTAAAGCCCGGTTAAAAAAATGGTAACACTGCATGCCATGCTTGTTTGAAAGATAAGAATGAGCATGCTACTTTTTCAGATGAAAACATGTCTTTATGAATGTATTAATTAAATTAAACTAAATGAGAAGTGGGAGGAAAGAGACTGTGTTTAATGATTGTTTCACCTGAGGCAGCAAAGTAGGCCACATAATCCAATAGGAAGTATTCTACTGCATTTAGTCATCTTATTCCTTAAAGTTCTGTAACAAAACAGTCCCTGTAGAGCTGGCATGGAATAGACATGCTGCTGATCATTTAAACATTTCTTTCAGGAATGATGCACTGTTACTATTATGCAGTTCGCAATAGCAAAGCAACACATTTCCAGCCAAGTGATAAGTAACTGTTACTCATTACAAACCTGCTTTAATGACTGCATTTTAAGACTAATGATATTCTAAATTCTCTTAATTTAAGTCAGGAAATGGAATTGAATTACTTTGTAAATTTAAAGTAATATCATGACTCACACAAATTACTTGTTTAGTTGCTTCTCACACAAAGGGCACGATTTTAAAAGGGAAAAATGGGTGGGTTGGTGGTGGGAGGGGCAATCAAAATCGCTGTTTTTGGGAGCGGGCAGATATCCTGGCTTGAACCCACACATTTTCGAATGAGACTCAGGCAAATCTATGTGCGTGCGTACAGCAGTCGCCAGGAAGTCCCACCCCTACTTAAATCCAGCGGGCTGATAATTAAAGGAGCAAATATACCTCATTGAGATACTTAAGGTAGTTTATTTTTTGTGTATTGGATAGTTAAAAAGATTTTAACGTTAGCTGGGCGGCTTTCCCACGGCTTCCAATTCATGCCTGGTGAAAAATAAACTAAATAAAATTACATTTCCCATTGCAAACAAATTAAATAAACATACCTTAAAAAACAATGCTGCCTGGACACCCCCTCACTCTAATCCTGATGTCCAATGTCAGCCCTCTGATCCCGATATCCAATGTCTCCACTCGAATCTTTGTTTCCCCTCCCCCCCATTTCTACCCTAACTACCAATGCGGTGTCTCTCTCTCGCCCCCCGCCCCCATTTCTATTCTAACTGCCGATGACCTCTCTCTCTCTCTCTCTCTCTTCCCCCCTCCCCTCGGACATGCAGCTCCTATCAAATCAGGCTGGCTGCCCGGCGGGAAACCTGGAAGAGGCTTTGATTGGCCTGCAACCCTCCTACTTCCCTTTCGGGTTTGGTGCCCGCAAATCACCAACCCCAGACTTTTCTCGCCGCATATTAAAATTGTGCCCAAAGTGTCTGCAATAATACTTTAATGTTGCAAAAAATTTGAATTAAATTGCATTAAAGACAAAAGCAGATGAAAATAATGTATTTCCAAAAGCTGCACCAACATTGTTTTTTAGATACATTTACTGCATTTTCAAGTGATCACTGAGAATAGTATTTTATTAGAAAGCTTTTTTTTTGCTGGCTAAATTTTAAAACATCTTAGGTAAGAGTGTGCAAATACACTCGGCTTATAAATCTGGACTTCTGCCTTAATCTCTAAGAGATTAAGGCAGAAGTACCTAGAGAACCTAGAGGCAAAGCAATTGCTGTATATCTAATCACTCTCCTTACAAACCAGCACCAGTAAGAAATAAATTTGCGATTAGCAAACCAGTTTCAGGAAGCATAACTGTGTATGGATAATTTTATATACAGGACTATAGACACAAATAACAAAAGGAGCTGGATTTCTGAGATTGACGCCCTGAAAGCTATAAAATGAGGTTTAACCTTGAAGGACAACATGAAGTAAAGGTTGAGCATTTCAGATATGGTTGTTGATAGCTAATGTTTTAATATCCCCTATACTCCCACATGGCAAACTTTAAGCTTCCACCAATGAAGAAAGACATTGATTTTTTAAATTTATGGCTTGTATACAACCTTAATAATAAATAATCAAACTGCTTAAGGTACTGAAGTGTTCACTCTTACCCTGCTTTAAATTCCTGCTGTGAAGCTTGCAGTGTGGACACACCAACTTATCAAATAAAAACTCGAGGGAGTTGTTTACTCCAATCAGGTTTCAGAATAACATTTCTATCTCTTCCCTCAGAGCTGCCTGAGCCTTTCAAGTAGGGGGTGGGGGCGGAGGTAACACAGGAGGCTGGCAGGAGTGTCTGATGTGACTTACCTACTGATTTCAGCTGGGAATCAACACCAGTGCACAAATCAGGCATGTAAATCTACACACCAAATAAAGATAACAGTTTCACCAGTGGGAGGAAGGGCATCACCAGAGGATAAAAGCAGTAGTAGTAAAAAAGAATCAAACAAAAAGAGTTAACTTAAAAGGGAAGGTCTAAATTGGGATAATTAATTTAGAAAATAAGATTGGGAATGTGGGATGTTTACATTCTAACCTATACAGATATTGCCCCGACAGGGGGGGGGGGGTGTAAATACACTGGGGGGGAGGGGGAGAGGGAGATTTTAACTGGCTCTGCCGAGCAGAAACAGGGCAGTACTGCCCTGATAATCATGGGGAAAAATTTACCGCCTTGTTCCTGCTCTTGTCGATCAATCCTGAAAGGGACCTACCATTGAGTGCTCGCCTGGTTCAGGAGGTAGGCCTCTTTAATATACAAATGGGGGTCCTATGATGTACACAGGATCCTGATTGCCATTTTGGGCAGAGCGTGCACCAAAAATGGTAAGTTTAAAATTATTGTTGGCAGGCTAGGAGGGGCAAGAGTGCTCCTCTGGGCTCCACAAGAATAATGAGGGCCGCTGCCATCCCGGGCTCCCGTCCCCTGCTGTGATCGCTCCTCCTCCCCCTCCTCTGGACCTACCTTGCTGCCAGCTGGGTTGGGGTGCCTGTTTGGTGCCCGCAGCCTATCGACGGCATGGTAACGAGGCATGACCCTCAAATTGGGCGGCTGGCCAGCGCCGTCGGCCACCCGATCTAGCCCACCATGTGGTATAGTCCTGTGGATTGCAGGTTGGAAGAGTAGATCTGGATGTAGATGATCAACTATTCCGGAACAATACAGAAGAAAAAGTTCTTCTATTGGGACTGTGTTAATGAAAGATAGCAGGAAATTCTTAGGCTTGCTACTAGTAAAATTGATTTAGTGAAAATGGTGATCAGAGGAAATCTTTCATATGAACATATGAATTAAGAGCAGGAGTAGGCCATTCGGCCCCTCGAGCCTGCTCTGCCATTTGATAAGATCATGGCTGATCTGATTGTGACCTCAACCCTACTTTCCCGTCTACCTACTATAACCTTGGACTCCCTTGTTAATCAGGAATCTATCTAACTCAGCCTTAAAAATATTCAGTGACCCTGCCTCCACCGCTCTCTGGGGAAGGGAGTTTCACAAACTCACGACCCTCTGAGAGAAAAAATTTCTCCTCATCTCCGTCTTAAATGGGAGACCCCTTATTTTTAAACTGTGGCCTCTAGTTCTAGTCTCTCCCACAAGGGGAAACATCCTCTCAGCATCTACCCCTTCTAGTCCCCTCAGGATCTTATATGTTTCAATAAGATCACCTCTCATTCTCCTAAACTCCAGTTTATACAGGCCCAACTTGTCCAACCTTTCCTCATAAGATAACCCCCTCATCCCAGGAATCAGTCGAGTGAACCTTCTCTTGGTTCCTGAACTGTTGGAATTATAATATTGGTGTTTGTGAAATGCGACTGGTCAGAGCTGAATAATGTAGATTAGAACGTTACACTGACATTCTGGCATTTTGCTCAATTCTCTTTGGAGATCAGGGAGAAATTTCAGTTTTAATTCTTGGAAGTTTCCGTCGCTATTTACCTTCCTCAGGAGATTGAATTTCAGAATGACAGAACAAATTGAATGCAGTCTGTTGGGAGAAATTAGCTCAATGGGCTATACAGGCCTTCTTGTTCCATACAGTATGTTGGTATTATTAGCAAACTATTACTTTGGTTGTATCTTTCTGATAATTGTTATCGTAAAACGATTAAGTTTTGCTGAATCTCTTCAACTAAACCAAATGGGGTGTTAACTATAAGATGACATATCAAAGTGCTGGTAAATTTTGGTGAAATGGTGATACACCACTGGCTCACATCACTACACCTCCAGATTTGAATTCTCAGGAGATGCCAGATTCAGCCTGCAGGTATCTGTGTGATGACTTTGCAAAAAATTTGAAGCCAGCTGCTTCGTAGAAGGGGATATCACTGTAAAACTTACAGCCCCATTCCAATAAACCAAGGACACAGATCTCTCATATCATCGGAAGATTGACAAGTTGTAAGCCACCAATTCCAAACAGGATTGAAGACTCCTGCCCAATATTAGAGGAATTCTGTATGAAAGTAGGCGGTTAAGTTCCCCCAGTGGTCTGGTGAGTAAAGTCCCAATACAGCACTAAGCCACATTGAATTTGTAGTTCGACTCATGGGCCTTGATTTTAATCCCTCCCCAATGGGCGGGAGAGGGTCTGGGGTGGGGGTTTAAAATATCAGGATTGGGCAACCTGACCCCGCCCCTTTAAAAATCAGGCCATGGTCGAGGCTCCCGCAAAAGGCAGGCCGGGAGCCTAATTAACATCAGGCCGTGACTTTGGTATGTTAATTGTCACGACCTGATGACATCAAAGGCACAGCGACTTAAATTTAACAATGTGAGGGGAAGGCCCGACCTGTGGGATTCCCAGTAGCTGATCAGAGGCGGGAGCTGCCGGTTATCCGAGGTAAGTGCCTCTTTTAGCTCTCTTTGTAGACCAGGAGGAGCAGGGGTGCTCCCCCCAAGCCCCTTCAGGAAGCCTTCAGCATCTCCCAGCCCCAATCTCCAGCTCCCCACAGACCTCTCAATCTCAAACCTCCCCCCAGGCCTCCCGATCGCCGACCTCCCCCCACCGCTCCCGATCGCCGACCTCACCCCAGGCCTCCCGATCGCTGACCTCTCCCCAACGCTCCTGATCGCCGACCTCCCCCCAGACCTCTCAATCTCAAACCTCCCCCCAGCCCTCCCGATCGCCGACCTCCCCCCAACCCTCCCGATCGCCGACCACCCCCCAACGCTCCCGATCGCCGACCTCCCCCCAACCCTCCCGATCGCCGACCACCCCCCAACGCTCCCGATCGCCGACCTCCCCCCAACCCTCCCGATCGCCGACCTCCCCCCAACCCTCCCGATCGCCGACCTCCCCCCAACGCTCCCGATCGCCGACCTCCCCCCAACCCACCCGATCGCCGACCTCTCCCCCCAGCCCTCCCGATCGCCGACCTCTCCCCCCAGCCCTCCCGATCGCCGACCTCTCCCCCCAGCCCTCCCGATCGCCGACCTCTCCCCCCAACGCTCCCGATCGCCGACCTCCCCCCAACGCTCCCGATCGCCGACCTCCCCCCAACCCTCCCGATCGCCGACCTCCCCCGAGCCCTCCCGATCGCCGACCTCCCCCCAACCCTCCCGATCGCCGACCTCCCCCCAACCCTCCCGATCGCCGACCTCCCCCCAACCCTCCCGATCGCCGACCTCCCCCCAACCCTCCCGATCGCCGACCACCCCCCAACCCTCCCGATTGCCGACCTCCCCCGAGCCCTCCCGATCGCCGACCTCCCCCCAACCCTCCCGATCGCCGACCTCCCCCCAACCCTCCCGATCGCCGACCTCCCCCGAGCCCTCCCGATCGCCGACCTCCCCCCAACCCTCCCGATCGCCGACCTCCCCCCAGCCCTCCCGATCGCCGACCTCCCCCCAACCCTCCCGATCGCCGACCTCCCCCCAACCCTTCCGATCGCCGACCTCCCCCCAACCCTCCCGATCGCCGACCTCCCCCCAACCCTCCCGATCGCCGACCTCCCGATCACAGACCTCCCCCGAGCCCTCCCGATCGCCGACCTCCCCCCAACTCTCCCGATCGCCGACCTCCCCCCAACCCTCCCGATCACAGACTTCCCTCCAGCCCGATCGCCGACCACCCCCCAACCCTCCCGATCGCAGACCTCCCCCACCGCCCTCCCAATCGCAGACCTCCCCCCAGTGCTCCCGATCATGGCCCAGAGCTGATGCTCCCTTTCTCAGTGCTGGGAACCATCCCCAAGGGTCCTGGCCTGAAGCCTCCTGTCGCGTGAGACCACGTCCGCCAGCTGGCCAGGCTGTCAACTTGGCCAGTTGCTGGGCGGGAGGCGACCCTACAATATGCTGAGGCCCTGCCATTAAGATTGGTAGGGCCTCCATTTCCTGCGCTAACACGCTCTCCTGCACCCTCCCCACCACCCCGTGAATATTGGGGCTATGGTCTTCATTGAGTAAGTTGATGTCAAACTAGCCAGCAGTAGTACACTTAACTTTAACACTCCAGGTTAGTGAGAAGTCAGAGATCCTATTCCTGATTACTAACCAGTGCCTGCTGCAGGAAATAAATTGTACATATGTGGACAGGTGGGGACAGTGATGTGATAGTGATTGAGGGACAGGGATTAGGCTTGGCTGTGAAACCCTCCATAGTTATATTTTGTGCCAGCAGTTATTGTTCACAAAGAGAACGCTCACTTTAACAAGTTACTGGAGGTCTGGTGGTACCCATTGAGCCTTACTCCAGCAAGAGTCAGTACATCAGGATAGGAAGAAGGAAAACAATGTAAAACTTTGCATATAGTCACAGCTCCTTAGTGACTAGAAATTGCTGTCAACTTTTGAACACTTAATATGCTCACAGCAAATTCCTCTCTCCACTATTCTAATGGAGCTGATAATTCTTTCATTTTTATTTCTTTTTCCAATTTAATGGAAGTGTTAAACTCTTTATTTTAATTCCTCGTTCTGCTATTTTAATGGCGGTATTAACCTATTTATTTTAAGTGGGTAAATGCCTCAATTAAAATAGCAGAGAACAATTTTGATGCGTGTATTAAGTATTCACATGATAAAATTGGTGAGAGTAAGTTCTACCCTTTGTTGTCTTGGTACTGGAATGTTTTCCTGCCATACAATGAACATTATGTAAAACAGATATTGACTTTATTGACTTGGTTAGTCTGGAGGGGGAAGAACGCATGTTGTGAGGATGTGTGATCATCAGTTTGAACAATCAGTTGTTCCCAACCAGCCTAATGCTACCAATAGTGGCCTTTCTCTCCCAGCTGTTGAAAGCTGCAAAGTGAAACCAACATCAGCAGCCTCAGGGCAATTTCTAGTGGACACAATTTCATACATTGAAATGATTCTCATTCATCATTAATGGTTGCTCACTGGCCAATATTGCTCAGAGATACCATATCAATATAGCATAACATAATGGAAAATGTATAAAAAGCATGGTATGTCAGGTAGGGGGTAGGGCACACATTGGGCTGGTCTTGGTGCTTAGTGAGAAGTTAGGTTGCGTTTCCTAATATTGAAATCTATTATCTTAAAGAGTAAACATATTGGGGGGGAAATTGGTCGTGGGCAGTTGCGTATAACAGGGGAGAGTAAGTCAGCAGGCAGTCTTACACCCTGCCCGATTTTTCTTTCCCACTGAAGGAAGGTAAAACGGGCTGTTGATTCGCGATCGCCTGTTTTGTGCTATTGCACACGACCAATCTCATCCCCTGTGTATTTTAAAGAGGAACACTATCCTTTCATTATTTAAAATAAAAATCAAGGTTTTAAAGGAGCAAAATCATGCAACCAGTGGTGTGAACCATGTGTTGCTGTGCTGTATAATCTGCTTTTCAAGGCTGCATTTTTTTCACCACCAGCTACCATCGTTGCTTCATCCTACAGTGAATTCTGGATTGGACAAACTAATTGATTTTATCTACATGAAAATGTTACACAGTGACAAGCTTAATGCAGGCTAATGAGATGGCACCAGGTCAGTTCCATCAGCACAGTTAGAAAACTAGTTTAGAAACTGGACCTAAGATTTGTTTTTTGGGAGGAAAGCATGTTATTTTGGAAAACAATCACAGATAAAATGATTGCAAACTATTTAGTATCAAGTTACAATACCTGAGATAAACAAGTTTAAACAAATAAAAATGAGTAAAGATCTAACTACTATATATATGCATGTTTCTGCTATTATTTACTTGTGAATTTACTGTTTGGCACTTCAAGCCTAAAATAAGTTTTAGTGTTAATGTGACTCTGCTATCAGGCCACTGGCCAACAACTGGATTCTGAGCAAATGGAATCCTTTAAGATTCATATATGCTAAGGCTGCATATATGAATATGCAGCCGTGATGTACCTATATATGGACATCTGACTAATCTGGCAAATGTCTCCAGTAGTGGCTTGAAATATGTCCAAGTAAACATGATGACTGGTTCAGATAATGAAAGTTCTATTCTGCCTGCTGATGGGTGCCAAACGCCAAAAGGTGCAAGTGTACCTTCCTTTCTTCCATCTGGAGGAGCTCCTCTTCCTCTGCCAAATTCAGATCAGCCACTGATGGGCCCATTGGAATGCCCCTGTTGAGCAGCTGTGGTTGGCAACTGGTGACAGCAAGAATGCTGCTATTAGAGCTGTGCACCAAGGAGTGCCGAACGGCAAATAAAACAGCAGCAAGCAACAGGAAAAAGTAAATGCATTAATTATGATGCACAAAGTTCAATTTGTCTGCTCAAAAACAGCAGGAAAAATCTATTGCTCAAAAGTCAATCAGCCTAAGTTGAAGTATTAAAGTTCAGCAGCATATAGCTGGGAGGGCTCCCAGTGCAGTTTTATATAAGTGTTCAGTGAATAAACAACTGCACTGCCAACGGCCACAGGGAATTTGTTGCGAGGACTGATAAGTATCTATTTGCATAATTTTGGTGGCTCTTATGGCTAGCGCACGCATGTAGCGCCACCTGTAAAACTGAGAAACAACTTCTCCCATTAAATCAGGAGGTCAGGAAGAGTGTACTACGGCCTATCTGCCTGATCGACAGGCCTCGTGTGCTCCAGGCAGGGGTCACTCCCTGAACACGGCCTTGGGGACTTGGCCCTGGTATGTTCACTACATCGATACCCACAGCTGTCTCACCTGGGTATGTCAGACCTATCTTCTCCACTTCTGTTTCACTGCAGAAATTGAACTAAGCCATGTGCTGTGCAACATCAAGGATTGGGATGATTCTTTCCTCAGCTGTTAAGGTCACAATGGCATTAAGCTTCCATACAACAGGATCCTTCTAGGGCATTGCAGGGAGCATCTACCAGATAGGCTTGGTAGGCTTCCCATCAGTCCAGGGCATTATATGTGAGAACTATGTGACCATAAGGGCTCCGCATGTCAACCCCAATGGATGATGAAAGGAAGAGATATCATTCCATAAATGTTCAGGTGATTTCAAACTACAATAATGTGATCCTGTATTTCATGTTCATTCTCCAGGAAGCAGTGGTGGTTCTTTTATTACGCAGTAGTCTATGGTACCTGCAATAGTTAAAGATCCTCATAGAGGAACCAGGGCTAACTTTTGCACCCATGGTAGATGATCCCAATCAGCAACTACCACATAGCAGCAGAGCACAAATACCTATGACAGTAGTTTCACATACGGAAGCCAAAAATATCAAAAGTAAGAAGGAGTAAAGAAACCCCAAAGACATGACACGCACTCCGTAAATTCTCTAAAGTGCTAGTGGTTGTGCTGGTGCCAGGGGCAGGGGAAGTACTGCCCGCTGCTCTGATGTGCCTGTGGTGCCACTTGGTTTCGCTTCATCTTCAGGACAAGCTATGTGAAAAGAAGAGCTTTACAATGCATTGCCAAGATAAAGCCATCAGAGAGGTAAAACTATATGACATTTGTGTGCAATGCAGTTGCTTAGCCAATATAACCTTAGAGGGGGCGATTAAGAAAGCGAGTGTGGTGAGGATAATAAAAAATAAGGGATACTTACTGGGTGGTGGCACCAAACTTAAAACTCCCTCAATTTCTTTCCTAGCTTTTGGGCTGGAAAAGGCGAGGGCCATCTCTTCTTATCGAATGGTCAGTCCCCCTCCTGTCCTAGTCCTCTCCCTGAGATCATGCACAGCTTTGGCCTGTAAGCAGCACATAATTAGGAAGATGATAGCAACTACTTCAGCAGCACTGTGCCCAAGTGTCATCTCCCTCCCAAAATCAGGACATTGTAAATGAGCTAGCATAGTGTTCCTGCTGGCACTACTCCATGTGAACTGAACTTTAGGCTGTTAAGTGCAAGGTATTACTATGTCCTCCCTGTAATTATCCCCTCCTTTTTCTGTTGTGTGAAAGAGTGTTACAAAAAGGGACAAATGTTCTTTGCATGCTCTTTCCGTGAAGGTGCCGGGGGAAACATGTTAAATATGAACCAAAAAAAGATAAAGTGCAACAATAAACTGGGGGAATTGGAAGCAATTATGTCACGGGAAGATAAATTGGGGTTGTTTTCAACTTCCCTGCCTGGGCAGTGACCTGGTGGAGTGGATCACCTGCCCATTGTAGAATGTGCCCGATTTTCAACCCATTCAAATGTGGGGGGTGATTTCAACCTAACCCACCCGGTGGGAAATTGACATGATCAGGTTGGTGCCCCTTCTACACCCCGCACGATTTTACTCTCCATCAACTTCAATGTTAACTAAAATCGGGCAGGGTGTAAAACAGGCGGCCGATCCAACCCCGACAATTTCCCACCAGGCAGGTCAGGTTGAAATGATTCCTTTGAAATCAATGGGATGAAAATTAGGCGGATTCTACACTGGACAGATGATCCACTCCACCAGGTTATCACCCAGGTAGTGAAGTGAACTGAGGAGTTTCGGAATGATTTGATTGAGGTGTGTAAAATTATGAAGGGATGGGATGGAGTAAATAGAAATGGACTGTTTCCAATGATTGAGGGGTCGAGAACTGGGGACATAGATATAAGATTAAATGTAAGACATTTAGGAGAGAGCACTGGAGAAACTTTTTTACACAGAGGGTTGTAAGGCTATGGAATGTTAGTGATTGAAGTAGAGACCACAACAACATTTAAGAATAGGTTAGATCGGTGATCGAAGGAAGGGATATGGGAACAGGGAGGACACATGGGATTAGGACTATTGCTTCTGTGGAGGATAATCACCAACATGGACTAAATGGGCTGAATGGCCTATTTCCACGTTGTAATGTCTATGTGACATAAGAACATAGAAATAAGAGCAGGAGCAGGCCACACGGCCCCTCGAGCCTGCTCCGCCATTCAATCAGATCATGGCTGATCTTTGACCTCAACTCCACTTTCTTGCCCGACCCCCATATCCCTTGATTTCCTGAGAGTCCAAAAATCTATCTATCTCAGCCTTGAATATATTCAACGACTCAGCATCCACAGCCCTCTGGGGTAGAGAATTCCAAAGATTGAAACCCTGAGTAAAGAAATTCCTCCTCATCTCAGTCTTTAATGGCCGACCCCTTATCCTGCAACTATGCCCCCTTGTTCTAGACTCTCCAGCCAGGGGAAACAGCCTCTCAGCATCTACCCTGTCAAGCCCCCTCATAATCTTACATGTTTCAATGAGATCACCTCTCATTCTTCTAAACTCCAAAGAGTATAGACCCATTCTATTCAACCTCTCCTTGTAGGACAACCCTCTCAACCCAGGAATTAATCTGGTGAGCCTCCGTTGCACCGCCTCTAAGGCAAGTATATCCTTCCTTAGATAAGGAGAACAAAACTGAACGCAGTACTCCAGGTGAGGAGTCACCAAAGTCCTGTACAATTGCAGCAAGACTTCCTTACTCTTGTACTCCAAGCTCCTTGCAATGAAGGCCAACATGTCATTTGCTTTCCTAATTGTTTGATGTACCTGCATGCTAACTTTCTGTGTTTCTTGTACAAGGACACCCAAGCCTCTCTGAACACCAACATTTAATAGTTTCTTACTATTTAAAAAATATTCTGTTTTTCTATTCTTCCTACCAAAGTGGATAACCTCACATTTCCCAATATTATACTCCATCTGCTACTTCTTGCCCACTAACTTAACCTGTCCATATCCCTTTGCAGACTCTTTGTGTCCTCCCACAGCTTACTTTCCCACCTAGCTTTGTATCGTCAGCAAACTTGGATACATCACACTTGCTCCCTTCATCTAAGTCATTAATATAGATTGTAAATAGTTGAGGCCCAAGCACCGATCCTTGCGGCACCCCATTAGTTACAGCCTGCCAACCTGAAAAAGACCTGTTTATCCCTGCTCTCTGTTTTCTGTCCAATAAGGGAGGGAGAGGTAAGGGCCAAAGCGGGTGATGTTGCAGAGTTGAAAGAAGAGATCTTGGTAAAAGATCAGAGGAGGGGGTTGAACAGTACAGGGTTCCACATATCCAGACTTATCCTGAAGTGACTGGCAGGCAGATTGATGAAGTTAATGCTGAGATGACAGCTGTGGAGATTGATTGAATTAAACACAGAGGCATGAAGGTGCTGGCAGGAGCTGAAGGAGATGGCTTTGGTTTTTATAAACATTTAAACTGAAGGAAATTTTGACTCATCTAGTTCATAAAGTCAAACAGTTGGAGTTAAAAGTTAAAGGCAAGAGCTTGGAACTGATACAGCAGTAGTCGTAGAGCTGAGTGTCATCAGTGTGCGTGCCATCTGTGCTTACAGTGGATGTCATGATGGGTAGCATATAAATGAAGAGGAGGGCAGGAGAAACTGTTCGCAGAAATGTAAGAACTTATTTCCCATTTGAAAATGCCAGTGGTGCAGATGCAGCCTAAGCACTGGCTCAGATTCAAGTAGACATATCTGCTTCAAGTTAGTACAGAGCACAATATTCCAGTAGGCCTTTTACATCCTCCTAAAGTTGTCACACCAAAAAGGAGCTGTGGCTTTATTTCAAAATTATAATACATTTAAATGAAGCCAGCATGATTTTCGTTCTGCTTAGGATGGGACTGTGCCGGTCACTAATTTTTCCCATCTGCGGTGGACCTAAGTGATGCTCCATGCAGATGTATTTTCTGGTCCTGGCTTTAAAGCAATGGGAGCACAGTATGATGAGGTGTAACACTTGCAGACTTCATGTTGTGCTGGATTTTCCGGCCTCAGCCTGATGAATTATTCATGGCAAGCTCCCAGCAAAATTGGGCCTGGGAGTGCACCAAAGGGTGTAGATACAATATTGTGTGCAACGTCAGTTTTTAAAGGACTAAAAGATTAGTGCAGGAGGAAGAAAGTAGCTGCAATCTTTGAAACAGCTGTACAGGGCAAAAAACAAATGGTTGGCACAAACCAGTGGCTGGCAGTTGAAGTGGAAGTGCTGCTTCCTGAAACGGGTGCAAGGAGGACAACTCTGTTTAGCATTCAAAGGCATGCTTCTCAAAACACAGCAGTGCAGCATGCTTGGTTGGAGGTAGCAGCCAAGGTCATGTGCTGAAAGCCTCAAGATACACTTCCAGCATAGGAAGCTCTGTGCCAGAAACATTAAAGGAAATTTACCCCCTCTCCCCCAAAATAACTGGACATAGGCAGGATTTGTGCATGTGCAACTTAAAAGTTATGTTCGCGACTTTATGCTTCTGACCATGGACATTCTAGGACATTTCAGATTGAAACTATTTTCAAACTCCTCTAGATGGTCAGCGTGTTTACACAGTGAATGGCTGAGCCATATAGGCCAGAAACGTCCCAGGTTCAATCGTCAATTTGTGCTGGGTAAGCTAAATTCAGCCAGGCTGGCAGTAGGAGTGCTACAACTAGCCTAACTAAGCACCCCTGGTTAGACGTAAAGGTTAGAGATATGTGGTAAATCAGCCATAACTCCCACTCCTGATGGTTAGTCAATGGCCCTGCTAGAAGTGCTCGTGTGGTTGTTGAGTTTAGAAAAATTGTGCTTGATTGTGATAATTCCTGTGGCTGAATAGCTTGTCAACACACTTTGTTAAAGCTTACACATGAATAATGGCCACTTATGTGATGTACAAGAGGGAGTCTGGCATCTAATGGAACCATACCATAGCGAGGGAAAGCACTTGTGGGAGCGGAAGGGAGGAGAAAATTAATAGGTTCAATGTTTTTTCTTATTAGCTTCATGCATGTTTTCAAACAATGCAAATTTTAGCAGCATACCATTATAAAAAAAACTGTGTTCTGAAAAGATTTAAAATCGAATTATTAAATTTATAAAATTATGCAGTAAAAAGAAATTTTGAGGACTGCTTTAGCAGATTTTAATTGGCCTGGTTAGGATTACATTAACTGAATGATTGTAACTACACGTATTAAATATATTGCGTGATGGGTAACACAGCCAGTGTGTAAATAATACATCACAATGCAGACGGCACAACGCAGTCAGTGCACAAATCTTGCTTTAATTAGCATCTGTTTAGTCAGGATGCATTTGCTCCTGTTTTGAGATCTTCATCTTGTAGGTCAGAGTTTGCAGGATTTCAGGGTTTCAAAGACTGACACATGTGCAACATTAAGTAGGTGTCAGTTTAGTTCACTTAGCATTCTTGCCTCTGAGTTAGAAGGTTGTAGTTTTAATCTAGGATTTGAGCTCAGAATATGGGTGGAATGCTGCATTGTCAGAGACGTTATTCTTCAGATGAGTTATTAAACTGAGGCCCTGCCTTCCTGTTTCGGTGAATGTTAAAGATCCTATGGTACTTTTCGAAGAAGAGCAGGGAGTTCTCCTGTTGTCATTGGCGGCCGTGCCTTCAGCTGCCTAGGCCTTAAGCTCTGAAATTTCCTCCCTAAGCCTCTCTGCCTCTGTCTCCTCCTTTAAGAGGCTCTTTAAAACCTCTTTGACCAAGCTTTTGGTCACCTGTCCTAATATCTCCTTATGTGGCTTGGTGTCAAATTTTGTTTTATAACACTCCTGTGAAGTGCCTTGGGCGTTTTACTTCATTAATGGCAATATATAAATGCAAGTTGTTGTTGTCATAGCAAGTATTCTTACCTTGAACCAAAACCACTAAAAAAAGAGATTAACTGCACAGGTATGATTGGCCGAATGGCCTCCTCCTGTGCTGTATCTACTACGATATTATGAACTGGTTGTTCACTTCACTGCTGTTTGTGGGATCTTACTGTGTACAAATTGGCTGTCACGCTTGCCTTTGTAACGGTGTCTTCGGTTTTTAACGTAATTCCTGTGAAGCACTTTAGCTGTTTCTCAGTGATGTGATTATACGCTATATAAATACAAGTCTTTCTATAAGTGGATTTCCAACATCAATGGCACTATCATTCTTTAATACAGGTATGAAACCATAACTTTAACACGTCAACTACTTCTCGAGTCCTTAATTTCTACTAAACTAAATACTTAAAAAACAGGCAATAGGATCAGTAAGAATCCATAGATATTTTCACAAAAGTCCTTATGCATAAATGATCTAAGGCTGTAACAGTTTGAGCAAAAACGAACAAAAGATACTTCTTTCTTCCATCACATAATTTCCACAAAAGTGGTTTTCTGTTATTTACTTTGCCTGATGATCGCAATATCAAACCACAGACCATTTTCATTTTTTAATAAATGTAAGATAACAGATACCTGGGCTGCAGCACATCGAGTTCAGATTACTTTGCAAACCATAAGAATGAAACTGCAGGTGGTCTAAACTAAAGTTTAGAAATGTGGAGGCAATTTTGAGTAGAGCTGCCAGTGTAAAATGGGCGCTATCGATTCAGCCGCTGTTATACATCTCTCTCCGATTTGAGAGAGATGTATAATAGGTGGCTGCATCGTATTGGCCATTTTACAGAATCAACCAAAGTCAAAATTACCCCTGTGGAGTGTCTGATGGTAGTGAGATCATAGTAGTGAGCAGCATAGTAGATCTGAACAGTGAGAAGCAACTGGCATAATTTAGCTGTCAAAACTAGGGGAGATCATGTAACTTATACTAGGACGTTATTAAGTACTTTTATGCTGCAGATACCGAGTTATTTAGAGGTTTGTGCGTATATATATTTTGTTGTACTTTTGATTTTGTCTCAAAAATTGTACAGCATCCCTCAAAGGACTTCATCATTGGAGGAAATAACATTTCTAAGCCACGTAAAGAATTGGAAAAAGCAGGCTATACTTGTATATCACATTGAGTGTGAAATATAAATCATGAAGGTAATATATTAGGTTATGGAAGGCTGCAGGGTAGGATGAATAGCAACAGGAAAAAAAAGATGTCAGTAGCTTAGTTTCGACATTGTTAATAAGAACTCTGCTACCACCAAAAGCTGATCAAGCAACTAAGCGAAGTTCACTAGAACTCTTGAGCATAGTATTTAATTCAGTAGACATCAGCGACAGCGGAGTAGATTTTTGGGGTGCGTAAAAAGTGGGCAGGGTGCGGGGCATGAGGAGTTGAGGAAACTGTCGTGGAGGCTGCATCCCAGAGCATTGTTTAGGTGGATAGTGACTTTAAAATGTTGATTAGCCCATTTTTGTGAAATGTAATTTTTCTAGAAGTTGACTGGTCAACTTAAATGATCAGAAAGAAGAATCATTTCCGTTGGTCGGTGAGTCTGTAACGAGACGGCATGAATTTAACATCATCACCAGAAGAACAAAGAGAGGGGTTAAGAGAATTTTTATTTACACAGTGGGTTGTTAGGACATGGAGTCCTTCCAGAAACAATGGTGGAAACAGAATCCATAATAGCTCTTAAAAGGAGTGTGGATTAATATTTGAAAAAGAAAATAAATAAAGGATATGGGGGAAGGTCAACGGGATTAGGGCTAGATGGATTGCTCTTTCAGAGAGACAGCACAGGCAGAATGGGCCAAATGGCCAAACTGTCTGCTGTAAAATTCCATGATTCTTTTCAGTGAATCATAAGCCTACTGAACTAATCAGAAACATCAGCAATTAGTCTACATTGAACCAAATGGAAAGCTTGGATATGAGCCTAGACTAATTTAGACAAAAAATATTATGGATGTTGATTTATGATTCCAATAATGTCCTGAACCCTCGAGCCTCTATTTATTTTTTTGTAAGTTTGAAGCTGGGCCTGGCTTGCTTCCATTTCGCCCAAACCCACTCCTCTACGACCTTAATGTCAGCATCCCTGAAAACAAAATCATATCTCCCCAGCTCTGGACTTGATTTCAATGTGGAATGACAGCTGTAACTGAAGCATTGATGTGCTGTGTAGATGAACTTCCGAAGCTGAAATATTCAATACACCTACAGTCAGAGCTGACCTTTCACTTGAACATCTCTGCAACAAAACATAGTCATGGGAAATAAAAATCTATCAGTGTTACCTTTCAATTTGTTTATGCTGTTCAATATATTTAGATTCGTAATGAATTTGTAACAGTGCCGAGAGGATATCTGAAGCTTAATCTATCATTGGTGAAGATGATCCTTTTCTAATTTGATCTTGCTGGAGGCCTCTGGTGTGAGGAAAGTAATTCATAGACAATGGTCTTGAGCCTAGCAGCAATCAGTAATGGTTAAAAATGTGAGTGGCAACTCTAATTTAAACATATTACAAATTAAATCTTATCTATGAGATAAAATATATTTTTTAAGTTTAAAAAAGGTCAGTATTACGTCTGTAAACCCTTTACAAAAAAGATGCAATGTGTAAACTTACAGGGAATCTGATTGTTTCAACAAAGGGACTGTGCAATGCATTTTTATCACTTAAATGTGATTTTCTTCTCTGTAGAAAGTGCTGAGATGCAACAAAAGCAGCCAGATAATAAAATGCCTCTTAAGGGCTTGTTGACTGATGTTAGTGTCAAGAAAGTGATTGTTGAGAATTTTCCACAGGAACAGAATTTTCAACATGGAAATAATTCGAGGAGGCTGATCCTCTCATCGACTGAGACGTGCCATTAATTTGTGAACAAAGGTTAAGCTGCAAGTCTCAGTGGCTTTTGTCAGTTTCAGTGCAAGACTATTGTGTTGACTGCCACCACTGACAGTCTTCAGCTATCATCTCACCCGTTAGCAGCCCTCAACACCCTATTATCATGACATTGTTCATCCTGGCTCAGCAAAAGCCCAAAGTCAACATACATCCCTAATGTCAGACCACGCATGCTCAGTGTGAGATCGTCCACCCCCCAGTGTGAGATCGTCCACCCCCACAATGTGAGATCGTCCACCCCCCCAATGTGAGATCGTCCACACCCCCCAGTGTGAGATCGTCCAGCTCCCAGTGTGAGATCGTCCAGCCCCCAATGTGAGATCGTCCACCCCCCCAATGTGAGATCGTCCACCCCCCAATGTGAGATCGTCCAGCCCCCAGTGTGAGATCGTCCAGCCCCCAGTGTGAGATCGTCCACCCCTAACGTCTGACCATTCACCCCAATGTCGGACCATTCTGCATGTAGGCTGTGGCCTACTTTTACTTGTAAATTTTAAAATAATCAGTTTCTAGGTCAGGCATTTTTTTTTATACTGCTGATCCTGATATTTTTAACCAAGCAGTGGACCAGCTGTGAGAAAGCATTTAACAATTAAAGACAAACTGAGCTAGAATGTAGGATTTTGAAGGGATATGAAAAACAATTTAAAGCAGTGTAATGTTGTAACTACTAGCATCAAAATAACATTGCAAAAAAAGCCATGGTGATGCAGCATATCAGAACACACAGAGATGGAATTAGATTTGGATTCTGTTATTGATACTCCAACCCAGTTACCAGTCTGAGTAATGAGTTCTGTCAGTTCAGTGTTGAAGGATAAATAGCATTCTTCTCCATCACCTCAATCTTATATGATCCCTACCAGCAATGTTACAGAGGAATTTGTTGCTCATTGAATGAGTTTATAGTTGATTACCAGATCCCCCAGTGAGAGGTGATGTCGATAAATAATAAATTAAGTAAAAAGGGCAAGGGGTAAAATAAAGGCTCAAATTTTCAGCCCCGGATTCCCCCCTCCTCACTCTACCTCAAGGCTGGATGGGAATGTCCCCTCGTGCCTCATTCGCATAGCTCAGCTCTGCACCCCACCCCACCCCCCCACTCCGGCCCCAAGGAAGGCCCAGAAATCATGGGGCAACATAAGAGCGGTGGAGACCTGGCAAAACAGATGTCCAGACCTTTACTCCAGGGAAACGTGTGCTCCCCAGGGATAGGGTTCAGGAAACTGTCCTTTATCCTCTTTTTTTGTTGATGGACCAAGAAACGGCACAAGCTCTGTGGTCCCATTCACCCAACATTTAAAGGACAAAAAAAAAATCATGCAACACATATTATAAATTCAAACCCTTAAAAGGCTGTTTTTTAAAAAACTTCTCCAGTTATTGTGTAACGGTCAGTGTTCTGTTGTAAAATACACAGTGGCTTCATGATCCACAATAGAACTACACACACCATAACGACAGTCATGAAGAAGAAGGGAAAGAACAAGCTTTAAACATATTCATAACATAGTGGGCTGGAACATGCTGAGAAAATAATGACGTGCGAACAACTTGTGGCGAAGAAGAGCTATCCCGTGAATTGCGAATCGCCACAAGTTGCTGGACGACTTGCGCTGCTACGCCATTAGTTTCACGAAAATGGCATCTCGCATTAGCTCCCCGTGATTTTCATGAAGTTGCTGCATTTGCTTGTTAATTGCCCAGTAATAAATAGCATACATACCATTATAACGACACGATAATTGTTAATGACTGCCAATCAACCTCTCTGCGGATCAGAAAGGGAACAATTAAAAGTGTGGAGTTTCATTCCTTCAGGTTGTGAATTCTTGTTGGAGATTTTTAAAATGCCAAATTTAAAAAGTTTTTTTCTTACTTTTCCTTTCTGACTCTTTTTTCTTTCTCTTAATCCAATCTTTCTTTCCCTCTTTATTTCTCTTTCTGTACCTGATTTAACATTGAATTCACCCTCCTTCTCAGTCCTTCCTCTGTTTTTTCTCAATCCTTTAACAGGAGATACATTGTTGGTCCCGTCATTCACCAAGGTCCCAGATGACCCATTGCCCTCGCTGCGCTGTAATCAGCTTGCACTTCCAGCAATTTGCAGGGAAAACATTTTTGAGCTGAAGGATGCAGGATAAAGTCTAACTAACCGGGCACATTGTGAAATGCCCTGCTCCAGCAAAATCCGGCCCAGTATAATTTCCAGTTAAAAAGTTCCAAAATATTTAAGAAAACTAATTCCCGGAATTGTAATTTTTCTGAATAATTAATAAAAAATGACATTTTATCAGTACTATACTGACCACACGTAGAAACAACACAAATTGCTGATTATAAACATTAGCAAGATAAATTTACTCTAACTCTAACAGTATTGGACACCCACACCCTACCCTAACTCTAGCAATGCTGGACACCCACACCCTACCCTAACTCCAACAGTGTTGGACACCCACACCCTACCCTAACTCTAGCAATGCTGGACACCCACATCCTACCCTATCTTTAGCAATGCTGGACACCCACACCTTACCCTAACTCTAGCAATGCTGGACACCCACATCCTACCCTAACTCTAGCAGTGTTGAACACCCACATCCTACCCTAACTCTAGCAATGCTGGACACCCACATCCTACCCTATCTTTAGCAATGCTGGACACCCACACCTTACTCTAACTCTAACAGTATTGGACACCCACACCCTACCCTAACTCTAGCAATGCTGGACACCCACACCCTACCCTAACTCCAACAGTGTTGGACACCCACACCCTACCCTAACTCTAGCAATGCTGGACACCCACACCCTACCCTAACTCCAACAGTGTTGGACACCCACACCCTACCCTAACTCTAGCAATGCTGGACACCCACATCCTACCCTATCTTTAGCAATGCTGGACACCCACATCCTACCCTAACTCTAGCAGTGTTGAACACCCACATCCTACCCTAACTCTAGCAGTGTTGAACACCCACATCCTACCCTAACTCTAGCAGTGTTGAACACCCACACCCTACCCTATCTCTAGCAATGCTGGTCACACCCTATCTGCGCAACACTGTCTGCAATTTAGTTGAGGTCAAGGGATGAATGGAGTATTTTGGTGCGGAAAAGTGGAGGGCGGCAATAGTGGAACTTCTGCAACAAATAGGATTTAAATTGGCGGTAACAAGATTGTTGTAATAAAAATATTTTTAAATATTCTGCTAAATCTCACTCTAATTTAGAGCTGGTGAAGCAGCAATTGCAGCTGATTGAAATTTCATTGTTCTCTGTTAGGTTTCGCGCAAATGCAGTGGTTGCTAGTCTAAAACCAGAGCAGGGAACAAGGCCTGAGGTCTTCATAATTAGGAGCGGTGTCTTCTTCGGTTGAACTATGCAAACTTTTGCCCTTTCCAAATATTTCAGAACTATTATAATATAATTATCGCTCTTTAATAAATAAATTCTTATTTCCCTGAATTCAAGATTACTTTGGCTTCTGCAGGATTTGGATTTTCAAATCTGGTTAAATCTTAGTCATAAATTCTAGTCAATAGCCAATATTACTCTTGGCCACCCTCATCTAATCTTAAACAGGAAGGGGTATTTGTAAAAGGCCCCACATTATTTTCAGTTTTATTTAGGCCAGTTTATGTTTAATAAATAATCTGAGTGCTCACAAAGTCTGGTTAGAATGAGAATATCCAGACTAAGACCTTCGTTCAACTATCTTTCTATTGCTATATTCATGAATATGTTTTCTGAATACATTTTCAAAGTATGAGCTCTGTAGATTTATTTCTATGAGATGTACCTTTGTTCGCCTGAATATAATAAAAATCATGAGTATTAAATGAATCGCTTAGTCATCTGAACACATTGATGAATGTATTTTTATAAGCTACAGAACTGACGAGAGCTCACTCTGGGGTAACTTTCCAGCCTCAGTGAGGAGGCTCACCTGTGGGCAGCGAGCGCAGGGCGAGTGCTCCACACCAATCTCCGGACATGAGCTGCCGGCAGCTGAGACTCCACGCACGAGCGCAAAGTCAGAAAATGATCCCTTCTGTGAACACAGGAGGAGAATTTGATAGAATGTAATCTGACCACCTTGGGGATTACACCACAACACACTGCTGTCATTAGAGTTGTGCTTGGACACCACAGTTGGAGAGGTCACAGAATACTGGTCCGGAAATTGCGTTGAGCGGGGAACAAACATCGCCCGCCGCTCGTTAGTTACAAACCCACTCATAAACTAATCGCGGGCTTTTGGGCGGCAACTCGCTTCAATGGGGAGCTGAGAAAAGTGCAGCGTCCTTCCCCGGACTTCTGTGAGCTGTGACAGCAGTGAAAGAATATCTCTCTCCTCTCAACCAATCAGCTTGAAGCATCCTTGACAAGCCGTGCAGAGTCAGAACCAGGAAGTGAGAGTTGCAACAATAAATTCAATGTAAAATCAGTTAGAGAAAGCGAAATAAAGAGAGGGTAAGAAATATCGAATTAAAAGAGATAATAATAGAGACAAAGAAAAAGTAAAAAAAAGTAAACATTTTATTTTATAAAGGTCCAACAACAATTAAAATCACAAGTAATGAGACTCCACATTTTTAAAAGTTAATTTTTCATGCCAGAGAGGTTGTTTGGCAGTCATTAAGACTTACCACGCCGTTAAAAGTTAGTTTAGACCTAAAAAACCCAGCGTTCCTTTTTTATGGAGTGATTAGCTCGTTTCTAGCTAGGCAGGAGAGCAAGTTCGGGCTGTTCCGTTCGATGCTCGCTGGAACTTGCTCTTCCATTTGCCCTGAAATACTGGTGAGCCCTGTTAGCATCGCTGTTATTTTATGAGCAATTTCCGGGCTATTAGCTTTCTACCATGAGAGCCATTCGAAATGAGCGTATACATCATCAAGAGGGTTTGACAATATTTTTCAAACGAATTGTAGCTTAGCTCTATCACAGCAAAACCTGTAGCATCCTAGTCATCTGAAATGTAAAATGTGTTTAATTAATCTGCATGCACGCACGCACGCATATACACACACTCTTCCACCCTACCATTTTGTGTCCTGCTGTTTCATTCCTTCTTTATCCTACAGGTGACTACAATCTGGAACGTGGACTCCTCACTTCTGCTGTCAGTGCCACAATCAACTGACCAACAAATGCTCTGCAGGGAGAGGCTGGTCGTTGCTCTTAGTATTTCCTCTCTGCTGAGATAGAATGCTGTGCTCCCATGATGTGCTCCATCTAACAATGAGTCTTTTCTTTGATGTGTAGTGCCATATGTGCATTGGAGCCTGGTGCTCTAATCTGGGATCAGTACTCAAACCATGTCAGTGGATTATCAGATGCAAATTGATTTTTATCTCTGATGCTTTGTGCGTTCATAAGTCAGTCTGTGATTTTGCATATTTTTGGCATCACAGCCCAGAACCCTTTTCTTTGCCGAGGTAGTGCAGAGTTGTTAATACTGTTTGGCATGGAAAATAAACAATGGGCCAAAGAAGTGGCTGTAGTGGATGAAAACCTATGGACTTGACTCTGTAGGCTTTGTTGCCTCTGAGTTGAAACATGCAGATGTTTTTAGTTGATTGCTCTATGTGTTTTGTGGGATTTACACTGACAATCGTACAACAAGGGTAATGTTCAACTTTGGCAGGGGCAAAAAATTGGCAGTTTTGGCTCGGGCGCCCTTTTACCATTGACTACATTGGACTGGCATATCAGGAAGGGTGTATAATGGGTGGCTGATCAGATACCGCCCATTTTACGCACCTGCTGAAAGTTACCCCCAGTGACTCTGAGCAGATTTCAGTTCTGTTTACCGGTATAAATGGGTATAAGCTTTCTCTGATCCGGTACCGAGCAAGCAGGCAGTGGCCAGTTAATGCCACTTTCCAACCACCTGGTACACAATTTGCAGAATTGATCAGAGTCAGTTCTCAGCTTTTCTGTTCAATTTTGCTGATTTCCTTGCCGGGGTGGTGGGGGGGTGGGTTTACCTTCACTTCACTGAGACATAGCTGGACAAAAAGACCAAATTATATTAGAAGTTAGTTTCAGAGGACCTCATCACTACAGACTAACCACAATAGCCACCAAATGTCCGCTTGCATGCTAAAGGCAAGGAATCAACTATTCAATATAGGAGGAACATAGGAGCATAGGAACAGGAGTAGGCCATTCAGCCCCTTGAGCCCGCTCCGCCATTTGATAAGATTATGGCTGATCCATGATCTAACTCCAAATACCTGCCTTTGGCCCATTTCCCTTAATACCTTTGGTTGGAAAAAAGCTATCTATCTCAGATTTAAATTTAGCAATTGAGTAGCATCAATATCCGTTAGTGGAAGAGAGTTCCAAACTTCTACCACCCTTTGTGTGTAGAAGTGTTTTCTAATCTCACTCCTGAAAGGTCTGGCTCTAATTTTTAGACTGTGCCCTCTAGTCCTAGAATCCCCAACCAGCGGAAATAGTTTCTCTCTATCCACCCTATCTGTTCCCCTTAATATCTTATAAACTTCGATCAGATCACTCCTTAACCTTCTAAACTCTAGAGAATACAATTATATATCTATATAACTAAATGCCTGATGTAAGGCATGGACAAAATATCCTAATTTTAATTTTCTACATGTTTTGTCACCTTCAGATCTCTAACTACTTGCACCTCCCCACCTCCTTCATTTCCTCCAGCTCTATATCTGTGCACACACTCTCTGATTCTCCAAAAGGGCCTACTTGTTGTTTTCCAATGCACCATCTGTGGCCGTCCATTCAGCCACTTTGCCCCTACCGTCTGGAACTCAGCCTCTCCACCTTGTCACTTCCTTTCCTGTCTTTAAAAAGCTCCTTAAAACGCTTCTGTTTGAGTGTGCTATTTTCTCAAGCTACACAAAAATAAAATATCCAACACAATAAACACATGCAATTCATTAATTCAGGAAAAAAGAACACAGTCTTACACACTAATATGGCACCAGCAACTTTCTCCCCCTTCCATAAACATTAAACCAGCCAGTTAATTCCTCATAATGTAAAGGCCCAAAGTAATGGCCCCAACATATCTGGGAGGTAACAGGCTATATATGCCAATTGCATAGTTGGGGCTTCTGCCCAGAAGCCAACTCACGACCGAGGCTCCTGCAGATAGCCAAAGACACACATTACTTGCCCGCTTGCTCGAAAATTCAAGACATGCAGGTAGCTGTTGACTACAGCCAACCTTAATTTTGTAAACATAGTTCTTAATTTCATTCTCCCTTATTAAGGACTTTCTCTTTGGCTGGAATACTCATTCTCCACCCAAGATGTATACGAGCTTTTTTTCCCTGACAGACAGATCTTTATCGGGTTCAATGGGTTTGGCATACATTTGTGTTTTTGTTTGGTAATATGTCTCCAACTGAATGTCTGTGGCAATTTCTGTTAGAAGTTCTAACCCTGCAACCTAAAAATTACATTGATGCAGAAAATATAAGGCAGTCGAGTGAGGCAATAAGATGGTGGAGTGGGGAGGAAAGCCTGGGTCCTTTATATTTCCAAGTGGAAACAGATATTGGCCTGGAAATTGCTTATAAAATAATGGCGATGCTAACAGGGGTCACCATTATTTCAGGGCAAATGGAAGAGCAAGTGCCAGTGAGCAGACATGCGAGGTCAAACATGGAAATCCGGGAATTGCTCTACCATTTGCCCAGCTCCTCTGAAAGCTGCACGGGAAGGACAGCTCGCCGGCTGCATGAATGGAACAATGCAAACTTGCTGCACTGCCCAGCTGGAAACCTACTGATCTCTCCATAAAAAAGGTATGCCAGGTTTTGTCGGTCTAAACTAACTTAACTGCGTGGTAAGTCTTAATAGCTGTCAAACAACCTCTCTGGCACTGAAAATTAACTTTTAAAAATGTGGAGTCTCATTACTTTTGATTTTAATTTTTGTTGGACATTTATAAAAAAATTTAAAACTTTTTTAAAGAACTTTTTCTGTCTGTCTTTTAATTCGATATTTCTTACCCTCTCTTTATTTCAGTTTTTCTAACTGATTTTACATTGAATTTACTGTTGTAGTTTTCACTTCCTGGTTCTGACTCTGTCAAGGATGCTTCAAGCTGATTGGCTGAGGGGACAGAGTGATCCTTTCCCCACTCTCACAGCTCACGGAAGCCTGGGGAAGGGGCTGCTTTTTCTCAGCTCCCCATTGAAGCAAGTTGATGCCCAGAATAGTTTGTGGGAGAATTTATATCTGACGAGTGGTGGGCGACGTTTGCTTGTCGCTCAGTGCAATTTCCGGGCCGTTGTTGCAATGTTTATCATTTTTGACAAATTAATCTTTTACAATTACTTTTGCAATCAATTCTTAAAACTGATTTTCATTCGGCCAGCAGAATCTTTTCAGACGTCGGAGGGTTTAATAGGGGAGAAATGAGGTCCGCATCCTGAGGGAGTTCTACATTCACTTTACTGGTGTTGTTGTGAGAAACACACGTTGAGTTCATGGGGAAGGATGTTAGTTTCTTTTACTCTATGATGATATATTCTGTACTGCAGTCTGATTGTTACAACACAACATGGGGTCGATTTTAATCTGCCAAAATAGGCGTTAACGGGGCAGTAACAGCCTAAAAAAAGGGGGCGGTTGACTTCCGACCTGTTAACGCCAACGAATGGCCCACTACCACTTTCAGAGGGGCCTATCAATGGGCGGAAAAAGCACCTGCCTGTTCAGGCAGAAGGCCCCTTTCAATATGCAAATCGGGATGTACATAGGATCCTGATTCCTATTTTAGCATAGAACTGGTCGGAGCCTCTCACTGCTCTTAGAGCCAAAGAGGCCCTGGAAAGGTAAGTTTTAAGTTATTTTTGTGGGGCCAGGAGGAGCAGGAATGCTCCATTAGGGCCCCACAAATATAATTTAGGCTTCTGCCGGCCTTGGCTCCCCTCCCCAGTAATCGCAACACATCACCCCCCTCTTGGACTTATCATATTGCCCGCTCAGTGGCCTCTGGGCCACTCAATATTGGGCCGGCCTGAATCTGGCGAACTGCAGCCGCCAAATGGGCACCCTGCTGCAGCTCACCGGTTCCATTTAAATGAGGCAGGGGCTCAAAATGTCTCCGTCCTCTTAGTCTCCGGCATGGATGGGCTGCCAGTGCGCTCTGCCAGTCATCCTGCCCAAAAGTTTAAAACCACCCCCAGATCTTCTAACTCATCGTGAGCAATGCCACAGGAGATCCACCAGACACAGTTACTTTTTTCCCCCCTTCGTGTTTTTGCAGCTGATCTCCCAGAGCTCTTTAAAAAAAAGGTTCCCTTAGTTTGCATTAGGTGTAGTGAGCGCATGATGTGTCATGTTCAAAGTAGGTCCCCATGGTGTTAATCGGAATTTTTGTGGACTACATTAAGATATGCCACTGAGCAGCTGTGAGCAGATGGTTAAATATCTGCAAACAATCCCTTCTGACAGATGTTTAAAAAGGCAGTGACCCTGATCCAAGGTGAAGGACAGGCCTGTAGTTCAAGCAGCCTTTGCCGAACCTATATTCAAAAAGGGCTAACCTGGTATTACAGGGGCAAATAAAATTTGGCTCCCCTTACCCCATCCCAATTTCTGTATTCCCTGAGGAAATACAAAATGGCAAAACTGCAATGCAAATGATGCCCAAACTTCGGAATGGTTCTGGCCTCACGCTATTGGTGCCAGGTGGGCGGTGCAATCGCCTGCCTGATATGGGCGAATGTTGAAAATCGCCCTCCAACGTGCCTTGGGCTGTGTCGGGTCATGTGACCTGAATCTGCATGGTTGAAGAATTATTCTGAACATATTGCTGAAAGATAGTTTTCAAAAGTAGATGGTGTTAATTTAATGTGGAAGTGATGTGATGCACTTTGGGAGGAACAACATGGAGAGGTAGTATAATCTAAATGGTACTATTTTGTGGGGGGTGCAAGAGCAGAGGGACCTGGGGGTGCATATTCACAAATCTTTGAAGGTGGCAGGGCAAATTGATAAGACGGTTAAGAAAGCGGACGGGATACTTGGCTTTGTAAATAGGGGCATTGAATAGAAAAATAAGGAAGTCATGCTAAATCTTTACAAATCACTGGTTAGGCCTCAACTGGAGCATTGTGTACAATTCTGGCCACCACACTTTAGGAAGGATGTCAAGGCCTTGGAGAGGGTACAGAGGAGGTTTACCAGGATGATATCAGGCAGAGGGGTTTCAGTTATGTGGAGAGATTGGAGAAGCTGGGATTGTTCTCCTTAGAGCAGAAGATTAAGAGGAGACCTAATAGAGGTATTCAAAATTATGAGGGGTTTTGATAGAGCAAGTAGGGAAAAATTGTTTCCTCTGACAAGTAGATTGGTAATCAGAGGTCATAGGTTTAAAATAATTGGCAAAAGAACTAGAGGGGAAATGAGGAGAAATTTTTTCACATCGTGGGTTAAGACCTGGAACGCACGGGTGGTGGAATCAGATTCCATAGGAACTTTCAAAAGGCAACTGGACATGTACTTGAAGAGGAGTAATTTGCAGGGTTGTGGGGAAAAAGCTGGGGTGTGGGATTAAATTGGACTGCTCTTTCAATGAGCTGGCACAGGCACAATGGGCCAAATGGCCTCCTTCTGTGCCGAAAGATTCTATGATTCTACTGAAATTCCAATAAATGAATTAGTGATCTGACAAATAGGTGAGAAATCAATTTTAAATTTCCAAGTCCTAAAGTGTACAGCTCCTTTCTTTAGGAACAATGGAAAAATGGTGTTATAGCAAAACTACAGCTGGGATCACAAGGATATCATAAACATCCATTCACATATGGAAAGCCTGAGATATGAGACATGAGTGATAATATCTTTAAAGATGACAGTAGGACAACTCTTTTCAGGCATCCTGATCCATGGCCAACCATGCAAAAATTATGGAAGTGGGAAACCAATCCACATAAGAGAGAATCTGCAGCTTTGCTGTCCGATGGTGTACAATCAGCACACACAATGGTTTAACAAATTAAAACCCACCCTCTGCTGAAACTTGCTCCAGACGGCAACGTTGTTGATCTCGGCAAAGGTGGGAGATGAGTAACAAATTAGAGAGAAAGGAAAAAAACTGCTGTCTGTGGGCATCTAATCTAATTAGGACTAAAGCAGGAACTGGATTGATAGAGCCAATAAATGAAGGCAGATTAGATAACTTTCTTAGTCAGAGCGAGGCCTTTGGTAGGAAACATACAAATGAAGAGTAAAAATAATATAAAAGTACATAAAGAATACAATTGCTACAACCAAGGGTAGCTTTCATTCAGTGATCATGATCCATAATTTTTCCAAGGAGTTATTGGTAATTGCACATGCATGCTACTAAAACAGGATTATAATACGATACTTACAAGTACCTTTAAGAAACGGAGCAACTGATACACTCAGACATTGACCAAGCATGATTGAAAATATCTATTTATTACATATTAAATTCTGTAATAGAAAATAAGAAAATCTTGCTGTGAAGACTGTAGTCTGTTCATTCAAAAAATTCATGTAGAAATAAACCAGATTATTGGTTGACAATCGGCCTCGTCTCACTAGGTGCTTCAGTCCACCTTCCAAAAAAATAGGGGAATGCATATGTTGGTGTGCATAAGACCATAGTATCCAACACACAGAATGAGGCATCATATGATTCGATGATTTAAGCTCCCAACTCCATCCATCACCCTGACAGCTTGCTCATGCTGTACTCAGCAATGCATAACCTCTATCCCATTTGACCCTGAGCTGAGCTTCAAACCCTACCTAACTATCACCAAGATTGCCTATTTCTACCTCTACAACATTACTTGCCCCTGGCCATAGTTTATCTCCACTGTATCCACACTGTTGTCACTTCTGGACTCAATTGCTTCAACATTTTCCTTGTCGTTCTCCTGAGTTCTGCCTTTACGAAATGCAATTTGTTTGAAAATCAGCCATTTGCATCCTATCTGGCACTAAGTCCAACTTTTTCACTTATTCATTGGCTCCCCAGCCCGAATGCAATGATTTCAAAAGCCTTCTCCTTTTTCTATAATCCCTGTTTGGCTACGCCTCACCCTATTTGTGAAACTGTGCTCCTGCACTCGGTATCCGTTTTTCCGACTCTGGCCTCCTTTTTTATCTCCCCCCTGTTGATTCCATCTTCAGTCACAGAACTTTTAGCTGTCATTCTGGATAGCTCTCCCTTAACCGATCTGCCTTGCCACTTCTCTATCTTTTTAAAAATCCTTCTGTAAACTTACCTCTTTTATTTTGCCTTCAGTCACTACCCATAATCTTTCTCCCACCATTTCTTAGTATTTATTGATTATTTTTGCCATTATAAAGAATTAAGGGATGTTTTATTACATTAAAGGTGCTATTTAAGTGCAAGTATGCCAGATCCATCCTGTCACAAAGGAAAATGACTACTTCCTCAATAGTTGTGTTATGTTCTATTGCAGTATTCTGCCTGCTCACTCTGCTGCATCCCTAGGTTTAAATGTACATTGTAGCTGCACTAAATGTGGGAACTCGAAGGCATAGAAATCTTGCACAAGGTATGTTAATTGGCAAAGAGCAACAGGAGTGTAAGGAACACCAGTAAGAATGATCCCAAGTGTAATGGAGATGAGCTATTCGGAAAGATTAAGGCAGGTTAAGCTCTACAATCTAGAGAGAAGATTAAGAGGGATCTCATCGAGGAATATAAAGTATTAAATTGTACGGCAAAAAATTAATCCAAAAGGTAAGTGGGATCAGTAGGACAAAGGATTATTGAAAAGTAAATTTTAAATCAAAAGAAAATAAAAAAATATTTTCTTAAAGGGCGATTAATGTTTGAAATAATCGACCAGGTAAGATTGTAGAGTCAAAGACATTGAACCCAGTCAAAATGTCATTTGTTGCTGGGCTGTGAGCTTGAACATTGGAGGGATAACGTTTCAATGGGCTTAATGACCTTTTCTTATGTTCTTATGGAACAATGTCAGGGGAATCCAACTCTGCCACAGTTTGCACACTGGAAGTGGGGCTCAATTTTGCATGAATACGTTTTTTTGGAACAAACGGATTTCTGTTTACATTGAGACAACAACTCAGTTTGTCTGAAAAATACGATTCAAACATAAAATAAAGGATGGACTCTTTCCTGCTGATAGCATTTGTTTGAGCACTTCAGGGCAGTGATTATGAATCTACTAAACTTGGCACAGAATTTAATATTTATATGGGTTCATTAGTGCAGTAGCATATAAGATGAAATTACGATTCATGGACACAAGTGCACATTTGGGGCCAATGCATTGGTTTATGCCTCTGAAGAGGAAAATTATGCTTAATGCTATCTAAAAGTAGATGAATTTAAAACTGCATTTGGGTTCATTCTGACGGATGCAATCATTATTTAATTAAAAAATGTAATGTATCTATAGCTCAACTATGTATTTAATTTTCATTGTAGTATCCTCTGATTAATATTTTCAAATTAAACAGACCACATTTTTGATATTATTTTCAAATCTCCCTTTCAAACATAAAAAATGTATTATGACAGAAGATGACTTCAGAACACTATATGCTTACAGAATGTCTGCAAGTGTGATAAGTGAAATTTTGCCATCGCTTGCTCTTTTTTGTAATATGTTCTGAGTGGTTGTGGGCAATTAAAATCACTTTTACGTTTGTGTACCTTTTTGTAGCTAAAGAAGAACTCAAAAATAAGTACAGCAGAAAAATTAACATAGAGGAGGCATCTCCTGGAAAGATCAATCCATTATTTAATGAAGGAGAGGGCGTTCTGGATAAAACCCCCTGAATTTAGACCTCATCAGTAACATTAAGCATTGTTGCAGAGATATTTAGCAAAGAAGGAAATATATAAATTAGTATAATCTTTTTCTTTTAAGTCTAGGATTTTTGGTCCTCACTAGAATACTCTACCCTCTAATCTGATAGGTCAGTCTATTTATTGGATAGCTGTAGATAAGCTGTATTCAATCCTGCTCCCTGTTAAGCTTTGAAAGATATTAAATATTTGTATTGATTTTGCTCAAAATCTTGTATTTTATACTTCCAGGCATGAAGGAAGCACATAAGGAACTATAAGATAGATATTATTTACACTTGTATCTAGAGTTGAAATAAATACTTGGATAAAGCAGAAAGTTTAATATGGCTCATGCGTTTAGTTTGTGTAATAGAGGTCAAGTAAATGTAAATTTTCACATATATATATCATTTGGTTTCCTAAAAAAAATGCCTATTGTTCTATTCAGGGTGCTTATTCAATATCTGTCGTGTTTTCCTGGTCTCAATGAAATGACTTCTGTGGCATTTGAAAGCTGTTTGAGAGAGAGAGATAAGCGCCAATATATTAAGAAAGTAATAAAATAACTGCAAAAAGACAAGGTAGAATATCCTACTGGAAAAGGAGAGCTTCATAATTGAAAGCAGAAATGTCTTCTCCACATGATACAAGCTACCTGCTTCAAAACAGAAGCTTAAATAGAATGCTCTTCTTTTCAACATAAATCAATGGAATTTTCTTACAACTGTTTAATCCAGTCTATTTACATGACAGTCTTCCAAATCAATATTTCCACTGTTACGGTATATATATCAATATTTCCGGTGTTACGCCATTGTATTAGCGCTCAAAAAAAATGTAAAGATTGACAAAAAGAAAATACTAAGTGCTTTCACGTGACATCAAAATATATTAAAAAGGATGCTATTTGGTTCTGGTGATATCAGCAGTGAATTCTTCATACTTTACTGGTCTTTGCCAACACCTTAGCAACATTCTTAAAACCTCTACATATGGCAACTTTCATCTAAACATTTTATTTTGTAGAATTTTGTAGAGAATTCGCAAAAAATGACATATTTCACAGAAAAATGTTTTAAATATCCAATACAAATTCATCAATATTTATATGAATATCTAGTTACACCGTGCAATGGTATGAATCTAATTGGTGTTAGTAAGTTGAACTCCTATAACTAGTATCATTAAAACTAAAATAATTCCAATTCATCATCTTCCTGATGTGAGGTACATCTTGCTGTTTTACATTTTGAGATTGTTTGGATTCCTCTGTTGAGCTACATTGACTAAAAGTACTAGGTGAGCAATCTATGACAGTCCTCAAAGCAGTGTGTCAGCAGATGTATTCAACGTCCAAACATGCAGTGCAGCTATGCAAGACAAACAATATCACACACAGTCATCAATCCTGGTATATGTCACTTAAAAAATACTGGCAAAAACTATTTGGCTTCATTAATAGCTTGCAGTTGAACTCAAATATTTTATATGTAATTAATTTAATTCACGAAAACTGTGACAGAAATTAAATTTGAACCTTTAAGTCAAAATTAACAATCCAAACACGTAAAATATGTTGGACTATCAATTTTATTTAACTTACAGAAAATAGTTAAAAACATAACTTTATAAAGGGACAGGAGAACCATAAGGAAATGTTAGCAATTTTTAGATCCAAAACATGTAATACAACAATTAATACAATTTTATATCTTTCTGATTAATGAACACAATATTATGATTTGATAGATCAATAAAGTACAGCTGAAGGTATTCAATAATTTTTACTTCAAATCAAAATGTTTGGAGAGACCAATCAAAAGCAATAATTATAATTTAATAAAGGGCTTCAGTATTACAGCACAAAATCTACACGTAAAACAAGTATTAATCTTTTGTGAAACTGCAGTATGGTTTTAAAAAATCACTCTTTCTGAAAGATACTAGGACAACCTTTTCTTAAAATAAGGAAGTTCTTTGTCTTCCTGTTGGAAGGTAATTGGTTGCACTGGGTATCTGGGTTTGATTTCTAATTCAGGATGACTGAAGATTGCAACACTTAACCACAATCTGAACAATTCTAGTTTCAGATAGATTGCTGAATAGCAGCCTTGTCGAATAATAACAGCAATGTGTAGAACACCAATGGGCTGCAGATTTTGCTCTTGTAATATTCTGGAAGTGACAGGATTGTGGAATTCTACAACTTTCTACACACTGTCCAGTTTTTCTCTGTTGACATTTGGCAGTGATATCACTCTAGTACAGCACATTGAATGTGCAGCATTAAAATTACACAGCTGAAAGACATGTTTTCACCTACTTGTCTGCATGCCTGTTTATCTAGAAGGATACACTGGGAAACAGAAACAGCTAGAATCGTTAACACTATATTGGAAGTGAATAGAAATGGTGAAGCAATATTAATCAAAGCAACATATTACTTACCCAGGTTTATATTTATCCCCACATTCCATACCATAACCGTAGAGTAGCTTAGTAGCAGCTGCAGCTTTGGTCTAAGCTGTTGACCGGAAGCACAGATTGTGAAAGACTTGTGGTAAGACACTGAACAAAATGAAATCTGAATAGAATGCCTGTAAGATACTTTTCATGCTTTTCTACAGTCCAGCCAGCTCACAGTGCCTTGTGCTATTTTGGGAATGCAGATATATTTCGCTCATTCCTCTTTCCTTTGGGGACAGCTTAGAGAAGAGCTTGTGGCCCAGAATCAACCTTCACTTCATCTGCTGTTAGCGATCTGCTTCAAGCCAGAACTTCAATGTTAAAAGCTCTGTGGCAAGCATAGGTCTGTCAGAGGTGCTTATAGAACTATTTGTCACTCATTGCAGGCAAATGTCCCTGCCCTTGCAATTAATACCACAACAGAAAAAGTCATTCTGTATATTAAGATCCACAAGCCTTTAGGGATTTGCTTTAATGGTCTGCTGTTATAATTTGCGAGAGATCTTCGCAGGGCAGCCGCAGTAAATGACAAAGACAGCTCTAGTTTCCTCTGTGTCACATACGCTGTCTGTGCTGGCTTGTTTGGTATCCTTCCTCTGCTGTAAAAATTCCTGGTCCTCTGCCAAAGTTATTCCACGGACAGCGAATGAGCAGTGAGCAGAACAGACAGACACATAGCTGCTGGTAATTTGAACAAAGACACTGCATTTAGCTGGAAGATGCTGTTTTGTTTTTAATCATTTTTGCTTTTCTAAAGAGTTGAGTTGGTTTAATTGATTACCAGATGTAGGACTAGGACAAAATATATTTATATCTTTTATATTTTGTCCTTTGTGTGAGAAATATTTTGAAGTCTGTTATGCCCATAATTAGCCTCCAAGAACCGAACAGAAAGGTCTCCTGTTACAAGTCTGCACAATTGTTCTAATGTTCTCTCATAGTACCAACAACTGCAATCAAAACATAATACACAATCATTTATCTAAATACATGATTTGAATACATACTCCTTTTTTTGCATTGAATGTTACCACAGATATATACTACAAACTTTGTTTGAAATTTGTACAGTAAAATAATTCCATTAGTTAACCATATAATAATTACTAGTTGACCTCCTGTGGTGTTGCTCACAGACTAAAATAAATTCTCAATTCTCTCCTTCCCTTTTTCTCTTCAGGATATCTCCCATTCTCTCTGTGACTCTCTTAGACACTTTCTCTTTCCATATGATTTTCTCCCTCTCGATGCATTTCATAAACTTTTTCTTCCTTTCTCTTCATTTCCTTCAGCATCTCTATCTCCTTTCCTTTTTTGTCTCTCCTTTTCTTCCAGTACTTCTATCATTCTGTTCTTTTCTGCTCATCTCCTACACAGGTCTGAAGTCACACATGAGGTTCCAACCTTCAAATTGCCATAATATTATTATTTGTAACTGGGTATGACAAAGGGAACAAGGGGCAAGCCCTGGGGCTGGAAGGAGTTTGAGCAGGGGGCACAGATCAGGAGCAAGAGGCTGGGCAATGGAAGGGAGGAGGTGATGACAGCCTGGGTCGGGATGTGCTTCTGCTATGGTCTGGATAGTCTTCTTGTTGTTGCACTGTGGCCTGGTGGGAAGAGGTCAGTAGTCAAAGGCTAATTGGGGAAAGGCATGGTAAGGCTGGGAACTAGATGGGGAAAAGACAGAGCTAATGGTGAGAAACTAGAGACTTGGGCCGGCAGGGATAGATCAAGACAGGAAGCAGGTAAAGAATGGCTCCAAACCGAGACTGGCTAGGCAGGAGAAAGGAATTTGACCACGTTAACAATGTAATTAATAAATTGATAATACATTAATGTCATGGAGTTACCATAGATCCACTGTTACATAGTTTCTAGGAGCGCCATGTTGTCATGGCATTAGAATACGAAGGGATAGAATCAGGCGCAGGGAACGATCCCTGTGCCAGAACACAATTGAAATTGGACCTCGAGCCTCATTTAAATTAGTCTGGCGAGCTGTGGACTGCCGCAGCGCGTCTCCAGGTAGCTCGCTCGTGAAGCGGACATCAATATCGGGCGGCTGCAACACTGGCAGCGGCTCTCGAGTAGGTCCCGGGTGGTGGAGTTGGAGTGGTCTAAGTGGGGGTGGACGGCGATTGCAAACATTTTTTTTATAACTTACCTTTTGCTGGTGGCTGCGGAGGCCGCTGAAGAAATCTGAATGTGGCAGGCCCGATTTCTGCCCCGCTCATTGCTGACTAATTTTGAAAATTGGTAGTTTAATGGGCGTAAGGCCCCTAATTTACATATTCAAGGGGCCGAATGCTTGTTTTAGGTGTCTGCCTTGTGTCCATTTTACGTCTGAAAAGCAGCCACAATGCATACCAATTTCTACCCCCAAGTTTCTTAAAGGCATGAAGAATCTTCAGAATGCAAAGAAACTTCATTATATTATCTATAAATCTTTTATCAAACTTATATCTATCACACTTCAAAGTATCACATTTGAAAATGTTACACATGAAAGTATTACACATGCAAAGGCTATATCATACATGTACCTGAACATGAATATCATGTTCACAGAAAAGCAACAAATCACAGTTGAACAGGGAGGGAAACTACCAATGAACAATTAACATGCAGATACAAAAACTACTAATCATCAAACATCTACCAGTAAAACAACTAGGAAGCAAAACAACGGGAACCAATTAAACCATTTGAAATATTTTTTGAAAATGCTTTCCGCTGTCATCTTGTTTAGTCAGTAACCTGAGAATTTAGTGCTAAAGATAATGGGGGGAAATTTCCCTGCCATAAATTCAGCATGGATTGGTGAGAAATAGTGGAAACGGCCATTTAAACTGTTTCTCCAGAGTTTCTGCTAATCTTCCATGGAGGTTATAGTGGGTGATCGGGAGAATCCCTATGGAGATCGGGACAATCCCTGTGGAAATTCCAGGCGAAGATGTCTACCATAGGGAACACATTAAAGATTACATAATTCACAACAACAATCATTATACTCGGCTGCGTTTTCTACGTTTGAAATCTCGGTAAGAATATTTTCAGCCAGAGACCTGCCACTTTTTCCACAACAGTCACAGGACTTCCCTTAATGAACTGTCAACTGGGTAGCACACTACACTCCTTTGAGAACTATAGCTCCCATATCACAATGAACAACATCACGTTTTGGATTGTGGGACGGAGTGCATAACACACCAGGGTTTTTCTTGTGATTGACAGCAAGACTGGCCATTTACAGAGCTCTTGCTGCTTGTAAGCTTTGCTTCTTCCCTGCCTTGCCTGGTGATGGAAAAGTACTGACAACACTAACACCCAGGGAAGTCATTATTAGAATCAGAGTAAAGCATGAACTTTTGCACCATATCTGTGATAAGTTTTCCAGGACAAAATGTAACTTACTACATACAAGTGCTTGTAATATAACAGCACAAACATGTTATATGGTACACAAAACCAATCTTGCCTTTCTCGCCGACTCTAACCCAGACTCATCCTAGCTCCTGATGTTAGCCTGATGAATGCTTTTGCTCTTGGTTTCAGCTCCATCCTCAAACACAGGAATACTTCCACATACCTCAGGCCCTGGACACTGCTGCTTTTGCTTCCAGTTTCCAAAGAGCAGGAAAAAAAGCTTGCTCCATCACTGGTTCAACGCAAGCTTTGTGTCCTGTTTCATCCCTACTCCTGGTCCCAATTCTGACTACTCTGTTCCCTTGGCCAATGTTGAACTTCCCTACTGACTGCTCTGCTCCCTTTCCCAGAGTCCATTCTCTATCCAAGTGATTCCATGCCCAGTCCCATGCTATCCATAAGCATGGGACTGTAATTAAAATTGTACTCATCTTCATCATTTACAAAGCATGCAGTCCACTGACTTGGACCTTACCGCATAGAATTACATAGAATGTACAGCATAGAAACAGGCCATTCGGCCCAACTGGTCCATGCCATGATCTTATCAAATGGCGGAGCAGGCACGAGGGGCTGAATGGCCTACTCCTGTTCCTATGTTCCTATGCCCACACGAGCCTCCTCCCACCCCTTTTCATCTAGCCCTATCAGCGTAATCTTTTATTCTTTTCTCCCTCATGTGTTTATCCAGTTTCCCCTTATTTAGCTGCAGTACAATAAAAAAAGACATATTTCTCTGAGTTACATATTAATGCTATGATTGGCAAATGGGCATTTGATATATCTTTTCAGAGTCAGAATTTCCTTTGTTGCTGCTTTGTATTGAGCAGTTGCTTCAGTCATTGTTTCCAGTTAGGATTCCTTTTGTTGTGAAAAGTTATTTTGAGTCAGAAGGTTGTGAGTTCAAGCATCTCACCAATGACTTGAAAACATGATCTAGGCTAACACTTCAGTGCAGAACTGAGGAGCGCTGCACTGTCTGAGATGCCGTCTTTTGGATGAGACGTTAAACCAAGGCCTTATCTGCCCTTTCACGTGGACATCAAAGATGCCATGGCATTATTCGAAAAGCAGGGGAGTTCTCCCCGGTGTCCTGGCCAACATTTATTCCTCAACCAACACCTAAAACAGATGATCTGGTAATTTATTTCATTGTTGTTTGTGGGACCTTGCTGTGCGCAAATTGGCAGCGGTGTTTCCTACGTTACAACGGTGACTTCTCTTCAAAAGAACTTCGTTGGCTGTAAAGTGCTTTGGGACATCCCATAATTTCCTGGAACTTTTCGGGCATAATTATACTGCAGGAGTTGAGTAGCACTTTTTTTTTGAGAAAATTCGTGTGCAACTGATTTACTTTGAATTTAAGCTGAAACATTGCTACACCTGAATTTCCTCGATCATAAGCACCGCTTCAGAGATGTGTCTGCTGAAACCCTCTACGGCTCATTTACACAGTTCCTCCCCCATACAAGAGAGTTTCATGTATTTATGCCTGTACTGCGCTGGTGTAGATTTACAGCCAAAAATTTAGGCGCAGCATAACCAGAGGTCAACTGATATCAGCATAACTGAGATATCTGGAGGCTGATCGTGTTTTTTCTCATGAGTTTTTTTGTTGAAGTTTTCAGACTGGGGCCTGCACTATAGTGAACCAAAGCGCTGTCAGTCTCGACGCACCTGAGATTTTTTGGACACCCACCCCCACCCTACATGTTGAGAAAGACTAAGCAACTGGAATGACCTTTCCAAAGGGGATACTCCTGCTCTGTATAATCATGGAAGAGGAAGAGGAGCAGCAGAGGTAAAAGGATCTGAGAGGTACTATGGCAGATGCCCCTAATACCCCGATTGGTGGCACTGCATTTATACTTGTTTTACAGCGGTTTTAATGTTCCGGAGTCGACAAATGAGCTTTGCAGGAAATTTGGGCGTAAGTTCATGTCGGCAAGGTCGGTGCAGAAACCAGCATAAATTTCGGTCTAATTTTGGTATAAGTGGGATCGAGAAAATTCCTGCCTAATTGTGGAAGTTGAAGCCATGGCAGCGATATTAAAAGAAAACTTGGGCCTGAATTTCCTTCAGCACTTACGCTGTTATTGTGCTGAAAAGATTGAAGACATTTGTGTTTTAGCGCATGTTAGGCACATTTATGCCATTATTGCAGTAAACAAAAATGTCTGTCATCTTTTTAACAGTGTAAATGTTATGTCCGTCAAAGCCCATCATGGCTCATTTGCTTAGCTGCACTGTTCAAGTACATGGAAATTTCTTGGGTTTACGCCACTCCTGGAATAGGTGTAACTTTGCACCCCCCAAAAAAAAACGCTCTAACAGCTCCCACTAGCATTTCAAACAAGTGTAAGTGAGGAAATAATGAGCTGAAGAGGGCACTAACTTCACTCATTGATTACAGGATTCCGAGGAACTTTTTTGAACCCCCCCATGGGCATACTCTATGCCATCATAATGGAGGAGGAGTTGTGGCAGCAGCGTGTCAAGGCCAGGAGAATCAGGCTGCATGGCAGAGGTCACCAGTCCACCAAGTACGACCCTCCCCATTTTGTGTACAGGTCTTAAACAGACCTCTCTGAAGAACTGTACATCGGATTGCTGTGTCTCTCTAAGAATGCCATTGGCTTCTCTACCAACTTCATCACAAAGATTTGCAGACTCTCCCGACTGCCACATCTGCTCTGTCTGTGGTAATTAAACTGACAGCAGTCCTCAACTTTAACAGCTGCACATCCTTCCAGACTGCCACAGGGCATCTGTGCAACATTAGCCAGGGAGCTGTCATGGCATGTATCGTGCAGGTGACAGATGCCCTCTTTCATAGAATAGCCATATGCAGGGTGCCATGTTGGCAGCACATGGCACTGAAGGCACCGACTGAACAGCTGGTGAAGTATGTGAATGTGAAGGGGTTCCATTCCCAAGGACTTCCAGCTCATCTGTGATGGAACCAGGCATGTCCTTACTCAACACCACAAGGGGCACCAGAGGGCAGATTCTGCAGGACATCTTCATTGACTGATCGACTGCAGTGGCAGCACTTCAGCCATGCCCTACCAGGTGACATTAAAGCAGATCTCTTTGGCCCGGCAGGATCTTGCCAGGAATCCTCACTTGTGCAAAGAACTCTGATCCTACTGAATGGTTTATTTTCTGACTCACCATCATGGTAATAAATAAAAAAAATCACACAAGTGCTATTTCAAAGAAAATGTTTCTTTTAGTGGAAGCTAAGGGGGTGGAAGGTTGTGTGTATGAGCTGTCAGTGATGTAGTGTGTGGCAATTGTGATGTGAGAGGTGAAACGAATGTGGGAGTGTGAGGAGGTTACATTGGAACATAGGAAAAGGAGTCGGCCATTCAGCCCCTTAAGCCTGTTCTACTATTCAGTTGGATCATGGCTGATCTGTACCTCAACTCGATTTACCTGCCTTTGCTCCACATCTCTTGATAGCCTTACCGAGCAAAAATCTATCGATCTGCCTTGAAAATTTCAATTGACCCAGCATCCACTGCCCTTTGTGTGAAAAAGTGCTTCCTGATTTCACTCTTAAGAAGCCTGGCTCTAATTTTAAGATTATGCTCATTTGTTCTGGATTCCCCCACCAGAGGAAATAGTTTCTCTGTGTCTAGCCAATCGAATCCCTTAATAATTTTAAATACCTCACTTAGATCAGCCCTCAACCTTCTAAACTCAGGGAATACAAGCCAAGTTTATGCAACTTGTCCTCATAATTTCACCCTTTAAGCCCTGGTATTCTGGTGGATCTGCTCTGTACCCTTTCCAAGGCCAATATATCTTTCCTGAGGTTCGATGTCCAAAGCTGATGTGGTCTCACTAAGGCTCTGTACAACTGAAATGTCACGTTCTCACTTTTGAACACCAATTTCCCTTGAGATAAAGGCCGCTTTTCGGATGGCGGAGCGGGTGCATTGGGGGCTCCCAAAATCGTGCAAATCCGCAAGGGCTGGCGCCTCGGGGACATGGGCTATCCCCTGCACACGTGGCTCATGAGACCTCTGAGGAACCCCACCACCGAGCAACAGCGTCAATATAATGACAGCCAGGTCTACAACTGAACATGCTATAGGGCTGCTCAAGATGCGCTTCAGGTGCCTTGATCGTTCTGGGGGAGCGCTTCAATACACACCAGACAGAGTGGGACGCATTATAGAGGTGTATCATGGCACAACAGAGAGAAGTGCTGCTTGAGGAGGCCCCATCCACATCTGCCACCCACATTAAGGAGGAGGAGGAGGCAGAGGAGGAGGAGGAGGAGTAACCCATGGGCAGAACAGCGGCTCACCTGGCTGCTCTTGAGGCCAGGGAGTCACTGATATGTGAACGGTTCTCCTAACATCAGACAGTGTGAAGAGTCCAGTCCTCACCACTTGGATCGAGCAGCGGCCACACCAACCCCCCCCCACCCCTCCCCCGCACAAAACAGTCCTGCAACTACACATTCACCCACTGTAGAGTGAGCCAATGGGTGGCATCATGTGTGAGCGTTCATGGTGAACCTCATGAAAGGGCCTTATCACAGAAGCCAGTCAAGCATGGCCAAGATGTGGCAGTAGTTGTGACAATAATAATATTTAATGTGCATTTAACAAAAAGCAAATATAAATAAAAAACATGACCAACCGTCAAACACCCTTGTGCATACCCTTCGTGCTTAGAAAACCTTTGCCTTTCGCTTCCAACTACTTTTATGTGGTGCATCCCCTGTGGCTGCAGCAGAAGTAGTGGCAGGTTGCTCTTGTTCATGCCCTGATCGATTAGATGCTTTGGGCCTATGCCCTCTGGGTTTCGGTGCCCGTGAGGGCCCCTCCAAAGGCTGCTCCAACTGCACCTGTGCAGGGGCAGACTCGGCCACCTGGAGAGGAGGCAGCATTGTGGGTACTTGTTGAGAGGGGGGCATGTCCCTTTTTGCCATCATCCCTCCGCTGGGCCAGGCCCACACCGCTCCTACCACTCTGCTGGACGACAGTTTGGAGGACATGTGTGAAGCCTCGACGGACAGGCACTCGAGGGTGCGGCTCAGCTCCAGTGCCTCCTGCTCCGTGTCTGTGAGCACGACATCTGTTGTAGCCCCCCTCCAGTCCTCGCCCTCTCCCGTGCATTTTGGGCTCTTTTCTCCTATAAGGGGAGGAAGTACATACGTGTGAGTGAGTGATGGTGACGTGGCCAATCGATGAATGCATTGGTTTGGGTGCGGCTGACTGTGAAAGAGACGCATTAGAGGCTGAGCATGAGACAGAGCCATGACATTGTATGAGGATTGGGTTGAGTGGTAGTGGTGGGGTGAGTACTGGGGAGGTGAGTAAGTGCAGGTAAGTTGAGGATGAACTTTGAGTGGGTGTGAGGAGTGATGTGATAGAGAAGTGTTGGCAGTGCAGAATGAGTTGGGGGGTGGGGGCGGTGATGTGGAAGACGGAATATAGGAGAATGAGTAAGTGCACTCATTTTGGCTGACCTAGTTAGGTCATTGAAGCGCTTCCTGCACTGTATCCAGGTGCGGGAGATGTTGCTGCTGCTGGTGACCTCCTCTGCCACCTCAAACCAGGCCTTCTTGGTGGTAGAGGCAGGCCACTTCCTCTTGTCCGCCGGGTAGAACACATCCCTCCTCATCCCACCCAGTAGCACCTGGAGTGAGGCATCACTGAATCTAGGAGCAGCCTTTCCCTTGGGCTGCTGCATTATTCTATTTGGGTGTTTGCTCCAGGAGCAGCCATTGGAGGACTGCCCCTTTAAATAGAGTTCCTCCAGCTGACAGCCTGTGATGCGGGTGCGCAGTCCGCCCGCTGCGTAGGTTTTGGCCAAACCCGGAAGCCACGTTTAAAGTGGCTTCAATTTATCCGCGATCGGGTGGGGAACGGATGGATTTTATTGGGCGGGTTACACAAGCACCCAATCACAACCCCCTGCTGCCATCCCACCTCCCCGCTAATACTGGGGCCAGACCGTCTATATCCCGTTGTAACTTCTTCCTCCCATCTAAACAAGTTACTGTGTCTCCCAACTTAGTGCCATCTGCAAATTTGGATTTACAGCTCTCTATTCTTTGATATGGACGGTGTAAAGCTGAGGCCCCAGTACAGATCCTTGGGGAACGCCACTTGTCACATCCTGCCAATCAGAGAACAATCCCTTTACCCCTACTCTCTGTCTCCTACCTTCCTACCAATTACCAACTTCTGCTTGCTACAGTGTGCACAGCTGGCACCTGTGGGTATGATGGTGCCAATCTAGACTGATGCTGTGGGTGAGAGATGCTGTCAATTGATTTAATGGAAATTGACAGCAATGCCACTTGTCAGATGCTAACCTTGCTGTGGGGCAGAGTTTTGCTGCTGCCGGCATCTGTAGAGTGCGTTTAAAGGGTTAAGTCATTGTTGCGTGGAAGTTTCCGGGGGTGGGAGGGTCAACAACTTACTATACACACGTTGCACAAAAACTGCACCAAAATATTTAAATGAACTTATCCCAGGAAACTGCAGAAAATAATTTGGTTCTGAAAATGCGAGCAGAACTCCAAATGGATGAGTCACCCAGTCATGTTAACATGCACTCTAACCTATTGAGGGACATTAAAGAGGAGATCGCAGAAGCTTTGACCACAAATTTTCAATTCTACTTGTGTCAAGGGACTGCAAGCTAGCCAATATAATATTTCTGTTCAAAAAGGGAGAGAAAGATAAACCATTGAAGGCAAACTCTTAGAATGCATAATTTGAGATCAAATTAATGAGTCCTTCGAGATGCATGTGAAAATCAAAGACAGTCAGCATGGATTTATTAAAGGGAAGCTGTACTTGAGAAATTTTAGTTTTTTGAAGAAGTGACTGATTGTATGGATAAAGCTTTACTGTATATGGATCTCAGGCATTTGATAAGCTGTCTCTCAAGTAGGTTCCTTACAAAAAAAAATCAGGCATGTGGCTTAAGAAGAAACAACACAAGAGTAGGGGGTTTAGCAAAGAGTGAGGTGGATTTTAAAAGGATAAAGACAGGTTAGTGGAATGGGCAGACAGGTGGCAGATGCAATTTAATGCAGAGAAGTGTGAGGTAATCCATTTTGGGAGGAAAAGTAAGGAATAGGATGTTGTTGATAGTCGTAAGGGAACAGCGAGACCAAGGGGCGCAAAGGCATAATTTGTTAAAAGTGCAAGTGCAGTTGGATAAGGACAATAACTTTTTGGATTTATTACATTCGAGCATTGAGTACAAGAACAAAGAGATTGTGATAAATTTGTACAAGCCAATGGTTAAGTCATAAAGTACTGTGTACAGTTTTAAGCACCACATTACAGAAAAAGCATTAAAGCCATAGAGAGCATAATATATAGATTCACTTGAATGATACCAAGGATGAGAAATTATAGTAATGAGAGACTGGTGGTAATGGCATTATTTCCCCTGGTGTACAGAAAGCTAAGAGCAGATTTAACAGAGGTTTCTCAAATTATGAATGGTTTTGATAGGGTAAATATGAAAAGACTATTTCCTTTGACTGGGGAGTCAATGACAAGGAGTCATCAATTTAAAACTGTCATTAAGAGAGTGAGGAGAAAGGTGAGGAGATTTTTTTTGCAGTTGTTGGAGCGTGGAATATTTTAGCATAGGGACTGGTTGAGGCCAAGTCAACTGCAACTTTTAAGGGAAGAGTAAATAAACATTTGAAGCAGATGAAGATACAGGGCTATCGGGAGCGAGTAGGGCAGTGGTATTAGTTATAGATTGTTCCAGCAAAGAGCACATTGCAAAATTATACACTCCCAGTTCATCATTTTCTGTCCGTTAGCCGAGAAGCAGAATTTTTAACCCCATAAATGGGCTGAATCACCTCTTTCTATACCATATGTCACCCATGGCTCAGTGGGAGCACTCTTGCCACTTAAGTCAGAAGGTTGTGGGTTCAAGTCCTACTCCACAGACTTGAACACAAAATTTAGGCTGACACTCCAGTGCAGGACTGAGGGAGTGCTGCTCTGTTGGAGGTGCCACCTTTCGGATGAGACGTTAAACTGTGGTCCCAACTGCCCTGTCAGGTGGACATAAACTATCCCATGGCACTATTTTGAAGAAGAGCAAGGGAGTTCTCCCCGGTGTCCTGGCCAATAATTATCCCTCAACCAACATCACTGAAACAGATTATCTGGTCATTATCTCATTGCTGTTTGTGGGACCTTGCTGTGCGCAAATTGGCTGCTGCGATTCCTACGTTACAACAGTGACTACGTTTCAAAAAGTACCTAATTGGCTGTAAAAGCACTTTATGATGTCATGATAGGCACTATATAAATGCAAGTCTTTCTTTATCTTTTAAACTTGTATGATTCTATGAAAGACTCTCCAGTAGCAGAGGCTGGAAAAGAAAATGATTTGGGTCTCATCATTGATCATACCCTGTAAGCATCTGTCCAGTGTGAAGCAATTACCAATAAGGCAAATAAGGTACTCCATTGCATCTGGAAGGGAATCAATGCCAGAATAAGTTATATTGGCATCAGTAGTGAGGCCAGTTCTGGCGTATGGTGTACAGCAATGGTCATCCTATCTGGAAATGAATGGGATTTAAAAATTCTGCTTCTACCCTAATAGATAGAAAATCATAGCCTGGGAAAATGTAATTTCACAATATACAATCCAGTCATGTGCCAAGAGCGCAGAAGTGGAATTTTTATCCTGCTGAAGATACATTAAAAACAGTTCTGAGAAGAATGAGCAGGATGATTTCCGGCCATAAGGGACTAAATTATGAAGAATGGCTCAAGTGAGTAAACTGATTTTTACTGGAGAAAAATTGGGATAATTTTCATTGACTGTGCAGAGGCAGAAAATCTAGGCCAAGAACACTGAGGGGAGATATAATAGAAGTCTTCAAAATAATAAAAGGTATAGATTAAAGTTGAGCAAGCAAGCTATTTAACATGAACAATGAGCATGTGACTAGAGAACACAACTACGAAATTTACAAGCCTTAATCAAAGTAAAAAAAATTAGAAAAACAATTTTTCCCACAGGATAATGGACATATGGGACAGGCTCCCAGAGAAGGTAGTTGATATCAGGTCAGTGATACCTTTAAAATGGAAATTACTACCTGTGTCACTACTAATGCCTATGATATTGGTGTTTTGCAATAATTTTAGAAATGCAGTACAGCATACATTTATTGCACACTACAAAATTATGGCTGTAATGAAGTGGCTTCTCAGCATTATGGTTCTGAATCTACTTTTGCCATGTTGAGCCTGTTATTGGGAAATAATTGAATTTAAGTTCAACTTGTACCATTTTGCATGGTTCCCTACCTCTCTCATGTGGTATGCTCCCAACGCTCATTAAAACAAGCTTTACATTAATGATTGGAGACTGCTTTGCTTTACTCGGAGGTTATTTGCTACAAATTAGATCTACAACTTCAACTATTTGGAATATAATTGGCTCAGCAAGAATAGGAAAGGACAACCTGTGATGTCAAGTGCACAGAAGGAGGATTGTAAAGTCTTGCCACATCCAACATATTTGGTCTACTATTCCAAGCACAACTAACTGGTAATGATTGAACAGTAGTGCCTTAGGAGATGAAACTAAGGCAGAGGCTGCGAAAAAACTGTATCACCTCCTCAATGAAGACTTGCAGACATGAACAAATATCCAGATAGTGATCTTAGTGGTCCTGAAAGTCAGCACAGCCCTGAATTTCTATGTGCCAAGGTGTTTCCAGTCAAGCACTGGTGATGTCAGCCAGCTGGCTGTGCACAGATGTATCAAGGAGATGACAGATGCCTTATTTTGCAGGACCAACGAATTCATTACTTTCCCAACTGACAAACAGCACCAGCATAATAGAGCAGCACATGTCTCTAGGTCTGCAGTCCAAGGGTGTACTGATTGTATGCACGTCATTTGAGCCCCCGTACACAATGCAAAGCCCTATATGATCTGTAAAGGCTTTTATTCGATCAATGTGTAGCTGGTACGTGACCACTGGCACAGAAAAATGCAGGTAAATGTTTGCAGGAGTGCTCCTCCCGATCCTGCATTTAAAGAACAAGGGCCTCTGCCAGCCACCCATCCCGATCACTGCCGGCCCGTGACTGGCCTTGTGTAGTCAGCATCACTTGCTCTTCTTGATCTGTGAACTGTGCTCCCTCCTCAACCTCACTATTAACATTTTCAGGGGTGTGTGTAGCTGTGACTGATAAGGAAAATGCAAAAAGGAGGTGATTGTGATAGCGTTTTGCTTCTCTCTATTCTTCCAATTTGTGAAAGGAGGACAAATTGCTTCTGGCTTTGCTGTCCACTACTCCCTGCCAATTATTTGAATAGGGTGAGGGATTTGTATTGACTAGGTCCACCACCAGCATGCACTGTTCATGCCAGTTGAAAACCATCTTGTCCTGCAAGTAGAGGAATAGCATTGATATATATATTGAATGTACACAAAGCACTGACAATGTCTGGCAGCTGCCTAATTCCACTGATGTGGAGATGCCGGTGATGGACTGGGGTTGACAATTGTAAACAATTTTACAACACCAAGTTATAGTCCAGCAATTTTATTTTAAATTCACAAGCTTTCGGAGGCTTCCTCCTTCCTCAGGTGAATGTTGTGGAAATGGAATGTTCCACAACATTCACCTGAGGAAGGAGGAAGCCTCCGAAAGCTTGTGAATTTAAAATAAAATTGCTGGACTATAACTTGGTGTTGTAAAATAGTTCCACTGACACACTGGATGTTTTTTGTGACTAGGCATCACCTTGCTCAATTCATTTCCAAGCAATAATCGTTTAACCCGTCCTTTTGAAATTCTGCTGTGCAGACAGGTTTCTATAAGCACTTCAGAATTAAATTTTTTCCTAAACATAAGTTTTGCCATTCATACTAGTCATTGAATCTTAGAAATTACAGGAGGGGGATATTTGGATCATTGCACCCTTCAACTCTAGTCCCATTTCACTGACCTTTCCTCATATCCTGTAATGTCTGACCTTTTCAATTTGTCCAATTCTCTTTTAAATGATCTAGTCTCTGCTTCAATTGTCACTTGTGGTAAAGCATTCCGTGCTCTAATAATCCTCTTGGTGAAAAAATGTTCCAACTTTTCCTTTCATTCTTCTAGTGATAAATCCTGACTCTATGCCCTTTGCTACTGATTAACTAACCAGTGGAAACAATCTTTCACAACTCACTCTTACAAAATATTATTTTGAAAAGCTTGATTAGCCTTTGCTTTTTCACTAAAAAAACCCCCAATTTTTCAAGCTTTTCTTCATAACTATAACTGCTCAGTCTTGCCGTCATTCTCGTGAATCTATCCATTAGGCTCCATTCCCATTAATACCAAAGGTCATATTTTATGGATATGTGCTGCCAATGGGGAACTTTACCCACCAGCTTTACACATTGCAAAATCGTCTACCTGTTGCCTAACATTTTCTACCTCGACAGACTCCGTCTGAGTGCCATCATTAACCAGAGCTCTTCTTTTTTACAACTGTAATCATTTCCTCAATTAATAAGGACTTTTTCCCTTCTCTATCTCTCTTGAAAATTATATAGCTAGGAATATTTTGCTCCCAATCTCGACCTAGCTGAAGTCAGGGCTACAGTATTATGTGTCTCCTTCTAATTAGTGCCTCTGGTTCCTCAACTTGATTTTTAATGTTTTTTACCCCTCGTCAGAAATCTTCCCACTAGTTCTATTCTATCCTTTGTATTGACACCTGGGAGGCAACATTCAAGAGTTCTGGTCACTGGTGCAAATCAGGCTGTCTTCCCCTTTTATGGAACCCCCCTCCCCCACAACTATCATTCACCTCTTCTCATGTATCCCCTCAACTTCTCTCAGCATTCTTTTCAGTCAGCTTCTCACAGCTCAAATCATTAATTTCCCTGATTGTCTCAAGGCAGTACTACATTGATTAGCACCTTCATGCCGGTTTTTATAGAGAAGCAGGAAAGGATGAGAGGTTTGCTGAGCTGACTTTCTTGCATCCACACTTGTGGCAGATGTGGATCATGCATATATTCATATATTATTGACTTACCTTAGTGAATTTTTTGAAATCTGTCATCTCCTTCCTGATATCCTGCCAGATCTGGCAGGCCTGGAGACAGCATTCACCAGTTCGAAGATTTTTATTATGCCTACTGAACAAAGCACTGCGGGGAGGGAGCACTGTGGGCTTGGGTGCTCCTCCACATTGTAGCTAGTCGCCTTTGTTTCTTTTACTCTTCTTAACAGAACCTCATGCACCTGGTCGTCAAAACAGGAGTCCTTGTACCTGCTACACTCTATTTGTGAATTAAATTGTTCTGAAAATATCTGGATTTGGCTGACAGGTGCTATTTCCGTGTTTGACATGGCTGCCAGCGCTGTTAAAAGATGCTGACATGATAAATGCTGCTCTTCTTATGCTGAATGCTCCATTGTTCCACCATTTTATAGTGCATGCTGTCTCATACTGAAGATAATCAGTTAACTTGTGGGAACACGAGTGTGCTTTATTACTTCAACAGCTCAACAAATGCTCAGTTAACTCTTCAATCACTTACAATCATTTTCAGTCTTTACAATATTTATAATACTACCGCTTTGCAAAATGCTTAAAATAAAGTAACTTTGTTTGATCTTGTCTCCCTAAAAGCATTTATTCTCAGCTATTTATAAAGTATTTTATTTTTTACTCCTCTCGCAGTGAACTTAGAATATTTGTTTAAGATGCAAGTACTTTATTTATTTGTTTATTTTTATTGCCTCCTTCCTAAAATGTCCTTTTTCTCATTTATTTCCATAATTCTGAAAGATAATTTTCTGCCCCTTACTTTCCACGCTGGATTTTTCACCCTTATTGAAATGGTCATCGGCACAGCACTACGGCAGGGAGCATTTTCCCACCATCAACCTCCAACAAGCAGTACCTTGAACAGATGATCACATTTATAATGGGTTTTGCCTATGTAAACTTGTCACACTTGAGTATGCTGAGGACACCCAGCTGTACTTCCCTGCCACCAGCTTTGACTCTTCAATCATAAGTCTGCTGACTGCCTGCTCAGCAAACATGGCTGAACAAAAATATCCTTGAACTCATCAGAAAGACCATTGTGGTCAACTCCAGCCAAAAAATTTGCAACTTTGCCCCTGATTCCATCCATCTCCCTGGCACATCATTTGAATTGAGTTTTACAGTATGCAACATTAGTGTCCTGTTTACCCTGAGCTGAGCTTCAAACCCCCCACTTATTTCTACCTTTTCAACATTGCCTACCTGCGTTCCTACTTCACCTCCACTGCCACTGAGACAACTCCAAAGCTCTCCTTGCTGAATGCCCAAATTTGGCCCTTCATAAATTGCAACTTATCCAAAACTCATCACCTACATCCTATCCTGCAATATGTCCGGCTCCTCTTTCATTTTTGTCCTTGCCAACCTTCATTGACTACTTACACCCCAAAACATCAATTTGAAAATCCTTATACTCAACTATAAGTCCCTTCATGTTCTCGGCCCTCGTTACCTTTGCAGCCTTGTTCAGCCCTATGATCCTGCATGTGTCCTTCCTTCTGACGACGGCCTCCTTTTCGTCTCCACTTCAGCCAGGATTAATTAATAATAGCCTAGTTAAGGATCCCCTTGGAATGAGTGACCATAACATGGTTACATTCCATATCCAATTAGAGGGTGAGAAGGTAGGTTCTCAAACAAGCGTACTGAGCTTGAATAAAGGAGACTATGATGGTATGAGAGCGGAATTGATTAAAGTGGACTGGGAAAATAGATTAAAGGGTAAGACGGTACATGAGCAGTAGTGTTCATTCAAGGAGTTATTTTACAACTTTCAAAAAATATATATTCCACTGAGGAAAAAAGGGTGTAAAAGAAATGACAGCCATCCGTGGCTAAGTAAAGAAATTAAGGATAGTATCCGACTAAAAACAAGGACATATAAGGTAGCCAAACTTAGTGGGAGGACAGAAGATTGGGAAGTCTTCAAAAGACAGCAAAAAGTAACTAAAGGATTGATTAAGAAAGCGAAGATAGATTATGAAAATAAATTAGCAAAAAATATAAAAACAGATAGCAACAGTTTCTATAGTTATATAAAAAGAAAAAGGGTGGCTAAGGCAAACGTAGGTCCCTTAGAGGATGAGACCGGGAAATTAATGGTGGGAAACATGGAGATGGCAAAAATGCTGAACAAATATTTTTTTTCAGTCTTTACGGTCGAGGACACTAAGAATATCCCAACACTGGACAAACAGTGGGCTCTGGGGGGGAGCAGCTAAATACGATTAAAATCACTAAAGAATTGGTACTTAGTAAATTAATGGGACTCAAGGCGGATAAATCCCCTGGACCTGATGGCTTACATCCCAGGGTCTTGAGGGAAGTGGCAGTAGGGATTGTGGATGCTTTGGTAATAATTTTCCAAAATTCTCTGGACTCGGCAAAGGTCCCGGCAGATTGGAAAACTGCTAATGTAACACCCTTATTTAAAAAGGGTAGTAGGCAGAAGGCTGGAAATTATAGACCAGTTAGCTTAACATCTGTGGTGGGTAAAATTTTGGAGTCTATTATTAAGGAGGCAGTAGCAGAACATTTGGATAAACATAATTTAATAGGACAAAGTCAGCATGGCTTTACGAAGGGGAAGTCATGTCTGACAAATTTGCTTGAGTTCTTTGAGGACATAACGTACAGGGTGGATAAAGGGGAACCAGTGGACGTAGTGTATTTAGACTTCCAGAAAGCATTCGACAAGGTGCCACATAAAAGATTATTGCTCAAGATAAAGAATCACTGGATTGGGGGTAATATTCTGGCATGGGTGGAGGATTGGTTATCTAACAGGAAGCAGAGAGTTGGGATAAATGGTTCATTCTCGGCCTGGCAACCAGTAGCCAGTGGTGTTCTGCAGGGGTCGGTGCTGGGTCCCCAACTTTTTACAATCTATATTAATGATTTGGAGGAGGGGACTGAGTGTAACATATCAAAGTTTGCAGATGATACAAAGAAGGGAGGGAAAGTAGAGAGTGAGGACATAAAAAACCTACAGGGGGATAAAGACAGGCTGGGTGAGTGGGCGGAGATTTGGCAGATGCAATACAATATTGGAAAATGTGAGGTTATGCACTTTGGCAGGAAAAATCAGAGAGCAAGTTATTATCTTAATGGCGAGAAACTGGAAAGTACTGCAGTACAAAGGGATCTGGGGGTCCTAGTGCAAGAAAATCAAAAGGTTAGTATGCAGGTGCAGCAGGTGATCAAGAAGGCCAACGGGATGTTGGCTTTTATTGCTAGGGGGATAGAATATAAAAACAGGGAGGTATTGCTGCAGTTATATAAGGTATTGGTGAGACCGCACCTGGAATACTGCATACAGATTTGGTCTCCATACTTAAGAAAAGACATACTTGCTCTCGAGGCAGGACAAAGAAGGTTCACTCGGTTAATCCCGGGGATGAGGGGGTGGACATATGAGGAGAGGTTGAGTAGATTGGGACTCTACTCATTGGAGTTCAGAAGAATGAGAGGCGATCTTATTGAAACATATAAGATTGTGAAGGGGCTTGATCGGGTGGATGCGGTAAGGATGTTCCCAAGGATGGGTGAAACTAGAACTAGGGGGCATAATCTTAGAATAAGGGGCTGCTCTTTCAAAACTGAGATGAGGAGAAACTTCTTCACTCAGAGGGTAGTAGGTCTGTGGAATTTGCTGCCCCAGGAAGCTGTGGAAGCTACATCATTAAATAAACTTTAAACAGAAATAGACGGTTTCCTAGAAATAAAGGGAATTAGGGGTTATGGGGAGCGGGCAGGAAATTTGAGGTTAGGATCAGATCAGCCATGATCTTATTGAATGGCGGAGCAGGCTCGAGGGGCCGATTGGCCTACTCCTGCTCCTATTTCTTATGTTCTTATACAGCTTCCAGTCACCTCAGCTTCACACACTGAAATGCTTCCTCTCTTCCTTGCCTCCCCTCTCCCCTCCCACAGATACCTGCTCAAAACCTACCTCTTTTATCGTGCCTTCAAACACTGGTTATTTTACTCTGTGAAGTGCTGTTGGATGTTTATTGCGTTTAAGTTGTTAGTTAAGTGCAAGTTGTTGTCTGGCCTTCTCAATGGCATTCGTGACATTGCAAAGTCTTTGTATTTTACAAATTTTCGTCTTGATTGGGAGACAATGACCCCTTTAAGTCTCAGCTGTGTGCACAGCTGTTAATGCTGCCTCCACAGTGAAATATGCTGGAAGGATATGTAAATGGAGATTAAATATTCACCCTGCAGCATAGAATTCCGCATCTCACACAGAGCAGAACACATTTTCTGCTCCATAGGACGGCAATTCATTATCAGTGTCAGCACATATATGAACACTCACAAGACTAGAAATTACTGTGAGCAGTTATACGAATATTTAACACATTTGTATCAAATTCCTCTCTTTGCTGTTTGAATGGAAACATTAACCCAGTTAAAATAAATGCTAAATGTTACCATTAAAACAGCAAGCGCTCCATTTGTCCAGCGGTGGGCTGGGGGAAGACTGCGATGGGCCGGGGGCTGATTGCGCGGGCCGAGGGAAGACTGCCGAGGGCCGGGGGAAGACTGCTGAGGGCCGGGGGAAGACTGCTGAGGGCCGAGGGGGTGGTTGCGGTGGACGGGGGGGTGATTGCGGTGGGTTGGGGGGTGGTTGCGGTGGGTCGGGGGGTGGTTGCGGTGGGTCGGGGGGGGTGGTTGCGGTGGGTCAGGGGGGGTGGTTGCGGTTGGTCGGGGGGTGATTGCGGTGGGTCGGGGGGCGATTGCGGTGGGTCGGGGGTTGATTGCGGTGGGTCGGGGGGTGGTGATTGCGGTGGGTCGGGGGGTGATTGCAGTGGGTCGGGGGGGTGATTGCTGTTGGTCGGGGGTTGATTGCGGTGGGTCGGGGGGTGGTGATTGTGGTGGGTCGGGGGGTGATTGCGGTGGGTCGGGGGAGGTGATTGCGGTGGGTCGGGGGGTGATTGCGGTGGGTCGGGGGGTGGTGATTGCGGTGGGTCGGGGGGTGGTGATTGCGGTGGGTCGGGGGGTGATTGCGGTGGGTCGGGGGGGTGGTGATTGCGGTGGGTCGGGGGTGGTGATTGCGGTGGGTCGGGGGGTGGTGATTGCGGTGGGTCGGGGGTGGTGATTGCGGTGGGTCGGGGGGTGGTGATTGCGGTGGGTCGGGGGTGGTGATTGCGGTGGGTCGGGGGGTGATTGCGGTGGGTCGGGGGGTGGTGATTGCGGTGGGTCGGGGGGTGGTGATTGCGGTGGGTCGGGGAGTGGTTGAGGTGGGCTGGTGGATGATTGTGGCGGGTCGGGGAGTGGTTACAGTGGGCTGGGGGATGATTGCGGTGGGCAGGGGGGGTAACTGCGGATGACCGGGGGAAAGATTGCGGTGGGCCCAGGGATGACTGCGGAGGGCCGGGGGAAAGATTGCGGTGGGCCGGGGGAAAGATTGCAGTGGACCGGGGGAAAGATTGCGGTGGGCCGGGGGAAAGATTGCGGTAGACCCGGGGATGACTGCGGAGGGCCGGGGGAAAGATTGCGGTGGGCCAGGGGAAAGATTGCAGTGGACCGGGGGAAAGATTGCGGTGGGCCGGGGGAAAGATTGCGGTGGGCCGGGGGGTGTTTGCGGTGGGCCGGGGGAAAGATTGCGGTGGGCCGGGGGAAAGATTGCGGTGGGCCGGGGGAAAGATTGCGGTGGACCGGGGAAAAGATTGCGGTGGACCGGGGGAAAGATTGCGGTGGACCGGGGGAAAGATTGCGGTGGGCCGGGGGAAAGATTGCGGTGGGCCGGGGGAAAGATTGCGGTGGGCCGGGGGAAAGATTGCGGTGGGCCGGGGGAAAGATTGCGGTGAGCCGGGGGAAAGATTGCGGAGGGCTGGGGGAAAGATTGCGGCAGCCGCAGCGACGGTGGGAACGGGGCGGTAAGTCGTGTGACATTCGTATTTTATTTGACTAAATTCTGGGAAATCCCTAATGGAAAGTTCCTACCGAACTATTTGTGACTGGATGGTCACAATCCTAGTCTATGTAAAACAACTGCCAGCATAGCAGTGATAATTGATAGTTGATCAACCCCCCCCCCCCGCCCCCCCATGGATTATATGAACTGGAATAATATATGGTTATTCTGTGTGGATTAATTGTTCGCCTGATTGTTCAATTTTGCACCTCCTGAAAAAAGTCCACAAAACTGAAAATTGAGTCTCAGAGGTGGAGAGGTGGGATGTACTGGCAGCACATCAATGATTCTGATACTGAGATATCTTTCATGGGAAGGGATGAGAGTAAACAGCCAGTGCAAATGAGAAATGGGCAACTGCCTGTAGTGGAAGAAATGAGCTCAAATACCCATCATAATGAGACCCAACCATATACTTCATTTTGGAAATCAAGAAGATGATTCAAAATACATCAGTCAGGACCAAGCAACAAATCCAGTAAACCCTCTGCCTAAGATCCAAAAGCAAATACACAAAGCACTGCTGAAAATTCACCAGCAGATGTAATAAATCCAAAGCAAAATTGCAGAGATAATGTAACTGATAGAAACTGAGATGAGTTCCAAATCAGATTAATGTAATGGAAATATTAATGAAGTATAGATGAAGCTGAAAATGGATGATCTTCAGATAAAAGCAGAGGACTAAAAAAGGAAGTGGAATTAAAGCAAGAAATATAGTCAATTAGAGGTGAAGTGACCCAACAACTGTGCAGAGAATCAGAGGCACACTGGAAAGTGTCACCTTCTTACTCACACAGAGGAAAGGATACTGGGAGATTTGTAGGTAATAAGAACAGACATATTGTAGGTTTTAGAGATAGTAACATAAAATGGCTAACATAAATTGACATAAAATCACTGATATAGTATGCATTATGGGAAAGTAGAGTTAGTTTAAGTTAGAAACTCAAACAAGCGCTTCACTACAGACAGGTCACCAAGGCAACACTGATAAGCCATTTCCGTGGTTGGCTAATTGAAACCTTTAATGAGATAAGGAGGAAGAACAGGGCTTTGTCGGTTATTAACCACAATATAAGTTTAAGCCAGAGTGAGTAATAGCATAGATTATGATGTGTGACGTTTATACCTATGATTGTAATATTATAAGAAATTACATAATTAACAGTAAGCAAGTTAGTTTAGGGATAAATGAGAAAATTACTGAAAGCATCTGAATGCTGCTAGGGACCAAGGAATGTGTCCTTGTAAATCCAGATTAGAAAGGTTCCCACTGTCTTGTGCTAGCTTCCTGCCAGAAGTCAAAGAAGAGTCAGGTGACATAGATGGATGTCACGAGTGAGAGCATCCTGGTGCAAATGTGCAGTTTGGATTTCAAACACTAGAGATCGACCTCAGTCCATCTAAAGTTCCATCCAGCGAGCTAACCTGGTGTAAGTTACTGTTACTGCTTGCATGTTTACTATGACTGACAAAGCAATTTAAGATAAGGCAGAAGCTAAATCTTGTATTTCTTAATAAAGTATTAAAGTTGCTGCAACTAGACTCTTGGACCTATTAATGAGATTAGTATCTCTAAAACCTTCACATATCAAAGAGCATTTTGTCACATTATGTGGACTCCACAGCTGTAGCCAGAAGCAGTACTAAAATGTAGTCATACAGGTCCAAGAGAAGTGGTCCAGTCATTTAAGCCAGAGGTAAAAAGTCAAGCCAAGAGATTCTGATGCGCAGAACGGGTTCCATGGCATTAAAAAATATGTATAGAGTGCAAAGTTGTTCCCAATGTAAAGTCACTGGCCAAATATGTCTAGTGATATTTCTCAGTCCACATTCATTATGCATAGTTAATGCATGTAAATTAGGGCACTGGTACTAATTGGTATTCCAAATTTTGCATTAAATCAACATGTTTAGAGTGGGCATTAATGGCGAGCTGCATTCCCACATGTTGGGGAGGGAGCTCTTGAACGGATGAAGCCATTTTTATAACAGCAATTTTATATTAGAAACGAGGTTTACTTTCAAAATACTTGAAAACAAAGTGTATATAAAGAGGCATGCCAGAACGGTAAAATGGCACCAGACCTGGAATGCACATAACTGCTATTATGCTACCAAATATGTTGGCAGTGACCAAGAAGATCTGCTTACACAGGATCTGGGTCAGCATGGAGGCGGTTGTAGAGCTGTGCCATCTGCTTCGAGGAGATAGGCAGACAACTGCATCATTAGGACTATACTGCCAGTAACAATCAAGATAAGTTTCTTCCCCAATTTTTATACCTCTGTTCCATCCAGGCTAGCACAGGAGATACTTACAGTGTCAGCCACTTTGTTGTCCATTGATGTGCTGATGGATGTGTTGTTCAGCAAGGCCAACACTTTCATCGTATTTCCCACTGAGTAGCAGCAACACCATGACCCAGCTGTTCGATTTCATTGCATTACTGAGGCTGAGCAGACCTGAGGCTTTCTCTATCTAATCCTCCAATGTGTTGAAGCCGGAAAACAGAGCCTGTTGTAAACTCCAGTCCAAGGCCTCTTTGGCAGCAGTCTAAGCATTCCAGAGAGATAATCTGGTTGTTTTTGTGATCAGTGCTATTAGGGGTTCTGCAGCAAATGCATCTGAAGTTGTTACAGACTCCATGGTAGACTGAATTGCTGAGAAGCATGATTGCATAAATATAGTTGAAAATTCAAATCACTCTGGGTGTGGCTAATTCAGTAGAAAAATTTAGTAGGAAAAAGTACATTTCAAGACAGTAGGCATAATAATTAATAACACTTCCCCTCAAGCATATAGTATTAAATATTGCAACAACTGAAAGATATATCATTATTAGTGCAGTGAAACTATTGTAAAGCAGGGCCAACCTGCAATGCATTCCCATTAATGGCTCCCTAAGGGTCATGCCTTACTTCTACTGTTCATGCTGACAGTATTTGCAATGTAGTTAGCAAAACTTCTGCTACTCATCTTTGTCTCAGCAATTCACTGTTTGTCTGTTTAAAATATTACTGAGTGCATTGTTGAATGGACAGTAACCAGTTGATGAACAGCTTACTTAACAGCACTTTAAATAGCTGAGCAGGAGAAGACTCACAGATGACAGCCCATAAGTACAGCAAGAACAAGCCATGACCATCGGAAGCCATGAATGTGCAAGTTTATAAATGGGATGGCATTATTAGGAGGGCTGTTATATTGAGGTTCCACTGCATGAATAATTAATAACCTATTACGCAGACCATGCAATATTTAATACTGTGAATCTGAGAGCAACTGTTATTAGTTTCTCTGTCCTACTCTCTTGCCACTAGATTTTCTAGCACCACAGAATGCAAATTATGGCCGTGAAGTTCCACTAGGTGTCCAGCAGTCTCTCGCTGTAACTTGGGTGATAGACCAGGCGAACACCCAGAAAAATGGCCGACATACAGTTGCACCGCAATCTAGCATTTATGGAAGTATCTTCACTGCTTTGTAAGAGGGACAACCTTTGTCTGCCCCTTACAAGGCAAATGACAGGCAGGAGTTGGAGTCAGGAGCAGGCACTCCATAAGCCAGGAATTCGTCTTTCTGAGACTCATTTGAGATCCAGTGTTTGCATGGCAACCAGCAAACTGGAGGTATATCGGCCTCCACAAGGGGGTAATGCACAAGGTCTGGGACCTTTCCCAGGGCCTTCATGGAACTCACACTAACTCTCAACTGGTGAGAGCTCTGCTTGAGACCTACCAAGAGCATAATGGACAGAATTCTTGCCGACACATTCCCTTGACATATGTGGCGGGGATGAAGATTCTTCCTCTGGCTTCCTGTCAAAATTTTTGTTGGCTTAAATAAATGAGGCTGAATATCAATGAAACCGGGTTCTCCTGCAATTTCCAGGCCTTGTCGGACAATTCTGCCTTAGTTACATCTCAGTCCCAATGTCTTCATAAAAGTGTAGCAATAGGCAAGTTGAAAAATGCATTGCGTTATTCTTTACTTCAAACATTTATATAATAAACAGCACACAATGACATAATACGTTCGAACTCCATTCCAAAATACTCTTGTTTCATTTCTGGGACCCTAAATTCAAATTTAGCTCGGACAGTGGGGAGAAGACTTCTTTCTCTGAGAACTATCAAGGGTCATGAGTGAAGGCTGATATTTGTACTTCAATTCCCAGTGCACAAGTCAGCATCCTTACATAGAACTGAATTGGCCATTTAATACAGAAGTCCCTGATTAAGAGTGTGGAGAACAGAGCTGTCAGATGAAAGCTAAAGTGAGTGTGCTTAGTGTTATCATCTGCTGCACAGGAGCAATTGCAGGCATTGGCATTGAAGTAAATAATCAATTACAGGAAGGTTTACATGAAGCAAATTTATACTCATTGAATAACTTTCATGAATGGGGTAAAATTGCATTAAAAACAGGTTAGTGCCTTTGTTAAAATAATAGTTAGAAAAATTTCTTACAGGGGTGTCATATATTCCTATACGAATATCACACATAGTGTTAGTTTCCCCACAAAATGTTTATTTTTTGACAGCTTATTTGATTTTCTCCCCATCTCCCTTTGTGGAATCTTCTTTGTCATGCGCTTTTCTTGGTTGAGAGGATGAGTTAGAGACTTGCCAGTGTCAGTGAACAGCTGGCTCAGGAAGTTCATGAGAACAATCTGAGGTGACTGACCTTTTATTTTTCCACGGTGCAGCACAACTGAGGTCAGTAACTTAAGAGAGAATTGTGAGCATAAACTCTCATTCTGCTACTCTGCAGCACAGTCTTGTGGAGCTTCGGCACACTTTGCCACCATGGGGGTGACATCGCAAGAAAACTGCTTTCAGTGCCCCTCCATACACCATATGTGAAATCCTGTAACTGGGAGTCAGCTAAAGAAAAACAGCCCCAAACTGTGTAGCTGCAAATTAGTACACGTCATAACTTAATGCAATGCAGTACTACTTCAAACAAAATATTATGGATACTAGGAACTTACCACCACTGATGTTAGGCTGACTGTTCCTTGCTTTATTCATGTCGCCCTTCTTGAAGAGAGAGGTTATATTAGACCCCTCCAGTCCTCCAACACAATTTGCATACCCAAGGATGCTTGAAAAGATTGTGTTCAAATCCTCTGCTATTTCTTCTCTGATTTCCCTCAGGATTCTAGGATGCATGCCATCAGGGTGTCTTTTTCACTTTTGCGTTTGCCAATTTTTTTCAGTACGACTTCTTTCTCTATAGTTGTGCTGTCTACTTTCTCTACCTCTTCCTCTTTTATTCCCAGAACCAAACTCTTCCGTGAAAACCAAAACAAAGTACTCATTTCATCCCCCGAAGAAAATTTCCTTTTCCTTTTTTTTTATTCGTTCATGGGAGGTGGGTGTCGCTGGCGAGGCCAGCATTTATTGACCATCCCTAATTGCCCTTGAGAAGGTGGTGGTGAGCCGCCTTCTTGAACCGCTGCAGTTGGTGTGGTGAAGGTTCTCCAACAGTGCTTTAGGGAGGGAGTTTCAGGATTTTGACCCAGCGACAATGAAGGAACGGCGATATATTTCCAAGTCGGGATGGTGTTTGACTTTGAGGGAAACATGCAGGTGGTGTTGTTCCCATGTGTCTGCTGCTCTTGTCCTTCTAGGTGGTAGAAGTCGCGAGTTTGGGAGGTACTGTCAAATAAGCCTTGGCGAGTTGCTGCAGTACATCCTGTGGATGGTACACACTGCAGCCACGGTGTGCCGGTGGTGAAGGGAGTGAATGTTTAGGGTGGTGGATGGGGTGCCAATCAAGCGAGCTGCTTTGTCCTGGATGGTGTTGAGCTTCTTGAGAGTTGTTGGAGCTGCACTCATCCAGGCAAGTGGAGAGTATTCCATCACACTCCTGACTTGTGCCTTGTAGATGGTGGAAAGGCTTTGGGGAGTCAGGAGGTGAGTCACTCGCCGCAGAATACCCACCCTCTGACCTGCTCTTGTATCCACAGTATTTATATGGCTGGTCCAGTTAAGTTTCTGGTCAATGGTGACCCCCAGGGTGTTGATGGTGGGGGATTTGGCGATGGTAATGCCGTTGAATATCAAGGGGAGGTGGTTAGACTCTCTCTTGCTGGAGATGGTCATTGTCTGGCACTTGTCAGGCGCGAATGTTACTTGCCACTTATCAGCCCAAGCCTGGATGTTGTCTATGTCTTGCTGCATGTGGGCACGGACTGCTTCATTATCTGAGGGGTTGCGAATGGAACTGAACACTGTGCAATCATCAGCGAACATCCCCATTTCTGACCTTATGATGGAGGGAAGGTCATTGATGAAGCAGCTGAAGATGGTTGGGCCTAGGACACTGCCCTGAGGAACTCCTGCAGCAATGTCCTAGGGCTGTGATGATTGGCCTCCAACAACCACTACCATCTTCCTTTGTGCTAGGTATGACTCCAGCCACTGGAGAGTTTTGCCTCTGATTCCCATTAACTTCAATTTTACTTGGGCTCCTTGGTGCCATACTCAGTCAAATGCTGCCTTGATGTCAAGGGCAGTCACTCTCACCTCATCTCTTGAATTCAGTTCTTTTGTCCATGTTTGGACCAAGGCTGCAATGAGGTCTGGAGCCAAGAGGTCCTGGCAGAACCCAAACTGAGCATCGGTGAGCAGGTTATTGGTGAGTAAGTGCCGCTTGATAGCATTGTCGACGACACCTTCCATTACTTTGCTGATGATTGAGAGTAGGCTGATGGGGTGGTAATTGGCCAGATTGGATTTGTCCTGCTTTTTGTGGACAGGACATAACTGGGCAATTTTCCACATTGTCGGGTAGATGCCAATGTTGTAGCTGTACTGGAACAGTTTGGCTAGAGGCGCAGCTAGTTCTGGAGCACAAGTCTTCAGCACTACAGCCGGGATGCTGTCAGGGCCAATAGCCTTTGTTGTATCCAGTGCACTCAGCCATTTCTTGATATCACGTGGAGTGAATCGAATTGGTTGAAGACTGGCTTCTGTGATGGTGGGGATATCGGGAGGAAGCCAAGATGGATCCACTCGGCACTTCTGGCTGAAGATGGTTGCAAACGCTTCGGCCTTGTCTTTTGCACTCATGTGCTGGGCTCTGCCGTCATTGAGGATGAGGATGTTTACAGAGCCTCCTCCTCCAGTCAGTTGTTTAATTGTCCACCATCATTCATGACTGGATGTGGCAGGACTGCAGAGCTTTGATCTGATCCGTTGGTTGTGGAATCGCTTAGCTCTGTCTATAGCATGTTGCTTCCGCTGTTTAGCATGCATGTAGTCCTGTGTTGTAGCTTCACCAGGTTGGCACCTCATTTTTAGGTATGCCTGGTGCTGATCCTGGCATGCTCTTCTACACTCCTCATTGAACCAGAGTTGATCCCCTGGCTTGTTGGTAATGGTAGAGTGAGGAATATGCCGGGCCATGAGGTTACAGATTGTGCTGGAATACAATTCTGCTGCTGCTGGTGGCTCACAGTGTCTCATGGATGCCCAGCTTTGAGTTGCAAGATCTGTTCTGAATCTATCCCATTTAGCACGGTGGTAGTGCCTCACAATACGTTGGATGGTGTCCTCAGTGCAAAGACAGAACCTCGTCTCCACAAGGACTGTGCGGTGGTCACTCCTACCAATACTGTCATGGACAGATGCATCTGCAACAGATAGATTGGTGAGGACAAGGTCCAGTCGTTTTTTCCCTCGTGTTGGATCGCTTACCACCTGCCGCAGGCCCAGTCTGGCAGCTATGTCCTTGAGGACTCGGTCAGCTCGGTCCCCCACCCAGAGTACGTTCTGTGCCCTTTCTACCCTCAGAACTTCCTCCAAGTGGTTCTCAACATGGAGGAGGACTGATTCATTAGCTGAGGGAGGGCGGTAGGTGGTAATATGCAGGAGGTTTCCTTGCCCATGTTTGACCTGATCCCATGTGATTTCATGGGGTCCGAGTCAATGTTGAGGACTCCCAGGGCCACTCCCTTCTGACTGTATATCACTGTACCGCAATCTCCTTTCCAGGTTTCCTTCCCTAAAGGAAATTAGTGAACCAGATGGGATTTTACGACAATCCGGTAGTTTCATGGCCACAATTACTAATACTAGTTTTTTTTTATTCCAGATTTTATTTAATTAATTGAATTTAAATTCCCCAGCTGCTGTGGTGGGATTTGAACTCATGACTCTGGATTATTAATCCAGGCCTCGGGATTACTAGTCCAGTAACATAACCACTATGCTACTGTACCCTCATCTCTAATCAGCCCTACCCTTTCTTTAACTCTTCTTTTACTTCTTATCTGGTGATAAAATGATTTACTTAAGAACATAAGAAATAGGAGCAGGAGTAGGCCATATGGCCCCTCGAGCCTGCTCCGCCATTCAACAAGATCATGGATAATCTTTTACCTCAACTCCACTTTCCCGCCCAATCCCCATATCCCTTGATTCCCTTAGTGTCTAAAAATCTGTCGATCTCAGTCTTGAATATACTCAATGACTGAACTTCCACAGCCCTCTGGGGTCGAGAATTCCAAAGATTCACAACTCTCTGAGTGAAGAAATTTTTTCTCACCTCGGTCCTAAATGGCCAGCCCCTTATCTTGAGACCATGACACCTAGTTCTAGACACTCCAGTCAGGGGAAACAGTCTCTCATCATCTACCCTGTCAAGCCCTCTCAGAATTTTATACGTTTCAACGAGATCGCCTCTCATTCTTCTGAACTCCAAAGAGTATAGGACTATTCTACTCAATCTCTCCTCATAGGGCAACCATCTCATTCCCAGGAATCAATTTAGTGAACCTCTGTTGAACCCCCTCTCAGACAAGTATATCCTTCCTTTGGTAAGGAGATCAAATCTGTACACAGTACTCTAGGTGTGGTCTCACCAAAGCCCTATATAATTGCAGCAAGACTTCCTTACTCTTATACTCCAACTCTCTTGCAATAAAGGTTAGCATACCACTGGCCTTCCTAATTGCTTGCTAAGTACCTGCATGTTAACTTTCTGTGATTCGTGTACAAGGACATCCAAATCCCTCTGACTACCAACATTTCTTAGTCTCTCATCTTTTAAAAAATATTCTGCTTTTCTATTCTTCCTACCAAAGTGGATAATTTCACATTTCCCCACATTATACTCTATCTGCCACCTTCTCATCCACTCACTTAACCTGTCTATATCCCTTTGCAGCCTCGTTGTGTTTTCCTCACAGCTCACTTTCCCACCTAGCTTTCAGCAAACTTGGATACATTACACTCGGTCCCCTCATCTAAGTCACTAATATATATCGTAAACAACTGAGGCCCAAGCACTGATCCTTGCGGCACCCTACTAGTTACAAACAGCCAACCCGAAAATGACTCGTTTATTCCTACCCTGTATTTTCTGTCCATTAACCAATCCTCAATCCATGCTAATATATTACTCCTAATCCCACGAGCACTAATCTTGTGTAACAATTTACTATTTCCCTTCATGTTACATGCCAGTTTTTCTTCATGCCCTTTCTTAGCCTTTCTAATCATTTTGCTTCCCCTCCTCAACTTGATTTTCCTTTGTATTATTAGTCCTAGATATGTCCTATGCTCTTTTTTAATATCTCATTTTAATTTTAATTCCTCTATTCATCCAAGGATGTGAGGAGTTCCTGACACAGAAGACTCTGCAGGTAGGAAACAATTCTTTACGTTTTTTTTTTGCCATTCCGCCTGCATGCACCTGTATTTGTTTCTGATTGTCACAGGATCATACCACCGGCAGATTTTTGGATACCCCACCCACTACTCCACTTCCGAAAAGCAGTTATGACATTCCCTATGGTCATATTCTCCCATGGCATTATCAGGAAGTGGGAGCAGCACCACAGCAACTCAAGCAACATTCGCTGCAAGAGGCACATCATTAGCAAATTCTTCTATTCTGTGGAACAAGGTCTACCTTTGATTCTACAGTCTTACCCCCTTCACTCCCACTTTCAAATAAAGGGACACTCTCTCAAACTATTACTCATCCTACCACATGAAAACACATCAGCCTTCTTTGCTCCTACATGACCATGCCCATCATCATTACCTGAGTGAAGATGCTAGCATTGCATCCTTTCCTATATGACCCTAACCTCCATCAATAACAAAGTGCCATGTCAGAGCATAGTCTGTTTTATTATCGTGAATTCCAAAGTGCATGCAATCAGCCTACACTTTCTTAACACCATGTTCTACCACATGCCTTTTTTTAAACCTTTCTCAAAAACTCTTTTATTTCAGTTTATAAATCTGGTAAGTCCATGAAAGTTTCTTAGCTTGCATGACAAAGTAAATACAACCATAGAGGGAGTAGAAACAACCATGGAGAGAGACATGATACAATTGCTTAAAAATGAGCGAGCTATATCCCCAGCTCAAAACCTTCACATTGGCCGTTCTTGCTATTACAATATAAATAATAGGCTTTTGGTTTTCTGTTGACCACTTCATGAAAAATTAGATTTACAAGTAATCCCCATTCTCCTAAATTATGCTTTTTCTTTGTACATGCTCTTGGAACTAAGCTTTTCTCAAGTAACTCAAATTGGAAAAACTGCATGGTCTTTGGTGGACAGTCTCTAAATTGTGCTATTTGTCTTGACACATTGGGGCAACATAATGACTCCATAAGTAATGATCCCCTGTTCAATTTTTGAACTTTTATCAAACTGTCAACCCCAGTCCATCACCGGCATCTCCACATCAAATGAGAACAAGCAGAGGAAACATATTTACAAAGCAAAATGAGGTTTAATGGTAAACAATTTATCTTTCTTACCTGACTTTTGTGTGCTTTCACAGCACAGAAAGTGCAGGTATCCCTTTAAGGCACGGCAGCTCGTCAATGAATTCACGCTCGCAATCAACACTGGCAACACTGCCTAATTATTTGAATGAGGGGACCTTGGAAAATACTAGGAGGTCGCTCCACACACCCCGATGTGAAAGGTGTGACGTGCTGTACTAATAGTGGAAAATCGACCTTTATATTGGGACATTTGTGGTACCCTGTTTAATGCTATAATACACGTTGGGCTGGAAATCAGTGTATATGTGTTCACTGATTGCTATTTCTTTTGGTAGTTCAATCTGAAATAAAATTTTATTCATTCATTCAAGTGCTTTATACAACAAGTTTTCCTCTTTTATAAATTCTTGTACAGATAAACACATCGCTGATAATCACTGCTAGCTGTACCAGGCTTAATTCTGAGACAGTTTACATTCTATCAGTTTTACTGCATTATGTGAAAAGAAGCTTTTTGTTCAATATGCTTGTGAAGATTTAGTAACGGACTAATACTTCAGGTGTATTTGTGAAATTCTGCAATTCACATCACATGCTAAGAGGGTCAGATGTGAGAGGCGATTCTAGAAGCTCCTCAGTGGGCACACCTCAGCTTGCTTTGCTAATTTGGAGTTCAATTGGAATTATAGTGGATATGCGTCTGAAAACCCACAAGGGATTAAAAAAAGGGAACACGGCTTCATTACCAAGAAATAGAACAATTTAATAGAAAGTAAAAGAAATGTGCGATTTTATACGGATTAAAAGAACCTGAGGTGAGATGAGGAGAATTATTTTTATGCAGCGAGTTGTTATGATCTGGAATGCACTATCTGAAAGGGTGGTGGAAGCAGACTCAATGATAACTTTCAAAAGGGAATTGGATAGATACTTCAAGGGGAAAATTTTGCAGAGCTATGAGGAAAGGGACTAATTGGATAGCTCTTTCAAAGAGCTGGCACAGGTACGATGGGACAAATGGCCACCTTCTGTGCTGCATCATTCTATGATTCCTAAAAGTTTCAAGATGTTCTATTCACACCACTGTTACTAGTGCAAACAATAACACTTGTTCGCAATAAACATGTAAATTTCTACAATTATGGAGTTCAAGAAGCTATTTTTCACCTGAGAGCCAGGACAATTACAAATAACCTTTTTACAGACAATCTGACTATAGGAGTATCGCAGTCAATCGCAATCCCATCCTCACCCACAAGGGCTCTTACAGCAATAATCAGATGATAGCAATTAGAAGTAGAAGTTTTGGTTCATTCTTCCTCTCCTTACTTCTGAGATACAGACCAACTGTACTGCCCTCTTCTTTGATCAGCTTTTTCAACAGAGTGCAGATTTTATTTTCTGTTTTTGCGTAATGCCTTGCAAAACGACACCCATCTTGTGGCACATAGCTTATTATTCCAAGCCTGCCCTGATATTTTGACAAGTATTCACCTTCAGAAACTGGCCATTGTAGAATGTTCCCAAAGAAGCTGAGAAAATAGAGCTGTGTTTAGGTGTGGACCAAGGCCCTGAACTTCTGCAGGGTTCTGCTGATCTCCCACCATAACTTCACAGTCAGTTAATGGCCTAGGAAAAAAGTCTTCTCCATGGTGTTCACATGAGAGGAAACTACATTTTGCGACAGCTAACAGCAAGAGGAATTCATATAAAGGACTGGGAGGACTCCAAGGATATGGAGCAACAGGGATACATTTAGGACAGGTCCATTTGAGCAAGGTGACGAGGGCTATTTTCATACAGCCAATATTGGCCACCTACAGACTAACTTTGTCAAAGAGCAAACGCACATAGCTAACTAACTAAAAATTATATAAAATGAGAGAATTTCCTGTGTTGGTCACAGTATTTCATTCATTTCATGAAAGTGTTTTGTAACCTAAATCATGGACCACCCTCCGTATAAAGAAATCCTTCCTAACATCTGTCCTAAATTTGCCATTGACAACCCTGAACTTATGACCTTGTAAATCAGAAAGTATTATTTTAGGTTTACCTTCTCTATCTTGTTGAGTATCGTATGTACCTCTGAAAACACTCACTCACCTCTCAATACTGTTAAAAACCCACAGTACTGAATCGCTATGGATTTAGACAGGACAACAGAAATGAGGCAATATAACAAATGAAAAAATATTTATGAATTGCAGCCTCGAAATGACTATTTACACAATAGTAGAGGAACACTTAATGTGTTCATATGACATTCATCTGCCCAAGAATCTCCAGAAGCAATAACCAATTTAAAATGAATGGGTGAGTGCCTGCAACAAAATAGCCGAGAGAGAAACGTAGAAACATAGAAAATAGAAGCAGGAGTAGACCATTCGGCCCTTTGAGCCTGCTCTGCCATTCAATCTGATCATGGCTGATCCTCTATCTTAATACCATATTCCCGCTCCCTCCCCATACCCCTTGAATGTCTTCTGTGTCTAGAAATCTATCTAGCTCCTTCTTAAATATATTCAGTCACTTGGCCTCCACAGCCTTCTGTGGTAGAGAATTCCACATGTTCACCACCCTCTGAGTAAAGAAATTTCTCCTCATCTCAGTCCTAAATGTCCTACCCCGTATCCTGAGACTGTGACCCCTTGTTCTGGACTCCCCAGCCAGGGGAAACATCCTCCCTGCATTCAGTCTGTCTAGCCCTCTCAGAATTTTATACGTTTCAATGAGATCCCCTCTCATTCTTCTAAACTCGAGTGAATATAGGCTGAGCTGGCCCAAACTCTCCTCATACGTCAGTCCTGCCATTCCAGGAATCAGTCTGGTGAACCTTCGCTGCGCTCCCTCTATGACAAGTATATCCTTTCATAGGTAAGGAGACCAAAACTGCACACAATGCTCCAGGTGTGGTCTCACCAAGGCCCTGTATGACTGCAGTAAGACATCCTTGCTTCTGCATTCAAATCCTCTTGCAATGAAGGCCAACATACCATTTGCTTTCCGAACTGCTTGCTGCACCTGCATGTTTGCTTTCAGTGTGCAAGGACACTCAGGTCCCTTTGTACATCAACATTTCCCAATCTATCACCATTTAAATAATACTCTGCCTTTCTGTTTTTTCTTCCAAAGTGGATAACTTCATATTTATCCATGTTATACTGCATCTGCCATGTATTTGCCCACTCACTCAACTTGTCTAAATCGCCTTGAAGCCTCTTTGCATCCTCCTCACAACTTACAATCCCACCTAGTTATGTGTCGTCAGCAAACTTGGAAATATTACATTTGGTTCCGTCATCCAAATCATTGATATATATTGTGACTAGTTGGGGCCCAAGCACTGATACCTGCGGTACCCCACTAGTCACTGCCTGCCACCCCAAAAAGACCCATTTATTCCTACTCTCTGTTTCCTGTCTGTTAACCAATTTTCAATCCATGCCAGTATATTACTGCCAATCCCATGTGCTTTAATTTTGCACACTAATCTCTTATGTGAGACTTTATCAAAGGCCTTCTGAAAATCCAAATACATCACATCCACTGGTTCTCCCTTATCTATTCTACCAGTTACATCCTCAAAAAACTCCAGTAGGTTTGTCAAACACGATTTCCCTTTCATAAATCCATGTTGACTTTGTCTAATCCCTTTGATATTTTCTAAGTGTCCTGTTATCACATCCTTTATAATAGACTCTAGCATTTTCCCTACTACTGATGTTAGGCTTACTGGTCTGTAGTTCCCTGCTTTCCCTCTCCCTCCCTTTTAAATAATGGGGTTACATTTTCCACCCTCCAATCTGCAGGAACTGTTCCATAATCCAAAGAATTTTGGAAGATGACAACCAATGCATCCACTATTTCCATGGCTACCTCTTTTAGTACTCTGTGATGCAGATTATCAGGCCCTGGGGATTTATCGGCTTTCAGTCCCATTAATTTCTCCAGTACTATTTTTTTACTAATACTAATTTCCTTTAATTCCTCCTTCTCACTAGACCTTGGTGCCCTTGCATCTCTGGGAAGTTATTTGTGTCCTCTTCCGTGAAGACAGAACCAAAGTATTTGTTTAATTGCACTGCCATTTCCTTGTTATGAAATGTCATATGAACATGTTGTGTTCACCTGCTAATATCATTAGCAGTAATTTCTAGGCTAATGTCCAATACATTATCAATGTTATCAGAACCAGTGAGTGACTATATGAACTGGATATAATGTTTTATCAAGGAAGTATTTGTATTGTGAAGTACGTATAATGATCCAGTGGACTTGTAAGTACCTTCCAATTACTCAGTTATCTGTATCCTTAAATCCTGAAAGATAGAAAGGTGTGTGGAAAATCAATTATTCTTGCAGCTCTAAAAAAGAACTCCTTCAGGATAATAGATTAGATTATTAGAAATGAGCTTTGAACCCATTTTGAAATCTAGATTTGGAAACAGGCCGTTTGAATTGGGTCAAAATTTGCAACTCACTTTTTAAAAAAAAAATGGCATCGGATATTTGCAGCATGGTGTTTTTTTGTTCATTTTATCCACGTATGATGTCACATTTCCAGCAATTCATTAAATGTATCTACACCACTATGCTTTGGGCTTCTGGTATCAACAGCTAGATTGCAGTGAGGTTTATTCAGCGTTTTTAAAAAATATTTTTCTGTTTTACTTTGTGATAGTGTAAATGAAGTTTCATTCATAGCTTTGACATTTTCTGAGCGAATATGTCATATGCTGTTTTCTCCCACCCCCATTTGAGAGTACATTCAAGGATATTTTGATCCAACAGATGGGGAATGTTGCAATTTATCCAGTAGGGCAACAAATCATATCAAAGGGTCATAATTAGATAAAGATCTTAGTTTGTTCCCATCTGGATATCCGGATTCTATTTTTACTCATTACAGATTATTTTTTTTTATCTCTAACAAATGGATGAAGTGATTTTTATGATCAAGAATCTGCTGCTGAAATTTAGGGGTCAGGGCAGCATATCATTTAGGATTTCTCTCTGTATTCATAGTCACTGACCTACTTCCATATTGTCCTTCACTGAGAAAACCAAACTATCGATTTCTTCATAACTTTCAAAGCTCTGTGAATTATTTGGTTTGTTATTTATTGCCCACCATAACTAACCAGATACTGGATACACATGCACAAATTTAATAAAAATGACATTTATTTTCACACCAAGAGTCATTGTTCTTATTCTCATGGGCCAGCAAAGGAGTTTAGGCTGCTCATTCTGAGTAATAGCAGCTAACTGGGTTTTTTTTTGGAAGATATCCCAAACTAAACCATTGGAAGGCAAAGCAAGCTCTCTAACCATTGTGACAGTGCCTACATTTATTACCTTATAAGGAGTTCTTCAATAGAAAATAAGACTCATTGGGATATAGGGCATAATCCTTAAGCTCTTTGAACCATATGAGCAATTTCTCTTTAATATTATATAATTTACACAAAATATCTTGAAGAAACAACTTTATACTTGTATATATATATGGATGCTAACACAAAGGCATGTAATTTAAAGATATTTTGTGTAAATGATATGCAATTGTTCCTTCATGTCCAAAAGTGTTAAAGAAATTGTAATACAATGAGTCTTCTAATAGCATCAGCCAAGCATGGACTGACACGCCTCCTGTAATGTATCATTCGAACATTATATCTACAGGTGAACTGCGTCTCCCTCATCTGGAGCAACATTCACTTGTTTTACTTTCAAAATATAACTTGTGCCATCCTGATGGCCATACATTAGCTGAATTATAAGTAGCTGAATTATACAGACTAGGAAACCCCATGTTCGATCCTCAGTTAATACTGGCTTAGTTGATGTCAATCAGGGCAGCAGTTGAGATGTTATAATTTGCCTCAGTACAGGGGCTGGACAGGGGGATAAAATCAGCCAGGGTCCTGATCCACATTGCAATGGTGAGCCCTTCGAGAGAAATCACATGCAGAGAACATATGAGGACAGGATTAGCTCGGCTCTGATGCCCCCCATGGAAAATAGCCTGCTAACACATAGATTGGGCTCGTGTCTGTAGAAAGGCCACTAGGGTTATGTACCAGTGGGCTGCCAGCAACTGTTGAATTGCACACCAGCAAGACTCAGTGCCAACAGGAAAAAAAAGAGAGGAAATGAGGAGACTCAGGGAAACTGAACATCAACTGAAAGTACTCTGAGGTGTTCAATGCAGTCAAGGTGAAGCACCAATTTTCCATGCGATAAGGTACCTGAAAGCTATTGAGATCTGCAACATCGAAATATATAATATTTATGGAGGAGAACTTTTAGGCAGAACATAGTCCATTAGTGCAGAGAGCATTCTGTTCTAGAAGAAGCCTGATCTGCTGAATGTTTGCAGCATTTTATGCTTTTGTCCTACAAGAAGTTTGTTCTGATTTGACATAGCCTACTGCTTGTCTGGAACGTGAACTGCATTTCACCCAAATATTTGGTAGCAAATATTTTCAATTCAGAGTGAATACCTGGGGAAATGGTCTGAATGCCACAGTAGGGAATGATACTGGAACAATCTTAGCAACGTACATGCCCAAACAAAAGGAACATGGAATTTGCTCAGATAAGCTTTTTACGCTCAGTCCTCAGAACTGAAGAATGAGAGGATAGGAGGATTAAGGAGAAGTGCAAATCTTCTTGGCATCACTTGGTGTCTCCGATTTGAATGAAAGGTACCAAAAACTAGAAAGGAACATACGACACACAGTTAGAACTGATAAACTGAATTGGAATAGTTACAAACTGTACAGATATAAACCAAACTGCAAGTCATGAAAACAATCGAATAGCCTAGAGATACATCAAAAACTAACCGGCATTCAGAGGATGTCAGGTGAATGTGGAGGATAAAAACCGCACATATTCACAGACAGAAGAAAAGTTTTAAACGGATGAAATACACAGAAGATTTGTTCTGAAAATCAGCAACAGGGGACAGTTAGTGGTATTGCTGATCAAACTGGAAGATACTGAATTACTTCCAATCCTGGAAGAAGTAAGGATAACTATTCAGCAGCTGAAACTGAGGACAAATTTAAAGAAATAATGGAGTATATAGATAAAGAAATGCTGTGGGTTTTATTTATTTCAAATATACTTTATTTCATAAAATTTCAGAATACACACAATTCAATGTAAATATCTCAATTGCAATTCAAAACACAGTACACATCTTAGAATACATGGTGAACAATACAAAGGTGGTACGGCCTTACACGGTGACCTTTTCCCATAGAGCGTTTGCTTAGGCCGCACCTTGCTTCAGTGCGTCCCGTAGTATGTACTCCTGGACCTTGGAGTGTGCCAGTCGGCAACACTTGGTCATGGACAGCTCCTTCAGCTGGAAGACCAGCCGGTTTCGGGGGGACCAAAGGGTCCCCTTCACTGAGTTGATGGTCTTCCAGCAGCAGTTGATATCTGTCTCAGTGTGCATCCCAGTGCAGCGCACTGTGTTACCATGCTGTTGTGGTGAAGTGAGATAGATACCAATGCAGCTCTCTCCACTCAAAATGCAGTGGTTATTATGCATATGGATTATAAAAAAGATATTTGATAAGGTGCAGCACAGGAGGCTTATTGATTAAATTATGGCACACAGCATTAAAGGGAATGTGACAGCATAGACAGGAAGTTGGTTAAAGAACAGAAAACAGACAGCAGTGGTTAATGAATGTTTTTCAGACTGGAGGGATCTGAACAGTAAATGCCAGTGCATTACTGGCACAAATTGAGGAAACTTGCATGAGCAGGTATTTTGCATGGGGTAGGATTATGTAAATGAGCGGCAGAGGTGTACGGCGGACATATCAAGTCCTTGAACCTCTACTAGACGATGGACACATAACCATTTGCATATGTTTCCAACCCTTTTACCTTAAATTGATAGTTTTCGGGACAAAGATGAGTAGTCTGTATTAAGTGCTTTCTGATTGTTTGCTACCAAAACATATTTGCGTATGAATTATGCCTTGCCTTCCAAGTGAGTATGAAAGGCCATGTCTGGTGACCAAATGTATCTTTCAGCTCAACTGTCTATTGCAGTAAAAAGTTACCGACACATCTCATAAATAGTATTAAAGATATAGAGACTGTCTTATGAATTGGAATGTGACTAATTTCCAGGAACAATAGTTCACTGAGACAAATAAAGTTATCAATGGTGTGCAACGTGTTAAAAATGTTGATGGAAAATCATTGTAGTTTCTGCTGCACATACTGCAGCATGAACTGTCCCAGGGCCAATGCAGCAGCTGCAAAATTACATTTTCAAAGTGCATTTTTCCGGGCTGTTCCAGGAACCGAGTCTGCCTAAGAAGGATCATGATGATTCCATAAATAATTGTTTCAAATAATTGTGCCAAATCCCACAAGCATTTGACTTAGATATTTTTAGTAGAGGAACAAGCAGTATTTCTCCATAGCAGGGGGTACAACAGGGAACTGCAAAAAGTTATGTGTCGACCAGCTTCTTGCCGTCACCTCCACCCTCAACTCTAACAACAACAACTTCATGTCACCGGCACTAGGGTTGCTAACCCTCCAGGATTGTCCTGGATTCTCCAGGAATTAAAGATTAAACTCCTGGACAATGTTGCTAGCAATCCGGGAGAAAAATCATAGGAATGTTAAAAAAAATATAGTTTTTACATTTTCTTTGAACTGTTTCATTTATTAGTTAAAAACCTGAAGACTACAGTTGGTATTTTCTCCACGTGCAATGCCACAGGAGACTAACTAGTGTATATAACAATTCTGTCTTACAACTGTTGCAATGATTTTTTTTAAAAGTTCTCTCTCCAGGCACGTTGTTTTGTCCTAAATGCTTTTTTTCCCATCCATATGGTCCTGCATTATTCAGAGTCCCAAATGCATCTTGCAGATGGATTTGTACTATCACCTACTGGGGATCTGGAAAGAAGGTGTGGCTCAGTGGTAGCACTCTCGCCTCTAAGTCAGAAGGTTGTAGGTTCAAGTCCCACTCCAGGGACTGGGACTGACACTATAGCGCAGTACTGAGGGAGTGCCGCACATAGAAAACAGGAGCAGGAGTAGGCCATTCAGCCCTTCGAGCCTGCTCCACCATTCAATATGATCATGGCTGATCCTCTATCTCAATACCATATTCCTGCTGTCTCCCCATAGCCCTTAATGCCTTTTGTGTCTAGAAATCTATCTAGCTCCTTCTTAAATATATTCAGTCACTTGGCCTCAGCAGCCTTCTGTGATAAAGAATTCCACAGGTTCATCACCCTCTGAGTGAAGAAATTTCTCCTCATCTCAGTCCTAAATGTCCTACCCTGTATCCTGAGACTGTGACCCCTTGTTCTGGACCCCCTAGCCAGGGGAAACATCCAGTCTGTCTAGCCCTGTCAGAATTGTATACGTTTCAATGAGATCTCCTCTCATTCTTCTAAACTCGAGTGACTGTTGGAGGTGCTGTCTTTCAGATGAGACATTAAATCGAGCCCCTATGTGCCTTCTCAGGTGGATGTAAAAGGTCCCATGAGTTCTCCCTGGTGTCCTGGCCAACATCACTTAAAAAAACACATTATCTGGTTATGATGTGGTACCTTGCTGTGTGCTAATTCACTGCGCACTTTCTACATTACTTCATTGGCAATAAAGCGTTTTGGGTCATCCTGAGGTCGTGGAAGGGGCTATATAAATGCAAGTCTTTCATGTGAGAAACCATCAAGGTCATAATATTAATATATGAGTGCCATATGCTATAGGATAATCTAGGTGTTACTGCATGTATGTGAAATAAATATTGTAGTATATGGTCTAACATTCTAGACAAAAATCTTAAACTTTGCAGGAACAAAGAACCTCAGACCTGGGGGCTCCTGTAAAGACTGCCATGTCAGGTCTGGGGGCACATTGGAGAATTGGTTCAAATCCCTCTGTTAGTCATGAATGTGTTAACAGCTTTGTTTAAAATTCTTCCCTCCACTATTTTAACAAAGATGCAAACACATGAGAAAATAATTTGATATGAATATGCTGATACATTTATTACTAATATATTTGCAGCTCAATTTCACCAATGGAATGACCATCTTCCATGCAGTGTACAGTTTTGTATGACAGGCCAGCACAGAGCTTTCCATGGCAGGTCTGCAAAGCACAGTGCAGACTACAAAGCAGCCTTCAACGATCTTTTGTCGACTGGCACCTCACAACATTAAAACCCTTTCCAAATAGACATGGGTTGAATTCAGGGTACTGTCAATATTATCATGTCTGAAATGCAGGATACGAGCCTCAGCTGGATAGAAACAATCAAGTTGCACACAATTGTACAGAATGATTCGGAACAAATCACAGATAAAGCTCTTCCTGTAGTATTGTTCTTTAAAATTGTAATGAAGACATTAAAAGCTCATATAGCACATTTATTTTTAAAATTTAGGCTACGCGCTAGATGAAATGTTGCTCATATGACACTTCTCTGGAAAGTCTGAGCAATTTATCTTTTGGGAATCATATATATATCATAATACATAATTGCTTTGCTCTTAATTTTTTGCCAGTCTTCATTGGCTTTTCATCTTGCTCTTTTTTCTCATTTAACTCCACATATAATTGAACTAGTGCTGTCTTACTCCCTGTCCAATTTGTGGATTCTGTGAAACGATAAAATAGAGCAGCCTCTGAGTAAACAATGATTCTCAAATGTTCCAGCTTGCCCCTTTCTGGTATTCAGAGTGTAGAGAATGTGTTCAGTCAAACCGTACTATTAAAGTGTCAGTATAGGTTGACAAAAGGGATGCTCCCTACAGTTCTGGCAAATTTTATAAGCTTATTTTCTGAGCCAACTAGTAAATCGAGCAAATAAAAGAAACTCGCGTTTAATTAGATCAACCAGGCAATAAAATTATAAAATTATTCAGGCCTTATAATTGTAGAAAAAAAATCCCTTTTTATAATTACTAACATTATTGGATATTTGGTATTATGAGTAAAGGATATGTATGATGTTAAAGAATAGATTCTATCTAATAATTGAGAAAGAGAAAACTGAAATTTAGATCTCTTAAGATTACAAACCAGTGCTGTCAAACCTCGGACCCTCCTCCCTAGTGTTGCCAGGCACGTTACCTCTCCCTCCTCTCACTTCTGACAGACACCAGGAATCTGCTAAAGAGCTGAACTCCGTGCCCACCTCCCCCCGCACCACCCCATGTCAAATCCCAGGTTAACTCTTCATGATTCTGTCAAGCCCCAGATTTCCCCCTCCGCAGCGAAGTCTGACCAAAGGATCCCACCAATGCTACAAAAACCCAACAGCCCTATCCTAAGTACTGCCATAGTCCAGGATCTCCATCCCAGTTCTTCCAAAGCCAAGGACCATCCTTAACTGCTACCAATGCCCAGGACCATTTCGAAGTGCTACCAAAGTGCAGGACCACTCCCGGGCATAGCTAAACACCAAATATTTAACTCTTCCATCTGAGCTTTAAAACTGGTAAGGGATAGAAGGTCACTTGTATATTTTTCACAGAATAATAGTCATGAAATTCAATCCCCAAAGCACCAGTAAAACTTCCAGAATAATATGGAATGAAAATAAAAGTTGGGTTATTTAGTTACTACAGTAGTTCTGATGTGGTATAAAGTTACGGGCCCAGTCTATTTGGTACAAACAACCCTATTGTTGGTGTCACTATAATAAGTTATGAAAGTGAAATTTTTAAATATTTACTAGCGAATCTCACATGCTGTTGCTCACACAGAGTCAGAAAACACTGGGGGTAATTTTAACTTTTGTCACACATTTCTCGCCCGGGGCTAAAAGTCAAAATTACCCCTAGTATTTTCTAACTCAGTGTGAGCAACAGCATGGGAGATCCGCTAGTAAATGTAAAAATATGCCACTTTTATAACTGTTATTATAGTGACAAGATTATAGTGTCAGTCGGCTGATCCGAGCGCAGCGACAGCAGGAGCCTGATCCCAGCCCATTTCTTTAAGAGCATCTGGCACCAGATAATCTGTCCTCTGACCCTCTGGAGCTACCAATGCCTCAGGTGGCGTGTGCCAGAAGTGCCAACTGTTTATTATAATGAGGTGATTTCACATTGTTCAGCAGGGATACATGCAGCACCCAAAGAGAACAGTGCTAGCACCACTGCCTCAGGACTGCTTTTTATGAGTTTCTTCATAATACATTTTTTCTCATGTCTATTTTTATTTTAAATTCCTGCAATAAAATGACTGGATTTGGAATTTGACCAGTGCTCATTTGTGGGGACTGATGTGAAAAAATGTTTCTGCCAATTTTCTTCCCTCTCCTCTTGAAGACATTGACCTCTTGATGGGGATGGTCTCAATGGTGCTAGTTATACTCTGATTCCTCATTTGAGTCCACAGTGAGTGCTGACAGACTATTTGACTATGGAATACATCTCAGCCAAGCTCAATTCTGTCCTCACATGCATATTTCCATCAGTGATAACTAGACAATACACAGCAGAAACCCAGAGTGATTTTCCTCTACCTAACCCAGGGGTATTGTGGGTAATCATAGCGTCTTACCACTACACTGATTCAAATCAGCTTGTCCAAGACAGACCAGGGAGCAAATTTGAGACAGTCCTGGTCTGTATAGCTCAGTACTCACTGCTTAACTAGATGAACCATTGGCAGTGTTGATGTAAAGAATCTATTTAATACATTGGCCATTTCCTGATCCCATAACATTTTCAGGAGTAAAAAAGTCCATTTCTGAAATAGATCTTAACTGTAGACTCTCTTCAGTTCATGGCTTAATTTACATTCCATTCTTTCTTGGAGATTATTGGTGACCCAAATTTTATATTGCTCACACTGTGTACTGGCATCATAAAGTGCACAGAAGAGGACATTGATCACATACATGGTTACAATACGAAGGTTTGATGCATTGTTCTTGTTATCTCTAAGGAAAAGAAACCACAGGTATTATGTCATTTTACTTGATTAAGCATTGAACAGATCAAAACATATGATTGAATAATTTTGAGGATTGAATATGAGGTGGTAATCACAAGTCATGCCTATTGTAGAGGGACATGTTCTCTTCTATGCAATGTTTTTTATCCCCAAATGACCTTGTAACAAGGCTCCAAGGCGGCAATATATGCTGCAATAAATATATGTGAGCCAATAAAAGACACATTGCAATAGGAAATAATTTGGAAACTTCACATTGAGATTCCTAGGGAGTGTGTTGTTCCACCACCTGCTCATAGGGAAGGAACTGCAGGGCATCCTGATGGCACACTGCTATTTATGGAAACAGTTTAAAATTTCACATGACACAGTTTTTCCAAGTGCACTACACAATTAAAAAGAATTATGGTTATTGCCACATGTATTAAAGCAAAATTAAGTGTTATTAACCCATTGGCTTCTGGTGATATGCTTTGTAAATTAATATTCCATGATTTAGGAATAGTGAAAGTAAGCATGCAAGAGAATAGTTTCTGGTCATTTATCATTCAGGTTGTGAGACCAAATCACTTCTGAAATTGATTCTGCATCACATAGGCGAGTACCTCAATCAACATCACTAAAACAGATTATCTGGTCATTATCTCTGCTGTTTGTGGGGCCTTGCTGTGCGCAAATTGGCGGCCACGTTTCAGACATTACAACAGTGACTACACTTCTAAAGTACTTTATTGGTTGTAAAGTGCTTTGGAGCAACTATATAAATGCAAGTTCTTTCTTTCAGACTTTCTAAGTCAAAATTACTTCCATGGAATATTACACAGCCATGTCAGCTGATGTAATCTTACCACTCAATGTTTTTAGATTCAAACACCTTCTGTCAGATATAATCCACTGGTATGATATGTGACGGGTTTTAAGTGGTCACTTTTGCGGATAAGTTCCATGCATATTAGTCAATGATACTCACTCCAATTTAATGGTATAAATTTAATGTGTCTTTAATTAAAAATCCGATCCTTCATTAAAAAAAGAAAAATCTTAGTTTTGGTAACCGGAGCTTTTCAACTTTTTCCAAAGTAAAGTTGAATTTCCCTCTGCTAAAAACACCATTCTTGACAATGTTTACCATCGGTAATGACTCTGCCCTTCTACAGGTGAGGTTGGCATTAATGCCATTTCCTTTGCTATTCTGAATGACCTTGAACAACTCTTCAATCAGCCTACCAGTATCCATGTTCATCCTGGTAACCCACCAATGCTGACCATTGCACTGTGTCTATCTCCTCACAGTGGGCTCTTCTGGCCACTGTTTCACATCTGCCTCTTGCCGAATATCCCGCAACAGATCAAACTTTAGTAAGACAGACCTGCCGTATTTAATGCTGTAAGTCAGCCAACTGGGAGAGTCTTCAAGAATTATCTGCTGTCTTTCCTGGGCTCAGATGATACTTTCACTCTTATGATCCTTCTATCGGTTCCAATGAAGTAACTGCTGGCATGACAGCTTTCATACCTCACTCTTCACATTCTGACAAATTCTTGTATTTTGGTCTGCCAGGTATCTGACACATGTATAAACCCATCATTATGCTTAAAAGTCTCCAAACCAAGCTACTGAGAAATGCACACACAGATAATTTATTTTTGCCCAATATAGATTTATTTTTGCCTGATATGCACACTCTTTCCACAGGAACACATATATGTCAACAGGTAGTCTCCATGTATCAGCATTTTCTAACAAAATCAGCATGGGATTTATGCGTCCTGGGCTAATCTGAGATCACCCAGAATACTGCTGGGGGGGAGGGGGGAGGCGGGGAAACAACCACTAAATCAAAAACAGACAAAAATATCTCACTTTTTTCAGAGGTCTCCAAGGTAGCGCTTGAAGATTTGCTCTATTTCTTACTCTCCTTCAGGATTCGCTCCCAGTATAGTGGGATGATATGACAGGGCTAATATATGTGACCCTTAGCCCTCCAACTCCTTTAACCCTCCGAGGTTCCGGTTATGGAGGGAACGGGAATGTAATATACTTAATATGCATTAACTTAATTTGCTTTTCCTTCAATCTGGTACAGCAGGAGTGTGTTACTGTTTCTTGCCATTGATCTTTGGTTAATTCTTGTCCTAAATCCAACACATATCTAAATTCTGCTGCAAACTCCATACTTGTGAACATGATTTTTTAAAATCCAACTGTTTCTATTAAGGAAATAGCATTAAAAAAGTGTCCACGTGTGTGCCAAATTGACATTGTCAGACTCTACATGGGTCCAAGAAATAAAGTAATTAACCGGTGTCCTGACATAAGGTTTGCATTAAGGGATGACAGTTGGAGAAATGGCTCCACTGATCTCTTTAGAGGTTCACTGCATGACAATAACAAGGTATGTTGCCAAATCTGACAAACCGATCATCCCAATTATATTTCATCAGCTAAGAATTCACTGAATGAATATTTGTCAAGGTGGATTGCAGTATAGGCACTTGGAAATAAGTGGCTATTATTGATCAGTCATAATGCTCACCAAGAATCATAGCCTCCAAACAGTAAAGTTCCACTGGAGCATTTGCAAAGTAAATTAGTGGCTGAGCGAACACTCCCTTTAATCTAATGCTTACATTTACAGGTTTCTCAATAATACTTAAATCCCACAACTATTTACTCATTATAAGATAGAACTAAATGTTGTTATTTTGAATGCAATATTTATTTTCACTAAACCATCTTAAAAAAAAGTTAAGGGACAATTTTCCTGGAATGTCTCTCTCTCTCTAGGTGTTAAACAGGACCAGGGCCCCCGAAGCACGCTGCACTTGTTCAGCCACGGGAGCATCTGGAGTTCAAGCGGCCTGATAGGGATCCTAGTGCAAATCCATTCCTTACCAGGGCCTAATGTTGGTGGTAGGTGCAGAAAAATCAGGCCACAGAGATTGGGCTGTCAATGGAGATCAACAGCCAGAAGATCCATTAAAATTCTTGGGTTGGGTGGGGGTTGAAAAAAATATAACGCAGCACTCATCTGCAGATCTTCAGCCTGTTCCTTGGCCTCAGTGACTCTTGGGCACCCAGCAAGTGTTGCATCTACATATAGAGGGGGGTGATCAGGACAAATTCCTCCCTCCTCATTAGCATGGTTCTGCCTGGCTTGCACCTTCTGCAAGTACAGGCAAGGCTCTGCCCCCAGAGGAGGGCCCCACGAATCCCACAGCAGTTTTAAAGCAGCACAGACCCGGAAATCTGCGTCTCCGCCCCTTTTTCCGGGCCCTTGCAGATGGCTCAGGTCCTGGGTCAAAGGGGCAGGAAAATCCACCCTTTAATCTGATTGAGAAACCGTCAACCTAGTCTTGATATTTTATTAAGTTTAATCGGAGTTCCATTAAGCACCTTCCATGATAGGAGGGGCAGTGATCCAAGACTATCATTGAGAAGTATTTAGTGTCACGAGCATTAGAGAAAACAGTAACTGGAGATACTTCTGAGTATTTTTACTTGACACCTGGATCAAGTTTACTCAAAAGGGCATTATTCTGCTTGACAGATGTTAAAGGTCATCAATGGAATAAAACGTTAATTAAAAAGTATATCGAAATGAATGCACACACATACACACACAGAACTATCTTGAATTCAGCAAAATCTGACAGCAAAGTTCAAGTACAAAGAATTGGAATCCTGTTCAGGACTGCCAGGGGCACTCCAGAAGCTTTGGATATTGGAGGACCTTGTCTTTTGTGGTAGAAAACATTTAATTTTGAATCACTCCCTTATGAGACTTATCTAGCTTTCCCTTAAAGGCCTCATCTACTCCATAAGCTACTAAACTACATCAAAGCTAAAAGCAGTAACAGTATGCAACTTGAACTTTAGATAATTATCCAATACATAAAGTACAAAAGAATATGGGCAATAGAAAATGCTTACAATACAGTATTTCTCTGGGATTCTCTGTAAGTTAATGCTTTACGGTGCATAGGTTAACAACAGAAAATGACAGCAAATATTTTGCAAGATTTTTAAGACTTAATCCACCTTTCAACAAACTTTAAGGAAAAGTGCTACTTTTTGATGAGACTATCTGCATGAGGTCATTCTGGTAAAGGTCACTGCCTGAATCAAGGACTGCCATATATACATATACATGTAAATTGTTTGCCACTTCATATGAATATTCTGGCTTCAAGTGTTTACATCTTTTCCAATTATTTAAAGCATGTTTTGCAGCAGGATTAGACTCTGCGGTAGATTATAACTAGTGTTGACGTGCTTTTAGTACAACCAGAGCAGTATTACATTGCCTTCAGTTTACATCAAGTAATTGCATACTTCAATTAATTAAATGTGAAAGGGGCTCATATTGCATCGTGACTTTAGGCTGTGTGCTTTCAATTTTATGATTCTAATTCCAGTTTTACCTCAGTTGGCAAAGTACAAAAGAGTCTGACGTCCTTTACCTCAAGTGCTGATGATCCAAGGGGCTGGAGTGGAATTCAACCGTTAGAAAAATTACCACTAAAAATACATTTAATGCACAAAGACATATTGGGGTAGATTTTCTTGGGCTTGATTGGACATATTGGATTGCCAGGATGCATTGAATACAGAAAATCAAGTGGGCCAAGATACACACTCGTAAGGAGATTGCCCAATTTTCTGTCCACTTGAATTAATGTACACAAATCATCAAATGCTAGTGCAGAGGTACAAAATGTAATCCAAAAGGCTAATGGGGTGTTTACTTCCATCTCAAGAGGGTTGGAATACAATGGGGAGAAAGTTATGCTTCACTTGTACAGAGCCTTGGTCAGACTCCATCTGCAGTATCGCGTTCAGTTCTGGGCACTGCACCTCAGGAAGGATATATTAGCCTTGGAGGGGGTACAGCACGGATTTATCAGAACGATAATGGGGTTAAATTATGAAGACAGGTTGCATAACCTTGGGTTGTATTCCCTTGAGTTTAAAAGATTGAGGGGTGATGCAACCGAGGTGTTTCACTGGATGATGAAGCAGTTCATCACGGACATCTCTCATACTGCACATTTGGGCCAGGATTTTGACCCGGAGCCGGGAAGGAGGCGGGAGTCAAATTGTGGACTGGAAACCCAGAAGTACAGGACATCCTTACGATTTTGACGTAAGGACGTCTTTTGTTTTTTTTGTCGGTTTGCCGTCCGACTGATCGGCCTGATTGACAGGCTGGTCTCAGTTGGACGGGAGAAGAGCAAGGAAGAGGATGTGAAAAGATAATTGTTCAGGTAAGTCTTAGATTGTATGGATTGGGGGGGGGGCATGGGGGCATCAGCGGGCATGGAGGCCACAGGAGCATGGGGGCATCAGTGGGCATGTGGGTCATGGGGGGGCAGTCACCGGGTAGGTGGGAGATCAGTCATCAGGGGTCGGTCATCGGGGGGGGGGGTCAGTCACCGGGGAGGGTCAGTCACCGAGGGGGGGTGAGGTAGGAGATGGGGTCATTGCGGGGGTCGCGATCATTGTTGGTGGGGGGGATGGCTGCAGGTAGGCTTGTTGGGCCTGGGGGAAGCACTCCTGCTCCTCCGGTCCCACAAGCTGTGCCAAAAAGGTACTTACCTGCAGTTTCAAGCTTTTTCGCCTCCTCTCACGTGGCCTGAAGGAGAAGGCCCGGGAATCCCGGCCCTTAGGGGTTGCAATCACAAAACCTTTCAGAATGGAGGCCCACAGCTTCCTTGAAAGGTTTTAGCGCCTCCTGAGAGTGGGTTGGTTGCCCGGAAATGGGCGGGTTGAAGGTGGGTCTGAAATTGTTGCAATCTTCAATGCTCCCCCGTCCCCAACCCACCCATTTTTCACAGTTAAAATCCTGCCCTTGGTCCAGGTATTTGAAGGGAGATGCGGTGATGTGTGCTGGGTTGCAGGCAGTGTGCGGCAATCAGGTCTTCAGCATTTTAACCATAAACTGAGTTGTACACGGGGCAGGTTTATGGAAAAATCATGCAGCCACACATGCATTCTTCTTCATTTTAACAATTTTTTCTTTAATAAAGTCATTTTTGATGTAACACCATCTCATTTTGATGTAACACCATCAGAGCACAAGTCGGAACAGTATCAGAAGGATGGATGTAACAATGCTTTTAAACGAGGTCTCTAAGGCTCCTTTACAAATTGGTACTAAATCAATTGATCAAAGGTGAATTCGAAAAGATCACCATGTAAATCACTTGCTGCTCCACATATTTCCGATGTTTAGCGTCAGGGACATAGCTTGACCTTGCAGCTCCTAATTAAAATGGTGCATTTGCAGAAGAAGTCTATTTGTATTCAATTCAAATAAAACCCCTGCTCACCGATTCACTGGAGGAGCGATGAAATCCAATGTACGAAACTGAACCCGCGTTCGCGGACTCCGGGATTGACTCCCTCCCCTCCGGGATTGACTCCCTCCCCTCCGGGATTGACTCCCTCCCCTTCGGGATTGACTCCCTCCGCCCGTTTGGTACCAACTACATTCAAATTAGGCCTGAACCTGAAAACGGTTCAGGCCTCCCAACACTGGCCTCGGGCAGATGGCGCTCACAATTTCACGACCATATCGAGCAGAAGTTGAAACCCTCCCCCACGCCCCCATTTCTCCTCAGATCTTACTTTATTTAAAACCACGGGCAGACATGATTAATGCTGCAAGAACCTTGTACCACAAATGATTTGATCACTTACTTAATGACAGATACTATACAAGGTCTGGACACCAACAATGCGACTTCAAGCTCAAATTATTGATCATTTGATATTTGGTAACAAAAAAGTTTAACGGCTTGTAATTTCACTGCTAAAGTTTGCAGGGGAAAAAAATCCTATAAATTGTAATTTTAACATCTGTCATTGATAGTTTTGTAGGGATAAAATGATCAGAACTTTGGCAACTCTGGAAAGCCAGATATTATTAGTTAATAATTTGGGTCAGACTTCACCATACCTTCTGGTGACAACTAGTGAGCAGGTAAGGGGTCCAGCTTTTTTCTTTATTCGTTCATGGGATGTGGGCATCGCTGCCGAGGCCGGCATTTATTGCCCATCCCTAATTGCCCTTGAGAAGGTGGCGGTGAGCCGCCTTCTTGAACCGCTGCAGTTCGTGTGGTGAAGGTTCTCCCACAGTGCTGTTCGGAAGGGAGTTCCAGGATTTTGACCCAGCGACGATGAAGGAACGGCGATATATTTCCAAGTCGGGATGGTGTGTGACTTGGAGGGGAACGTGCGGGTGGTGTTGTTCCCATGTACCTGCTGCTCTTGTCCTTCTAGGTTGTAGAGGTCGCGAGTTTGGGAGGTGCTGTCGAAGAAGCCTTGGCGAGTTGCTGCAGTGCATCCTGTGGATGGTACACACTGCAGCCACGGTGCGCCGGTGGTGAAGGGAGTGAATGTTTATGGTGGTGGATGGGCTGCTTTGTCCTGGATGGTGTCGAGCTACACGGCTCATAGTCAAATCTCTTGTGTAGTATGGTCATCTCAAAGAGTGAGTGTAGATTGGTTTTGAGGTGACTAATTCCAAGTGAGAAATTGACTAGGAGATGGGAGTGGGTGGGGGGGGGGGGGAACAGTGGGGGTCACCCTTTCCTGGAGAATCAGTCGTAAAAAATGAACAGCTAGCCATTCAATGGTGAAAGAGAAGAAGCTTATGAGCAGCATGGCTCGTGACCAGCCGCTGGGAGAAACTGTGAGAGGAAGCAGCATGGAACAATCAAGAAATCACACACGAAGCAGCAGTAAACACGAGACTACTGGTTAAATGGTGAGCCAGAAAAGCCTTTGGAAATCTGCCACTGAGCCTATTTCAAGCCCTTCCCAGCAGCAACCCAATCAGGTTCATAGTGACCACTCAACCCTCTGCATGCAAAGTGACCAGGTCCCTGTTTTATTTATTTAAATATCCCCTGGGAAGACCAGCATGAGACCAGGGCACAGCCAGAGGTCAAAGGGCATGTGGGCAGGAGTCCATTTAATATCCGAACTTAAGGCCCAGCTCGTATAATCCAAGCCTGGGGGAAAAGAGCAAAAAGCCTCTCAGAGAGGTGAGGTCGATAAAGGTGGAACTTGTTTTAGTTATTGGAAGATGGGAAGGTGACTGAGTTTTATTGGGAAACTTTGAGGTTTCTTATGACAATTGTTGAATTTTTCATGTTTAGCAAGAGATGCATTTTATTTTTAGGGATATATAACGGGGTGGTGAAAAACCAATGCTTGAAAGTGTTTGACAGCTTTCTCAGCAATTTAGTTGGTTGGTTTTGTGGTGGGTGCCAGTGAGGCGTTGATGTTTTTTTAAATAAATAGAGATAGATCAGCTCACTTTGCTTAACAGACAATGGGTTGAGATTTGTTGGTTTTGTAATCAATGGGACCTTTGAGCCAACCGAGAGTTTTTGCCAAATGGATCTTTTCCCTAGCTCGATGGACATTTTTCACCGTACAGACTTATGCTAGGCACAAGACTTAATTATATAGATATATGATGTAATTAGAGAGTATTTTCGGTATAAGAGTTACCCTTTCCTTTGTCTTCAATAGCACAGTTGCATGTTTACACGGCACTCCTTAACATTTGAAGTTGCTTCATTTGAATTATCCATTAATTCAATTTTTTTAAGCACAAAATGGTTCCTGTATTGGTTCAAGTTGCCTAATTAGATTTTTTACATGAAAAAATATTTTGAATTACCAAACTGGTAATTCATGCTTATTTAAAGAAAGGCACAAAGTACACAAAAAAGCTTTTTAAACAAAAAAAACAGTAAACAATTTTTTAAACAAAAAAAATAAAAATTATGTTACTTAATATTTTAGGTATTAAAAGGTTGTAAATGTATGCTTCGCTACTGCCCTCTTGTGACCCCTGCATATATTGCATGTCATTTCTTAAAATGCAGTAAAACAAACCAGCAACAAAAAAAGTATAAGCAAGCTAGCCCCACAATTACATCATTTATACACAGGATAAAATACACAATGATAAACCAAGTGGCTTAATAAGTGAGCACAGATTAAGGACTAATAACCATTTGATGGGGTGGCACAGGTGCGGCAGAGCTGAACTGGTGTTCACCGAAATTAGAGGAGGCCGACTCCATCCTGGGGTCTGCTAGTTTCAATAATGCTGCCAGGGCAAGGGAGTCCCATCAGGAGGCCGGGTGGGGGAGTGGAATATTCAGGAAGGGGGTGAAGCTAGGACATATTTAAAGGGCTGCAATCATTTAACGGGCTGTGCAGGTTCTTGGAAGAGGTATTGAAAAGGGAAAGACAAGCGGCTAGCTTCCATGTGGCAATGCTGCCATCAAAAGTGAGAGAAAGGAGGGATGCAATAATTGGAATACCAGGAAGAAGCCATCATATGCAGCAGCACAGGCCACATGGAGTGAGAGTGGGCCTCCAGAACCTCAAGGACCTTCCTGCAGTGTAGATAGAAGATGAATGACCTCATTAGGCCAGCAAAAGAGTGTTCTTCAGTGAATAACAGGCCAGCTAACTAAATCACAGAGAAGCAAATGTGCATTCCCTAGCACAGTAATCAATCATTGCCCTTTGGGGTATCACATGACACCTTGTTCCTTGTCCTAGAAGCAGTCACTTGGCAGAGGTCATATCAATTGCACGTCCTGTATTGCATGCTAGCACATTGAAGTCTCTTATCCTAGATCCTTGTTCCCTTACATCTACCAGCACTTCTGTCCATTCCATGAATCCTAAATGATTGTGACTGCAATATCTGGAGACTGCAGCAGCCAATTAACGCTGTGCATTCCTCCTGCAGGGGAAGACAGCACACGATGCCAGGGAATGCTTTGCCCCACAGGGAGGATGTGTCAACATCTGACATTCAACAGCACATGAAGAGGAAGTAATGACAATAATTGGTTTCACCCCCGGCTAAGCAGTTGCAGATGGAGATGTGGGAATCACTGTTCCTTCAGCAGGTTCATAGATCTTCTTGCTTAATGTTTCTATGTATTCTTCAATCGCTTCACCAGCTACCACTTTTCTCATCAGAGTTCCTGATTAAGTAGCTGATTAAGATAGAACTCTGCTCAAGCAGACCTAAGTTCATTCGTACTGTATTTTCCTTCAGAGGCTGCAAGCCATACAGCTGAGAAGATTTCTGAAGACCAAGACAGTGTTATCACTTCTACCTCTGGCAATACTGGCGACCGCTCACTCACCCCCTCACTTGCACTCAACAGCCCAGAAACACCCACTTGAGACAGTACAGATAGATTAGATGAGGAACTGACACATGGTGACCTAGAGCACAAGGAAGCCACACTTCTCGATGTGGGAGTGCAGCCTGATGTAGTTGAGCAAAGGTATAAGATATGTCAGCCCCTAGCAGAGCAAGAACATGATGATGTGTCTAGCCTAGAGCCCATCCTCCATCGCTGCTGTTACCTGCTAAGCTTAGGACTGTCCTACTGGTTTTTCAGCTTTATTTTGCTACAGTGTGGTTCCTGGCCAGAAATTCACTCTGCTGGGCCGCAGTCCATTTCTCTACCACTTCTGGATCTTATAGTGACCTCCAACTTCGCCACCATTTTTCTGCCCTGCGATCGATTCTGCACACCTTCTGGCTCTTCATTCCCACCGAAATACCCCCAGCAGTGCGTCCTCCGATACTCTACCCTTCAAATAGTTCCTGGACTCACTCGCCCTCCACACCTGTCTCCGAACCTGGACATCCGTTCATCAATGATCCAAGCTGACTCCGCCCTATCTACAAAAACTTTATCCCACCATGGGACCTCTGACTTTAACTTTGGGCTCCATCCTATTGTCTCCTCTCTATTCCCTCTTTATTACCAGGACATTATCAATCCCAATCTTGCAACGTAACCACGCCAATGTAACTTGAGTTTCCGTGTCCATTCGTGTGCGCATTTTGGCTGTCACTCTGGACCTGAGCCCATTGCTTCTATTTTCCATTTTTTCACCATTTTTCTTTTCTCTTTACCCCTCCTAGGCCCCTCTCTCATATTGTCATGCCTCCTTTCATTTCTCCCTCTCGGGTACTCTGTTCCCCCCTCCCCCCAAATCCTACCCCAAATCAGCACTCCTCGACATTGTACTCTCCTGCCGCCGTCCCAGGCTTGACTCCCTCTTAGATAAGCCTATAGCTTCCTTCTGTGCCTCTCTTGGCAACCTCCGGAGGGCCCATTGAGGCACTCTTCACTGCCTCCTTACGAGCAGCAACCCCAAATACCCCATCCTACTCTCACACCCAGCGTGCCCGCTGGGAGCTAATCTTGCCAATCTCCTTCCCGTCCCACTCAACCCTCACTATTCCAGGATCATCCTGGAATGCAAAGATAACCCCCGGATTCTCTTCGCCACCACTAACCATCTTCTTAAACCCATCTCCCCTGCCCCCTCCACCCTTACCTCCAACGAAAAGTGTGAGGAGCTCATGGACTTCTTTGTTCAGCTGCCTCTGCGCTTCCCTCTCTTCCCCTAGCCCACCAAGCCAAACTTCCTCTTCGGTTCCCCCCTGCCCTAGCCCTGAACTCGCACCTTTCTTTAGTTTCTCTGCTATTTCCCCTCATGCCCTCACCAAGCTCATCTTGACCATGAGATCCACCTCCTGCTCCCTCAACCCTATTCCCACCAAACTGCTGACCACCCAACTTCCCTTCCTGGCCCCCATGTTAGCTGATATTATGAATGGTTCCCTTTCCTCAGGTACTGTCTCCCTCCCTTTCAAATCTGCCGTTATCACCCTCCTCAAAAAACCCCTACCCTTGACCCATCTGTCCTTACAAACAACCGTCCCATCTCCAACCTCCCTTTCCTCTCCAAAGTCCTTGAACATCTTGCTTTCTCCCAAATCCATGTCCATCTTTCCCAAAACTCCATGTTTGAATCCCTCCAATCAGGTTTCCGCCCCGCCACAGTACTGAAACAGACCTTATCAAAGTCACAAATGACATCCTATGTGACTGTGATCGTGGTAAACTATCCCTCCTCATCCTTCACAACCTATCTGCAACCTTTGACACGGTTGACCACACCATCCTCCTCCAACACCTCTCCTCCGTCGTCCAGTTGGGTGGGACTGCGGTTGCCTGGTTCTATTTTTATCTATCCAGTAGTAGCCAGAGAATCACCTGCAATGGCTTCACTTCCCACTCACGTACCATTACCTCTGGAGTCCCCCAAGGGTCTATCTTTGGCCCCCTCCTATTTCTTATCTACATGCTGCCCTCGGTGACATCATCCGAAAACACAACGTCAGATTCCACATGTACGCTGACGACACCCAGCTCTACCTCACCACCACCTCTCTCGACCCCTCCATTGTCTCTCATTTGTCACACTGCTTGTCCGATGTCCAGCACTGGATGAGCAAAAATTTCCTCCAACTAAATATTGGGAAGACCAAAGTCATTGTCTTTGGTCCCTACCTCAAACTCCGTTCCTTGGCCACTGACTCCTCTCCCTGGCCACTGTCTGAGGCTGAACCAGACTGTTCACAACCTTGGCGTCCTATTTGACCCTGATATGAGCTTCCAATCACATATCCACTCCATCACCAAGACCACCTACTTCCACCTCCATAACATCACCCATCTCCACCTCCACCTCCACCTCAGCTCATCTGCTGCTGAAACCCTCACCCTTGCCTTTGTTGCCTCTAGACTCCACTATTCCAGTGCTCTTCTGGCCGGCCTCCCATCTTCCACCCTCCATAAACTTGAGCTCATCCAAAACTCTGCTGCCCGTGTCCTAACTCGCATCAAGTCCCGTTCTCCCATCATCCCTGTGCTCGCTGACCTACATTAGCTCCCGGTCCGGGAACGCCACGATTTTAAAGTTCTCATCCTTGTTTTCAAATCCCTCCATGGCCTTGCCCCTTCCTATCTCTGTAACCTTCTCCAGCTCTACAAGCCTTCTAGATATCTGCACTCTCTAATTCTTACCTCTTGCGCATCCCCGCCACTCCATTGGCGGTCATGCCTTCAGCTGCCTAGACCCTAAGCTCTGGAATTCCCTCCCTAAACCTTTCCGCCTCTCTACCTCTCTCTCCTCCCTTAAGATGCTCCTTAAAACCTACCTCTTTGACCAAGCTTTTGATGACCTGTCCTAGTACCCAGTTATGTGGCTCGGTGTCAAATTTTGTTTGATAACACTCCTGTGAAGTGCCTTGGGATGTTTTACTGTTAAAGGTGCTACATAAATGCAAGTTCTTGTTGTTGATGGCAGGGGTCAGCCCTAAAGAAAAGGATGCCAGTAGAGCATCAGACACGTGTGCAGATTCTTCCATGATGTGTAGCAGATGGCTGGGAGTCCACGAGCCAGGTGTGCATCAATAGCCGAGAGGGTTTCACTTCATTGCAGGGCAGCCTGGAGAAAGTGGCAGCAGCAGGACCATCTGAAAATCTTCTCCCACTTCACGAGAAATCCGTGCAAGTCAGTCTACTCAATGTGGAAACACTGAATAAAGGGCTGCAGGACTTGGGGGATCATCTGGAGAGGTAAATGTCAACCAGGCTGCAAAGTATATAGGGCAGCACCCGAGGGACGAGAGGATATTCCATTACTCTCTTAGGGCTTTAATAAGGATTTTTCTGATTCTGTGAGGTCTGTTCTCTGGCTGATCGTTCGTAACCAGAATCCCTTTCCCAGCACCAGTGAAGTAGCTAATGTTTGTGCCTCAGTGGCTGCTTCCCCTTTGCTCCATGGGCTAGTTTGTCTTTTATACACCCTCCCCAATGTATTTTATGGCAGAAATGACTGTAAATGGAAGTGTTCACCCAAATATGGATGGGTGTAAAAATGTGGTCACATTTTCCAAAACCACTTCATTTATGTTCATCATAAATGACAACTGCATAAAACAGATGTCTACCATTGTTAAGCACAGGAAAATGCAATATTTAAAGGGCTGCAGCAGACAATTTTGGCTGATGACACCTGTGCACTTATCCAGGACACCAGCTGAGCACCACTCTAAAAGGCCCATTCTGTTACCAGAGATATCATTCAATTCGCAGTTAGGATTTTGACAGCATGCATCAGGTTCCTCAGCCAGACTCTCCAAGATTGTGACGTGCCCTGAAGGCTGCACAACTATGCTTTATAAAAATGGCCATATCACAAAGGCCACAAAGGAGGAAGGTACCCTATGCCAGCAAAGGGATCAGGCAGACGAGCAGCGTTAAGATGTCCCATTACTGGCTGAGAGACATTCATGCCCATCTGATTCAGACAATTTTCCCTTGACTACACACATCTACCCATTGCCTGAACAGTCATGTTTACATATTTCCCCCTTCCCATCAAAAATATGCCACCATCTACTGACTCTTCTGCATGTGTAACTAGTCATATATTTCCCATTCACCCCACCTTATTCAAACCACTTGCAAGCCTTGCCAAAAGAAACTGTTCAAATGCACACAGTGCTACCAGATTTTATTTACAACCCAGTGTATGAATGTGCCTCGTACATTTTTTAACCACGTGCTTCCTCTTGGTGCCACTGTGTGAAGTTATAATTCAAATCTAATACTCCTCCTAGGTGCTACATCAGTATTTAGAGACCGTGAGATGGATGGCTGCTCTTCTCAAAATGAGGTACTTGGGACTTATGGCAGTTATATCTGGAGATGGACTAACTGCAGGCAACATCTCTTGTACATTAGTAGCCTTGCCCTGCCTCCTTCCTGCTACATTTACAAGCAACAGAGGGGACGGACAAGAGAGCAGACACGTGTTGTTATCCTGGAAGACAGCTGCATTGGTACCCTTTCTGCCAAGGAACTAGGTCAACATGGTCACTGATTGACAAGAAAGCAGAGCAAATGGGAACTAGACGGTTGAAATCCTCAAGGATACTCTTCTCCATTTGATCCTCATTCCTTGGAGGCTAGAATAGAGAACTCTCTTCAATATGACATCTAGACCTCAGACAGCAGTCAGCGTATTCATGGTGTAAGCAGACTGCCCTTAGATGATCTGTGGTGAGGATGTCTGATTTAGATGAGCCTGCTGGTGCCACATGCACCAGGCTGGAACTCAGTGCTACAAACTCACTCATCATTGGAAAGCACAACCCACACAATCCGAGCACCAAATCCAGCACGTTCTTAGATATGTTTGATGCACTGCAAGTGTTTTTTTAAAAAAAAACAGGACCCCGCCACCCCCAATGGTATTTCTAGAATGGTGCATGGCAGGGAGCAGGTAATTGTGAGAGAGAAGGTAAGGACGACAACAGTAAGGACAGAATGGATTAAAGAGCAGATTCTCTTCTGATTTGCAATGGGATTAATATGTATTTTAAAGATTTTGTTTACAGAAAGGTTACATGTGCTCCTGTACCATGAGCTGGAACAGTGTCAAAAAGATACTGTTGACCTGTCCTCTCATTTGTCTCCAACTCTTTCTGCTGTTGGCTGCCCTAGAAGCTCCAGGGCTTCCTCCTTCAACAGGAGGAATTGGCCGTTAGTGCCACCTCCACCAAATTCTCTAACTACCAAGACTACCTCACTTCACTGTGCCTGGGCAGTACTTCAGGCTGGCTCCTGCCCCACACCCTAAACAGGGCATAGCTCCTTATCTTCATCTCCTGCAATGGGAACTTTTTGGCTGCCTCTAACTTTTGAGTTTTCTGTGCAGAAACTGCCCTCTGTACCATTGTCAGCAAGATTTCCCTTTCCTGTCATGCAAAATGATCCTGCAGTAGATTGGCCTTTTAAGCTGTTGTAGGCATTTAATCCTACAGCAACATGCCATTTTCTGATTCCCCGGTGGCAAGCTCTCAATCACACACAGAAACCACCAGATGCTGACCCCAGAAATATTTTAACTTGCCCCAGGAAAATTCAGTCAGCAGCAACAAGAAAAATCCCAGCTCAGTGTGCAGAAGTACTCCATAATCTCAACATCAATCTAGAAAGATCACACCAGATCCATCAGCCCTCTGATATGACATGCTTGCCACAAGTTCTTTGAGCCTGCTGGAGCAGAGTTTCTTCACAAGGGAAAGTTGCTGTCTTTACAGGTAAATTCAACTTCACCCAGCCAGATCTGTTCTGTTCTGTTCAGGTACCTCCAAATTGCATACTTCCAAGAGACAATACTTTGCAAACTCCAGCACAAAGAGAACCACTGACATAATTCCTCCCATCAACAAGGACACAACGAACATTTCTTCCCTATACACTGCACTCACCTCCACAGCAGGATCTGGAGGAAGGAGAACTCCGTCTGATATGACTCATACAATATTCTAATTTAACAGTTTTCCCCAAGAATGAAGCACTTTTTACATGGTCGGCTCCCAGCCTCCCTCTAAGACAGTTCAATACGTTAGCCACTAGTCACATGTGGCCAATTGCAAATCCACATGTAGCTAAATGCATTTCTGATTAATAAATTAAAAAATGAGTAGTAGTCACTGCCGTTGGACAAGTCATCTCACTCATTCACAAGCATGTAACGTTTTTGTGCATTTGTTGGTAAAATAGTAAAATGAAAAGTAGTATGTGAGTGTTTTTTGATCATTATTAGTGCTTTACTGCCTTGGTTACTGAAAGGTGGTAGATGTTTGTTAAGTAAATATACTGAGTCAGAAGGTTGTGGGTTCAACTCCAAATACTTGAGCATATAATCCAGGCTGACACTTCAGTACAGTACTGAGGGGGTGCTGCGCTGTCAGAGGAGCCGTCTTTCGGGTAAGATGTTAAACCGAGGCCCCGTCTGTCCTCAGGTGGCCATCACAAATCCCAAGGCACCATTTTGAAGAAGAGCAGGGGAGTTCCCCTGGTGTCCCAGCCAACATTTATCCTTCAACCAACATCACCAAAAAACAGATTTGCTGGACATTTAGCTCGTTGCTGTCTGTGGGACCATGGTCAGTGGGACCTTGCTGTGTGTAAATTGACTGCCACTTTTCTCTACGACAGTGACCACACTTCAAACAGTACTGCATTGGCTGTAAAGCGTCCTTAGGTTGTGGAAGGCATCTTATAAATGCACATTCTTTCTTTTGGAATTAGTGCATACGGCTAAAACAACAATTTCTATTGGGCAACACTGCTCTAACCAGTCCAAGCAGCAATTCATCTATTAAGAGGATTTAGTGAGTAATTTTGTATATGGTTGGGGCCAAGAGTTGTGCATTATTTGTCAAAATATCATGTACAAGAGCTGCAATGGTATGCTTTTGTAATGTGAATTTTGTAAAGGCAGTGACCATTTCAAAGCACACAAAAACAAAGATGTACCAGTGAGCTAAAAATCGCCTTTTATAATTAAAAACAACTTTCAGATTTTATATTGTTGTAATAACGTCTGCCAGATATTTGTTTTGAATCACTGCAGTAATCCATTATTTGTCAAAGAATTGGCAGGTGAGAGACTTTCAGGGGAGGGGCAGATGTCATAACTTCACACAGGGTGTAGCAAAACCGCAGCTGGTACAAACCCAACTTTTAAAAAGTGGAATGCCTTTAAACTGGTGGTGTTTACATTAAAAGTGATTGCATGTCAATGTATGCAAGTGCTGCTGGCTAGTCCGACAGACAGTTGTATACATGAGCAGACTTCTGCTTTCCAACTCTAGGAGTACAACTGTCCAAACCGGTTCTAAAAGTAGGTACTGGATCTGACAGTACAGTTAAGACCAGATTCACTGCAATTCAGGTCTACCGCTGACGGTGGATTTTTGATGTGGGATATACGAGTGAAAATTACTTCAGAAACAACAATAACTTGCATTTATATAGCACCTTTAACGTAATAAAAACGCCCCAAGATGCTTCACAGATGCGTTATCAAACAAATTTTGACATCGAGCCACACAAAGAGATATTAGGACAGCTGACCAAAAGCTTGGCCAATGAGGTGGGTTTTAAGGAGCATCTTAAAGGAGGAGAGAGAGGTAGAGAGGCAGAGAGGTTTAGGGAGGAAATTCCAGAGTTTAGGGCCTAGACAGCTGAAGGCACAACCACCACTGGTGGAACGATGAAAATTGAGGATGTGCAAGAGGCCAGAATTGGAGGAGTGCAGAGATTTCAGAGGGTTGTAGGATGTTAATGAGATCGTTGTGACTGGTGTCAAGGATTGAGTACTTCCTCTTTCGATGACGCGTACGCACGGGATGCTGATCTTGCCGCACACGTACACCGTAGGTCACCAACTGTCCTCGCTCCCATTCACTAAAAGCGCGGATTGGAGGCCGATGGCCAAGCACCAAAAATGCAGCCGATACAAATAGCCATGGGGGGGGGGGGGGGGCGGAGGGGCGGAGAGCAGAGCAGAGCCTGGGGGTGGGAGAAGCAGGAACAGCCATGGGAAGAGGGAAGCTAAGCAGAAGCAGCAGAGAGAAGCAGGAGCAGCAGGAGGAATGAAGATGCGAAGCAGGAGCAGTGGGGGAAGGCAGAAGCAGCAGCACCAGGGGAAAGCACGAGCCCGAGGGAGCAGAGCACCGGGGTGGGGGAAGTGAGAAAGCAGAGCACCGGGGTGGGGGAAGGGGGGGAAAGAGAGAGAGAACAGATGGAACAGATGTGGTCCAGATGGAACCCCCCCCCTATTAGACTTGGATCACGCTCATGAGCGGCAACGAGTTGATTTCCCGGAAAGCCCTGCGCACACCCGGCAAGTGACGTCATGAGACACGGTGTCACTACTCACTTTGTAATGTAAAAGGTGACCCCCTCCCCCACTTTCTACCCAGTAAACCTGAAAACAATCCATGACCCACACACAATGCCCCATCAGACACTGCAGCTCTCGCACAGAGAGTGTTTCGTTTGACGGAGTGATTAGCGACAGTGTGCGTACTTCCGGTTTTCGATCGACCCGTGACGTCCTCCTTCGCATGCACCGGCCCACTCGATGACATCACTCCCAACGCACGCTAAGAAGCTACGGTTCCGTTAGTGCCGTCACTTCCAAGGACGTCACCCTCATCCGTTCTCGTTGAATGAAATGCAACCTCCCTAAACCAACCTTGCAGCTCAAATTATGTCAAATAGTCAATGCAGTAGATTTGTCAAATTCAGCCTCAGAGAAACGGCTACAGCATGCCGCATGATCTTGCAGTGAATGTTCAAGGGACCACATATTTAAAGGAGCCCACAAGTTAATTGCTGGGTTGGCCTGGCATGGAGTGCTTTCAGAGTTAAAGTGAGGTGGGAGGCTGCTCAATGTGGAGGCCTCACTCCTCGAGCAGCCGGGAGTTTTGTGGGAGTTTTTACGGATCATGCTGATTGCGAACCTGGCATCACGCATGGCACACTATGACTGGCACAAATTGGTACCATGCAGCCCTCCATAGGGTGGCACCTAGCTTGCCAGTGGAAATAGTTTTTCACTACTCACCCACAGTAAACGCCCCAGGTCTCAACCCTTTACTCACTGCTCCTCTCTCGTCATCGCTCCCACTCACTATGTTCTTGCTGCTGTTCCTGACTTATCCCACCCCGTTTCTCTCTCCCCACCCCCATTCTCCAGTCTCCCTCTTTATCAGGTCACATCTAAGTCTACGCTGCTCTAAAGTAAATAGACCCAGCTCATTATGCCTATCTGAGTAAGTAAGGTTCTGTAAGCTGGGAATTATTCCCTTAACTCTCCTTTGAACCTTTCCCAATGCTACTATATCAGCCACCATGTGAGGGGTGTGGTACTCCAGATGTGGTCCAAGCAGCGAACTGTACAATGACAAAAGTGGGTCCTTTGTTTTACTGAATGGTTCTATTAATACAACCCAATACCGTTAGCTTTAGCTACAGCTTATCGACACTGGTCATAAACCTTCAATGATCTGAGCACAATAACACCCAGACCTTTTTCTCTCTTAACCTCTTTCAGTATTATTCCCTGTAAATGATAGTGAATCTTGCGTTGGTCCTACCAACATGCATGACACTACACTTAAGTGTTATTTGCCATTTTGATGTTTCGCGGCAGGCAGACCTTAATAGGAGCTTCACTAGGGTCGTAGGCCATTCAATGGTGCACCTGCTGCTGTTCCCGAGATGCTCTTCCACACCACGCATTGCAGCAGGTCTAGTCCCTAGGCACAATGGTGATTAATGACTATGGGCCATGAGGTTCAGGACGAGCAGCGATAGTGGACCATGGCGACATCGAGTTCCTCGCAACTTGTTATTGGAGGTGAGGGGTAGGTGGGGCAGGTGGGGCGAGTTTATAGAAACGATTGATGGTGCAGTAAAGAAGTGGAGGGTTATTGTTGCTCTCCAGGAGGACGCTGGAGTAGTAGGTGGTCTTGGCAGAGGAGGGCGAGGCCTGAAAGCGCTTGATGTTGTCCATCCTGATATGGTGATGGATGGTTAAGCGTGGTGTGCACCAGATGCACCCAAACCTGCACATCTGGGGCTTGCAGGAGTGAAGATAGGGGCCGTACCAGGAAAAGGACAGAAAAAGGAACCAAAACACAGCAGCCAATTTGCACAAAGCAAGATACCACAAACAGCAATGAGATGGTGTTGAAGTGGTAGGTGGAACTTACACCTGCCTATTCAATCCCCCCTCAGCAGACGGGAGTTTCATTGGTGTTTTTACAGATCATGCTGATAGCTTTCAAAAAGGTCCCACATAAGAGACTGAACAAAGATGAGCACACAATAATTGGAGGCAACCTATTGGCTTGGATAGGGAATTGGTTAGGAATTTAGAGATAGAGAGTAGGGATAATGGGTATGTACTCAAATTGGCAGGATGTGACTAGCGGTGTCCCCCAGGGATCTGCACTGGGGCCACAGCTTTTCACTATATTTATAAATGACTTGGATGAAGGAATAGAGTGCCATATATCGAAGTATACTGACAACACCAAGTTATATGGCACAGTAAATAGTGCAGATGGGAACAGAAAGTTGCACAGGGACATTGATTGATGCGAGTGGGCAAAACTACGGCAGATAAGAGTTTAATGTAGGGAAAGTATGAGGTCATCCACTTTGGACTTAAGAAAGATAGATCAGAGTATTTTCTAATTGGCTAGAAGCTGTGAACTGTGGATGAGCAGAGATTTATAGGGGTCCAAGTACAGAAATCACAAAGCTAGTGGACAGGTACAAAATTTAATTAAAAGGCAAATGGAATGTTGGCCTTTATCTCAAGGGAGCTGTAAGTTATGTTACAGCTGTACAGAGCTCTGGTTAGATGCCACCTGGAGATACTGCTTTCAGTTCTGGGCTCCGCACCTCAGGAAGGATATATTGGCCTTGGAGGGGGTGCAGTGCATACTCACTCGAATGATACAGGGACTAAAAGGGTTGTTAGGACAGTTTGCATAGACTTGGCTTGTATTCCCTTGAGTATAGAAGGTGAACAGGAGATCTAATTAAGGTACTGATGATTAAAGGATTTGATAGGGCACAGAGAAAAACTATTTCCTCCGGTGGGAGAGTCCAGAACAAAGGGGTATAACCTTAAAATTAGAGCTAGGCCGTTCAGGGGTGATGTCAGAAAGCACTTCACACAAAGGGTGGTGGAAATCTGGAACACACTCCCCCCAAAAAACTTGAGACTAGATCAATTGAAAATTGCAAGATTTAGCTTGATAGAGGGGCTCAATAGCCTACTCCTATGGTAGCCCAGGAGATCAGTGTAGCCACCAGCCAAACATTAGGAGGGTATATGAGCTGTTGTCACTTCCGTAGTGGCAAAAGTTACTGCCCTTGTGTTTGAATTTAGCAATTCCAACCCCCCCCCACCCAATTCAGTTGATTCTGGTGGGTGCACTGCCAGCAAAATGATCAGGGCCACAGAGGGGTCATTGGAGGGAAATCATGTCAGGAATTGAGATGGCCAGTCCTGCCCCACTCCACTTGCCAGATCACCACCCAGAAGTGGCTTTCATAAGGAAAGTCCAGGCCTTTATGTCAGGAGGAAGTTGTGAACAATCTGCTGCTCAGGCCACACCATGACTCCCTTGTGCACTGCTGGTCACTGAGGCACAAGGGAGCTACTGATGTGGCTTTTCTTTGCCCTGGCCACAGCACAAGGAGGATTGCTAGTGTAGGAGAAAATATCATTCCTACATTTGAATGTTAAAGAAATCATTCTTCACACAAAGAGGGATCTAAACTTGATTCAATGCAAGGCAAATGGCCTCACTCATCTTTTGTTATCGTGAGGTTTTTTTTTTGGAATGGAGAATGAGCAGCATTCATAGATACACATAACCCAACTGGCAGAGCAGCTGTAGGAGTGAAGAGGAGGCACTGTGCAGTTTGTGTTGCCTGCAATTCCCAACAGCTATCACCTGTGTGCCAAAAGAAACTGCATTCTCTGCAGCTGTGGAGTAGAAGGCAATGCTGCTGTCCGTGGCCCCATACTTGTCTGCTATCTTTCCCACAACTCCATGTTTGAACCTCACCAATCAAGTTTCGGACACAAAGTCAATAGTGACATCCTGTGACCATGGTACACTATTCCTCATCTTTATTTCAGAAGTTTGTAAATATGGTGAATCACACCATCCTTCTCCATTGTTCAGTTGAGTGAGAATGCCCTTGCTTTGTTCCACTATTACCTATCCAGTCATAGCCAGAGAATCTCCTGCAATAGTTTCTCTTCCTGCCCTGGCACCATTATCTCTGGAGTCCCCCATTGATCTATCCTTGGCCCCATCCTATTTCTCATCTGCATGCTAGCCCTTGGTGACATCATCTGAAGACATCAGGTTCCACATGTATACTAATGACACCCAGCTCTACCTCACCACCACCTCTTGTCAGACTGCTTGTCCAACATACAGCCTTGGATGAACTGCAAATTCCTCCAATATTGGAAGACCAAAGACACAAACTCCGTTCTCTCGCTACTGATTCCACCTCCCCTTCCTAGCCACAGTCTCAGGTTGAATCAGACTGCTCGCAGCCTCGCTATCCTAATGGAAGCTGAGCTCATCTTCCGACCCCATATCCACTCCATCACAAAGATCACCTACTGCCACCTCCACAGCAATGCCCGTCTCAGCCCATCTGCTACTGAAAACCTCATCCATGCCATTGTTACCTCCAGACTCTACTATTCCAATGCTCTCCCAGTCGGCCTTCCATTTTCCACCCTCAATAAACTTGAGCTCATCAAAAACTCAGCTGCTCGTATCCTAACTCGCAGCAAGTCTTGTTCACCCATCACCCCTGTGCTCTAAACCTACATTGGCTCCCGGTCCACGAACATCTTGATTTTAAAATCCCTCCATAGCAGCACCGTGCGTTCACTGAACTCAGCAGCGTCAATGACTGGATCAAATTACACATTGCAGACAAAAGGTTGGGTGAGTATTGTCTTCCTACTTCCTGTCAGTGACGATTGCAAATTAACTTAGCTCCACCACAGTGGTGGTAATGGACACGACTTGGAGATAGGGAGGAGGGAGGGATTTGAAAACAAAGATGAGAATTTAAAAAAATCAAGGCATTGCCAGACCAGGAGCCAGTGTAGGTCAGTGAGCTCAGAGGGTGATGGGTGAACGCGACTTGATGCGAGTCAGGATACATGCAGCATAGTTTTTAATAAACTCAACAGAGGGTGCAAGGCAGACCAGGAGGAGAGCATTGGATAGGTTTTTTTTGTAGCTAAAAACAAAGTTTTCCATTTGACCCTTTAAACAGCTTAATCATGAATTCAATTTTATTAAAGTTCAATATACAAAACTGAATATACAAAAGTCCAGTTGCTTCAAATTACAAAGTTCACAAATATTTAAAGGAGAAAGTCAGAGTTAATCTCAGCTTCTCAATCTGCAAACAAAAAGAAGATGAATTTACTATAGGGAAAAGGAAACACATTCAAATGTTTTATCAGGAGCAGGTCAAAAAGTACACTACATAAAATTACAAAAATATTTGTCCCAAGTGCCATAGGATAGGATAAAGTGTTGTACAAGTGGCTGATTACCAGTTCAAGAGCTACTTCAGATACATTTTGGCTTTTCCTTTACAGTGGTAGGTAGAAATCACAGTCAGTTAACATGCACCTTCTACATCTATGGGAATAGGTGTGGAAATACAAACTGCACAGTGCCAGGCCTGTAGGAACTTGTAAACTAATGCCACAAACACGTATATTTCAACTCCCTTTATTCCAATGAAAACAGAAGTGAAATCAAGCAGGTGACTAAGACCATATGTTGTGAATACAGGCCAATTATAGATTGTGAAAAGGGCTAAACTGGCAATTTATGCCATTATCATCATTATTGCAAAGTTTCACAAAGAACAATTATACCCACATCAGTCCATTGTTGCTATTCAGTTTGATTGAACTGGATTAACAATTAATGTCATACTTCTCTCTGCTCAGCCATGCAGTTAAGTGGCACATAAACACTGAATTATAGATGGGGTGGGGAATTTCAAAAATGATTAGACAGAAAGTCAACTAAAACTATACTCCTCTACTCAATGCCTCCTGCAAAACATTTTACATCCAGCAAATGTATTCAGACACTCGAATATTGAAAAACAACTTGTTCAATTAACCTTGCTTTTCTTTCAGATATAATTGGATCAGATGTTTATTTCCCATTTTTAGATTTCCAATTTTCTTAATTACATTTGAAGTTTTATACAAATCTCACTAAGTTGAGCCAGCTGAAGAGACAGTCTTAGCTTTCAGTTGCCCATCCCATTAGGCAGTAGTACTTTGACGTCTGAGTCAAACCACAGATTTCTCAGCAAGTACACCATATGGTTACATGCTTACAGGATTGTAATAGGTTTAGTGAAACTCCCTTCTGTGTGCTACTTTCAGCTCATTCCAACATTGGTTAACAAAAAGAAATGTTAAGCAATCATCGAGAATAGTTAGTATTAACCCCTAAATTTGCAGTATTGGTACACATCCCATCATATATCGTGCATTAAAGATGAGATGTTAAAAAAGGATTAAATCTGATTGAAATACAAGATCAGAAAGCTACCAGGTGAATCCACAATAGCTCTGCTAGTGAAGCCAAGAAAAATTCTAGGTCCAGTCATTTTGTTGCAGGAATCCAAGAATAAAGCATGTTTTACAATTTAAGGGTTACCTGACCCAGGTACAATAAATTAACTTACTGAAATCAAAAAGGTGGGATACAATTTAGAAAATCAAACAAACAGAATGTGCTCCAGAACTACACCCATTAAATGGAGAACAGCAAGCAGTGCTTTGAAGCAAAAGAATTAGCCAACACCCACAATGGGAAGTAGAATCAAGGACACATTAAGTGGATGGTTCACTTGGATTTTCAAAGTGCATTTGATACTTCATTGCAGCTCAAAAGGCAAGCTTTATATAAATTAACTACATAGAAGGAAACAAGAATAACCTGGCTCACCAATGTTGACCAGGGCTCATTTCCTATTCACAAATACACAAAAAGTACTTTACCAACATTAAGTTTATAATTATACAGGGTCATACAAGGGGAATAATGGCAGAGAGAGATTTGGACCCATTAGGTTTAAGATTCTCCCCCACCTGTGGATAATTGCAAGACAATGAACATTGGAGAAACAAAATGCTCACTGGCTTTTCACTGAAAGCATCAGTCAACATGAAGTGCTTTGCCGACTATACCAAAACATCTCAAACACTGGAATAAAAGGGGCTTCACTAATTTATGAAATCAGAATCACAGGAACATTAGTGGTTTACAGCAAGAGAGACCATCTGATCTATTGTACCTGTGCCAGTTCTTCGGGAAAACCAAACCGAATCCAATTATTCTTCAGTCTTCCCACAGCCCTGTATCTACATCCAGAGGAAATAGTCTTTCCCTATTCACCCAATCAGTCTTTTGAAAAACTCAAAATATCCTCAACCTCTCAGTTTCATTATCCCCTCAACTAGTTTTACAACTCTTGTATCAAATTTAGATAAACTTGAAATTATAAAATTACAGACTGAGATTAGAAGAAATTTGTCTCCTCCTTTACCAAGAGGGGAAGTGAACAGACTCCCAGCTAAACCAGTTCACTAAATTCCTTCAAAAATCAGATGAAAAAAACATTTCTTCAAGCAACTTTCAAATTCACAATACTGGAAATTACATTTGGTCCACAGAAGGAGTACAGCAAACAGCAAGCAGACTGCAAAGACGTGTGTGGAGGGTGGAAGAAAAGTAGAAAAAAGTTTCGCTGAATGGGCAAACTTAATCTGGAGAAGTGGGAAACAATAAATTTTAGTACAAACAAGGAGTGGGAGCATACCCTCAACAGAAAGACATGGAAGGATGTGTGGATACCTTGGGGTTCAATACTCCAAAAGTGCAAGTATAGATAGATAGAGCCATAAAAAAAGGCAAATAGAAGTTTGGGTTTACTAAATAGGAGCATAGATTACAAAAGGAAAGTAATGATATATTTGTGCAAGGCAATGGTTAGGCCAGAGTGTTGCATGCATGTTGGGTACCCCACTACAGTAAAGGTAGTTAAAGCCAGAGTGGGCGCAGCATAAAGTCACCAGAATGATGCCAGGCTTTGGAAGCTATAGTTATAAGGAGAAACGTGAGCAGAGACAGTTAAGAGGATATTAGTAGTAGGGTGAATAGAGAAAAGACAGTTTCCTTTGGTTGGAGAGTCAGTGACAAGGAGGTGTGGGAAAAGAGGGGAAGGGGTCATCAATTTAAAATGGTCACCAAGAGTGAGGAGAGGCACTGGGAGAAAGGTCTTTATGCAGATGGTGTTGGAGCATGGAATGTTTTAACCACAGTGAGCAGTTTACACAGGAACCATTGCATTGTTTAAGGGAACAGTGGATAAATATTTGAAGCAGAGTAAGATTCAGGGCTATGGGGCAACAGCAAGATTAGATTTGGGTTGCTCTAGCAAAGAGCCAGCAGATATGATCCAAATGGTGTCCCGTGCTATAGGAGCAAGGGCTTAAATGTCCAATGAAAAATTAAACTGCTCATCCCGATACCATAAATCCCTAGCATTACAAGTAGTGCAAGATTCTCTGAATACCAGTAATACATGCAACAAGGTGCAAGACTTTCATCTAGTCTGAAGTGAAACTGGTTTTACAAAAAGGCGATATTCTATTTACCCAGGCATTAGAGTTCTGAAAATACAAAAGGAATATTCAACGATATTACCATTAAATATTCATGAAAAGCTCATGTGCCACAAATTTGTTGACAGGAAGGGGAAGCATAAAGAATCAAATTTAAAAATTACCCTAGAGACACTTCCAAAAAAGGCTTCAAATTTCCCTTATTATTCTTTCTGTTCCCAATCATTGATATGATGGTACAACAGGGAGTTGGGTGAACCATGGATGAGAGCGAGCATGCATGAGCACAAGACAATTCCTGCAGTAGCCTCCTGATTTTAACATTGAAAAAACATCCCAAGGCACCTTGCAGAAGTGTAATCAGGAAAAAAAAGCTGCCAAGCCAAAGGAGATATTAGGAGGGTTGACTAAGCGGTGGATTTAAAGGAGGGTCTTAGGGGGAAGAGGGAGGGAATTTCAGAGCTGAGGGCCTAGACAACTGAAGGCAAAGCCGCTAATGATAGGGCGAAGGAAGCGGGGGAAACAAGAGGCCATAGTTGAAGGAATGCAGAGTTGAGGGCTGGAGCATAGACATAGGGGCAAAGCCATGAAAAGTTTTAAAAATAAAAAAAGTATGAGAATTTTAAATTTGAGGTTTAGGAGACCTGGAGCCAATGTAGGGCAGCATGAGCAGGACTTAGTGCAGGGTAGGATACTGGCAGCAGAGTTTTGGATGAGCTGAAGTTTAGAGGGCAGAGGATGAGAGGCCAGCCAGGAGAGTATTTGAATAGTTGAGTCTGGAGGCAACAATGGCATGGATGAGGGTTTCAGCAGCAGGTGGGCTGAGGTGGATGATGTTAGAGGCAGAGGTAGGCAATCTGTGATGGAAAGGGTGTGGGGTCAGAAGCTCAGCTCAGGGTCATGTAAGATGCCACAATTGCAAAGAGTCTGGTTCAAAACGCCAATAAACCCAAGATTCAGCTAGATAAGAAAGCCTGGAGGAACAGTAGACATCAAAAAAACATTTTGAAAACAAACTTTGATCTACCCAGGATAATCCCTAGGAAGTGGTGCATCACTCAACTCCCCATTGTAAATCCAAAGACTGAAAGTGGTTATCTGGCTCAGCAAGATCAAACTAATTTGAAGGCAGATACTTCAGTGCCACATGGCATCAGCCCTTCACCAACTAGCACTGTTTTAAAGCAAGAATTGGACACTACCAAGAGCCCCTTGCTGCCTCTTCAAAATCATAAAAAATGTGGACCACTTGAGACTGACAGATTCCACAAAGTCTGAACTTGATACCAAGTGGCAGGAACATTTTATACTGAAATCTTTCTGCCCATACTCTGCCCAAGAAATGTTCTCTAGTCCCATACCAATCTTGTACGACCTATTCAATCAGCTGTCACAAATTGGAATGAGCTCCAATAAAAACATTAGCAATTAAAATGAGGTTTCTTGTAATACCCTATATGCAAGAGACTAGTTAAAAAGGTCACCAAAAGAGACAGCTGCTTATGTCATGAAGAGTCAGGCAAGGACATTTGCTGCTTCTATGAGTTTTTCTTGAAGTCTTCAAAAGTAACTATCTACAAGAGTGGTGGAACGTTACTTTGTCTTTATTCCCAATTTTAATAATTCTGTAACTAATATATAAACCAGTTTTTGGTGTCTTGAAAAATGCAGTTGTAAAACCTGTTATGAATTGTAGTGTATTCAGTCAATGGTAGATTGTGACAGGCTAGTATTTTCTATTATCTAGACAAAGTCAAAAGCAATGTGCTTTTGGCAAAATAGAAACATAGAAAATAGCAGGAGTAGGCTATTCGGCCCTTCGAGCCTGCTCCGCCATTCAATATGATCATGGCTGATCCTCTATCTCAATACCATATTCCCGCTCCCTCCCCATTACCCTTCATGCCTTTTGTGTCCAGAAATCTATCTAGCTCCTTAAATATATTCAGTCACTTGGCCTCCACAGCCTTCTGTGATAGAGAATTCCAAAAGGTTCACCTCTCCAAGTGAAGAAATTTCTCCTCATCTCAGTCCTAAATGTCCTACCCTGTATCCTGATACTGTGACCCCTCGTTCTGGACCCCCCAGCCAGGGGAAACATCCTCCCTGCATCCAGTCTGTCTAGCCCTCTCAGAATTTTATATGTTTCAATGAGATCCCCCCTCATTCTTCTAAACTCTAGTGAATACAGGCAGAGACGACCCAATCTCTCCTCATACGTCAGTCCTGCCATCCCAGGAATCAGTCTGGTGAACCTTTGCTGCACTCCCTCTGTGGCAAGTATATCCTTTCTTAGGTAAGGAGACCAAAACTGCACACAATACTCCAGGTGTGGTCTCACCAAGGCCCTGTATAACTGCAGTGAAACATCCTTGCTCCTGTACTCAAATCCTCTTGCAATGAAGTCCAACGTACCATTTGCCTTCCTAACTGCTTGCTGCACTTGCATATTTGCTTTCAGTGACTGGTGTACAAGGACATCCAGGTCCCTTTCTACATCAACATTTCCCAATCTACCATTTAAATAATACTCTGCCTTTCTGTTTTTTCTTCCAAAGTGGATAACTTCACATTTATCCACATTATACTGCATCTGCCACTCACGCAACTTGTCTAAATTGCCTTGAAGCCTCTTTGCATCCTCCTCAACTCACGATCCCACCTAGTTTTGTGTCGTCAGCAAACTTGGAAATATTACATTTGGTTCCCTCATCCAAATCATTGATATATATAGTGAATAGCTGGGGCCCAAGCTCTAATCCCTGCGGTACCCCACTAGTCACTGCCTGCCACCTGAAAAAGACCCATTTATTCCTACTCTTTCAAATAAGTATTGATGCCAAGAGACTTTAAAATCTTACCTCCTGAATTGATATGTTCCTCAGAATCAATGCAAGGTGCACCATTTTCATTCTCCTAGAGAGTGTAGAAATTACATTATTCAATATTTAGCTTAAAATATGCATCTTAAATTTCTTAAGAACCTTACATTCAGGAGGTAAGATGGCAGCCTTTTGCAAAATAGTCCGGTCACCACAAAGCCCAAATGCAGCCCAGATTAATGGGATAATGTTATCTCTTCCTTCTGCTAGCTACAACTTCTCAATCCTCAAATATGCAAATTTGGCTACTCTTGAGTCTCAGCCCATGCAACCCCTTGTTCAAGAAGGGAGAAAAGGATAATCAGGTAACTATAGACTAGTTAGTCTGATATCAGTTGTGGGCAATCTTTTAGAATCCATAACTTGAGATAAAATTAGAAATGCAGGTTAATCAAAGACAGCCAGCACAAATCAGTTAGTTAAAGGCAAGTAGTGACTGACATTTACTTTTTGAAGATGTGACCAATTTGGATAAGGGAATGCAGTAGAGGTGGCGTATATTGATTTTCAAAAAGGCGTTTGATGTGGTGCCTCAAGAGGCTTGTTAGAAAAATTCAGGCAAATGGTACAAGAAATGTAGCATTATCCTCCTTACACCAATTTTTTTTTGGTGGGGGGGCAGAGAAGAAAAGTACAGGCTAATACATATATACCAGTTCTAAAGAGAGAAAGGCAAAATAAAATCCAGGACAAGATGTGGCTCACAGTGATGCTGCAACATTGTTGGAACACAAGTTGACAGCTAAAGTAGCATGCATCAAATCTGAGTCAAGTACTGAAAATATCAAACAGTAACTGGCTTAAAAAGACAAAGTAAACTTCTGAATTGCCATAATATTCAATGCGACAAAGTGAGATATCACTGATATCATAATCACTCCTTGTAAAATTTTATACTTAAGTGTTGTTCAATGCAGATTGAGAGAATGTTGAGAACAGACACTTTGTACAGCATTAACAGTATGAAGGGCTGCCTTCAGTTCACAGGAATGAAGTGTTACACCACACTAGGCAGTTCTGGTCCCCAGACCACCTCACAGCAGTTCTGAACATCCAGCCGATGAAGACAGATCATTTTATAGAATTTAGGATTATGGGGCAGATCAGCAGAATACAGTTTTCCTTTAAACATGATTGCCATTTTAATGTTTTGTTTGTAGCCAGACAAGAAGCAATAACTAGGAAAGCTGTCCTTTACAATGAACAGGAATCTCGAGGGCAATAGCAATGTGAAACATCTTCCTCACTGCAATTACTCCAAATGGCAATATTTTCCATTGTGCAAAATATCAAGTTCTTACCTCATGGCAAGGAGTTTCTTTCAGCCTCATTAAGCCAGGGCTTCCAGTCTCTTCTACTTCCAGGTCTGTCTCTGTATCATTACATTCCCTGTGTTCCTCACTGATATCCTCAGAATCAGTGTAGTATTTGCTAGGCTAAATATAATTGCAAACATAAAACATCAGTTTGAAAATGGAATCCATTACCAAAACCAAGTTCAAATATAGTACTACCTTAACAAGCAGAGAACAGAATAGCACAATTAACTAGAATGCTAAAACAGTCTTCTCCACAAATAAAGGTCTTTGGTTTTCTAAAGATTAAAATAAAGAACCTGCTATTGTTTTGATCAAATCAAACTGGACATTCCCAACACAAACCAACTTTGCTGGTTCCCAACTGGTAGCCCAAACTGAACAATTTGATTGAGCTCCTCACTTGCAATTGACAACTTTAAAAAAAAAAATTCATTCATGGGATGTGGGAGTTGCTGGCAAGGCCAGCATTTATTGCCCATCTCTAATTGCCCTTGGTGTTGGTGAGTTGCCTTCTTGAACCGCTGTAGTCCGTGTGGTGAAGGTTCTCCCAGAGTGCTGTTGGGTAGGGAGTTCCAGGATTTTGACCCAGTGACAACGAAGGAATGGCAATATATTTCCAAGTCAGGATGGTGTGAGATTTGGAAGGGAACGTGCAGGTGGTGTTCTCGTGCACCTGTTGTCCTTGTACTTGTAGGTGGTAGATGTTGCAGGTTTGGGAAGTGCTGTCGAAGAAGCCTTGGCGAGTTGCTGCAATGCATCTTGTAGAGGGTACACAATGTGTCGGTGGTGAAGGGAGTGCATGTTTAGGGTGGTGGATTGGGTGCCAATCAAGTGGGCTGCTTTGTCGTGGATGGTGTCAAGCTTCGAGTGTTGTTGGAGCTGCACTCATCCAGGCAAGTGTTGAGTATTTAATCACACTCCTGATGTGTGCCTTGTAGATGGTGGAAAGGCTTTGGGGAGTCAGGTGGTGAGTCACTCGTTGCAGAATTCCCAGCCTCTGACCTGCTCTTGTAGCCACAGTATTAAGTTTCTGGTCAATGGTGACCCCTAGGATGTTGATGGTGGGGGATTTGGCAATGGTAATGCCATTGAATGTCAAGGGGAGGTGGTTAGACTCTTGTTGGAGATGGTAGCAGAGTTAACTAAACAGACAGTTGCTATTTAAGCCAATCATAAGCGTAATGGATGATTTTACACACAAGATGCAATTATATAGATGCGAAGAATGCAATACAGTATCTCAATCACATATGAAATTGTTGATAAAGTGGGTCTTTTGCCTCAAAGAAATGCAACAAGTTTGAATGAATACCCACTTGGTAATAGTGTCACTGACGAGAGAAGTGTTAGATGAGACCATACAATTATAGTCCCACTTAGCATAAAGTTTATTTTGATGGGCCTTTAAGAGAAGAGAATAAAATGGCAAAATTGGATTATAACAATCCCTAGCAAAGAAATGGGGATAGCAGAGTGACCATGTAGTAATCTTCTTTACTTTTCATCTTATTTTCACCATACTCTGCAGGAAGGTAACAAAGCAATACAAAAAAAAAGGAAAGCCCACTGCAAAGGAGCAGGAACAAAATCACTCACCTGTTAAAAAAAACCAACTAATCCAAGCAACATTGCTTTAATGAATGTGTGCGGATGCGTACAGCAACTTTGCAGATACTCTTAAGGATTTGCTTCAGGTTAAGCCCACCAGGTAGGAGTGATACTTAACAGCATCGCTCAACTAAGCCCAGATTTTCTACCTGCCAGAAAGTAGAAGTGCATATGGAAATGGACTATGGACCACAAGCAGAGGAAAAGCAAAAAGCTTTAGATCAAGGCACTGCAATCAACCCAATGAGAAACACTCCAATTCAGACTGAAAGAAAGACAGACCAACTGCCCAAGCTAAAAGAAATACCCCTTCAAATGAGACTCAGAACTGCATCATTTTCTTATTCCTGATCAACCTCTACTTTGATAATTCTTGCCCTATTGGGCACAGCCTTTTACCTCAGTTACTGAAAAACCTGTTCCACAACCAGTGTCTCAGGTTCATCCATCGAGTTTAAAACCAGTAACTAGATAATCAGCTTCCCTTTCAAATTAAAAACAAACAATAAGCTCACAGGAAGCCAAGAAGTTTGGAGAGTGGAATGGGGAGAAAAGAATGTTCTAATGGACAGAGGATTCTAGGCTTCTTTCATAAAATAGGATAGTCACCAAGCCAAGTGAGGTGCAAAGTCATCCTGTTCTTGGCAGATTCGGACTCAGTTGTCCCTGGGAGGGAGGGACGGACAGACATATCTAAAGTCCAATAATTGACAAATGGGCGAGTTTAATCTTCTAGTATCTCTTAGTGGGTAGTGGAGTGGGGAAGCACATTGTCTGCCCCACACTCCTCAGGAGAGAACAACAGGTTCCTGCACATCACTACATTCCACATAACTTAAGATTCCCACACAGCCAGAGAGTGCCAAAAGCAGAGGTGAACAATTTCCTACACACTCAGCTGCAAGGAAGCATACCATCAAGAAAAGTTTCACAAAAGACCTGACACCAAAGCTGGGGAGGGGAGAATGGAGGATAGAAAGCAACTATGGATCACCTCAAGCACCAGAAAAGTCCTAACAGTCTAGAGAAGCAATCAGCTTCCATCAGGCTCCGAATTTGCATTAATGTAAACCTAGAGCTGATTAGCATCAGGCTCGCCCAGCAGGCCAATGTCTTATCCGCTCTCCTTATCCAAAAAGAACTCCAGCCAGTTCCAAGAAACTGAGTGGGTAGCAAACACACATTTTTACTTTATGCCAAGGGACTGTTGGCAATCCTACTTAGTGTGGCACAAGAACCTCAACCACAGGGGGCTGGGAGAACAGTGTGCTAAGCTGTTGTGTCATTTATCCACAATTAAAATCAAGTGAAGAACAATGGGATGGGTATTCTGTTTCTTGGTTGGCTTTAAAATTGCACCATTTAGTTTATATTGCCTCTCCATTTTTCCTCCCAAAATGTATCAATTCACACGTGTTAAATTTCATCTGCCATGTGTCTGCCCATTTCACTAGTCTGTCTCGGTCCTCTCGAAGGCTATTATGCTCCTCATTGTTTGCTACATTTCCAAGTCTTGTTTCATCTGCAAACTTTGAAATTATACCCTCTATATCCAAGTCCAGGTCATTAATATATATCAAAGAGAACAGTGTTCCTAATACCAACCCCTGGGGAACACCAGTGTTTACTTCCCTCCAGTCTGAAAAACTGTTCGCCACTACTCTGCTTTCTGTCCTTTAGCTAATTTTGTACTCACACTGCTGCTGTCCCATTAATCCCATGGGCTTTAATTTTGCTAACAAGCCTATTATGTGGTACTTTATCAAACATCTTTTGAAACCCAACCACACTACCTTCATCAACCCTGTTACTTCAAAGAACTCAAGTTAATCAAACACGATTTGCCATTCACAAATCCGTGCTGACTTTCATTCATTAGCCCATGCTTTTCCAAATGCCAATTAATTTTGTCCTGGATTATTGCCTCTGTCAGCCACTTTAGGCAGAGTGGCCTGTAGTTGCCAGGTGTATCCCCCTCCTTTTTTTGAACAGGGGTGTAACATTTACAATCCTCCACCACTCCCATATCTAAAAGGAGGATTGTGGCCAGATTGCTTCCGCAATTTCCACCCTTACTTCCCTCAGTAACCTAGGATGCATCCTGTCTGGACTGGGTGACACTTTTTACTTTGAGTACTGCCATCCCTTTAAGTGCCTCATCTATTTATTTTTATCCTATCCAATTTCTCTACTACCTCCTCCTTTACTGTGACATAAAGAGGATGCTGCCAGCGAAGACAGATGAAAAATATTCATTTAGTACCTCAGTCCATGTCTGCATGCACAAGACCTGGACAACATCCAGGCTTGGGCTGATAAGTGGCAAGTAACATACACACCAGACAAAGACCATCTCCAACAAGAGAGTCCAACCACCTCCCCTTGACATTCAACAGCATTACCATCATCGAATCCCCCACCATCAACATCCTGGGGGTCACCATTGACCAGAAACTTAATTGGACCAGCCACATAAATACTGTGGCTACAAGAGCAGGTCAGAGGCTGGGTATTCTGCAGCAAGTGAGTCACCTCCTGACTCCCCAAAGCCTTTCCACCATCTACAAGGCACAAGTCAGGAGTGTGATGGAATACTCTCCACTTGCTTGGATGAGTGCAGCACCAACAATACTCAAGAAGCTCGACACCATCCAGGACGAAGCAGCCTGCTTGATTGGCACCCCATCCACCACCCTAAACATTCACTCCCTTCACCACCAGCACACTGTGGCTGCAGTGTACCGTCTACAAGATGCAGTGCAGCAAACAAAGGCTTCTTCAACAGCACCTCCCAAACCCGCGACCTCTACCACCTAGAAGGACAAGGGCAGCAGGCACATGGGAACAACACCACCTGCACATTCCCCTCCAAGTCACACATCATCCAGACTTGGAAATATATCGCTGTTCCTTCATCGGCGCTGGGTCAAAATCCTGGAACTCCCTAACAGCACTGTGGGAGAACCTTCACCACACGGACTGCAGCGGTTCAAGGCGGCGGCTCACCACCACCTTCTCAAGGGCAATTAGGGATGGGCAATAAATGCTGGCCTTGCCAGCGCCGCCCACATCCCATGAACAAATAAAAAAAGCCAAGCCCTCTGCCTCCAATGATTATTTGTTTTGGTCCCCAAGCAGCCCCACCCTTCTACTCTATATGTTTATAAAAGACTTTTGCATTGCCTTTTATGTTAGCTGCTAATCTATTCTCATATCTCTCTGCCCCTCATTTCCTTTTTTAGATGATCTCTGTACTCAGCTTGGTTCTCTACTGTATTATGAACCTTACATTTTTCATACGCCTCTTTTTTCAGTTTCATTTTAATCTCTATCTTTACTCCTCCAGGGAGCTCCAGCATTGGATGGCCTTCTTTTCCCCCTCATGCGAATGTGTCTACTCTGAACCCAATCCATCTCCTTGAAGGAGGAATCACACTAACTTATTAGGAAGAAATGCTGAGGCCAAGACACACTGCTGAATTCTGCATCTAAAACACAACTTGACATAGGAATAAATGCTTTCAACATGGCTACAAGTGTAAAATTCCCCAACACCCATACCTTGATAGAAATTAAAATCCACTAAAAAGGGAGGTAAGAACACAAACATCAGGCACCTCATGTAATTATAAACTTGAGACAATAATCATGGCTATCAGAATTACTGTGTGAAGGCTACTGCCTCCTCCCTTCATTTCAATCTCCATCTCCACTCACCTTACCTTACTCTCACTGCCTTTCTGTGCTCCTTAAACTTCTCCCTTCATGTAAACTCTCCTAACCACATTCATGAACCCCCCTCAACCTTGCCACCTCAGGTGGCCTCTTCACTCAAATCATCTCGATCACAGACAAGACCATCGCCAATCACTTTGTTGTATTCCTCACCCCACCCACATCCCCCTGTCCCCCTTCCTCCTGCATCTGCCCTGAAAAACTCTTCCCCAAGTCACTAATAACTGAACTTAGCAGCTAACATAAAAGGCAACCCAAAAGTCTTTTATAACCATATAAAAAGAGTAGAAGGGTGGGGCTGCTTAGGGATCATGTAATTATAAACTTCGGAGACAATAACTCAGGCAATAATCATGGCGATCAGAAGTACTGTGTGAAGGCTATTGCCTCCTTCCTCTAATGTTTAATCTTTGAGCTTTTGGTTTAAAAGGAAATGAAAAGAATTGAAAAAGCCTGTTCCATGTTTGCTTTCCAGTTTGGCTACATCTCATCAGCACAAGGTAAAGATAGTAGTGCTGGTTCAGGAATGGACCATGTTTCTATGCCCTAGCCTTTGACATGTTCAAATGGCAATTCATTCAGAAGGCCAATTACCTAATGACAAGATATTTTAGTCTAAAAGCAGGTTATTAAACAATGTTGTGGAACTAACCCATTGTGGAACATTTAAAATAGGTTTTAGGGTAGCCATCCAGAGCAATAGACATGCATTTGTGCCTATAGTTCCAGATACTTCAAACAGGAGGTGGTGAAGTCAAACCATGTTAATGTTGTGCACTTCTAGGTGTCAGATCTGGTAGCAAAGTTGTTTGCACTAATCTTGGACTTTTTAGTTATTTATTTTTTGTGTGTGTGTGTGTGTGTGTGTGTGTGTGTGTGTGTGTGTGTGTGTGTGTGTGTGTGTGGGCGGTGGGCGGTGGAGAAAGAGGAGAGAGAAGAAAAAGAGATTATCTGCTGCTTTTATTTGTTACCTCCTTCCACTCCCTGCAAGTAAACCTATTAAAAATGCCAATTTAATAAGCAATTAAATTAACAGTGCAGCATGGAGAAATCTATTGTGTAAAATGCAATGGTGTAACTGGCAGCAGAAGCATCACAAATGGCCTGTGTTTGTTATTTAAGGAGGGAAAACTAAGTCATACGCTAACACAACATACCATCCTCAGGAGAAATCAAACGTATGCAGTTTGGCGATCGTGGTGCATAACTTTAGGGCCTATTACAATTTAGGAGATTACAAATAATCCTACAGCATTAAGTGGGACATATATATCAATACCTCATAAGTGGGATCCTCCACTAAATCATCATCTTCTGGTAGGTCACAGGATAAAGATTCGATCCAGCAGAGTTCTTCATCGTCTACATCATCTTGTTTCCTTTTGCTGCCTTTGCCACATGGTTTATTTGGTGATGATCTTAGTTCTAAAATGAATTTATGAAGTTATAGCACAGAAATGCAGGTAAAAAACTGCATTTACAGCAGTTCCATATGCAGATCAAAGGAAGCAAAACTCAATTATGTAGCGACTACACTTGGGATGAATATTGACTAATTAGATTTACGATTCAAGTTTGTTTTGTACAAGGTATCTGAATTTGTAAGCTATGGAAAGTGAATTATCTTTCCAATTTCAAGACTTTAGATAGGGATCTGCACTAGCCCATTGAATTAATACAAGATATCATGCAAATTACACATTAAACCACCTAAATAGCACTGTTGGAAGAACACTTGCCTGTGCCATGAAAAGATAGCAACAGATTTAAGATGACAGAAATCAAGCTTGGGCCTACAGAATTGCTAGATGCAGCAATTGCTACAGCAATTGCTACAGCAAAGCATACAATCTCACAATGAGGGGGGAGGAGAGAGACTGGGAAGAGAAGAAGGGAACCCACTACAGCTTAAAGCACCCTCATGTGAAAAGAATGTCCAGTCAAGTATTCATCGTTAGCAGCACCAACCCTCTATTCCAGGCCTACATGTGTAAAACTTTCAAATGTACACCTTCTATTTCAAATATAATAAGATGGAATATGCCTCATTTAGCCAAGGTTTCTTCTAAGGATTCTAGAGGAAAGGAGCTCTACTCCACTGTAAAATGGGAGCAGTCTAAAAATGCATAACATTGCTAGTGCTATTTTTAAATGAAGAGTATTCTCACCTTCAAAAAGGTGAGAAAGCTGTAAAATTAACTACAGTTTTGCAAAAATAGCCAAATTCGCCAACCAAGAGAAAGTACGAAATAAATGTCCCTGTCATTTACAAGTTATTGCAGGACACTACGCCAGGAACACAAGTCCCTCTAAGCTACTACGAAGGCAACAACACCTAGTACGTGGACTTGGTTCCCTCAAAGTGGTCCTAAACATGCTTTGCTGGTTAGGAATGAGCAGGTTTTTTTTGGATGGAATATGGCTTCGCTAGAAAGCTTAGCAGAAACCAGAGTGTCTGTTTTACAGAACAGGAGGGATGTTTGACAGACCAATGGTTAAATTTAAATTATAAAATAAACTACAATCGTAATCATCTCCTTCCCCATCGCAAATTTGTAAACAATTTTACAACACCAAGTTATAGTCCAGCAATTTTATTTTAAATTCACAAGCTTTCGGAGATTTTCTCCTTCCTCAGGCAAATGCCTGATTTGCCTGAGGAAGGAGAAAATCTCCGAAAGCTTGTGAATTTAAAATAAAATTGCTGGACTATAACTTGGTGTTGTAAAATTGTTTACAAATGTCAACCCCAGTCCATCACCGGCATCTCCACATCATCGCAAATTTGAACAGAACTTTGTAGAAGTGAATAACTGCTAACCACAAACAGGCTGTTGTAAATTTCTCTCAGGAGCAATTAACACAAAAGGCATTTCCTTATATTAGTGATTTTAAAAGCAGAATTTTTTTTGAAGGAGTTCCTTTTACACATGAACAGAACTCCTGTTAGATTCTGGAACAATCTGAACAGCAAAATTTCAACCGAGATTAAAAAGTCTCAATACTCCTTTCTGTGGCACAAGATTTCTAAAACCAGATACTGGTTCTAGAATCACAAGAACAAGGTCACAACAGTATCTTAGCACTACGTTTCCAACATGCTGTAACACACAGTGGCAAGATATTCCCTTTAGAACAGGCTTCTATTTTGGTCGCGCCCCTGGGATAGGACAAAAAATTCCATCCCTGGCAGCTCTTATGACCTGTGATAAACAGCTAATTATACTGCATTGGTAGGTGCTTGGGAGCAGGCTGCCCACCAATCTTTCTTCCCAACTTGGGATGGTGTAAAAAGATGCAAACCGGCTTGTGCGCAATTTTAGCACACGAGTTCTGCTGCAATTTTAAAGAGGACCAAGTGCCTGCCACTCTTATAAGCACTGCCTTCTCAAAATCCTGCTAAAATACACACTTCAGACTGGTTCCAACTAGAGTCTACTTAGTGAGATCACAGGACACATCAACATTAGTAATACATTATTTGACTCATTTGGCTATCAAATGGGGTTTCAGAAGCGGTTTGATGAGCTTGTAGTCACAAAAGAACTGCATCACATCACCTACCATTTACTCCAGGCTACTGGCCAAAATTGGAACCATATGTGCCCAAGATCACTTGAGTCAGTCAAAGTCATTGGAAGCTCTCAAAATAAGAGTTTGAACACTTTTATTGGGGGATCAGCAAGGAGTGATCCAAGAGCTTGCTTCCCAATTGTGTGGAGACTTAAGATTACAGCAAAGCTCCCCATTTATTCCTCTACGCCAAAAGGTACTTCCAAATATTAAAACTAATCCAAGATCACAGAAGCCTAATGGCACACTTTTTAAATGATAGATCATTGGTTAGAATACAGTCTAGAAATTATACTTGTACATAACAGTAGCCAAATCACTAAGAGTCAATTTTAAAAAACTTACCATCTGAAATTTCACCTTGTCCCAAACTGCTGGCCACAGGGAAGCCAAGCACTTGCTGCAGTCTGCAAGGTGCCATAGTAAACACAAACCGCGCTAGTCTGCTTAGGCGTTTCTTCCCCGTGACCCAACGTCTTCCTGTGAGCAGAGTGTTCGAGTTGATTGCTTTCACCTCTTCCACTTGTGCAGAGAAAGTAGCCCAAGTTGTCAACCTCCGAAATATGCTGAACTAGAAAAACAGAGACTTTACACACTCAGGAATTTTAGATGTCTCCAGAACTTACTTGAAAAATGCTATAACATAAAAGTGAGATGATAGTAGAAGATTCCTGCACCCAGTCCTCAATGCCATTAAAGGTCCAGGAATATCCTACTTTTAAAAGGCACCTTATGACTCCATGCATTGTGCCACTTCAAGATTGCCTATAGTAGCTTGAAATTTTCACTGGGCTATCTCCTCTCTTTCTTTCCCTCCACCCCCCACCAAAAAAAACTAGACTTTCTCCAGAGAAAAAAAAACTTACCTCCCAAGAGATAGTCTAACACAAGATTTCTTTGTCCATTAAACAAACCGGAGGACTGGAAGACTGCAAACGTAATACCATTGTTTAAAAAGGGTACAAGGGAAAGGCCGAACAATTATAGGCCGGTCAGTATTACCTCGGTGGTGGGCAAACTAATAGGATAAACTATCACTTGGAAAGGCATGGTTTAATCAGGGAGTCAGCATGGATTTGTTCAGGGAAGGTCATGCTTTACAAATCCGATTGAATTCTTTGAGGAAGTGACAAGGAGGATTGATGAGGGCAGTGCAGTGGATGTTGTCTACATGGATTTTAGTAAGGCATTTGACAAGGTCCCACATGCAGACTGGTCAGAAAAGTAAAAGCCCATGGGATACAGGGAAATGTGGCGAATTGGATCCAAAATTGGCTCAGTAACAGGAAACAAAATGGTAAAGGATGATGGATGTCTTTGTGAATGGAAATCTGTTTCCAGTGGTGTACCACAGGGCTCAGTGTTGTACCACAGGGCTCAGTGTTGGATCCCTTGCTGTTTGTGGTATATATTAATGATTTGGACTTGAATGTAGGGGGCATGTTTGGCAAATTTGCAGATGACACAAAAATTGGCCGTGTAGGTGATAGTGAAGAGGATGTGCACAGGTCCCTGAAGGTGGCAGTACAGGTAAATAAGGTTGTGAAGAAAACATATGGAATGCTTTCCGTTATTAGCCAAGGTATAGAATACAAAAGTAGGGATGTAATGATGGAACTGTATAAAACGCTGGTAAGGCTACAGCTTGAGTATTGTGCGCAGTTCTGGTCACCACATTACAGGAAGGACGTAATTGCTCTGGAGAGAGTGCAGAGAAGATTTACAAGAATGTTGCCAGGGCTTGAAAATTGCAGCTACGAGGAGAGATCGGATAGGCTGGGGTTGTTTTCCTTGGAGCAGAGGAGGCTGAGGGTAGACTTGATTGAGGTGTACAAAATTATGAGGGACCTAGATAGAATAGACAGGAAGTATCTGGTTCCCCTGGCAGAGAGTTGAAGAACTAGAGGACATAGATTTAAGCTGATTGGCGGAAGGATTAGAGGGGACATCCAGATGGTGGTGGGTGCATGGAATTCGCCATACCTGGACCTGCACCTAAAGTGCTGTAAGCTGCAGGGCTACAGATTGGGTGCAGGAAGGTGGGATTAGAATGGGCAGCTGGTTGTTCTTCAAGACGGCATGGACATGATTGGCCGAATGGCCCCCTTCTGTGCTGTATCTTTTCTCTGGTTCTAAACTATAAAATACAGACACACTCAGATCTAAAGTACAGGATTTGAGCTGAGCTTATATTCATTGCACTATTTATGAAAGGCAAAAACCAGAGCAGAATTAAAGATATGCACAAGCTGCATATTATTGAGAACTAAGATGGACAACACTGACTAGCACAACACAACAGACTTCATACTGTTTGCTCCCGGCCACAACTCAACTTATCACCCGCTTACAAAAGGACCTCACTGAATATACAGCATCCTGCACTCCCAAGTAGTATTTTACAGCAAACATATTCCATATATTTCACACCCACATTAGGTACCAAACATCATTCCTTCCCTGCCAGCTTTCATCAATAGCCTCTGGCATATAGTTCATTAGATACTTGCTGTCCTCCAATAACTCATCCAAGTTACCATTCTTCATGTGTGAGTCGGAGGCTATTTTACAGTTAATTCACTATAGACTAAGAATCAAACTTGCGACCTTTTTGTGTGCATGGATTAGTGATTTGATTAAGGCAGTGAGCAGCTAATAAAATCCATTACCAAATCAACTGTCTTAAAGTGGACGAGTACCTTATCATCACTTTACTTGCCTCCAATTGATGAAGCAATTACAAGAGCTGCAGGTTCTTCAGCCCAATCCACTAAAAATGGCTTTCATGCAGAGATAATCTAGGTGTTTCCCCCCGACCCATGAACAAATTGTGCAAGATTGCTGATAGTAATTAGTGTGCAGTGCCCATTTATTCTTTAAAAATGGGCAAATATAATGGAGCTGCTATTACCTGCAGTAATGATCATGCAAAAAATTCACAGGACTGTCTTCCACAAAGTGTCATCTAATTAATCTTAAAAGCAGTCTTGTCGTCAATACAAATTGCTGACTAGCCACAGTGGCTCGTGAGATACGTTTATACTAAAAAATTAGTGCATGTGGCTAAAATGCATTACACACAATACAGGTAAATGGACATCACTGTATATTTACTTAACATCTACTACCAGTTGGTAAGCAGGGGAGCAAAGCACTTGATCAAAAGACTCAGCACACTCTGCTTTTCATCTTACCATTTTACCAACAAATGCACAAAAAAAATTAAAATACAGTCATATGAATAGAGATCACATGCCCAATGACTAATAAATATTCAGAAATGCAATTAGCCACATCTGGATTCCCAAGTAGCTAATGGCTAACATATTGGACGACACTACCCTAAAGCATAAAGAGGACATTCAACTGATTTGCTAACTTACAACATCTTCATTCATAGGAACAAATTGTTGGAAATTCACAGATTATTCAGCATTTGTTAAAAGCAGCAACACACACAGATATATTAAAGAAAGAATCATATAGCTTTACAGGGCAAAGGAAAACAACTGATGCCAAGCAGGAGGGAAAAGAGGGAGGGGAGAGAGTTAAAAGAGGTGAGTTTTAAAAAAATATATAAACAAAGTTTTTGAAAGTAGATAGAGAGATGGTAAAGTAAGGGGATTGGGGCATTCCATAGCACTGGGCTGATTGAGCAACCATAAATGTTAGACAGAACAATGAAGAAACCAGTGTCACCAACAGAGAATGTTTGCAGGACTTACAGCTGAGCAATGATTACTGGAGGTTATGGAGCAACAATTCATAAAAAACTAACCAGGGAAGAAAATAGATCATTTTCAGAAAGAGACAGCTACATAGATTTTACTGCACAGGAACAGGCCATATGGCCCAACTTGTCTATGCCAACATTTATATTCCACACAAACCTCCTTCCACCCCTCTTCATCTAACCCTATCAGCATATCCTTCTATTCCTTTCTCCTTCATGTATTTATCATCTAGCTTCTCCTTAAAGGCATCTATGCTATTTGCCTCAACTACTCCTTGTGGTAGCACATTCCACATTCTTACCACTTTAGATAAAGAAGTTTCTCCTGAATTCCCTATTGGATTTATTAGTGACTATTTTATATTTATGACCTCTAGTTTTGGACAGGCCCATAAGTGGAAACATTTTCTCTACATCTACCCTATAAAACCCTATTATCTTAAAAGATCTCCATCAGGTCACCCTTCTCTTTTCTAGAGAAAAGAGCCCCAGCCTTTCTAGATAAGGATAGCATCAGTTCTGGTATCATCCTCATGAATCTTTTTTGCACCCTCTCCAATGTCTCTATAGCCTTTCTATAATATGGAGACCAGAACTGTGCACAATACTTCAAGTGTGGTCTAACCATGGTTCTATACAAGGGTAACATAACTTCTCTGCTTTTCAATTCTATCCATCTAGAAATGAACTCAGTGCTTGGTTTGCTTTTTTTAAAAAAAATGGCTTAATTAACCTGCAAGACTACTTTTAGTGATGTGTAGCTGTACTTCTAGGTCCCTTTGCACCTCTACCCCATTTAGACTCTTATTATCCAAGCAGTATGTGGCCTCATTCTTCCCACCAAAATGCACCACTTCACACAGCTATCTGATTTAATGTAATTACTTCAAAATGCTGAAAGAGGTTTGAATTTCTGTATGCAATACAAAGGACACCTCAGACAGGCATTGGAAAGACAACATTATAACAATTAATCTTACTCAGCTGCTGACCTGCTGTGCATTTCTTGTTTATTTTAGTTTGCCAGCATTTCCCTTTTCCTTCCCTTGAGCTTGGTAGTATTTTCTTCTACCATTTCACCTTTCTTCTACTCCCACCCCCAAAAAAGGTACCGACTGTTGCTGATAAAAGGTTTCACACACCAACAAAGGCCAAGTCGACATTTTGCATGGGTGACCCTGCAACATCAACAGGCTACTTGGACCATGGAGAGCATTGCTACTAACTCCAATCCTCTTCTTACCAAACACTGTCCAGCAGGATTTAATGGATACCAATCAGGATTAGGAACCCTCCTTTGCTAGTTACTACCATTAACCTGGGGTATTACATACATTCAGCTGCTTTTACACCTTCAACTTCTAAATTTATCAGCCCTAGAAGTATTCCAAAACCCTAACAGTAGCACGTAAATAAAATAATGATTCCAAACAAACACAAGTAAGACTCCTTACAAGACTTGAAGCAGGAGCTTTGAGACACATAAAAACACGTTACATTGTAATCCAGTTGTAGTCCAAACCGGTGCAATTTGATTCCAGTGAAAACGACACATAGCACGTGGTAACTGATGGCAACTCAAACACATGGAGACAATTTGTGAGGGAGAAACCCCTTAACTTCCAGTTACCGTTAACAGTCAGAACATATCAGGGATCACAGTAGCCCGTACGCACTAAGCAGCCACGTACCAGGTATTTCAACGGTCCGAATTGAGACAGCTTGCCAAAGAAGGTGAGCAAAGGGGCTTCTCTGGTCGCTGAACATTTCTCCTAAATACAAAGAACCCAAGTCAGCAACCAAGGAGACAAATGCTTTTGGTCAACTCCCTTAAAAAAAACATACACAACCATACCTTAAAATCTTTACATTCACCTTTACTAGCACCAATATCTTCTTGCAGGGACATCTTAAGAGAACAGGACTACGACCCTCCCCACCCTCTCTGAGCGTAGTAGTAATGTGAATATGCCGGCAGCAGCGGGTTTAACCCAACCGGGTACACGTGAGCCGTGGGGACCGCTAACGAGTCTTAAAGGGGTAGCGCAGGGCAGGGAGCCCCTTTCAGCATTTCCAAATGTAGTCGTGGTGAGGTGACTCAGAGCTGTCGGAGAGACCCCCTCCCTCTCTATCCCCCTCACCTCCCACTCTTCCTTCTCCCTCTTCGCCCCTTTCTCTCTCTCTCTCCTTCTCTCTTCCCCCTCCCCCCAATCTCCAGGCTCACGGTACGAATAATTCGGAAATGGAAAGACCATCCACTCGGTAGATGGAGCAAGTCATCTCCACGTCAGGAGTAACGGTTCAATCGGCGCCTTGCTGTGTGTATACATTTACACTAAGTACAAGATTTTAATCAGGTTAGACCGGTGTGGGGTGTACACTGAAGGGTCTGCGGCATTTGTATTTTAAACAATTCAACGGGAGAAAACAATTGTCTAAACGATCAGATAAAATGCTGCTGATCAAAATTTTTCATAGATCATCTCCTGCGAAATACCCCTAAAGGAGCAAAGAACACTTTGAATATATTGGTAACTTTGGATCCACTCCATTTCTGGATATCCAGAAAGGTCAAACAGTTATAAACAGGGTTGGACATTGGAGATCATCAAGTTTGAGAAGGCAATTACTGTTGCAGGACTGGAGGTGACTCGGAGTCAGTTGTCAAGAGGACATGGATTCGGAAAGCATCGTTTCCTTCTTGTCATGATTATCAAGGTGCAGATACTTTTTGCTCCACCTTCCAAAGTTCCACACTAGAAATGGATTCCTGACTCGTGGCGAAAGCCCACAAGTCACAAATGAAGGGTCTCTGGTTTTTTGAACACGATTGGAGTTACAGAAATGGTCATCGGGAAATCCAACTATCACCATAATAAATAAAACTCGTTCATCTAAGGACGATAAGTCTGCAGAAGAACGTGACATCAATCACCGTGTAACTATGAATCCGAGAGGTCCTGAGCTATTGAAATTGAAGGGTAGAAGCTTTTCGGCCCTCTTAGTGACTTTAGACAGATGTTGGACACTGAAACGCGGAAAGAACTGACAATTGAATCAGTGTCAGAAATGGTTTCTCCAGAGCTATCGAAATCAAAGATTGTCACATCTCAAAAACGGAAGTTTTAGAGCCTCTTTAAGAAATACTTTACCAGTTTCTCGAGGCTGCGTTTGACCAGAAACAAGAGCCCAGTGTGTCATGAGTCGCCTAACTACAGAAATAATGAAAAATAATAGAAGCTTCTTTCATAGACTCTGCACAGATTAAATGCCTTGAGAATGATATAAAAAACAATATATAGAAATTAAAATAAGATAATAGAATAAACTTATTTATAATTCATTGCATTACAACTATAAATATAACTTCATAGTTTTTGGAATGCCTTTTAATTTTAAGCCTCAAAGGCACAACAGCATTTCATTTTCTCTATTCGTGTAAAACTTCCATTTCTAACACATAATGCCTTTCGAGACATGTAATGTGACTTGTTCCTCCCAGTTAAATAATCAATTTCAGCAGTTTGTGGATATGTACAATGGAGCTGGAAGTAAGTCTTATCAAATGGATGGGAGAGATTGTTTCATAATCATTTTAACTCAGGCTGCATTTTTTTTTATTTGAAAAGCAGAATGGTTGCCTTTAAGGAACCGACCGAATGCAGGATCCTCAGGGTAGATTAGGTTTCCCACACTTTCAGCTAGGCCTATCAGAATGAAAATCACCAGGAGCACACGTTTTTTTTCTTACTGTCTTGTCTTCCCCTGGAGTTAACATTACTAGTCATTTGGCGCGGAGTGGGTGGAAGGAGGGAGCTCTGCTCAAATTTGCACCATCTAGTGGATCAAATGGTGCGTTTCTCTCCCATTCTTTTCACATCTTCATATATCCAAGTTGCTTCACACTGACGGATGGAGAGAAACCGATTACACATATAAGGTCAGGCTCTCCTACCTAACATGCAAAGAATGTATTTTTTTTGTTGTTGGTGTTCAGAGCATAAAGCTTTTAGCACAATGTTTGCTCAAAAACTTACCCTATTATCTGTAATACTTTCTTTAAACTGAGTACTGTTTTTCACAATGTACACTTAATAATTCCAGATATCCCAATTAGTTAGCAGAGAGCCCCATTGTGCTCATAGTAAATTCTACATTAGACACATAAATATTGCCAATTGGATAATTTTGCAGGCTGTCATCTGCACTAAATCTCTTTTAAAACAGCCAGTAATAACAATCTATAGACCACCAAATCATGTCACTGAGGCCCTGTTAACCTGCTGCATGATTGCCTTCCATATCTGTTGGACCTTTAGTGGCTATTTACCCTTAAGACCTCGAGAGGGCATTTCTGAGGTCTCTCGTGCCATCCACAATGATTTGCAGAACTTCATCTGTGAAGCAGACTGAATTCCCTCCATCTGCACTCCGATTTTCACACTCTCCAGTTAGTATTGGTTTACTCTAATTGACTGCTCAGATTTATGTTGGCTGTAACACATTCAACCTCCAAGAACTTGCAGTAAATTAACCCATGTGTTACTGCAATAATAATATGCAGGAATATTACAAGATTTGTTGATGTTACCAAGCTATAAGGTCAAGTGATAAATGAGAGCGTTAACCAACACTTTAAAAGTTCTAGAACAATTAAGATGTCGAAAGGAATGGCAGATGCATTATAAGGGTTCAATTTCGAACTTTGAAAACCTCACTATTTGGAACTTTAAAAATATTTAGAACTTTGAAAACCTCACTAACATCTCTCCTGAAATTTCTTTTCTTCAGTAAACATCCCCATGTCTGTCCTCATAGCTTTTTTGTGTTACTTTTGATAAAATCTATAGATACTTTGGGTTATTAACTGTGTTCCTGGAGATCAACTTGGAAGGACAAAGAGTGAGGCTGTGAAACATTTGTCATGGTGCAGAAGATGACCCTTTCTACTTGACAGGCGCGCACACAGAGTCAGGTAGCCATCTCCAGTCTCGGTAAGACTGCAGTGTTCAAAACAAAATTCTCACTGGGCGGGGTGGGGGGAAGCTTGAGAGAGAAGCATAATTCAGGTAATAACCATAATCAAAACAAGTTATGATTTTAAATCTTGAGTGACTGAGACTGTGAGATTTGAATGCCTTTTTGCAATATGAAATTGGACATTAACTTAGAAACAATGGACAACAATGAAAGATACAGGATCAGTCAAAAAGACAGAATGGACTGCTGTTACCATGGTAAAAGCTGGTCTTTTGATTGATTTAAAACTGGAGTTCTATGGGAAAGCTTCTAGAGGTTTTAAATAAGTCAACATGCCACAGAACTGATACCATTGAGAAACTGTTGAGATAGTTAGGATCATGGACACATAAAACCAGATGAACACAGATAAGGGAAGCCTTTACATTCTAAAATGCTGAGCTAATTGTACCTGGTTTTGAACGAAGTAACTGCCCATCATAGAGGCTTAATCACAGGAGGTGATTGGACAGGATGATATTTCCCTTACTTCACTTACACCCCAAAGTGCAAAAATAACATAAAAAAGAAGACATTGCAACGGAACTGGCACTGCAGTCAGAGAATAGAACAACAGGAGCTCACCTCAAGAAGAAGGACAACTTTGAAGAAGACACAACAGCCTTGAGCGCAAAGGACTGATCACCCGAAAAACTCAACAACTGCTCTCCACTTAGGAAAGGTTGTATGAACTTGTGCCAATTACTTTAAAGTAATTTGTTCCTGTAGTACTTTTCCAAAAGTTACCGTCCAGAGTTCACCAACTCTTGGACACTGGTAAGGACCAGTGTTTGGATTGTGTAGACAAACCCTGCAAGACCCACTCACCGTGTACCGAGTAACTGGTTAAATTAAGAGCTTTTCCAGTAGGTCTGCCATCTGTATTTATGAGGTTTCCACAGGGAGCCTCGGCTTGCATGTGAAATAAGAGAGCGTCTCAGAATCTCTGCATGTATGAGTGATCAAATCTGAAATGGGCTGAGTGGTTGGTTACAGAGGAACTGCATATGTAGCTCATGGTTCACACAGATAGGTGAACTGAGTTGGACGTAATGGTGGGTGCAGTAGATGTAGCTCTAGTATGACCTCACCTGCTGGGCAGAACTCCTTTGCTCTTTTTCTTTCTCCACAAAATAATATAAATACATAGGGGTTCTCAGGGTTCGAAAAGCTACACAGGTGTCATCAATTAACTCCTGGACTCTGTAGATATTCCTGTCATCTGAGAAAAATACACAGCGTTCTCAAGCTGCTGCTGCTAGCTGTCCATGGAGGATGTGCTCGTGCAAGCAATGTATCAATCACCTGATTTCTATAGCTGTATACTGCTGACTATCTTGTGTGACTGATATCTCCTAAAGCACCCTAGAAGGAACCTTACATGCCATATAAATTGACAGCTGCGCCGACCTTGACAACTAATGGCAGAACGATGCCTCTGGTGGAGAATGACTGGAGTTCAGTTTGCAGCATGCGGCACAATTTGGTCACAGCCTCTCATCAAATGGAGCCAATAGGGACACGGTCTCTCTGAAAAATCCAATAGGTGCAGCTCGTCCATGGATACAAATTGGACGGTGATGGTGGGTGCAGTAAGTGCAACTCTGGTACCTGCTGGGCAGAACTCCTTTGCACCTCTTCTTCCGCCAAATAATATGAATATACAGGGGTTCTCAATGAGATACCCATACAGTCAGTTGAAGTGGGACCAATAAAACTGCCAATATCCTTGCTATAAAGTGAATTCTAATTAAGTTGTGTCAAAAAAAAGCAAAAATAAACCTTGAACAATACAATTGTACTGCAGCTGGAAAACCAGACAAAATTGCTTTAAACCTTCAGTGCAATCAAGTCAGAACCTAATAACCTTGGACACCTGTTTTTTATCGACATAGTTAAGGCACAGCACAGCCTCAGCAGCAAAACCAAAAAATTAATCTGCTTTCATTTATCGGTATTTGAATTTAGTGATTATTATAATGAAGTTCCTGTCTATTTTCAAGCAGAAGTTGCTGGGCAGCTTATTATGGATAGAGATCTAGCCAGCACAATCTCCACTCTGACTTGCAACCCTTTGATAAACTTATGATTGATTACATAAAGTATCAGAAAAATGCCCCTAAACAGTCTGTGCTTCCCCTTTGTAACTTACAATGCCAACTCTGCCCCTTGTAATTCATTGAGAAGTACGGATTATCCTGCACTGAATATATAGAATTGAAAACATTCATCTGATGGCTGCTTCTTCACTTCAATTTGAATCCAAGAAAAAAACAAAATGAAGACGTCAAGCCCCTGTTTGTAAAGAGCCAGGAATATGAAGCCCAGAGGGGTGATAATCAAACCCTCCCTCCCAAAAAAAGAGAAAAGTTCGACATTAGATTTTAAATGATAGTTTTGTAGCATTCTTGACCATCAATGTCTTTTGTAAGTGCAAGGCCAGGACTTTTACTAAATTCTAATTATAAAATTTTAGCCAAGTAGTAGGTCGTCAACTCCTCTCTACTTTCCTTCCCCTTGTAAATTAATTCCACTATTTGCTTTGTTAAATGAAGTGGAGATGTGGAGATGCCGGTGATGGACTGGGGTTGACAATTGTAAACAATTTTACAACACCAAGTTATAGTCCAGCAATTTTATTTTAAATTCACAAGCTTTCGGAGACTTCCTCCTTCCTCAGGTAAATGTTTCAGGAGCTCCTTGAAGCCTACGCATTTATACATATCGAACAATACATGGTGTTTACAGACTGCCCCTGCAACTGCCCGTTGCCAAGGCAATCACCGTGTTCAGACAGAGAGGTGTCACCTGCAGAACCCCGATGGACGTCTCGGCACTATACACCAGTATCCCCCACGATGACGGCATCGCTGCGACAGCATCAATACTCAACACCAACAACAGCCAATCTCCGGAAGCCATCCTACAACTCATCCGCTTCATCCTGGATCACAATGTCTTCACCTTCGATAACCAGTTCTTTACCCAAACACACGGAACAGCCATGGGGACCAAATTCGCACCCCAATACGCCAACATTTTCATGCACAAGTTCGAGCAGGACTTCTTCACTGCACAGGACCTCCAACCAACACTATACACCAGATACATCGATGACATTTTCTTTCTATGGACCCACGGCGAGGAATCACTAAAGAGACTACACGATAACATCAACAAGTTCCATCCCACCATCAAGCTCACCATGGACTACTCCTCAGAATCAGTTTCTTTCTTGGACACACGAATCTCCATCAAAGACGGGCACCTCAGCACCTCACTCTACCGCAAGCCCACGGACAACCTCACGATGCTCCACTTTTCCAGCTTCCACCCTAACCACGTCAAAGAGGCCATCCCCTATGGACAGGCCCTGCGAATACACAGGGTCTGCTCAGACGAGGAGGAACGCGATGGACACCTACAGACGCTGAAAGACGCCCTAGTAAGAACGGGATATGACGCTCGACTCATCGATCGACAGTTCCGACGGGCCACAGCAAAAAATCGCATAGACCTCCTCAGGAGACTAACACGGGACGCAACCAACAGAGTACCCTTTGTCGTCCAGTACTTCCCCGGAGCGGAGAAACTACGCCATGTTCTCCGCAGCCTTCAACATGTCATCAATGAGGACAAACACCTTGCTATGGCCATCCCCACACCTCCACTACTCGCCTTTAAACAGCCACCCAACCTCAAACAGACCATCGTTCGCAGCAAATTACCTAGCTTTCAAGAGAACAGCGTCCACGACGCCACACAACCCTGCCACGGTAACCTCTGCAAGACATGCCAGATCATCGACACAGATACCACCATCACACGAGAGGACACCACCCACCAGGTGCATGGTTCATACTCCTGTGACTCGGCCAACGTTGTCTACCTCATACGTTGCAGGAAAGGATGCCCCAGAGCATGGTACATTGGCGAGACCATGCAGACGCTGCGACAACGGATGAACGGACACCGCGCAACAATCGCCAAACAGGAGGGTTCCCTCCCAGTCGGGGAACACTTCAGCAGTCATGGACATTCATCCACCGACCTTCGGGTAAGCGTACTCCAAGGCGGCCTTCGAGACACACGACAACGCAAAATCGTCGAGCAGAAATTGATAGCCAAGTTCCGCACCCATGAGGACGGCCTCAACCGGGATCTTGGGTTCATGTCACGCTACACGTTACCCCACCAGCGAACAAATGTTATCTGTTTTTAATATAATGGGTCATTTGCTGGCTCTCTCTGCCTTCCGGATGTTTCTGCCTCTCTCTGTGTTTTTTTTTCTCTGTTTTTTTTCCCTGTTTGTTTTTTTGTTGAATGTGTATTCGGGGGTTCTGCAGGTGACACCTCTCTGTCTGAACACGGTGATTGCCTTGGCAACGGGCAGTTGCAGGGGCAGTCTGTAAACACCATGTATTGTTCGATATGTATAAATGCGTAGGCTTCAAGGAGCTCCTGAAACATTTACCTGAGGAAGGAGGAAGTCTCCGAAAGCTTGTGAATTTAAAATAAAATTGCTGGACTATAACTTGGTGTTGTAAAATTGTTTACAATTGTTAAATGAAGACAGTCATGATTCCCCTATCCATAGTAAACACCTTTACAATTCCCTGCTCAAAATTATCCCAATTACAATGATGTAAATTTAACCCAAAGTCCATCTGCTCAAACCATTTTTTTTAAACAAACACACTACTTGGAGTACTTCAACCTCAGCTCAAGGGGCATAAAATCATTCTCTTTCTTTGACATCACAAATACTCAGATTGTCCTTGCCTTTCAATTTTTACTTTCTACTTGTCACAATGTTCCATTTGTTCATACCTTGCTTAAATAATGTTCTCATGAATCATTCTAGATGACCTTTATAAAATCCTTATGTTGTTTTTGGATTAATAGTTGAGTTGCACCTTGGAGCAAAATAAATACCTTTAGCATTTGTTATGAAGAAATTCAAACAATTAAATGTCCACAAGATATCTTAGACAGATGAGATACACCAAAATCATCACAGATATGTAGGTCAAAAAAATGATGCTCTGGTAAATATTTTTAGCAGCTTTAGAAACTGAAGTTGTACTAGAGGAGAAGAAAACAAAGTAACATTTTGACGTGTTTTCTTGGAGCCTTGAATAAAATGAAACTTGTCTTTAAATCTGGTTACTGGCTGGCTAGTTTGCACGCAGCACTTGTTTGTAATGCATTTTTTACAAAATAGAATGTCACATATCTACATGCCTATTTATCATCTGCATGCTGCCCCTCGGTGACATCTTCCAAAAACACATCAGGTTCCACAAGTATGCTGATGACACCCAGCTCTCTCTCACCACCACTTATCTCGACCCCTCCACTGTCTCTGATTTGTTACGTTGCTTGTCCGATATCCAATATTGGATGAGCAAAAATTTCCTCCAACTAAATATTGGGAAGACTGAAGCCATTGTCTTCGGTCCCCGCCACACACTCCGTTCCCTAGCCACCGAATCCATCCCTCTCCCTGGCCACTGTCTGAGGCTGAACCAGACTGTTCACAACCTTGACATCCTATTTGACTCTGAGATGAGCTTCTGACCACAAATGCGCTCCATCACCAAGACTGCCTACTTCCCTTTCCACCTGCGTAACATCGCCCGTCTTTGCCCCTGCCTCAGCTTATCTGCTGCTGAAATCCTCATCCATGCCTTTGTTGCCTCTAGACTTGACTATTCCAATACTCTCCTGGCCGGCCTCCCATCTTCCACCCTCCATAAACTTGAGCTCATCCAAAACTCTGCTGCCCGAATCCTAACTTGCACCAAGTCTCGTTCACTGATCAACCCTGTGCTTGCTGACCAACATTGGCTCCCGGTCCAGGAACCTCTCGATTTTAAAATTCTCTTCCTTGTTTTCAAATCCCTCCATGGCTTCACCCCCTCACCCCACCCTCCTCCAGCCCTACAACCCTTCGAGATCTCCGCGCTCCTCCAATTCTGGTCTCTTGCACATCCCAATTTTAATTGCTTCCCCATTGGTGGCCGTGACTCTAGCTGCCTAGGCCCTAAGCTCTGGCATTCCCTCCCTAAATCTCTCCGCCTCTCTACCTCTCTCTCCTCCTTTAAGATTCTCCTTAAAACCTACCTCTTTGACCAAGCTTTTGGTCACCTGTCCTAATATCTCCTTATGTAATTCGGTGTCAAATTTTGTTTGATAACACTCCTGTGAAGCGTCTTGGGACGTTTTACTACGTTAAAGGTGCTATATAAATGCTAGTTGTTGTTTTTAAGAGCTCAGTCACATGATTCATTCTGAATCCAGAACTGATTTAAAGCGCCATCCTAAATCTGGGTTTATAGTACTTACACTCTGTGTTTCATTCAGTTTATTTGAACACAATTATTAATTTCTCACTTAGGCCTCTTTCTTCTCATGGTCACAAAGCAGAATTGTGAAATCACACATTTATGCCTACATCATTTCAGCTGTGGGCACATGGTTGACACAGTTTGAATGAAGAATGTGTAAGTGCAGTCCATTCTCAAGAAATTCATTGCATCCTTGGTGTTTCCTGCAGCCTTTATTCTTCAAATTTTCTCTTTTAATACTATTTCCTTTTTTCCCTTTGCTAGAAAACAAAAGTGCAGGCCACCTGGAACACAGAAAATATTCCATCAAGATCTGGCTGCATAACTCATTAGTGGAGGGTTCATTTGGGTGTTCATGGGTCATTTTCTGTTTTGCCTGGCCAACCATCGCTTATTCTTTTCATCTTGTAGAAGTATTGTAAAATAAGAACTTTCTTGGCATTTTCCTAATGTTTCATTTTTCCACTAAGTCCTTTCTTTGGTGCATTTAGATGGCAACTGTAGTGTTAGAGCCTAACCTAATACTGGAACAAAGCAAGTGTGAGAGTCCTTAAAAGAAGGACATTTCACTCTGTTTAGGGCTGCAATCAGATTGGGCCTTAAGTCTGGATTTTTACTACACAAGTTTAAATCGGTGCAAAGCAAAAACCACCTTGAACCAGCACTAAACTTGTAGCTTAAGTGCAGCCTTGGAGAGGAACATGTGTTATTTCAATGGACATTACAACACCATAATCCCTCCCCCATATAACCACAAGTAGGGTGCAGTGCTACACCTCAACAGGTATTATGTCCAAACATGTTAAATGGATATTATTTGATGGTAGGAGGACCAAATTCATGATCTAATATTTGAGGCTCAGCTATCTGATGTGAATATTGTACTGCTTAGATTTGAAGCTGACATTGGATAAGGTCTCATAAGAAGCTTACTGTACAAGGAACAAAAGTTGAGGAATAGGATCCTATATTATTTAGCTCTCCCTAACAAAAGCATTTTTATCGGGGGGATTTTAACTTAGAGTTGCTTTCTGACGAGAAACCACTCCAATCAGTTAACTTCTCACCTGCCAGCCACAGCAGGAAGCCTTTGGTGATTCTAACAACTGGGCCTCATTTAAATGCCGGCACTTACTGCCAAGAACGGGGTGGGAAGAGGGCGCAGAGTGACTGCCGACTGACGAAGATCGGGTCGTAAGTGGTGGGGAGGGGACCAGCTCCTCCTGGCTCCACGAGAGAAAGTTCATGACCTACCTTTCGGGGCTCTTCGTCCCTCATGACAGCTGCTGATCTGCTTTCACTGGCAGGAAATCCCTGGCAGCTTCCCCGTCACGCCCAGGTTAAAATGCAATCAGGGTTCTATTGACGTAACAGGACCCTGATTTGCAAAAAATTGTGAGGCCCCACCTGCTTTTGGCAGGGCGCCTCAGCCACCTGCAGAACCCTGCAGGTCAAGATCGCAGTCAGCAGGAAAGGGGAAAGTTCTGAGTGGGTAATTCACCTGCTCAGCTTTGACTGCCTACCTACCTGTTTTCCTAGGTAGGGGTTGAAATCAACCCCAAGAACTGGATCATTAGATAACTTTAAGGTTTATTTTCCTGTTTACAAGAATGCCGCCACATGCTCACTACCAGAAGACGTATGGTAATTTTGGTAGTAACTACACATTTAGCAAATGACTACCAGAAAGTACTGTAATGTTTGAGATTTACTCAGATATTCCTCTTGTGCCCTGTATCAAAGATCACACCCATGAGGAACCCCTGCTCCCTATAAACCAGGGTGCGACTTTACACACAGTATCTGGGTAGAACAGAAACCTTGGTTATTTTATTTAGCTGACAAGCCCTCTTGTATTTTTTATGCTTCAAAAAGTGGAAATGCTATAAACTACAGCACAAATTTATTAAGAAAGTAGCAAATAAGTAGTAGTAGCAGACAATACAACATCTTGCCCTATTTTGACAGTGTATTGAACATATGGCCCCTCTTAGGTAAAAAAATAACAAAACACAACACTTTGCTTACCCTACTGATAATGTTAAACCTGTACCAGAGTCCATACTGCAACTCTTATTCATAAGTCAACAGTCCATGGAGCTCTGTAAGAATCACCTTCACATGAAATGTAGTACAGGGATACAAAATAAAACTAGCAATTTGAGAGAGATAACTCAAGGCGTGCCTGTGTGTGGGCATGAAACTGTCAATCAACCTTCTGCCACGAAAACTGAGTTACTTGAGTTCAAATCTCATCCATTCCCAGGATAAACGGAATCAAAGCAATGTTTGCACAACCAAGTATAGCTGACCATTGCATTGGAGTTCAAAAAGCATAAGGATTAGCCTTCCAGCCTGTTTGACTCCAGTCAAACAAGATGACAGACTAACAAATAACCAGATTGAATGAACTAATAATTATGCAGATAGGCATCAGAAAGTGCTTCTGGTGAGATTCCCACTAATGCCTTTGCAATTAAAAGTTATTAACACATTGAGGCCAACTACAGTAATCAGGTAGCACCGGGGAGAGCCAGACAATCCCAGTGGTACTGTACACATCAACAGGGTGTATTGACCCAAGTGCACTTTCCAACATCTCTCACATGAGCTGTGTCTTAGGAGCTTATGCTTCAGTCATGAAGCTTTGGAGACTGGACAGCATCCAGGCCATGGACCGCTCTCACTGTGGCAGAGAAAGTGATCACAGCTCTCAACATTTGTACAACAGGTACATTCTAGGGATCCCATTGGCTGTACATTCCAGCAAAAGGCAAGTCATGAATGCTCTCTTTGCCAGGGCAGCTTAGTTTTTACACCTTGACAGTCATCCCAGCCAAATGACTGAGAGGGCAATACATTTTTATAGGGGGCTTTTCGTTGCACCCATGTGTCTTTTCAGACCCTAAATGTTAACCCCCATATTTATACCAACTGCAAAAGCTCCTATTGCCTAAATGTGCAGGTCATTTGCAATGATATGCATGGTTTCCTTCACTTGAATTCACAATGTGCAGAGAGCATTTATGATGCTTTTAGACTTCACCAGTCCAATGTCCCAGCTCTATTTTAACAGCAGGGTCAAAGGGCAGGAATGGCTGCTGAGTGACAGGGAATACCCATTATTCCCATGGCTCATGATGCCACTTCGTTGGGCCAACAGCATTGCAGAGGAAAATTACAATGAAGCATACAGTAAGACAAGGATGAAAATTAAGCAAGGCTTTGGAATTCTTTAAGGAAATTTAAGATGCCAGGATAGGTCCAGAGGTACCCTCCGCCCAGCACCATCTCACAAATTGTGGTAGCATGTTGTGTGCTTTACAACTTTGTTATCAGGGAAGGACTGATGGTAGATGTCCCAGAGGATGCCAGAGAGCCTGAAGATAACACTGCTGACGCTGAAGACAAAGCCCATGAAGAACATAAAGCAGGTGTAGGTGAACTTCACCTGACGAAGGAGCAAAGCTCCGAAAGCTTGTGATTTCAAATAAAGCTGTTGGACTATAACCTGGTGTTGTGCGACTCCTTACATTTGTCCACCCCAGTCCATCACCGGCATCTCCACTTCAATTTTAAAGAGGGTGCAGGAACAGAGAGACCTGTGGTGCACAAACACAAATCTTTGAAGGTGGCAGGACAAGTTGAGAAGGCTGTTAAAAAAGCATATGAGATCGTGGGCTTTATTAATAGAGGCATAGAGTACAAAAGCAAGGAAGTTATACTAAACCTTTATGAAACACTGGTTAGGCCTCAGCTGGAGTACTGTGTTCAATTCTGGGCACCACACTTTAGGAAGGGTGTCAAGATCTTAGAGAGGGAGCAGAAGATATTTACTGGAATGGTACCAGGGAAGAGGGAGCTGGGATTGTTGTTCTTAGAACAGAAAAGGTGAAGGGGAGATTTGATAGAGGTGTACAAGATCATGAACAACTTTGATAGAGCAAATACGGAGAAATTGTTTCCAGCGGCCGAAGGGTTGGTAACTCGAGGACACAGGTTTAAGGTGATTGGTAAAAGAATCAGAGGCGACATAAGGAATCATCTTTTTACACAGCATGTTGTAATGATCTGGAATCCACTGCCTGAAAGGATGCTGGAAGCAGATTCAACAGTAACTTTCAAAAGGGAATTAGATAAATATTTCAAGGGAATATGGGGCGAGGTGGGGGGGGGGGGCTATGGGGAAAGAGCAGGGGAATGGGACTAATTGGATAGCTCTTTCAAAGAGCCGGCACAGGCCTCATGAGCCGAATGGCCTCCTCCTGTGCTGTACCTACTACGATACTATGGTTTCTTCGTTATGCACAACCCTTGTGACTGTATGAACTTTACTTCACCCGATTGTAACACTTCTTCGATGTGCCTGGGGTCTGAGATGTAGACAGTTGCTGCAATCTATTTTGAACTTTTTAGGATGAAGGTGGCTGTGGTTTCAAGCCTGCCCCAGTCCTGGGAAAGACACAGGCCAGGCTGACATCTTGATATGGGCTCCTCTGCCGGGGCGGGGTGGGGCGCAGGGGTAAGATTTGGGAATGTCCCTGCTCATGTCACGTTCAGAGGGATACAATGCATGATTTTGACGCACAGCAAGCCATCTGTTACACATCTGAGTTGGAGGCTGTGCAGAACCCCCAAATGGGTTTGATGCTCTTCTGGCATCTTTTATTTCTTGGCATGACCCTTGAGATCTGCATCTGCATGATTTGTAGCAAGGGGTTGACATTTCTTAAGCCTCTGCTCAGCTACATCAGACTCCACTTCCTCACCACATCCCCTGGATTCCTTTTCCTTTGTGTCTCACTATATGTCAATTCTTTATCTACACTGTCTGTAACCTCTAACTGACTGTCTCTGGGCTGCTGAGTGCTAAGGCAGGGGGAATGATGGGGATGGAAGTGTGGGTATTAGTGTTGCCAGAGGTATAGGTAACTGCAGTCTCTTAGTTTTCATTGCCCTTCTCTTCTGTTTCCTGACTTACGGGGCAGGATTTTAAAAGGGAAAAACGGGTGGGGTTGGGGTCAGGGAGGCATTGAAATTTGCAACAATTTCAGACCCACCCCCAACCCGCCTCCAACCCACCCATTTCCGGTTTTCACCGGGGTTTTGCGATTTCACCCTCTGGGAGCCAGGATTCCCGGGCCTTCTCCTTCAAGCCACGTGAAAGGAGGCAAAAAGGCCCAAAGCTGCCTTTACAGCACAGCTTGTGGGCCCGGAGGAGCAGGAGTGCAACAAGCCTACCAATAGCAGGCACCCCCCCCTCCACCCCAACGAACACTGACGTCCCCCACCCAACGATCGTGACCCCCACCCCACAACGATCGCGACTCCCCCCCACAATGATCGCGGACTCCCGCGATGACCCCCGATCCCGACCCCCCCCAACTCAATGACTGACCTCCGATGACTGATCCCCGATCCCCTCCCAATACTGACCTCCGATGACTGACCTCCGATGACTGACCCCCGATAACTGACTACCCCCCCCCCCCCCCCAAGACCCCATGCCCCTGATGCCCCCACGCCCTCCCCCCCCATCCATACAATTTAAGACTTACCTGAACACTTACCTGACGACGTCTTCTTCCTTGCTCTGCTCCCATCTGACTGAGACCAGCCTGTCAATCAGGCTGGCCTGTTGGACAGAAAACCAACAAAAAAAAAGATGTCCTTCAGTCAAAATTGTAAGGACATGCGGGAAACTCATACTTCCGGGTTTTGCCCCCTTCCCAGCTCCGGGCTAAAATCCTGGCCACTATCTCTGGCAGAAAACAGACAGTTCTGTTAACTTGGGTTTGCATGAGTGATATTCTATCTAAACAGATACTTTGTGGATCTCTTATGAAGCATCTGGTAATTGGTGGCAGGAAAATCAGTGCCATTATATTTCACAATCAAGGTTGAAGGGTCTCCAGGACATCAGTTACATAGTGCTGTGTAAAGTGAATGGCCAGCCCCGTTGAGAAGGTATGGAGCTAAAGCAGCAAAGGTGATTTTGGTATTAGGAATTTAAGTTAAAAAGAAAGGTGAAAGAAGTTGGGCAAGTCAATACAGGCTACTTGTTTACTTCTATAAGCTGCATAGGATTTAAATAGTAAATCCTCTGCTCTTCCAGCACATTCCTGCCATAGCTCTGGCAGGCTGGTTGCAGAAGGGCTGAAAACTAGAACCGGTGCCAGATGTGCAGGATCTTTACATCCGGAATTTCTGTGGCCTTTGGGGTAGAGCCTTCGCCCGGTACGCAAAGAGGAAAGACGTGTATTGGCCTCTTCCATGGTGGCTGTAGGGCCCACAATAGGGGTCAAGGCCTGGATCGTGGCCTGGACCTCTGAAGATCTTTAAAAAATTGGGAGCATTTTTCGGCCTCCTTTAGTAGTAACTAACTTTGCATATGCTACTGTAAAAGAGTTGTTCATGCACTTAAAGGTTAAATTTGTACTGGCAGTGTTCTGCGGTCCATTTAAAGAACCTTTCCAGGAAGACACCAGCATAGCACTCCCACAAGCGATTATGCTTTTGCCAGGTTTGTAGGCCTGGCCCGACCTCCCCTTGACCTCGCAGGATCAGCGCTTTGAGACCCGATGCAATAAAAAGGCCACTTCTCTTTTTAGGCCTCCCATACTGCTTGTCCTTCTCAGACCTTCTGATCTGATGGGAGGGGGAAGGCACCAGGGCTTGCTACAGCTTCTTCAGACATCCCACCAATTGGGTGCCTAACTGGAGTTCCCAAAGGTAAATCAGGCAGGAGGGTGCTGTTAGGTCCCTCTCCCTTAATTCCCATGTCAGTTTAATGTGTTTCTATTGTAGGCACAGGTGCTTCAATCCCTCGCCCCTTGCAGGAAGCCCCTCAAATCCTGGGGTGATGCAAAGTAGGCGGAGACCCAAGTAGATACAGAAGTCGGCTGCTGTTATTGTAACTAGCATTGCACATGGCCACTGTAACGCACAGATCTTTGCACCACTGATTTCTTCCAGGTTGCAACTGGACACATGTGCAATGTTAGCCCAGGGGCACAGTCGATATCTACACCTGCCAAGTCAATGGATGCGCTGTTTTGCAAAGAAGGGAAATCATTTCAACATGACTGCACACCAGCAGCATGGCGGCTCCATGCAATTTTGCTGGCTTCTCCAAAGTACAGGGTGCAGTAGATGAGTCCCATGTTGGCAAACAAACTGCAACTATAAATCCCTTGAATTTCCTTAACAGGGATTCTATTCCATCAATGTACAGCTGGTATGTGACTCGCAGCAATGAATTTCCCACATCAATAGAAAGAAAAGAAAGAACTTGCATTTATATAGCGCCTTTCATGACCTCAGGATGTCCGCAAAGTGCTAATTAAATACTTTCAAAGTGCAGTCACTGTTGTAATGTAGGAAACATGGCAACTAATTTGCGCACAGCAAGGCATCACAAACAGTAATTAAATAAATGACCAGATCATCTGATTTAGGTGTTGGTTGCAGGATAAATATTGGCATCAGGGAGAACTCCCCTGTTCTTCTTTGAATAGTGTCATGGGATCGTTAACATCCATCTAAGAGGGCAGACTCTGTTTAACGTCTCATCTGAAAGACGGCATCTTCGACTCCCTCTGTACTGCACTGGGAGTGTCAGCCTGGATTATGGGCTCAAGTCTCTGGAATGAGACAGGAAATAACAGTCTTCTGACTCAGAGGCGAGAGTGATCAACTGAGCCAAGGCTCAGGCTGACACCGGACAATGGAATGTAAAATCATTGTGTAAAACGAGTGATCCCATCAGTTTCCTCCCAGTGCCTGCTTTACTGGTAGCTGCCATATGCCCTTGTGTTACGGCAGTGAAGGATGCACTGACTTGCGTTCGGCCACTCATGCAGGGGTAGGGATAATTGTACATGTACTCGAAGCTGCAACATGCTCCAGGTGACACTGCAATAGGAAAAGGCTTCGCTGATGGCGCATAGGATGGCAGTGGACTCTAATGTGAAACCTGCCATCCTTGGAGATTGCCCTCAGTGGCTGCACATTGGTGTGGTGTTCTCTGAGCATCCTTCTTTTCAGAGAGTAGGGGCATGATTTTGACTTGGAGCCGGAAATAGAGCAGGAGTCGGGGGATGGGAGGGGTGCAGAGGGGAGGGGAGATTTTTGGGCACCAAACCCGGAAGTTGGCGGGTCAGAATGTGCAATCACGACCTAATTGAATGATTAAAATTTTACTTCCGGGTTTCTCGCCCAGCTGGCAGCCTGATTGACAGGCAGCACGGGAAGACATCAGTGTCCTCAGGGTTGGATGGGGGAGATCGGGGAGAGATCAGTGTCCTCAGGGTTGGATGGGGGAGATCGGGAAGAGATCAGTATCCTCAGAGGTTGGATGGGGGAGATCGGGAAGAGATCAGTATCCTCAGAGGTTGGATGGGGGTGGTCGGGGAGAGATCAGTGTCCTCGGAGGATTGGATGGGGGAGGTTGGGGAGAGATCAGTGTCCTTGGGGGTTGGATGGAGGGTGGGGGGGTGATAGTTGGGGGTCAGATGAGAAGTCGGCGATTGGGGGGTGTCTTGGACATTGGGGGAGGTCTCGGTGATTGGGGGTGTCTCGGACATCGGGAGAGGTCTCGGCGATCGGTGGGGTCAGCCGATCGCGCAGGTCTAATCACAGCAGATAAGCTTATTGGACCTGTAGGGAACACTCCTGCTCCTCCTGGCCCACAAGCAGTATATTAAAGGCACTTACCTGATGGACCAGCCTTTCTCGCCTCCTTTTACCTAGCGATATTCATCTGCATCCCACTCATTCGGAGATGGAGAAACTGAGAACTCGCAGATGTGTGGTGACATTTTTCACACACATGATAACTTTCTTTCATCAATGACTGACTGCACTATGAGAAGACTGAGGGCTCAATTTTGAAATGGTGGCGGGTTGGCAGCGGGGGTGGCTTGCTCAACGATAAAGCTGGTGGTCATATGGCTCTGCTTGTAGAACTCTTGTGCCTCATTGGTGGGGTTCCTCACGGGTGTCATGAGCCAAGTTTACTGGGGGGTTCTCTTGTCTGAAATGAGCCAGCCCTTCAGTCTGCCTCTGCTTGGAAGAGGTCTGGATGTTGGACTGGCGCAGTATAAATGCATCATGACAGCTGCCAGGGAATCTGGCGCACATCTGCATAAATCTCTTCTTGTGGTTGCACTCCAGCTGTGCATTGATGGAGTGATAGCACTTTCGGTTTATGAAGACTCCTGGGTCATATAGTGGCCCTCGAATTGTCACATGTGTGCAATCGATTGCATCCTGCACCATGGGAAGCCAGCCAGAGAGGCAAAACCCACTGCCCGCTCATTCTGGCTGTTGTCATCATGGTGGAAGTTCACGTAAGTATACGCCCTGGCAAACAACCCATCCGTCACCTGCCTTATACATTTATGTGCAGATGACTGACACATCCTGGTGATGTCACTGGTGGCACGCTGGAAGAAGCCAGAGGCAAAGAAGTTGAGGGCAGTGGTGACTTTTTCTGCGACAGGCAATGCGTGGCCACCAGGTCCAGCAGGGAGCAGCTCTTCTTCAAGGAGGCTGCAGGTGTCTGCGACCACCTGCTGACTCAATCTGAACCTGTGTAGGCACTGCTCTTCAGGGTGGTCCAGAAAGCTCGGCCTCTGCCTGTATGCCCTCTCACATGGCTCCTGTGACTTCGTTCCACTCCCGTTGCTCCCCTCTCTGCTGTTCTCCACTCAGCTCCCCTCTCTGCTGTTCTCCACTCAGCTCTTCTCTCTGCTGTTCTCCAGCTCTTTGTTGTCCACCTCTCTCTTGTGCACCTGTAGATCCCAACACAGCACCACTTGGCTGCCGTGGATAGTTATTTTCCTTCTCCCCAGCTGTCCTCTCAAATCCATCCTAATCTTGTCAGTTTGAAAAGCTCCAAAGTTTTGCAAAAGCTGTCTCAACACCTGAACTCTCTGCCAAATGTTTGCGAGAACTGAAAGACACCTGCAATAACTGACCTTTTATTCAGATTGGGCAGTCACAGGCTTAAATACCCACATTAACTGCAGCTCAATCTCGCCTCCATTTCACTGGTGTGATTCAGAAGCACCGGGAAACCCATGCTGGAGACATTAAATTCAAAGTTGGGTCAGATTCAGTTAAGAAAAACCTACCTCACCTCTCTTAACAATGTTAATTGCCCCGATAACGACCTGTCCACTTGCACTAATTGGGGACGTGACGTTGGCGAATCGGTTCTGCACGCACATCCAAATGCGCCCACATTAAACCCAGAAGTGGGTGGGTTGGAGTTGGGCTGCGGTCACGATCCAATAAACTACAATTTTCACCTCCCACCAGACTCCAATCCACCTGATCTTGGGAGTTAAAATTCCCCAGGCATTGATGTCAGGGTCTTAACCTTCACACTCTCCCTCACGTTTATAGACTTATTCATGCATACATGAATATGCTAGAGAACTGACCCCACCTCTGTTTCACATGCCTGTAGCACACTTGGTTGGTGAGCATGAAATCTGGCAAGGCAGCAGCTCTTCAACAGCTGCAGCTTACGACTAGAGTGGAAATTGTGGTGGTGATAGTAGAAAAGTGGACTAACTGTACATAACTGTGCAGTGGAGAGACGTGGGCAAGGATTGGGGTGGGGGGGGAGGGGATTGACATGGCTTCCTGAGTAGAAGCAAAAATATGCAGATACTGCTCCTTAAAGTTTCATCTGCACTTTCTGTTGGCTGCCAATTGTTCTGTTTCCAGTTTTGTTTCTTCTGTTGAGCATTGTACTGAGATGAACCAATTCCCAGAAGGAAGGGCGACCAGCTCCCTTTTTTGACGGGCCATGGAGATCTTGCTGAAGGTGGCAATGGCTCTGTATTCACATGGAACACAAAAGAAAAATGCTGAAAGCACTCAGCAGGTGTGTCAACATCTGTGGAGAGAACAGACAAGTCAATGTTTCAGGTGTAACCCTTCATCGGAACGAGAAAAAATTAAACAGCATTTAAAAAGTCATAGAACAAGGAGACGAGGGAGGAAACCAAAACGCGCACACAGTAGTCCCGATTTTAACCAAACCTGACTGGCAGGAATGGAATGGTTTCGGATCAGTCGCCCATTTTACACCCAAACTGATTTTACTTTCCATTGAAGTCAATGGAGACTAAAATTGGGAAAAGGAGGTGTAATAAAATCGGCGTTTGACCCAATCCCATCAGTTCCCGATAGGTGGGTTAGTTTAAAATTACCCTTCAAACACACACATATACATACATACACGCACACGAGGAATTATGCTTAGAATGACCTGTTAAGTGCTCAAAAGGAAAACGAGGGATGATTAGATGACTGAATGGTATTAACATACGACAATTGGAAGGAGCTTTATAAATGCGTTTATGAGATACAGAAAATGCATGAACACCTGAAACAGTCTGTTGGGGGTGGGGAGGTAATGCAGGGCTGAAATAGAACAGGAAAAGTTAGCAAAGTGGAATAGATGCCAACAGTCTGGGAGAAAAAATAAAGCAGGCCTGTGCACTGGTTTTCCATACCCTCTGGGACTGGCAGCTGTCTGCGACGCTGGTGCACAGGAATGAAATTTCAGCCTTATTAGGCCAGATTTCTCTGGGCATTTGCACAGCAACTTCCTCTAAATTAGACAGCCATTCAGCGCGGCGCCCTCTACAGGGCATTTGGGAAATGTGTGAACAGGGCAAGCAAATGTGTATCCCCTTAACCAATCAGATTGAAGAATCGTTAATAAGCCGCGCAGAGACTGAACCAGGAAGTGTAAATTAGAATAGTGAATTCAATGTAAAATCAGTTATAGAAAGTGAAATAAAGAGAGGGTAAAAAATATTGAATTAAAGAACAGAGATAAAAGGGACAGAAAGAAAAAGTAAAAAAAAAGTATTCATTTAAAAAAAAATGTCCAACAACAATTAAAATCTGAAGGAATGAGACTCCACACTTAAAATTAATTTTCAGTGCCAGAATGGTTGTTTGGCAGTCATTAAGACTTACCACGCCGTTAAAAGGGTCCTTACATCGGAATGGACAAGCCCTAACTTTTGCTGGCAAGATTAGTCCGTATCTACGATTTCAGTGCAGCAACTTCACGCTGTTCCATTCATTTGAAAGGGGAGCCAGACGGCGAGATGCTGTTTTCATGGTGCTTACGGAGGAGGATCGCCTCTCGTTCAGCAACTTCCAGATTTCTGCTTTTAACTGCGTGTGTGCGGTCGCCGGAAGTTGCTGTCTGATTTTCACAGAAATAACAGAGACTGCTGTTAGCCTCACTGTTTTTTCAATTGCAAAATCGGGCCCATTATCTCTAAGTTAGTGAAAAAAAATTACAAGTTGAGCACAGATTGCATCATTGGAACTCAGATGTACATATGCAGAATGTAACGGTATTGGCTGATAATGCACTGAAAAGATGCAGCACATCCCAAACTATGCTGTGATCACATTAAAAATATAAACTGTAGAAGCATACGATGTTAGCAGAAGAAGTCCTGATGTTCTATGCATCCCTAACCTGAACACACCACAGCGGTGGTAGTTTTCTTTCTACTTTCAAATATGACTAAATAATCTTTCGAACTTGGATGATACCACTATAATCATGCCTTTCTTACAAAATGGCTTAATGACTGACGCAAATAATTTGTGAAATCTCTTTGTTAATATTCTATAATGATTTAGTACAATTAAATGTGTGCACGTTTGAACACATACAGATGCGAGTACATTCAAATCATTTCTCAAAGCCGAGTTAGCTAATGAAAAGAACGATGGCATGAATGTTTACAAAAAGAAGGTGCAGTCAGTGTCATTTATTCTTGTTTAACAACTTGCTCATTAACACTTAATAGTCCATTCTGTGATTCATTCATTTTCATTATTATCAGACCATGGAACTCAGATACACTTGTAATTTTAAAGGAGAAGGTAATCCAGGTGGTGAGTAGAACGAATGGTGGGCATCTACCCTGGATGTGGCCCAGGTACAGTTTATTGTTAAATATATGTACAACTTCCCAGAGATTTAATGTGATCATTTCATTTACTTCTATAACTAAATTTTAAAATGGAACTGAAGCTGGAGCTACTTGAATATAGTATGAAAAAGATGTGTGAACACACCTTCTGTTCTTTGAATGAAACATTAAACTGGGGTCCTGTCTGTCTGTTCCAGTGGTTAATCTGGACATTAAAGATCCCATGACACTATTCGTTGAAGAGCAGGAAGGTCTCCCAGTGTCTTGAACAACATTCTCCTATCAACCAACACCACCAAAACAAATTAAACAGTCATTCATCATATTGCTGTTTATGGGATCTTGCTATGTGCAAAATGGCTGACTACATAACAACAGTCAATGCATTTTAAAGTAATTCATTACATGTGAAGTGCTTTGACATGTTTCTATGTGATATTATAAGGCACCATATATATTAGCAAGTCTTCCTTTACCTCCTTAGCCTTGTGCCTCTAAAAGTAATTTTATATCTTGCAGGAATTTGGTTCTATTTTAAGAGCACAGATTCTGTGGACTATTAATTTGGAACACCGAGGATTTTCCAAGGGGTGTTTTATTCCCTAAAAGTGCAGCATCATCCAATTTTCCAGACCCAGCTGATTATAATAGTGTGGTGCTGGTGCTCAGCGGTTAAACTGCCTGCCATCAGGAGCTCACCTCTGGGTGGGGAGGGGGATAGGGGGTCTGAAAATCCAACGCTGGTATGGAATTTAAAGCACTGCAGAAGCATAAAGGGGAAGGCCTCAGAAATCTATTTGCTAGATGAACGTTTTATCTGAACATGTCATGAAGTGGAACCCCTGTATCCTGAGTGTCAGTGGAGGAATTACGGGCACAAATTCATCAGAAAAGGAATCCGCACTTTGGCACGAAATTAAGGTTACCATCCAAAGGGAGTGTTAAAGCACAATGAAAGGAGATGGCCATTGAGGTTACTCTATCTCCGCCACCCATGTACTGCAAATCACGAACAAAAAAATATTCAATGATCTCACCAAGGCTGCTAAGGCAAGAGGAGACTGTGGCGCCTTATATGTAAGCACTGTAATAAGCCTGGTTCGGATAACCATTTCCCCTCACTACTTTGAAGTCCTTCATTATATAACCATAATGTCCAGGTGGTACTGCAAAAATATTTACTGATCATACCTTCACCTGTACTTTTTCTTACTGCCTTACATGAATGAATTTGTTGCAAGCCTCACATGATCGTACTTGTTTGTTCAGTGTGTTTTTTTCTCACTACCATAATGGTTTTCTTGCTGCCAGCTGTATGGGATTAATACTATGATGTCCAGTAGGCTATTTGAACATGGAAGAAATCACAGCTGATTCTGAACCTGTTCTCACCCAGTATTCACATATGTATGCTTTCCAGCAGGAGTCTCTCCCACTCCTATATATCTTTATTTTCTGTTTCCTCACTTTTTTTCTGCTTCTGTTTACACAGCTCTCTTAGATGCATATATCAATGTTGCTGTTCTTGTTTGCTTTCTCTAGTAGGAGAGTGAGAGAAAGCTTGGGAACCTGAGCAGGGAGAGAGAGGAAAGCGTAACAGGAAGGGACAGAAGGTATGGAGTAATAGGTAAAGTGTTAAAAAAGGAAAAAGCAGGAACTAAGCGTCACAAAACAGATTTGAAAGTTCTTTATCTGAATGCACGTAGCATTCGTAATAAAATGGACGAGTTAACGGCACAAATAACTACGTATGGGTATGATCTTGTGGCCATTACAGAAACATGGCTGCAGGGTGACAACGACTGGGAATTAAATATGCCAGGGTATTTAACAATCAGGAAGGACAGGCAGGAAGGAAGGGGAGGTGGGGTGGCTATGTTAATAAAGGAAGGAATCACTGTAATACAGAGAAATGATATTGGGACAAAGCATCAAGATAATGAAACAGTTTGGGTGGAGATAAGGAATAATAAGGGAAAAAAAAACATTAGTGGGCGTAGTATATAGGCCTCCTAATAGTTGCAACTCTGCTGGAAGAAGTATTAATCAGGAGATAGTCGGGGCATGTAATAAGGGAACAGCCATAATTATGGGGGATTTTAATTATCATATTAACTGGACAAATCAAATTGGGCAGAGCAGCCTTGAGGACGAGTTCATTGAGTGCATCAGGGATGGATTTCTTGAGCAGTATGTAACTGATCCTACAAGGGGGCAGGCAACCTTGGACCTGGTCCTGTGTAATGAGTCAGGATTAATTAATAATGTCCTAGTTAAGGATCCCCTTGGAACGAGCGACCACAACATGGTTGAATTCCATATCCAATTAGAGGGTGAGAAGGTTGATTCTCAAACAAGCGTACTGAGCTTGAATAAAGGAGACTATGATGGTATGAGAGCGGAATTGATTAAAGTGGACTGGGAAAATAGATTAAAGGGTAAGACGGTACATGAGCAGTGGTGTTCATTTAGGGAGTTATTTTACAACTTTCAAAATAAATATATTCCACTGAGGAAAAAAGGGTGTAAAAGAAATGACAGCCACCCGTGGCTAAGTAAAGAAATCAAGGATAGTATCCGACTAAAAACAAGGACATATAAGGTAGCCAAACTTAGTGGGAGGATAGAAGATTGGGAATTCTTCAAAAGACAGCAAAAAGTAACTAAAGGATTGATTAAGAAAGGGAAGTTAGATTATGAAAAGAAATTAGCAAAAAATATAAAAACAGATAGCAAGAGTTTCTATAGTTATATAAAAAGAAAAAGGGTGGCTAAGGCAAACATAGGTCCCTTAGAGGATGAGACCGGGAAATTAATGGTGGGAAACATGGAGATGGCAAAAATGCTGAACAAATATTTTGTTTCAGTCTTTACAGTAGAGGACACTAAGAATATCCCAACACTGGACAAACAGGGGACTCTCGGGGGGGAGGAGCTAAATACGATTAAAATCACTCAAGAGATGGTACTCAGTAAAATAATGGGACTCAAGGCGGATAAATCCCCTGGACCTGATGGCTTCCATCCTAGGGTCTTGAGGGAAGTGGCAGTAGGGATTGTGGATGCTTTGGTGATAGTTTTCCAAAATTCCCTGGACTCAGGAGAGGTCCCGGCAGATTGGAAAACTGCTAATGTAACACCGTTATTTAAAAAGGGTAGTAGGCAGAAGGCTGGAAATTATAGGCCAGTTAGCTTAACATCTGTGGTGGGTAAAATTTTGGAGTCTATTATTAAGGAGACAGTAACGGAACATTTAGATAAGCATAATTTAATAGGACAAAGTCAGCATGGCTTTATGAAGGGGAAGTCATGTCTGACAAATTTGCTTGAGTTCTTCGAGGATATAACGTATAGGGTGGATAAAGGGGAACCAGTGGACGTAGTGTATTTAGACTTCCAGAAGGCATTCGACAAGGTGCCACATAAAAGATTATTACTTAAGATAAAAAATCACGGGATTGGGGGTAATATTCTGGCATGGGTGGAGGATTGGTTATCAAACAGGAAGCAGAGAGTTGGGATAAATGGTTCATTTTCGGACTGGCAACCAGTAACCAGTGGTGTTCCACAGGGGTCGGTGCTGGGTCCCCAACTCTTTACAATCTATATTAACGATTTGGAGGAGGGGACCGAGTGCAACATATCAAAATTTGCAGATGATACAAAGATGGGAGGGAAAGTAGAGAGTGAGGAGGACATAAAAAACCTGCAAGGGGATATAGACAGGCTGGGTGAGTGGGCGGAGATTTGGCAGATGCAATATAATATTGGAAAATGTGAGGTTATGCACTTTGGCAGGAAAAATCAGAGAGCAAGTTATTTTCTTAATGGCGAGAGACTGGAAAGTACTGCAGTACAAAGGGATCTGGGGGTCCTAGTGCAAGAAAATCAAAAAGTTGGTATGCAGGTGCAGCAGGTGATCAAGAAAGCCAACGGAATGTTGGCTTTTATTGCTAGGGGGATAGAATATAAAAACAAGGAGGTATTGCTGCAGTTATATAAGGTATTGGTGAGACCGCACCTGGAATACTGCATACAGTTTTGGTCTCCATACTTAAGAAAAGACATACTTGCTCTCGAGGCAGTACAAAGAAGGTTCACTCGGTTAATCCCGGGGATGAGGGGGCGGACATATGAGGAGAGGTTGAGTAGATTGGGACTCTACTCATTGGAGTTCAGAAGAATGAGAGGCGATCTTATTGAAACATATAAGATTGTGAAGGGTCTTGATCGGGTGGATGCAGTAAGGATGTTCCCAAAGATGGGTGAAACTAGAACTAGGGGGCATAATCTTAGAATAAGGGGCTGCTCTTTCAAAACTGAGATGAGGAGAAACTTCTTCACTCAGAGGGTGGTAGGTCTGTGGAATTTGCTGCCCCAGGAAGCTGTGGAAGCTACATCATTAGATAAATTTAAAACAGAAATAGACAGTTTCCTAGAAGTAAAGGGAATTAGGGGTTATGGGGAGCGGGCAGGAAATTGGACATGAAGCTGAGTTCGGATCGGTCAATGCCCTGTGGGTGGCGGAGAGGGCCCAGGGGCTATGTGGCCGGGTCCTGCTCCGACTTCTTGTGTTCTTTAGATTTGTGGTTGGGATCAGATCAGCCATGATCTTATTGAATGGCGGAGCAGGCTCGAGGGGCCGATTGGCCTACTCCTGCTCCAATTTCTTATGTTCTTATGTTCTTATGTATAGAGGTAGAACTATAATTTAAATGGGAGACTTTCACTAACATTATCTAGACTGGGACAGCCTTCCCTCCATAGCGTTCTCTTGTTTCTTCTTGTTATCTAGCCAAAAATAAAGCTTTGAAGCTGGAATTTCCCAGCAGTGTGTGGAGATTGCCATCTAGACAGAAGGGTGTGAGATTCCCCCTAAATGTGAGAGAGTTAGTCGGCATGCTTAATACTACCTCCAGGTACTTTACCCATTGGCCCATTGGTGGGGCTGTGACAGCTCATAATATTCTTAAGAATCAGAAAAAGAATATCCACTCTGAGGGATTCATATTTAGACCAAGAAGGGAGCACTGGGTGAAGTAGTCAGTACGACTGAGGAGAAGCAGTGCAGCTGGAGTGAAGCAGGTAGAAGTTGGCCAGAGGGCCATTTCAAGACCATGTTTAATTGCTGAGTTTTGGGATTGGTGCCTTCCAGAGCAGATCTATAAAAGGTTTCTGCTTTCTTGCCACCATCAATTCAATGAGTCATTTGAGAGTATCCAAAATGCAAGAATGAAAGATTCCAATAGCTATATCTGTGGAGTAGTGTTTGACAGAACTGCAGTCTGTGTGGCACCTCCAGGCCATTTACAGTGGATGCCCCGACCCCTTAATAGAGGTCCTAAGTGCAGCTGTAGGTTCTCTCCGGAATGATTTAACTGATGCTATAGACACATAGAGGAAGCACCAGGTAGATGGTGGAGCAGGTCAGTGGAACACTCTCACTCGGCTAGCAAACAGATCACAATTAAAGAATTAATTATTTAACAATTTATTATTATGGTATTCGATACTATTTCATAAGGTCATAAGTATGATATGCTTGGCTCTTGCAAAAAAATTACATGAAGGTGCATTTGTGAAAGGTACAGTGAAAACCTTGGGAGGACTGTTCATATGAGCAACAGAGGGGGTAATTTGAGAGGTCTCCTCAATGAGACCCTGCTGAACAGCTCTTGCAAATAGAAAGGGTAGTTCACCAGCAGTATTATCAGCCTCCTGTAACTCATCACTGTGATCAGACTTGGTGTCTTCCTGCTCTGGGTGGTTAATGCTGATTCCTTGTTGTACTGCAATTATAGAACATGTGGCAAAAAGAAAGAACTCACATGAATATAGCATTGTTCACGTTCTCAGGATGACCTGAAGTGCTTCACAGCCAATTAATTACTTTTGAAATGTAGTCATTGTTGTATGCAGCAAGGTCTCATAAACAGCAATGAAATGAATGACAAGTTAATCTGTTTTGCTGGTGTTGGTCGTGTGATGAATGTTGCCCAGGAGACTGGGACTACTCTCTCCTCTTCTTTGAAATAATGCTGAGTGCTGAGCCAGATGACACTTTTGCAATTGATGATGTGTGGCACTTTGGCTGGATTGTTCTGTAAAACACCCCTGATCTGTCTAAACATCAAAATCTTTGTTTCATTCTGTTAATTGTTTGTGCGATGAGGTCTATTATAAATGCACCTCATTATAGCTGGTGTACTAGGTGTTACAGCCTTAACTTGTAACACCTAGTACACCAGCTGTACTAGGTGTTACAAGTTAAGGCTGTAGGGGATGTCTTTGATATTTTAAGAGCCAACCATGGATTTTTCATTCTGGATCAACAAATGGAGCATAACAATGACAACTTGCATTTACATAGCGCCTTTAACATTGTAAAACATCCCAAGGAGCAAAATCAGACAAAAATTGACACCTAGCCAAAGAAGGAGATATTAGGTCAGGTGACCAAAAGCTTGGTCAAAGGGATAGGTTTTAAGGGGGAGAGCGAGGTGGAGAGGCAGAGATGTTTTGGGAGATTATTCCAGAGCTTAGGATTTAGACAGCTGAAGGCACGGTCGACAATGGTGGGGTGAAGGAAGTGAGGGATGGACAAGAGGCCAGAGTTGGAGGAATGCAGAGTTCTCGGAGGGTTGGAGGGTTGGAGGAGGTCACAGAGATAGGGAGGGACGAGGCCATGAAGAGATTTGAATACGAGGATGAGAATTTTTAAATTTAGCCGTTGCCAGACTGGGAGCCAATGTGAGTCAGCGAACACAGGGGTGATGGGTGAATGGGACTTCGTACAAGTTAGTATCCAGACAACAGAGTTTTGGATGAGCTTAAGTTTATGGAGGATGGAAGATGGGAGGCCGCCGAGGAGAGCAATGGAATAGTTGAGTTTGGAGGTAACAAAAGCAAGGATGAGAGTTTCAGGCAGGGGCGGAGATGGGTAATACTACAGAGGTGGAAGTAGGCGGTCTTGATGATGGAAAGGATATGGGATCAGAAGCTCAGCTCAGGGTCAAATAGAATTCCGGGGCGTAACAGCAGAGCAACTCATTCTGTTGCAATTCATCCTCAATATTTTTATACTATTGTGCAATTACCTAGACCACAGTCCTGCCACTTGTAATATGAATTGAGCTAGAAAACAGAGAGAGAGAGAAAAAGAAAGAGATTCCAATAGACTGGAATGAAACAGAAAGTGCTTGAAACACCCAGCAGTTCAGTCAGCTTCTGTGGATAAACACTGCCGACCCTGCTGAGTGTTTCCAGCGTTTTCTATTTTTTCCTTCAGATTTACAGCATATGCAGTTTTTTGCTTTCCAATAGACCGACTCCAGTATGTTTCCAAGTAGGAGTAGGGGGGAATTAACAGCCCCTGATGCAGGTCCCAAAAAGCCAGTATCTCAAGTCCCTTTCCTCTGTTTGCAAGAGGGTGTGGTGTGTCTTGATAGCTTTTGTCTGGTAGAACGTCTCACCCAGGCTTTCCCATTACAACAGCCTGTTGTACCACCCAAAGCTACTTAATACAATGGTAATAGAGCTGCTTCGTGTTTTTCAAATAATCTCACATTCCTCACTCTATACATAGAAACACCCAGTTCTTCTTTTGAATCGCTTTACATGTTTTAAACTTTTCTCGAAGTATCGAATCCATCACACCCACGTTTGAATCCAGCTCAGGCAGATGGCAGGAATATATTCTCTGCAAGAATCCTACGTGAAATGAATTTGGGCAGTCTCAACCCGTAACCCACCAGGCGCACAGTTAACAGCACAAAACTGCTTCTAATTTGGCAAAGTTATTCCTTTGTTAATTTGCCCAATTAAATTGAAAAGTTAGAATTGCACTTCTTATCTTATTCAGATGCTGAACTGGATCATTTCAGTTCTTGTTTTGTTTACGTCAGTTGTCACTGATAAATAGTTTTAAACAAAAACTTCATACAAGAACGTTTTTATGTCTCAGGCAGCTTAATGGCTCAACAGCGTATAGTTTTGTGTAGTCGAACAGTTGACGTCTGAGATCGTATTTCTTAATCCTTGAATATCTTTTATGAGGCTGTATTGAAAAGACCACTAAGTTTCCCACTGTTCAGTAAAAGGTGGGGCTCGTAAAGGAACCCTCATTATATTACAAGGGAAGGACAAACCTATTTAATTTTCCAGCTTTACAGAACTACAACTGATATCTAACCATACAATATATCTATGTTAAAGATGAAATGTACTATTTAATATCATGAAGAAAAACAGACAATTATTGCAATTAGTGAACTATTTCATAATTATGGTACTCATAGTAATATCCTATGTTTCAGGTAAGAATCATTATTGAAAATGTCTTGCTTTTTTATTGGATTCTGAATGCTGATGTGAAGCACAAGTATCGAACAAGATTCATTTGTTTCCTGACACCAATTGATGAGGAATGGGACATCTTTCATTGTGTGATACATATGAATATAATTTTGGTAACTGTGTTTGATAAAAGAGTCTTGACAGCCCAACATTGCATATTTAAAATAAGTTATAAATCCAGAATGTTATTTTATGCATGTGATATCCTCAGATCAGGATATGATTTAGATGAATTTGTGTTCAATATGCTCAGCCAGGTGCTGACATTTTGCTGAAGGACATCTTAAAATTCTCATACTGAATGATTATTTTGATAAACTGTTTCTTGGGATAATTTTACTAAAGGTGCCAAATATAAAATCACAAATGCAACGCTTTGAAAGAAATTGGTTCATTAAATAGAAATTGTAATAGAATTGAACAGGAAGGGCTGAGCACTAAATATGGGGGGAGGGGGAACAGATCGAGATCTTTTCCGTTTCATTTCATAAGAGACCCTGGGTTAGATTTTCAACTTACCTTCCAGGCGGGAAACGACTATTGCGAATCTACTGCCCGTTATAGAAACCGCCTGTATTTCCTTTCCATTGGAATCAACGAAAATGAAAATCGGCCGGTTTCCCTAACAGGCAATCAATCCACAACATCGTTTTATGCCCAGGCTACAAGTTGAAAATCTACCCCAGTGTGTTTTTAATACTTTTTAATGGGAATTCATAGTTTGGCAGGATTGTAACAAATTAGAAAAAGCCTATATTTTATGGAAGGACCTGTTTTTCTGTATTGGGGGGAATGCACTTCTTGACGACTAATGTGTTAATGTCACTGCAAAGACGGATGTCTGACACCAACAAGGTCGACTGATTAACAGGTATAATCGTGAACCAACTTTCATGGTCCTGGCCAGCCCACTCGATAGAGGGCGAAGGCAATCACTCTGTCAGAGAGTTGCTTTGTTTCATAAGTCTAAACATTATATCAGGATAAGCAATTAGGTAATTTTTGTGTTTCTGAACACTACTTTGATTGGCTGCATTGTTTCGTTTAATTGGGAAGGATCCTTTTTTTTGTTATCTTCCTTTGTCCCATGAAAGTATAGAGGAGGCATAACTGGGGTCCTGTATCAAGGTTTCTTCAGTGAACCTCTGCTTTGGCAGGCAGCTAGTGAGTTGGGGCTAGTGGGACACTCCATGGCCCCGATATTAGCGGGGAGACGGGATGGCAGCAGGGGGGATGGCAATTGGGCGTGTGGGTAACCCTACCGATAAAATCCGTCCGTTCCCTACGTGATCGCGGGTAAATTGGAGCCACTTTACGCAGCTTCCGGGTTTGGCGTCCGAAACCTGTGCAGCGGGCGGACTGCGCACTCGCATCACAGGCTGTCAGCTGGAAGAGCTCTATTTAAAGGGGCAGTACTCCAATGGCTGCTCGTGGAGCAAACACCCAAATAGCACAATGGAGCAGCCCAGGGGAAAGGCTGCTCCTAGATTCAGTGATGCCTCACTCCAGGTGCTACCGGATGAGTTGAGGAGGAGGAGGGATGTGTTCTACCCAGCGGATGGGAGGAAGTGGCCTGCCTCTGCCACAAAAAGGCCTGGCTTGAGGTGGCAGAGGAGGTCACCAGCAGCAGCAACATCTCCCGCACCTGGATACAGTGCATGAAGCGCTTCAATGACCTAACTAGGTCAGCCAAAGTGAGTACACTTACTCATTCTCCTACATTTCATCTTCCACATCACTGCCCTCACCCCCCAACTCATTCTGCACTGCCAACACTACTCTATCACATCACTCCTCACACCCATTCAAAGCTCATCCTCAACTTACCTGCACTTCCTCACCTCCCCAGTACTCACCCCACCACTACCACTCAACCCATTCCTCATACAATGCCATGGTTGTCTCATACTCACCCTCTGATGCATCTCTTTCACGGTCAGCTGCACCCAAACCAATGCATTTATCGGTTGGCCACGTCACTATCACTCACTCACGGGTCTCTACTTTCTCTCCTTATAAGAGAAGAGAGCCCAGAATGCACGGGAGAGGGCGAGGACTGGAGGGGGGCCACAACAGATAGTCGTGCTCACAGACGTGGAGCAGGAGGCGCTGGAGCTGAGCCACACCCTCGAGTCCCTGTCCGTTGGGGATGCCGAGACTCGCACCCGACAAACGTCTGGTGACAGAACTTTCACATTCAGCACACAGAATATCAATTGATGTTAACATGCCTTGCCATCTTCAGCACCTCAACATCTGTCATCATGCTTATTATTGCCTTCTGTTCTCTTACAGGGTCTTCAGCGACTGCCGTGACGGTGGAGAGCGATTCCTCAGAGAACCTGTCGGCCTCTGAGGGTGCACTGTCACATCTGAGTGAGCCATCCACCAGCGCAGATACACACACCTCGGTGGGTCCCCATCGACAGTTAGTTGGGGTTGCACATGGTGATTTACCACACGTGAGCACAAGCAGACACTGGTGGCAGGGGCAGCTGTGGAGAGTCCGCGTCGGTGGGAGCACTCTTCTCCAGGTTCTGCTCAGCTGGACGTAGATGCTGAACCCTGGGGGCCATCCATTAGAAGGAGAATGATCGAGGGGCAGCAGCACATTTGCGAGGTGCTGGAACAGGTGCCACGCGGACTCTCCACAATCACGCAGAGGATGGAGGAGTCCAACTCCTGCATGAGTGGTTGGAGGGCATCTCTGAGATAGTGTCACAGGGACATGAGGGCATCTCTGAGATAGTGTCGCGGGTAAGTGCGGGAATGACTGCGATGGAGGAAAGGCTAGCCTCCATGGAGCTTCAAGCACGGCTCACAAATGAGTCCATTCAGGCCCTGACAACGGCCCTTCGGACTTAGGGTGAACAACATTCTGCCGCCTTAATCAGGCAGGCAGATACTCCAGCACTGGCCTGACAAGGTTTCACACTTGTCCTTCAAACTGTCGTCCAGCAGAATGGTAGGAGGGTGTGGGCCTGGCCAAGGGGAGGAAAGATGGCAAAAGGGGACATGGAAGTGGGGACGCCACTCAAAGCGCCCCCACGTCTCACCCGTTGCCCACTTCTCAACCAGTACCCGCAATGCTGCCTCCTCTCCAGGTAGCCGAATCTGCCCCTGCACAGATGCAGGTGGAGCAGTCTTTGATAGGACCCTCATGGGCACCGAAACCCAGAGGGCGTAGGCCCAAAGCATCTCATGGGTCAAGGCATGAAGAAGAGCAATCTGCCACTACCTCTGCTGCAGCCACAGGGGATGCACCACATAGAAGTAGTTGGAAGCGAAAAGCAAAGGTTTTGTAAGCACGAAGGGGATGCACAAGGGTGCTTGAAGGTTGGTCATGTTTTTTATTTATATTTGCTTTTTGTTAAACGCACATTAAATATTATTATTGTCACCACTACTGCCACATCTTGGCCATTCTTGACTGCCTTTTGTAATAGGGCCCTTTCATGAGGTTCACCATGAACGCCCACACTTGACGCCATCCATTGGGTCACTCTACAGTGGGTGTATGTTTGCAAGACTGTTTTGTGCGGGGGTGGGGGGGGGTGCGGAGGAGGGGGGGCTGGTGTGGCCGCTGCTCGATCCAGGTGGTGAGGACTGGAGTCTTCACACTGTCTGATGTTAGAAGAACCGTTCACATATCAGTGACTCTCTGGCCTCACAAGCAGCCAGGTGAGTCGCTGTTCTGCCCAGGAGTTACTCCTCCGCCTCCTTCTCCTCCTCCTCCTCCTCCTCAATATGGGTGGCAGATATGGATGGGGCCTCCTCAAGCAGCACCCCTCTCTTTGTGCCATGTTGTGCAGGGCACAACACACGACTATAATGTATCCCACTCTGTCTGGTGCTATAGAAGCGCTCCCCCAGAACGATCAAGGCACCTGAAGCGCATCTTGAGCAGCCCTATAGTATGTTCAATTGTAGACCTGGTAGCGATGTGACTGTCATTATATCAACACTGTTGCTCGGTGGTGGGGTTCCTCAGAGGTGTCATGAGCCACATGTGCAGGGGGTATCCCTTGTCCCCGAGGAGCCAGCCCTTGCGGGTGTTGGGTGTGTGGAAGAGGGGTGGAATGTTGGACTCCCGGAGGATGAAGGAATCGTAGCAGCTGCCAGGGTATCTGGCGCACACGTGAAGGAATCTCTTGCGGTGGTCACAAACGATCTGAGTGTTGATGGAGTGATAGCCCTTCCTGTTGATGAACAGTCCTGGCTCGTGTGGAGGTGCACGTATTGCTATATGGGTGCAATCGATTACACCCTGCACCCGTGGGAAGCCAGCTACAGAGTGGAATCCCACTGCCCTCTCCGTCTGGCTGAGGTCACCCATGGGGAAGTTGACGTAGTGCGAGGCCCTGCGAAACAAGCCGTCGGTGACCTGCCTTATGCACTTATGTGCAGATGACTGACAGACCCCGGTGATGTCCCTGGTGGAACCCTGGGATGATCCGGAGGCGAAGAAGTTGCGGGCAATGGCGACTTTGACAGCGAAAGGTAAGGAGATGCTGCTCGGCCCAGCTGGGAGCAGCTCGGCATGAGGGAGGCTGAAGATGTCTGCGACTACCTGGCGACTGACTCTGAGCCTCTGTATGCACTGCTCCTCAGAGAGGTCCAGGAAGCTGAGCCTCGGTCAGTAGACCCTGTTGCGAGGGTAGTGCCTCCTGTGACGTCGCTTTCTCTGTTTTTGTCCTCCATGCTCTTGTGCAGGTGCCTGTAGCGGGTTGGTGCCGGGCTCCGAAAATCGTCCCCCATGAGTGTCTGATTTTACTTATAAATATTGCATCTCGGATGTTAGAAGTAAAAGTGTAATACCACAGAATGGCGGGATGGAGATGTATTACTGTTTTGTAACAGATTCTGTAAACTGTGAGAAACACTGTGATTTGACCATCTTTTGTTGTTTTTGATGTTTGCTTCTGCTAATCTTATTTCTCAGTAAACCTGATTTGTAGTTGGAGCTTGTGGTGTCAGGGTACGATTTGTCTGTCAGTTGGAGAGGTCTGTTGCTAGTGTGTACATGGACAGTAGATGGTTTATTGTTTGTCTGGGATATGCTACCTGCCAGATTATTTTTCACATAAGGTCACATTTCAGTTCATGGGCTTGCCATTGGAAGTTGTCTTTCGTGTTTGGCATGAGAAAACGTATTTGGAGAACACCAATTATAATATGGTGTTTGATAGTAAAATTATGCTATGACTCATGATTTTCAGACCTATTGGCATCTCTCTATTATTAAAATAAGAACTAATACCTTGCACAGAATTATATAATATTGTTTCTGTTATATTTCTTTTGTTTAGTAGCATACAGCTTATTAACCTCTATATTAAAATTGAATTGGATGTTTCAAAAACAAGGTGAATAAGATCAATTCAGAAAGAGACATCATTACCAAGGTTTGATGTCTGCATTAGATTTCAATTAGCGTTTGTTCTACGATGTTCTGTTTCACCTTTTTTGGCTGGGATAACTAAAACGTATTCACTATCCAGCTGAAATAGAGCAAACAGCTACTAAGGAAGAGTAAATTAAATAAAGTAAAACCTCTCACTGCGCTTCAATTATTATGTTGACAATTTTTTCAACTGTAATGGCAGAGATCTGGGCTGGTCAGGGTATCTCAGCACAGCCATTGTAGAACATCATTTCTTAACTCCAATATCATGGAAGATAGACCTGATCAGTGGGGCAGCCAGAGGAGGGGGGTGACCCCACCAATCACTTTGAGGGTCAGCCAATTTTGTATGTCATGATTTGGCCAAAACTGAGTCCAAATTAATCGTTGCTGCTTCGCAAATAGTGCGTTTGTTACCTGCTAATGGAGTTGCGCAGTGAGCTGTCTAATATTACTAATATCCCCTGATGGAGCCTCGAATGATCCAGCAGTATGAAAGTTTAGAGCTACAGTAACTTTCACTGCCACAGGTAATGCTGTGCATGCCCTGGTATGTCTTGCTGCAGCAGGTGACACAGCTCAATCACTGCCTCCCTGCTGCAATGGAGCCACCTGACACACTGCTCCTCTGACAGGTTCAGGTATGATAGTCTCTTCCTGAAGACCCACATGCTGTAATGCCTCCTGTGCCCTTCCCTCCTTCACCCTCTTCCACCATCCTCTCCAGCTCTGTGTTGTTTTCCTTGCTGCTGCTCTTCCTCCTCATTTGGAGCCTCAAAGGGAAACCAAGCAGCATTCCCATCTTCCACGATAGTGCTGAAGCAAAGGCTGGAAAAGATTTCAGCAACTCCCAGAACTCACTCTCTGAAACTAATGTACCAGCCAAGGAAGCCCAAAAATGGACAAAAAAGCACCGCAGTAGCCGATAAAGCCTAACTAGGGACTTAACTTAATGGATGTTAGGATCCTTTTAAATATCGCTGCTGAAGCCTCCTCCCTGTTTGTTAGCGGCATGTTTTGCTGCAAGGGGTTAGGAACTGACGAATCAGACGCTCCCAGTCACCAATTTTACAAAAGAGCCCTGACTCAGGCGCAGGATCCTTATTATCATATTTTAATTAGGCCGGCGTTTGTTTCAGGCGGCCACCAGGGACGCCTAACAAAAGCCCGAACCAATATCGTGTCTGGCGTATTTCTAGAATTGTTTGGGCGCGGGACATACTGCTGCTAAAGTTGACATTTCTGCCCCCGATTTACACCTGAGAAACAGGCAATACAGGTCCAATTTCTCAGCAACTATCTTCATTGATTCTAAGAATCAATGCATACACAAGTATATATATTTGTTGCAGGACTTTTTTCAGTGCAGTTTTGCCTGAAGCAGTGCATGTCTTTTAAAGATTGAGTATTAAACCTATTGAACTTTAAAGTTTGTGTCTGCTTGGAGGAATTTTATAATAAAACTGAATTAACGCCTGTCCTCTGATCTGTACCAAAGATCGAGTTACATTGAAACTACGGCACAGATATAGGCCATTCGGCCCAACTGGTCTATGCCGGCATTTATGCTCCACATGAGCCTCCTCCTCTCTACTTCATCTAACCCTATCAGCATATCCTTCTATTCCTTTCTCCCTCATGTGCTTATCTAGCTTCCCCTTAAATGCATCTATGCTATTTGCAACGATGTATTCATCTACTCATTGTGGTAGCGCATTCTACATTCTTACCGCTCTTTGGGTAAAGAAGTTTCTCCTGAATTCTCTATTGGATTTATTAGCAACTATTTTAAATTTATGACCTCTAGTTTTGGACTCCCCCACAAGTGGAAACATTTTCTCTACGTTTACCCTATAAAATCCTTTCATTATCTTGAAGACCTCTATCAGGTCACACCTCAGCCTTCTCTTTTTTTAAAAAAAAGTCCCAGCCTGTTCAGCCTTTCCTGAAAAGGATATCCTCTCAGTTCTAGTATCATCCTAGTGAATCTTCTTTGCACCCTCTCCAATGCCTCAATATCCTTTTCATAATATGGAGACCAGACCTGTGCACAATTCTCCAAGTGTGGTTTAACCAAGGTTCTGTACAAGTTTAACATAACTTCTCTGCTTTTTAATCCTATCCCTCTAGAAATGAACCCTAGTGCTTAATTTTCCTTTCTATGGCCTTATTAACCTGCGTCGCTACTTTTAGTGATTTGTGTAACTGTATCCCTAGATCCCTTTGCTCCTCTGTCCCGTTTAGACTCTTATTGTCCAAGCAGTATATGACCTCCTTACTCTTGATACCAAAATGCACCACCTCACATTTATCTATATTGAAATTCATTTGCCAATTACATGCCCATACTGCAAATTTATTAATGTCGTCTTGCTGTGAAAGCTGTAGACTGCAGGAAGATATCAATGGACTGGTCAAGTGGGCAGGACATGCAGGAGCAAAGTTAGGAAATGCTTCTACACGCAAAGGGTGGGAGACGTTTGGCACGTTCTTCTGCAGACGGCAGTTGATGCTAGCTCACTTGTGAATGTTAAATCTGAGATTGATAGATTTCTGTGAACCAATGGTATTAAGGGATATGGGGCTAAGGCTTGACCAGTCCATTGATATGGAGTTAGGTCACAGGTCCACCATGATCTCATTGAATAGTGGAATAGGCTCGAGGGGCTAAATGCCACTGCCACTTACTGCGTCCTAATATGCGCCACCTTCTCCTGCAAGAAATCGGGATGGGTGTCTGTGTGCCTGTCATGGTTGGATAGCTACCAGTGTATGTGGCCTGTGAGTTGTGGGTGGGCGGCTTGAAACAGTGGTAATGTGTACGGGTGAGAGGAAGCATCTGGTTGGAAGAGTTAGTACTGATAGAAAGGGTTTGCTGGTATGTGGGTGATGGGGGTGTAGTGCGTGGAGCAGTGGATATGGCTAGTGGTGCAGTTGGTAGGAGACGCCACTTGACAGTTGACCTCACTCACCTTGACCACTCATGTCAAAGCATTGAACTTCTTCCTGCACTGCATCCATGTTCATGATGTTGTGCGCCTGGCATTGACTTCGTCCCTCCCACCTCCCACTGCCATTTGGGTATATGTGTGGAGGGCCTCTTGCCACCCCCACCGCCCCCCCCCCCAACTCCACTATGGATATAAGATGTCCTTTCTTCTGTCCATCTCTTGCACCAAGGCATCTAGTGCATCAACAGAGAGCCTTGGTGTACGCACTCTTGGTACCAACTCAGATCAGCAGATTGGTGAGGTCTGGCATGCAGAATGGAGGATGTAGGATTTGGTAGTGCGCAACCTTTATTCAATGTTTTAACATAACTCATCAGTGTGTAAACATAGGGATGGGACCTGCATCTGTGTTTTACGAATGCGATGTCTGATCTCTGTTCAGACTCCGTGCAGACAGTATTCTGTTATTTTCAGCAAATAACAGGTACCAGCTACCTTTAAGAGATTTCTAAGAAACATCCTCCCTTTAAGAGATTGGGCTCCCCTGCTGGTGGAAAGTGCAAATTGCATTGATTCCACGTGCAAGGCACGGAATGGAATGCTGATTGCAGGTTAGTACTCAGGCCGGCCGAAACTTGCACCCTGCCTGCGTAGGGTCATTGGGTGTCGGGTAATAGCACATCAGGCTACCCATGCCCAAAAACGGCCCTTATCCAATTTCTTCCCCTTTATTCTCCAAGCAGTGTGTGGCCTCCTTACTCTTGCTACCAAAATGCATCACCTCACACTTATCTATATTGAAATTCATTTGCGAATTACACGCCCATTCTGCAAGTTTATTAATGTCCTCTTGCATTTTGACGCATTCTTCCTTTTTTGTATTAATTATACCCCCCATTTGGTGTCATCTGCAAATTTTGAAATTGTACTTCTGATTCCCGAATCCAAATCATTAATGTAAATTGTGAACAACAGTGGTCCCAGCACCAATCCCTGTGGAACACCACTTCCCACATTTTTCCAGTCTGAGTAGCTACCCTTAACCCCTACTCTCTGTTTTCTGTTTTGTAGCCAACTTGCTATCCATTCTGGAGGTTACCAGTTGAGTCAATGCAGTCACCCAAGTCAGTCGTTTCAGGCTGCAATTGAGGAAGAAGCGCGTTGGTAACAGGAGCAAGGCAAAAGTGACCGTGTTTCTCACTTTTGCACACATCTTGTGGAGTCGATCAAGCATGGTACAACCTTACATTGGGAGCTATCACACCCTCATTGAAGTGCCATTTGAAGCACTGTGCGCAACTGTTGCCTTTTTGTATACACTTTTAATTGTGCCCAAGCTGAATGGCACATGTTACTTGAAGGTGGACTTGGCAACCGATGAAAAGCAAACAGATGCTTCTGTGTCTGGGTTGAGTTACTGCTCTGCTGTTACCCATTTGCAGCCTGATACGACTGACCTGGGTTACTGCATTGACTCAATTGGTAACCTCCAGAATGGATAGCAAGTTGGCTACAAAACAGAAAACAGAGAGTAAAGGTTAAGGGTAGCTACTCAGTTCTCGATGGGGGACAGCGAGAATGAAAGAAAGAACTTGCATTTATAGAACCAGCCTGATTTTATTTCTGAAATTAACTAGAGCAGGCCAGGTGCCAGGATTCCCCTTTGCCTAATCTTTATTGGCAAGATGCTAGCTGTGGGTGGAGCCTTGCCCAAAGTCATGAAAGTTGGCGAGGAGTATTCAATCAGGTGATTTTAATACTAAAATGAGGCTTCAAGCACTGAAATTGCCTTCCAGAATATTTTGGTACCCGGCAAGCTGTTTATATGAGGTCTGCAGCCTGAGTTTCTGACCAGCACTCACTGCCAACAAGACACTGTGCTTTTTTTTTTATTCATTCATGGGATGTGGGCGTCGCTGGTGAGGCCGGCATTTATTGCCCATCCCTAATTGCCCTTGAGAAGGTGGTGGTGAGCCGCCTTCTTGAACTGCTGCAGTCCGTATGGTGAAGGTTCTCCCACAGTGCTGTTAGGAAGGGAGTTCCAGGATTTTGACCCAGCGACGATGAAGGAACGGCGATATATTTCCAAGTCGGGATAGTGTGTAACTTGGAAGGGAACGTGCAGGTGGTGTTGTTCCCATGTCCCTGCTGCTCTTGTCCTTCTAGGTGGTAGAGGTCGCGGGTTTGGAAGGTGCTGTCGAAGAAACCTTGGCGAGTTGCTGCAGTGCATCCTGTGGATGGTACACACTGCAGCCACTGTGCGCCGGTGGTGAAGGGAGTGAATGTGGATGGGGTGCCAAAGCGGGCTGCTTTGTCCTGGATGGTGTCGAGTTTCTTGAGTGTTGTTCGAGCTGCACTTATCCAAGCAAGTGGAGAGTATTCCATCAAACTCCTGACTTGTGCCTTGTAGATGGTGGAAAGGCTTTGGGGAGTCAGGAGGTGAGTCACTCGCCACAGAATACCTTTGACCTGCTCTTGCAGCCACAGTATTTATATGGCTGGTCCAGTTAAGTTTCTGGTCAATGGTGACCCCCAGGATGTTGATGGTGGGGGATTCGGTGATGGTAATGCTGTTGAATGTCAAGGGGAGGTGGTTAGACTCGCTCTTGTTGGAGATGGTCATTGACTGGCACTTGTCTGGCGCGAATGTTACTTGCCAGTTATGAGCCTAAGCCTGGATGATGTCCAGGTCTTGCTGCATGCGGGCTCGGACTGCTTCATTATTTGAGGGGTTGCGAATGGAACTGAACACTGTGCAATCATCAGCGAACATCCCCATTTCTGACATTATGATGGAGGGAAGGTCATTGATGAAGCAGCTGAAGATGGTTGGGCCTAGGACACTGCCCTGAGGAACTCCTGCAGCAATGTCCTGGGGCTGAGATGACTGTCCTCCAACAACCACTACCATCTTCCTTTGTGCTAGGTATGACTCCAGCCACTGGAGAGTTGTCCCCCTGATTCCCATTGACTTCAATTTTACTAGGGCTCCTTGGTGCCACACTTGGTCAAATGCTGCCTTGATGTCAAGGGCAGTCACTCTCACCTTCACCACAATCGAGGCTATAAAATGCAAATTGTTATAATGATATTTGCAACATAGAACTACAGAAATATGTACAATCGTAAAATGTTTCTGAATTAGTATCTTTTGAACTGATTTTTGAAAACAATATTGTAAACATTTACTTTATCCACTACATTCATAGTTGAAATATTATTAAGAATCTTCACTCCCCTCCCCCCACTAAGTGAAGTTATTGTCTCGGTAATAGACTTTTAAATGTATCTGATCAAGTTGTTTGGGTAAATGATGTAGTAATGAAGAATTTCGAACCTTATTCTTATTGCAGTCCTAAACTGGGAGTGATGGTGATATCTATACCTGCTGTCCAATAATGTATTCAATTCGCCTATGACTAAGTGAGGTGTGTCAGTTGGACAGGAGTTAAGAAATAGAGCTGTGAAACTTTCGTTGTTTTGCTTAAACTCTTTGGTTCAAATGTTAATGAAGAGTTAGTACCTCCTGAAGGAACTATTTGCTAAATAAGAATGGATTGGAATACTTTTTTAGTGAGGTGTGTGCTCTGGAGCATATTTCAATGTTTGGCGACTGGGTCAACTGTTGTAGGTAAGATTTTGCTTTATTGGCAATGACAGTTTTCCTTTTAGTATGCACGATATCCTTTTACATATTTTGACAGTTGAAGTGAAAACTAATTAAACAATATTACAATCCTATTTGTGACATTTTACATGTACAGATATATTTCTTTTACAATCAATCAAGTTACCAATGCTTTCACTAGTTTTTGTTTGCTTAGATAAAATAGAAATTAAGTTAACAGTGTAATTTTAAAAAAATGAAGTGGAAATTGAACTTTAATTTTACGCGATCTATTATAAATTAGCAGTTAATTTTAACATATGAAACCTTGACGTTTTTCCTGCTTACAAGATAAGATAATTTCAGAGATCTCAGATTTCAAGATAATAGTATGTACCTGGTGCAGACTTTTAAAAAAAGGCTTCTTATTAGTTACATCAAGTTACATCAAAACTACAGTACAGAATCAGATATTCGGCCCAACTGGTCTATGCTGGCGTTTATGCTCCGCACAAGCCTCCTCCCTTCCTACTTCATCTAACCCGATCAGGATACCCTTCTGTTCCTTTCTCCCTCATGTGCTTATCTAGCTTCCCTTAAATGTATTTATGCTATTTGCCTCAACTGTTAGCGCATTCTACGTTCGTATCCACCCTTTGAGTAAAGAAGTTTCTCCTGAATTCCCTATTGGATATATTAGCGACTATTTTATATTTATGACCTCTAGTTTTGGACTTCCTTACAAGTGGAAACATTTTCTCTACGTCTACCCTATCAAACCCTTTCATTATCTTAAAGACCTCGATCAGATCACCCCTCAGCCTTCTCTTTTCTAGAGAAAAGAATCCCAGTCTGTTCAGCCTTTCATGATAAAGATATCCTCTCAGTTCTGGTATCATCGTTGTGAATCTTTTTTGCACCCTTTCCAATGTCTCTATATCCTTTCTATAATATGGAGACCAGAACGGTGTACAGTACTCCAAGCGTGGTCTAACCAAAATTCTATGCAAGTTTAATATAACTTCTTTGCTTTTCAATTCTGTCCCTCTAGAAATGAACCCCGGTGCCTGCTTTGCCTTTTTTATGGCCGTATTAGCCTGTGTCACTACTTTTAATGATTTGTGTATCTGCACCCCTAGATCCCTTTGCTCCTCGATCCCATTTAGATTCTTATTATCCAAGCAGTATGTGGTCTCCTTATTCTTGCTGCCAAAATGCACCACCTCACACTTATCTATATTGAAATTCATTTGCCAATTACATGCCATTCTTCAAGTTTATTAATGCCTTAGTCTGGTGATTGAGAACCTGTTTTAGAAGTAGTAATATCAGCACAATTTGTAGTGATGTCCACATTTTCAGAGGAAGTGATCAATTATAACACAGTAATAACAAGTGTGTTTTCAACAAGTGTGTTTTACAATTGATAGTGATCTACTCGTTCATGGGAACTAAAATATTTCAACACATCACATTCTTCTGTTAATCCACCATAATTCTAATTATCATCTGTTTTATGGGCCTGTTGCATTTACCTACCCAGCAGGAGTGAGATACAGCAAACAACACCATCTCACACATGCCACCCAGATTACATTACCTGCATCCAGAAGAGACTCAATTTCCTTGAAACTTGAAGCAATGCTGACATGCCCCAAAATTCCATGGACAATAATCCTGGCCCTTGCATCTAGATCGTGCCCAGTGGGAGTTTGTGAGGTCAGTGGGTTGCGTGGCGTCGGCAGGGGGAAGTGCCACTTGGAGTGCCTCTTTAATACCCGCTTCTCCATGCCAGCAGTAATTCTGATGGCCACCTATGGAGGTTGTCCAAGCCCCCTCCTCCCCCAACTCCAGCACCCCAAGGTTCTTTGAGGAATCAATGTCGCGCAAACTAATTCTGCTGCTCAGCATAATGTACTAGTTAGAGGGGTGGGGGGAGGATGGACTCAAACAAAGAAGTAGTTTCAATGTGTGCCACAATGTTGTGAAGGAATGATATGCATTGAAATCTGGAAGATTATATCAGCTCAATTTGGGTTTTTTTAGACAATTTTCTCTGCTAGTTTTCTTACCCCCCATCCACTGAACATGTTGACGCCTAGCTAGGGCATGGCTCTATACACTGGTTGTCCACTGCTCCTTCACCAATGTGCCCATTCGTTATGTGTGACTTTTGATAGTGAGTGTTGGCAAGCTATTTGGCCGAAAGGGAGAAGGTGATCGGATGCGAAAGGGAACATCACAACTCAGCCTGTTCCTGTTCTGATCTGACATTCACACGTTCGCACTTTGCTGGAGGAGGTCACTAGATAGCAACCAGCAGCAGGAACTTTGGTAGGCTTTCTCCTCCTGCACTGAGGCCTATTCTAGGCACCCTAGTTTGATCAGCCAACTCAGCACAGGCTAGGAATCAAGTCCGGAACCTTAAGGCCTGCATGCTTCATTTGCTCACTGTGTAAACGCACTTATGCATTGGGGAAATCACCTCATGGACCTGCCATGATTCTAATGCACTTATGAATCACCTGGAGTAAAAGCAGCTGAATAGGACGTTTTATGTCACAATTTTTATGTCACAATTTTCATGGCACATTTTTGCTACAACAGGCATAGCTTTGGCACAAAAATTCTAATACAAAGCGGGCATTATTTTGACCTGTCTTCATTTTTCAATTGCAACAATCAGACAAAGAGCTATTGTTTACAGCTGGATTAATATCAACGTTACTGGGTGGTAACTAAGCCACTGCTGTGTTATTCAGTTATGACTTGGCTATTACTTTTGTAATTGTGAAACAAATGCAGGGCATTTAAAATGTAAAGTTACTGAGGCTGAACCTCTCCTCAATTGGATAATAACTTACTAAATCTAGGCATGTGGTTGCAAGACTGATGGCATGCTTTTCATAGAGACACCTTTTAGTTGGTAAAATAATATATGATTCAGATGTCTAAAAATGACCCAGTTTTCCTAAACAAATTACGAGTGAAAGGGGATCATAACCATTCACACCCCAAATATTGCCTCCTCGGGGTTGGAATTCTGATGGATTTGGGAGAAAATCCTGATCTGCCTGGTTTCCACCCCTTTTAATGTGCAGAAGACATCCCAATCCAAGGGAAGACAGCAGCAATTTTGGGCTGTGTCTGGGTGCATTCTTGGGATACCCCTGGGAACAGGCATAGGCCCTGTTCTGGGCCTAGTGAAAGTGCTGCTCCGAGATTGCGATGGATCAGTCGGCAGGAACCCTGCTGCTATTATTTAAATGAATCTGTTTTCAGGATTTGGGTTGCGGCCAGGCTATGGCCAGGTTAAATTGGCCATGGCACCACTGTGTCATAGGATTTCTCCTCTCCTACGTTTCGGGTAGGAACGAGAATGTTTGAGATAATTTCTAATGTACAAGAACATTTTCAACCGGGGCATAATCATAATACAGTGAAACTTTCACTAACTGGCACTGTGGAGAGAATCCGTGGCGAATAATGGAAATGATTTAGGGTCCTCAAATTTTGGTTTCACATGGATGGTACAATACTCTAAGCATGGGTATGAACAGAAATGACATAAGTTAAATTTCATTTTTCTTGGGAAGTGAGCTTGATTTTTGTCAGGCAGAGGGCGACTGGTATTAGCAATACGTGCAAGGCTTCAACCATTGGATTTCTGGCAGATTATTGAGAAAGCAGATAACGGAGGCGCCAATGCAACTTACAAAGATATGTCACTAGTTAATCAATCTGCCCTTTTAGCTCTATTCTTCCTCTCCCAAGTTATTCACTCCACATCCATGATGAAGAGGGAAATATATACAAAGCCACTTAGTCAAAAAATAACATACGGAAATTGCATAAAGAGAAGCAACAACTTGCATTTACATATCGGGGGTTAAATTGGTTTGCACAATTAACCCGCCCCCGGTTAACCCGTCGCAGGTAGCACAAGGCTACCAGAGAACATACCATGTGCATGCGAGAAAACCAGGCCTTGCCATGAGGATTCCACGACATTCACACTTTCCACCAGCAGATGAAGCCCGAATCTCTTAAAGGCAGGCTGTATCTCTTAAAGGCAATTGGTACCTGTTATTAGCTAAAAATAAGATACGGGTCTGCATGGAGTCTGAACGGAGATCAGACATCGCACACGTGAAACACAGATGTAGGTCCTGCCCCTATGTTTACAAACTGTTACGTTAAAACATTGAATAAAGGTTGTGCACCATAAATCCCACATCCTCCAATATGCATGCCAGACCTCACCAATCTGCTGATCTGAGTTTGTACCAGGCCTGCCAGAGTACCTACACCAAGGTTCTCTGCTGATGCACTAGATGCCTTGGTGAAAGAGGGGGACAGAAGGAGGGGCATCCTATGCGCATGGAGTGGGTGGGGGGGAGGGCGCAAGAGGCCCTCCAGACTAATGCTCAAAAGGCAGTGGGAGGCAGTAGGGGACGCAGTCAATGCCAGGCACATAGCACCACGAACATGGATGCAGTGCGGGAAGAAGTACAATGCTTTGACACGAGTGGTCAAGGTGAGTGAGGTCAACTGTCAAGTGGCGTCTCCTACCAACTGCACCACTAGCCACATGCACTGCTCCACGCACTGCTCCACCCCCCATCACCCACATATCAACAAACTCTTTCAAACAGTACTCAACTCTTCCAATCAGATGCTTTCTCTCACCCTCACACATTACCATTGTTGCAAGCCGCACACCCATAACTCACAGACTGCACACACTAGCAGCGATTTAACCATGACAGGCACATCACCCAGACACACTTCTCGCTTTCTTGCAGAGACGGTGATGCGTAACAGGAGGCAGCAAGTGGCAGAGGCATTTAGCCCTCAAGCCTATTCCGCCATTCAATTATATCATGGTTGATCTGTGACCTAACTCCATATACCCACTTTAGCCCCATATCCCTTACTACTATTGGTTCATAAAAATCTGTCAATCTCAGATTTAAAATTCAAAACTGAGCTAGCATCAACTGCCGTTTGCAGAAGAGTGTTCCAAACTTCTCCCACCCTTTGCGTGTAGAAGCGTTTCCTAACTTCACTCCTGCACCTCCTGGCTCTAAATGTTAGGCTATGTCCCCGAGTCCTAGTATTCAAGTATAGGAGACCTCCAAAAACAGGTACAAATGCATCAGCAGCCAGAAGCAATAATCCAGCAACTAACCTGTAAATCCTGCATGGTCCCTTTAAATAGCGCTGGTGGGGGGGATCCTCCTGGCCGTCTGAGAGATGTTTAGATGGTTGTGGTTAAGGCAGTGCGTTGAGTGGAGCATTAAGTGCCAAAATAGTATCTATCACTTCAAATCAGTGTTGCACACTGATCGAATGCATATTCACCCTACTTTACATGATGCCGGCGTTCATTATCTGCCATTGTTTCAGTGCTACGGGGCCTCCCGAATATCCAAGATGGCGTCCGGCGCACGTCACGCTAGAAATGTGCGTGCGCATCCAAGACGTCATCTTGGATATTCGGGAGGCCCCGAAGCGCTGAAACAGTGGGCGCTAGACGGCCCAATTTAGCGCCCATCACCTTTAATATAGAAAAATGGCTCAAGGCTCTTCACAGAAGAGTAAGGAAAAATAGACACCGGCCAAGAAAAGAGAAGTAGAAGGATTTAGGAAAGCAATTCCAGAGCCTGGGCCCTAAGCAGCTGAAGGCATGGCTGCCAATGGTGAGGCAAAGGGAAGAGGTGGTGCACAAGAGGCCGAATTAGAGGAATGGAGAGTTTTCCCACACTTCCATTGATGAATTCAAGTAATTCAAGTGTAAATATTACTTCAAAATCTGGTCTCAGAGTTAGAAATATAGGGTAAATTTCCCCCCCGAGCGCTATTTGGGCAGCCAGCTGGTGAAGTGGGCCAGCCAGCTGCTTAATGTTCCCAACAAGAGGCCCGGTCCAGTTTGAGGGTGGGGCCTTGTTAACATATGGCCAGCTGGCTGGATGCGGGCTGAAAACGAGCGCCACGGGGGCAGCCCACCAGGTCTGTGCGGCCACAATATCGGGCAGCCCAGCTTGCCTCCAGGCCCAGAGAAAGGTAGGTCAGGGTGCGGCAACGGCTCAGGTTGTTTTCTTCTCCTTCCGGCCACACCATAATAAATTAAAACTTATCTTCTGGACTCCTCTTCGGCTGGACTGTCAGCCGAAATTGTGTGGAATGTGCAAGGCGCACGCTGTGCCCAGCTGAGTCCTAAATGGCGATCAAGATCCTATGGACCCCAATTTGCATATTAAAAGGGCTTACCGCCTGTCTCAGAAGGGCGTTCAGTGGTAGGTCTATGAGATCATAGCGCTGCCCACACCGCTGGTGAAAATGGGGCGGCCTTTTCTGACCTCATAGTAACTGGGATGCCAATTATTCTTTACTGCTTATATTTTGTATGATAAAGCTTCATCAGTTTATGCTACTTGTAACATCTTATACAGAAAACAGGGATAAATAATTTGCTATACTGTATGGAAACAGATATTTGGAGCACTCCATTTCTAATCACAAGAGGGTTGTGAATCTTTGGAATTCTCTACCCCAGAGGGCTGTGGATTCTCAGTTGATAAGTATATTCAAGGCTGAGATCGATGGATTTTTGGATTCCAAGGGAATCAAGGGATATGGGGATCGGGTGGGAAAGTGGAGTTGCGGCCAAAGATCAGCCATGATCTTAATGAATGGCGGAGCAGGCTCGAGGGGGTCTTAAGGCCCACTCCTACTCCTAATTCTTATGTTCTTAAGGAGACACCTAATTCCGATGAGTATTTAGAAACTCAGATTTGGTAACTACGATTGTGGAACTCATAGAAATTTAAATAGAAAGTGCTGCAATGGAGCACCACCTAGTGGGAAATGTATAATATACAGCTTTGAAGTACTTTGAGTTAATTTTACTGACATGATTACTAAAATGGAGAAACTATGGGGTAGCGAACTGACATCTTGCTGGGCTGACTTTGTGGGATTTACAGAGGGAATGAGCCCAGGTGAAGGATATATATTTTCTTCAGTCAATAAAAAGCTGTGCCAAGTATTTGTCATGGATGAGCCAAAACATTTCCCAATTTAACGTCAGCAAGGCTAAAGCCACCCTGTTCATCTCCCATCAAACACTTGACACCTGAGGGCCCATTCAATGCCCTGCTCCAGCTGCTCGCTCAGACTGAAATAGATGGTGTGCAACATTGGTATCAGGTTTGAATCTGAGCTGACAGAAGGAGCAGCAGCCGGAGGAGGTTAGCAGCTCAAATGGCATCCAGATTTTCCAGTGCATCTATGGAGATTCTGCTGGCAGAATTGAGAGCCAGGAGGGATGGTCTGATGGGCACTGAGGGCAGGAAGTCCTGTAGAAGAGTGATATGAGTTGTCTGGATGGAAGTGGTAGAGGCAGTCTCCACCACTCCAAGATCTGCCACACAACGTAGAAAGAGATTCAATAACTTCACAAGGTTAGGCACAAGGTATGTCTAAGTTCTGTGCCAAAATACATGCTCTACCACTCATACAGCTTCGGTCACCTCTTTACCTATCACACTCTTTCTTGCTCAGCACCTGGGTGTCAAGGAAACTCACTTTTACTAAGGGCAACCTCTCGAAACACTCAAGCACTTTCTGTACTCAAAATCACTCTCTCAATCCACTTTGCCTGTTATAAGGGCTTCTGGTAGTCTTCAAGGACACTTCTTTTACAGGGCAGAGGCACCATCACCTCTCACCATCATGGCATGCAGGATTTCATATGGGGCAAGTCTCTATGACGCTCACAGGCTTGTAACATTGTCTTCTCCCCCTCCAAAGGAAAAAAGGGCATAGATCCAGCACCACAGAAGGACAATGGGTGGAGGACCATCACCATTAGTGAAACTCCAGAGTCCATAGGACAGGAGGCAATAGATACAACAGGCAGTGGACAGGAGAGCCTGTAAGAGAAGATGAGTTTGGAGATGAGCTGGCAGGAGAAGTTTGGTAAAGGCTGGGCAAGACTCATCACATGTAGTTTCAATTTCTTCTGCTTTCTTGAAGGCTTGAAATGCCCTTACACTCACCCACCATTTCTTCAAGGGTAAATGTCACTCTGGGCACAGCTAAACAAGCTCTTCTGTCTTTCACATCAAAGGGGAACCTTAAAGTAAAAGGTCAGCCACATCGATGACCACCTGAGCACTTCCACAGTTGCTGCTACATTCTCACCAACTCTGACTGGCATCTTAAATGTGTAAGCACCAGCACAGTCAACTTTCTTAAGGATCTAGTTAAATGGTCTGAAGGGTTGACACTGGGTGAGCCACTGAGCACAATTGAGAATGAGGGTCTGGAAGCAGATGAGAGCGAGTGTGCTGTTCCTCCATGGAAGGGAGTCAAATGGCTGCATTCAGCTGAGAAGCCTAGGGACCTAGATCTTAGGGGCACAGACTTTAATAGAACAACGATCCCGGAGCATCAATCTCAGATGCAGGCAGTGGGCATGGTTTCCACATATATGGTTGAGATGATGGATAATTGATAGGAGTCCATACCCGCATCTACAACACATTGCAGGAAGTTCTCACCTGCATATCACCTTGGAGAATGTGACAGTCCATGAAATTGTTGCAGCATCAACATGCCCAGGAAGAGCTTCTGAGGACATTGGTGGCTTCTGGAGTGTTATATAACAATGCTTCAGTAGATGCTTTGAACAGAACACTTTCATAGGGCTTGCAGGATCTCATTGGTCTGTGATGACACCAACCAGTAGCACCTCTCAGCCTGTGCTGGCACTGGGGTTTCAAGGAGTGGGCACAGATGTCACTGTCTCTCCAGAGAGTGGCAGTGAGCCCCCTTCCTTAAAATCCTTTCCATGGTCTTCACATGACGGAGTTTCCAATATGGGTCGAGCACCCCTTGCGACTGCAAGCATCAGCCTGCTGGAATCTTGTCCCACTGGGACAGCATTCACCCGAAGACAAAAGTCACTCAGGTCTCTAAGGCTCCAGAGGAACCATCCTAGCTACCAGAAGTGAAGTGCTGAGAAAGAAAGTGTATGATAGATAAAGAGGTGAGTGAAGCTGAATTGAATGGTAGAGGAGGTACATTGGCATCAGAGCCTTGACTTATCTTGGCCACCCTTGTGAGGTCATTGAACCTCTTTCTGCATTAAATGGCAATTGTGAAGTGGTGGATGTTGCTTCTACTACCCCCCATCAGACAGCCTGCTCCGATCTCCTTTGAGGACCACTGCCATCAGTGCACGTCAAACGATCCCTCCTGATCCTCATTTCTGTCAGCAGCACTTCTACAGACTCATCAGAAAATCTGACAGCCATCCATCTGCTGATACCCCAGGCTGCTGCTCCTTCTGCTATCCTGCTGAGAATTGGTGCTGCCCTATAAGTGGCTGCAGCCTTTTGAAGGCTCCGTGGGAACTGTATCTCCCTCCCTCCCAGCAGCAATAAGCCAATGAAGGGCAGTTTTCTGGCCTGCAAACCATCTTGCATGGCTCATAAGGGTTCTGAGACTAAATTACAGAGGCTAGCAGTGGTTTCACATTGGCCGGTGTTAGGACTGCACCACCGCAAACCCATCAACACTAAAATAATTCAGGCCTTAATGTTCTTTGATTGCTTCTGTGACAAATGAGGAGTAATGAATTTTTTAATGTTGTATGGTCATATGATCATAGACATGAGTGTAATAGATTCTTTTTTAAAAATCAAGTCGAAGAGACAAAGGGGGAAAAATTAGTCCTCGTCGCGCCCGTCTTTTGGGTGAAAATTTGGGACCAATTTCAGGCTGCAATTTCTCACACCCGATCTCCCCCGGAAGCGCACTGGCTGCTAAATTGGATACTGGCATCTTCTAAATACCAGGGCACCAGCTTGAAATAGGCATTGGGTGAAGATAAAAATTGAGGTCCTAATGCTTGTTTTAGGACCCTGCTCGAAATTCATCATTAACTGCGCAGAACATGCTTCTCTCAGTTTTTCTGAGTCTGCAGCAGCCTAGCCAGTGATACTTAAATGGACCGATGGAGGCTGCCCACAAAAAAGGCAAGCTAATTTCTTTTTTCCTTTCTTTCTGTGGAGTGAGGAGGAGCAGGAGTTATCCTCTTGGCTCCAGAAACATACTGCGGGCTGCTGCTAGCCCTGGCCTGCCCCACTCCAGTTTGCCTTTCCCCCCAGCACTGACCAGTGGGCCGGCTTAGTGACGGAGTCGGACAAATTTCCCAAGGCCCCAAATGTCGAGCTGCAACACCTGATCTGTAGCTTGTCGGTTTTATGGAGATGAGGCCCAAGGTTCAATTTCCAGTGAGCCTCAGGCCTTTGTCTTTGGGCACGTGTTCCAGGCACGATGCCCATTTTGCACCAGTTTGTGGCATGACACATATTTCTTCCCTAAAGTATTAAACATCATATGGTCAGGTAGATTTTGCTTGAATGATTGAAACTTTGGTGTCTGTCTAAATGAGTGAAATTTTAAATACGAATCACGTGATAAATCAATTGTATTGGTTGATTCCCTAAACAGAATTAAAGATCAACGTTTACCTCGTAAAATTAAGTGTCCATAAAAAATTGGTTTTTTCACATCCACAATGGGAAACTTGTTTGAAAGAGAGATCTAGAAGAGAAAAGTGACAGGAGTAAGCTACTGAATTAAACACTTTAGAAGTCTAAAGAGATCGAGAGAAATCTGAGATTTCAGGACAGCTTATGAAGCAGGATGTCTAAGTCATGAAAGTGTCAAGAGTGAGATGTTAAAGCTCAGGAAGTCAAGCGAAGGCTTTAGTGTATCACATAGTTGTAAGAGTTAAGTTTCTGAGAAAAGAGGACCAAGTTAGGTCTTCCAAGAAGAGAAGCAAATGAAAGGAGAAATACAAAGGCGACAAATGAAGATCAACCTTGCAGATGTCCCCGAAGTGAACATGAGTGACCAGAGAGAGGTAAATCTGTTCCACCTTACTCTGGCCAACACTGATGGACAACGTCATTATCTGATTAGTAACTTATCAGCAATATGCTGGTCAACTCACTTAGGTATTCCTGTTACTCAAAGCTGTTTACCTGTCAGTTATACCAGGAAGCTAACCTATCGAGGAGCATTCTCAGTATTTGATTTGAAAATGACCCGGATTTGTTGCTTGGATACAATGTAAGAATGTAAAGTTCACAGCATACATTTTTTTTGATTTAAAAGGAATAGCAAGTATACCATCACCATCTCCAAAAACCTCTCTACAGTCATCATCTCCATCTATTAACACAATAGAAATAATAAGCTTTCCATCCACAACTTCAACATCATCAGAATCATCTTCATCATCAGAAACTACTGTGCTCTCAGTTACAACAAGTAAGATGATATGACTTTGGAGGACAATGTAGGGCACTGATCTCCCTTTGCTTTAGGTAAAATGTAGACAATGGGGTAGATTTTCGTCTTCACCACCTGGGCAGTAAATCTGTAGCACCAGTTACAATTAAAAGAAGCAAAACTAAATCAATGATACACAGATTCGACGGCATTATTTTCCAATGAATTTATAATATAATGGAGACATCAAGTTGCTCATCAGGAGTATCAGTCTCCGCACCTAAATTATCTGAACCGTGAACGATTACAGTCATATCAGTGACGACTGAAAAATGGAAGGTGACATGTTTCAGACAATGCATTACTGGATGTGCTGGCCATTAATTGTCTGCAAGACTCTGTGGAAACAGAAAATGGAAAGAAACTGAATTTCAACAAAGAATATCTTGATAAGCCATCACAAATCCAAAGCAAATGAATCATGAAAATGTTAACATGCCATTGCATTAACTAATGTATTTTAGGATGTGTAATGAAGATTTAAATTTCCATTTTACTTTTAATTTGAAATAAGGTGGAAGTGCTGTGTGCATTGAAACTCAGGAGTGTAATTCTGACTATATATATTTCTTCTCCTTCCAAAGGTACATCAAGTGTCACATCCTCATCTCCAATGATCTCCCTACAGGCATCTTCTGCAACAGTTAATACAACAGAAACAACAAATGCCCTGTCAACAGCATCATCTTCACCAACCAGCACAACTGTGATGTCAGTTGCAACTGAAACAAGTAAGATAAAATCTTTAACAACATTTTTTTTTATTTGTTAAAAATGAATGACACAACATGCTCGAAAGCACTATTTTTACTGTGTTTTCAGCATAATCAAAATAAACAGTACATTCCCAGTAGGCAAAGTTCATTTCAAAATCGAATGGGACAATCATGCAATGAACTTGAAATTGAAATGCTATATTCAAGTCGAAGAAGAATTTAAAGATACCGAAGAATAAATTATTTTCTTCTTTTAAAAAGGTGCATCAGGTACAGTTCAACCATCATCCACACAATCAACTTCAACAGAAAGCATTACTGTGACATCAGCCACAATGGAAACAAGGAAGATAAATCAAATGCAGTGCTCTTTTTTAATTAATTTGTTTGTTATAATATGGCAAGAGAGCACTTTAAAATTCTGAAAAGTTCAACAAGAAACTGTATTTGCTAGGTACATGCACAATATGGATTCCAAAATTCATGATCATAAATTATTCGATTCCAATAAGAAAGCTCCCCAGTGATATTCAATTTGTTTAATGAATAACTAATGATTAACATAGGTGACATTATTGGCATTAATTTGGATAAGAATTAAATGGGGAGGCTACATTCATGCACAACATGGATTAGAAGTGTCACTTTGCTGAATAATGTTATTCTTTCCAAAGGTGCAGCAGGTACACAGCCATCAACCAGTGCTCATTTGTCTCCAACAACATCTTGACAGATGACATTCTCTTTAGTTAGCATAGCGCAGACAACAAATTCCATATCAATAGCACCAGCCTCAGCATCACAGTCATCTTCACTGAGAAGCAGTGACTTCAGTCCCAACCAAATCAAGAAAGGCAAAATTATCCACTGCCACACAATCTGGAAACATATTTTTCAGTACCAAGGCATGTCAGGACAGTACACATTTTTAAGCAAAAATATGTCAAAAAAATAAAGTCAGAAGAAAGTTATCGGCCATGTACACAATGACTAAATCAGGATAAGATACTGAATGTTATACTCCAGCCTTCTGAGAATGATTGTGAAATCGAAGTGTTACATGCATATACAACAGGGAATTAAAGGTCCCGAAGAATAATGATTTCTTTCTGAAGGTGCATCAAGTACAGTCCAATCATCTCCAACATCTCCACTGCCAACATTGACATCTGCTGGTACAACAGTGACAACAAATTCCATGTCAACAGCACCAATTTCACTATCAGAGTCACCGTCCACAATAAGCACGACAATGACACATTATATAACCGAAACAGTTACGATGGAAATGGTAATACCACAATATGTAAAACACTGTAAGGTTATTGAGTTAAGGAATTGTGAAAGGATGCATAGGGTGGCTAAATGCCCAATTGCAATGCTCCAAGCAGTTAGATGTCTTCAAGGCAGAGCTGCTTGCAGAGGGGGCTGCAGCCTTATAGCCTTGATCATCTATGCCACAGTCCCTTCAAGCACAGATCCCACTGAGAGCACGGGATCATGCAACTATCCATATAAAGATTGCAGAGGGAAATAATTCTGTTCTTTTCAAAAAGAAATCAAGGACAACTCCATCAACCATATTCCTTTTCATCCACAGCAAACTCTACACACTCAACAACGACATTGATCAGGACAACAGAGACATCAAACGTGTCACCAACACAATCATCTTCAACAGCAAGCACTACTGTGACATTAGCCACATCTGAAACAAGTAAGACAAAACAATTATAGAACACTTTGAGTGACAACATTTTGCAGTCTGCTTTTTTACTTAATTCTGTGTTTACAATGTGGAAATTCATGCAATACAGCAGCGTCAAATTCTGATTAATGCGACAAGAAACTCTATTTGTTACTTCCATGCACAATATGAATGACAAAATTCACGTTCATAAATTATTGTATTCCATCAAAAGGTGCATCCATTGAAGCCACGTCAACATCTGCTGAGTCATCAGTTACAACATCTGCACAGGCAACACCCTCATCTGGTAGTACAGTGCAGGCTGAAAATTCCATATCAACAACACCAAGCTCAGCAACACGAGCATCTTCACCAAGAAGCACGGCAGTGACATCTGTTACCAGTCAAACAGGTAGGATGAAAACCATTGCACTACTTTGTCGAACATGATTCGTCACTGCAATGCGTTGTGAAATTTGGAAAAGATGTTTTTAAAAGTTCATTAACATACATGTTACTGTTCTTTCAAAAGGCGCGTCAATTACAGCAGCATTAACTCCAATCACATTATCTCCAGCAACAACGGCGCTATCAACAGCGTCATCCGTCAGTGCAAGAGAGACAACAAATTCCCCAGCAACACAATCGTCTTCACCAATAAGCAGTACTGGGACATTAGTCACAGCTGAAACTAGTAAGACAAAGACAATTCAGCAAAACATGGTGTACAACATGGAATTAACGGTCCAGAAGAATAAATGATATTTTTTCTTTCTAAAGGTGCATCAAGTACAGTCCGATCATCTTCCATTGAGTCATCTCCAGCACCTCCACTGTCAACATTGTCATCTGCTGGTACAACAGTGACAACAAATTTGATATCAATAGCCCCAATTTCACAATCAGAATCATCTTCCCCGACACGCACAACAGTGACGCTTGCTACAACTGAAACAGGTACGATGGAAATGAAAAAAATCAAAATTTGTAAATTACTGAAACTAAGGTTATTGTGTTCAGAAATTGTGAAAGGACGCCCCAATTCCGTGCACCAAGCAGTTTGACCTGTTGAAGGCAGTTCTAGACGCAGACGTGCCTGCACCTTAAAGCATTGATCATCTTGGTCACATTGCCATCAAGCACAGATCAAAATGTGAACACGGGTTTTCCCTATAAAGATTGCAGAGGGAAACAATTCTGTTCTTTCCAAAAAGGAATCAAGTACAGTTCCATCAACCATAATCCTTTTCATCCACAGCAACCTCTCCACAATCAACATCTACATTGATCAGGACAACAGAGACATCAAACTTGTCACCAACACAATCATCTTCAACAGCAAGCACTACTGTGACATTAGTCACATCTGAAACAAGTAAGACAAAACAATTATACAACACTTTGGGTGACAACATTTTGCAGTCTGCTTTTTTACTTAATTCTGTGTTTTACAATGTGGAAATTCATGCAATACAGCAGCGTCAAATTCTGATTAATGCAACAAGAAACTGTATTTGTTACATCCATGCACAACATGAATGCCAAAATTCACGTTCATAAATTATTCAATTGCTTCAAAAGGTGCATCCATTGAAGCCACGTCAACATCTGCTGAGTCATCAGTTACAACATCTGCACAGGCAACACCCTCATCTGGTAGTACAGTGCAGGCTGAAAATTCCATATCAACAACACCAAGCTCAGCAACACGAGCATCTTCACCAAGAAGCACGGCAGTGACATCTGTTACCAGTCAAACAGGTAGGATGAAAACCATTGCACTACTTTGTCGAACATGATTCGTCACTGCAATGCGTTGTGAAATTTGGAAAAGATGTTTTTAAAAGTTCATTAACATACATGTTACTGTTCTTTCAAAAGGCGCGTCAATTACAGCAGCATCAACTCCAATCACATTATCTCCAGCAACAACGGCGCGATCAACAGCGTCATCCGTCAGTGCAAGAGAGACAACAAATTCCCCAGCAACACAATCGTCTTCACCAATAAGCAGTACTGGGACATCAGTCACAGCTGAAACTAGTAAGACAAAGACAATTCAGCAAAACATGGTGTACAACATGGAATTAACGGTCCAGAAGAATAAATGATATTTTTTCTTTCTAAAGGTGCATCAAGTACAGTCCGACCATCTTCCATTGAGTCATCTCCAGCACCTCCATTGTCAACATTGTCATCTGCTGGTACAACAGTGACAACAAATTTGATATCAATAGCCCCAATTTCACAATCAGAATCATCTTCCCCGACACGCACAACAGTGACGCTTGCTACAACTGAAACAGGTACGATGGAAATGAAAAAAATCACAATTTGTAAATTACTGAAACTAAGGTTATTGTGTTCAGAAATTGTGAAAGGACGCCCCAATTCCGTGCACCAAGCAGTTAGACCTGTTGAAGGCAGTTCTGGACGCAGACGTGCCTGCACCTTAAAGCCTTGATCATCTAGGTCACAGTGCCATCAAGCACAGATCAAAATGTGAACACGGGTTTTCCCGATAAAGATTGCAGAGGGAAACAATTCTGTTCTTTCCAAAAAGGAATCAAGTACAGTTCCATCAACCATAATCCTTTTCATCCACAGCAACCTCTCCACAATCAACATCTACATTGATCAGTACAACAGAGACATCAAACTTGTCACCAACACAATCATCTTCAACAGCAAGCACTACTGTGACATTAGCCACATCTGAAACAAGTAAGACAAAACAATTATACAACACTTTGGGTGACAACATTTTGCAGTCTGCTTTTTTACTTAATTCTGTGTTTTACAATGTGGAAATTCATGCAATACAGCAGCGTCAAATTCTGAATAACGCAACAAGAAACTGTATTTGTTACATCCATGCACAACATGAATGACAAAATTCACGTTCATAAATTATTGAATTGCTTCAAAAGGTGCATCCATTGAAGCCACGTCAACATCTGCTGAGTCATCAGTTACAACATCTGCACAGGCAACACCCTCATCTGGTAGTACAGTGCAGGCTGAAAATTCCATATCAACAACACCAAGCTCAGCAACACGAGCATCTTCACCAAGAAGCACGGCAGTGACATCTGTTACCAGTCAAACAGGTAGGATGAAAACCATTGCACTACTTTGTCGAACATGATTCGTCACTGCAATGCGTTGTGAAATTTGGAAAAGATGTTTTTAAAAGTTCATTAACATACATGTTACTGTTCTTTCAAAAGGCGCGTCAATTACAGCAGCATCAACTCCAATCACATTATCTCCAGCAACAACGGCGCTATCAACAGCGTCATCAGTCAGTGCAAGAGAGACAACAAATTCCCCAGCAACACAATCGTCTTCACCAATAAGCAGTACTGGGACATCAGTCACAGCTGAAACTAGTAAGACAAAGACAATTCAGCAAAACATGGTGTGCAACATGGAATTAACGGTCCAGAAGAATAAATGATATTTTTTCTTTCTAAAGGTGCATCAAGTACAGTCCGACCATCTTCCATTGAGTCATCTCCAGCACCTCCATTGTCAACATTGTCATCTGCTGGTACAACAGTGACAACAAATTTGATATCAATAGCCCCAATTTCACAATCAGAATCATCTTCCCCGACACGCACAACAGTGACGCTTGCTACAACTGAAACAGGTACGATGGAAATGAAAAAAATCACAATTTGTAAATTACTGAAACTAAGGTTATTGTGTTCAGAAATTGTGAAAGGACGCCCCAATTCCGTGCACCAAGCAGTTAGACCTGTTGAAGGCAGTTCTGGACGCAGACGTGCCTGCACCTTAAAGCCTTGATCATCTAGGTCACAGTGCCATCAAGCACAGATCAAAATGTGAACACGGGTTTTCCCGATAAAGATTGCAGAGGGAAACAATTCTGTTCTTTCCGAAAAGGAATCAAGTACAGTTCCATCAACCATAATCCTTTTCATCCACAGCAACCTCTCCACAATCAACATCTACATTGATCAGTACAACAGAGACATCAAACTTGTCACCAACACAATCATCTTCAACAGCAAGCACTACTGTGACATTAGCCACATCTGAAACAAGTAAGACAAAACAATTATACAACACTTTGGGTGACAACATTTTGCAGTCTGCTTTTTTACTTAATTCTGTGTTTTACAATGTGGAAATTCATGCAATACAGCAGCGTCAAATTCTGATTAACGCAACAAGAAACTGTATTTGTTACATCCATGCACAACATGAATGACAAAATTCACGTTCATAAATTATTGAATTGATTCAAAAGGTGCATCCATTGAAGCCACGTCAACATCTGCTGAGTCATCAGTTACAACATCTGCACAGGCAACACCCTCATCTGGTAGTACAGTGCAGGCTGAAAATTCCATATCAACAACACCAAGCTCAGCAACACGAGCATCTTCACCAAGAAGCACGGCAGTGACATCTGTTACCAGTCAAACAGGTAGGATGAAAACCATTGCACTACTTTGTCGAACATGATTCGTCACTGCAATGCGTTGTGAAATTTGGAGAAGATGTTTTTAAAAGTTCATTAACATACATGTTACTGTTCTTTCAAAAGGCGCGTCAATTACAGCAGCATCAACTCCAATCACATTATCTCCAGCAACAACGGCGCTATCAACAGCGTCATCCGTCAGTGCAAGAGAGACAACAAATTCCCCAGCAACACAATCGTCTTCACCAATAAGCAGTACTGGGACATTAGTCACAGCTGAAACTAGTAAGACAAAGACAATTCAGCAAAACATGGTGTACAACATGGAATTAACGGTCCAGAAGAATAAATGATATTTTTTCTTTCTAAAGGTGCATCAAGTACAGTCCGATCATCTTCCATTGAGTCATCTCCAGCACCTCCACTGTCAACATTGTCATCTGCTGGTGCAACAGTGACAACAAATTTGATATCAATAGCCCCAATTTCACAATCAGAATCATCTTCCCCGACACGCACAACAGTGACGCTTGCTACAACTGAAACAGGTACGATGGAAATGAAAAAAAATCACAATTTGTAAATTACTGAAACTAAGGTTATTGTGTTCAGAAATTGTGAAAGTGACGAACCGGATTCTTTCCCCTCAGTCTGGTTCAGCAAGAACTGATTCGAGTACACCGTAAAGTTCAAACAACTTTAATCGCAGATCTTAGTCTGTAGCTTCAATTCAGATTCCTGAGAGAATCCGAACGATTCTAACAGAATAAGGAGAGACAAAGACAAAGACAAAAACTCATACCTTTATACAAATCCATAGAGGTTGGAACATCATTAACACAAAAGTCAACACCAATCATAAGCCGGGCACAGGTTGCCATGCGGGGTTACATTATTTCCGGCCAATCATAGACAATCCATGTGCTGACCATGTTGCTATTAGACATCAAAGGGGATACTTCCTCACTTTCCAACTTGGAAGGTTCTTCCCTGTTCCTTCTATTCCTTATCTCCCAACCTGGAATGTCTTTCAACTTTGGCTAAGCTCGTTCCCTATATTGATCTGCCATAAACATGGAGACATTCAGACCAGTCCTTGACTCACATCAAAGACCTATCATTGATAAGCCAATGCAGGCCTGCTGACTAAGCAAACATATGGCCCAGCAGGAGGGCCAGGCCACTTGTATCAATCTCAGTTACTAACTAATTAACCCTTTCTAACCATTTTGCATTCTGCTTCTTTGCCACATAGGCATTTTAATATTTTACTAAAAACTGACCACGTAGGGATTCTCATTCCCCCCTTTTATCATTTAATGATAACCAACCCTTGTTCACTCATCAGTTCTGCCTAAGCAGAGTCTCATACACGAATCTGTTCCATTGCCGCCTTGCAGCAGATTTTAACGCAAGCAACGATCAGGCCAAAAGTAAGTATTGCTACCATTAAAATAACTAATCCATGCATCAAGTACGATCCCCATGAGCCACTGAGGAGCCATTCTAACCAACCTTCTCCCAGGGTCTGGTGTAATTTTGTTACGGCTTTCTGTATATGCTCAACCAGATTAGTTATATTTTCTGAGTTATCTGGTATGTAGGTGCAGCATTCTGATCCAATCAGTGCACAGGTTCCCCCTTTTGCGGCTAACAGGTCGTCTAAAGCCATGCGATTCTGCAAGGCCATTGTCCGAATGGCTATCATTTCTGCATTTGTATCCTTCAGTGCCACTGCGGTGTCATTAGCTACTTCTTCTAATACCGAAGCCATCTGCCGAATTTCCTTAATTGTCCTGGCTACCCCATACCCAGGGAACAAAATAGCGAAATATCGCTCCGTTTCTGTAATTTCCCTTTTAGAGCTATATTGGTAATGATCCGCTAGGGAAGGCAAGTGATGAACATGGGGTACTACATATCCTAAATAACAGGACCCGATCCAGTTCTGAGGCAACCATGGGTATGCCTTATGGCCGCATATGAAATACGTACCATTATATGCAGTTAAATTTCCCTTTTTAGCCATATATATAAGAGGCTGAGAGTCAAGGTGATTCCACAGCAACCCACTGGTTTTATTAAGCGTTGGGGCCCATTGGCCCTGGAACATGCCCTGGGTAGTCAGGTTGACTATGGGCGGTAGCCAATAGTGGGTGGTGCTGCAATCACTATGTCCCATAAAAGGGCCATTATTTGGGGCATTCTTATTCCAACATACCGTCCCGTTTGGTCTAGACGTATTGGTCAAGAGCAAGAACGGGGGCTTATGGGCTTGATTGTAATTAGGCTGGTACCATCCTCTAAACTCATTAAGACTATACCCCGCTGATGCCCATTCTATTGTTTCCGGGGTTCCTATCGCATTTCCCGAATTGTTTCGTCTAATGACCCATTCCGCAGATTCATGGGACATAAAGGGAATCGGCTTTAAAGGGATACCTCCCTTGGAATGGATAGGAATGTGAGAACACACCCAACAGCTAGAGATACCCTGCCGTTTGGCATACACATAACTCATGTACAGGAAGGTGTTAACGTGCAGTTCGCGCTTTTGGAGTTGGAGATCTCTCTTTCGTCTCTGTAGCAGAGAACCCCCTAATCTTGGATAGTTAAAAATCTCTATGGGGGCTAACCCATTACGCTTTCTCCCTTGGTTAAATCTCAGGTACCGATCGTACCTCTGTGTATCTCTCTCTTGTTCACACAACTCAGAGGTCTTTTCCCCTTCACGTTTACAAACATAATCATATTTGCACTCAGTCCAATAACAAGGTATTCCTCCATGCGATATTCCAAACTCTATCGAGCGGTGGGGCTGCCTCAGGAGCCCGGCACATCCATCTATCCGGGTGATGTTCCACCTTCCGAATCCGTCTGGGTCATTATCGTTGCATCGAAGTACGTCTCCTTTACATAAGTGGTGTATGCGCTTAGGCTGGTCCCGTCGACATGTTCTCTCTTTGGTTACTCCCAGGATCAGCAAGAGTTCAAGGCAGAAGATCCAAGGGAAGACTTTCATAACTGGTCACGATACCTATATAGGGAAGATTTCTTAGAAGAAAAGAAAAGTTAGCATTTTAAGTTTGAGACGTGGGACTGATAGTTTTACAGTGGTGGAGGTGAACCCACGCACTCTTCCCCTCTACCTTCACAGCGGTAGGGGTGGTGAGTAGAACCTGATAGGGTCCCTCCCAACGAGGTTCCAGTCCTTTCCTTGCCCAATTCCTGATTAACACGTACGTTCCCGGTTCAATTTTAGATGGACTGGCGATAGGAGGAAGTTCGATGTAGGCAGCTCGTACCCGAGAGTGGAGGCTTCTCAATGCCTTAGTTAATGACAAAATATAGTTAGTCATTTCTGTCGTCATGTGGTGAAAGTGGACAGTTTTCGGAATGTTTTGATTCCACGGGGTCTTGAGGGGTCTCCCGTATATAATTTCAGCAGGACTTAACCGTGCTACCCCAGCCGGAGTAGTACGTATCTGAAATAAGGCTATAGGAAGAAGTTTAAGCCAAGTAGTACCAGTCTCTGCCTTCAGTTTAGCCAGTTTATTTTTCAAAGTCTGATTAGCTCGTTCGACCAACCCAGCGGCCTGTGGCCTGTAGGCACAGCGTAACTGTTGTTTAATGCCCATTTGGGTGCAGAATTCCTTGTTCACCTGACCCACAAAATGAGGGCCGTTATCTGAACTCAATTGATTTGGGATTCCGTATCTAGGGATGATCTCTTTCATCAGAACTTTTACAACAGTGGAGGCTTTGTTATCTGTTGTCGGATAGGCTTCTATCCATTTACTAAATACATCAACAATAACTAGGACATATTTATAACCCTGACATCTTTCCAACTCAATGTAGTCCATCTGGAGGGTCTCAAAGGGACCTTCCGGCAAAGGGGTCTTTCCCCATTCGCAAGGCACTCCCTTCCCAGGGTTATATTGTTGACAAATGAGACAGCGACTGCTGATGCTCTGAGCTAGGGCTTGCAACCTAGGATGCCACCAAGTGGCCAGCAGCGTACCACTAACAGCTTTGGCACCACAATGAGTTGCAAAGTGTACACATTCAATAACCCATACTGCTAATTGATCTGACATACAGGTCTGCCCCACAGGGGTAACCCATAATTTAGATACACAGTCATAAGTATAACCAAGTTGTTTCCACAATTGTTTATCACAGTCAGGAGCGTCCTCCTGTAATTTAATGACGTCTTGGATGGTTGGCATTGGCTTTTCAGAGGGAGACTTGCTCTGTTTTGAGCTTTTAGTCTGACTCATCATTCTAGGGACAACCACCCTCTGTGTCTGGGACACTTCCTTAGCTTCCTGATCAGCATATCTATTCCCTATATCTACTGGGGTCTGTCCTGTCGTGTGGGCGGGGCATTTTATAACCGAGATCTGTCTTGGTAGCATAAGGGCTTGTAACAAATCTGAAACTAACTTCTGATGGGAAATCTGCGTACCTACAGAAGTCAGAAACCCTCTGTTTTTCCATAACTGTCCAAAGTCGTGAACTACCCCGAAAGCATATCTCGAATCTGCATAGACATTAACCCTTTGGTCTTTCCCGAGGACACAAGCTCTTATCAATGCAAACAGCTCCGCTTGCTGGGCAGAATATGGAAACTCAAAAGCAGCAGATTCGACAGTTTTACCGTCCTGGTCCACTATTGCATATCCAGAAAGTTTCTCTCCAAAGGAACCAATAGAGGCACTCCCATCCACGTACATAGTTATGTCCGGATCTTTTATTGGGACATCAGATAGATCATCTCTGACAGAAGTGTCTTCCTTAATTAAAGATAAACAATCATGTCCTGGATCAGTCTGTTCCATGGGTGGTTCTGTGAGAAAACATGCTGGGTTGATAGTAGTACAATGTTTAAATCGCAGTCTAGGATTATTAAGCAGATATATCTCATACTTATTCTGTCGAGCCATGGTAAGATGTTGAGTCTGCAGCTGTCCTAATAATGCAGTTACCGAGTGTGAACTGTATACAGTAATGTCCTGTTGTAAAGTCAGATTAGCCGCCGACTGTAGGCTATTGTAAATGGCCGTTAAAATCTGAGTACAAACTGGATGTCCTAGTGCTACTGGATCTAACTTCGAAGAGTAGTACGCCACCGGTCTATGCTTGTCGCCATGTTTTTGAGTCAAAACAGCAGTCGAGCAATCAGCGAGGATAGTACAGTACAACTGAAATGGTCTGTCATACAAGGGTCTCCCCAATGCGGGTGCTTGTGACAAAGCTTCCTTTAATCTCTCAAATGCTCCCAAGGCATCAGAATCTAGTTGAAATTCACCCTCTATGCTGGTGTATGGCGTTAATAATTTAGTGTCCAAAGCAATGTTAGGGATCCACTGTCTGCAATAGTTTACCATTCCCATCCACTGCCGTACCTCCTTTGCAGTTCGAGGCACAGGGAATTGACAGATTGGTTCAATCCTGCTTCTTTCTAGGCTCCGCTCAGTTGCTGAGAGCATAACTCCAAGAAACTTAACCCTCTGTTGGCCCACCAGTACTTTCGACTGGGATACTATGTACCCTAGCGAGGATAAGTGATTTAGCAATTGGGCAGTGTCTTTTCGGTTACTCTGCTCATCAGGGCTGGCTATCAACAGATCATCCACATACTGGACTAGCGCAGACCCTTGTTTCAAAGTCAAGGTCTGTAATTGTTCCTGTAAGCATCTAGAAAATAATGTTGGGGAGTTAACAAAGCCTTGTGGCAGTCGGGTCCAAGTATATTGCTGTCCCTTGTAAGTGAAGGCAAAAAGGTACTGACTTGATGGGTCTAGCGGTAAGGCGAAAAAGGCGTGTTGAAGATCGACTACTGCAAAGACTTTGGCTGTTGCAGGAACTTGAGCCAGAATATGAGCTGGATTGGGCACTAGCGCGTGGAGTGGCTGTACAATGGCATTGATTGATTGCAAATCCTGTACTAATCTGTACTGGTCTGGCTTGCCTGGCTTTGGAACTGCCAGTATCGGCGTGTTACACGGGGACTGACATTTAATCAAAATCCCTTGTTTTAACAACCCAGCGATCAATTTGTCAATGCTTGGTATCGCCTGTTGCTTTAGTGGATATTGTCGAATAGAGGGTAATACAACATTTTCCTGCAGGGCAATATGAATAGGAATCATTTTAACGCATCCCACCTGTGTGGGATCCTCCGCCCACACTTGCGGATTAACATATTCTGGTTTTTCATTGCCCACATGGTGGCGCAATTGTGCCCTGTTAACCCTTGGTGTCTGGTAAAACAGAATAGTCCGACCGCATGACAGGGTCTGTTTCTGTCGATTATTTGAATCAGCTTGTTCGACTGTCTGTTTTATCATGGGTCCTAAATCTTTCGCATGGTATGGGTAATTCACCTCCCAGGTGATATGTGGGGCTCCCTTTATTTCAAAGGGTCCTGGGTCCCATCCTATTGTTTTTGCAGCACCCCGAGGGATGTAACCTGTAACAGGTGCTTCCTTCCACAACTCTGAGGGGATCTCAACATACTCTGCTCTCCCTTCTGGTCCTGTAACCATAGCCCGGCGAATAACCTCCCATTCCGTTCCTATATAGCTTCGGTAAAAGTCCTCCAATTCCTTATTTCTCCCACTCATATCGTAGGCCAAGGTTACATGAAGGGAACCCTCATCTTCGAAGTCTAGAGACCACCATTGTGGGGTGATGGAAACATAACACTGCATTTTGGGAGCCCATGGTTTCACAATCAGTCCTTCGTCCCCGCATTCAATGCTCAGGCGGAATGCACATAGCAAGTCTCGAGCCATGAGGTTACAGTCTAGTCCACTTGTAATTACAAATTGGTGTTTCACTGACTCATTTCCAAATTGTACTTCCACTGGTTCAGATATCGGGTATTGGCTCACTTGTCCCTGAAAACCAGACAGACTCTGTTTTTCCCCGGACTCAGGGAGATTGAGCTCCGATCGGACAGATGACATGGTTGCTCCGGTGTCTACCAAGAATGTATGTGGGTTTCCTTTAATCATCAGTGACAAAACGGGCTCCTGCTCTGACTGGATCCCGTTTACCACAAGGTTAGCTAGTCAATACTGGGGGAACGGATTGTTTTGGGAAAAGTCCGTATATCTTCCTCGTCCTCGATTCCCTTGCCAACCTCCTCTTCGCTGCCCTTGCATATGGCCCCCTCTTCCCTGTCTACGGGAGGGACATTCCTTGCTCCAGTGGCCTAGCTGACCACAATTGAAACAGGCATCTGACCCTGTTTGTCTCCCTCCTCCTCTTTTCCCTTCAAAATTACGTCTCGGAGGAACGTAGGGTGGGCCATAGTTAGGGGCGGTTGGTCCGTTAGGGTGTGTATCGTACCCATACCCTTCTCCATTAACCCATCCTGGAACACAATACTGAGGCTCCATCTGATATCCTGTTCTGTCTGAGGTGCGTTTCGGCCCTTCCTTTTTCACCACATACTCAGTTTTAACTCTAACTTGGGCCTGACCTTCCTGGTGCTTATTATCCATCCAGTAGTATTTTACTGCCCTATTCATCTGGCTGGAAGTATTCTCTGACCAGTCCATATTATTAGTCCTAATTGCTTGAGAAACCGGAATCGGTAGGCAGTTCAGTAGCATAGCGCAGTACTGTGGTGAGTCTCTTCCCTCACGGTACGCTGTGTCCCCTGATTGATTCCGGTATACTTCCGAGAATCTTTCCAAATATTCATCTGCTCCTTCTCCCTTTTTAGGCCTGGTGTCTAAGATCTTAGTTATGTCAATTGGTTTTTGTAGAGTAGCACTAAGGGCACCCAAAAGACGCTCCTGGCGCTCAACATCATTGTTTGGTATCTGTGCTACCAATGCGACATGAGTCCGGACATTCAATTGGTCCAGGAATTTGGTATGTTCAGCATGGGTTAAAACTTGCTGTATTAGCGACCATAAGTCCCTTGATTCTGCATTATAGACAGAAACGGTAGTCTTAAGGAATTCTATAAATGCGGTAGGTGACTTTCTCCTATCCGGCACCCCAGATAGAATGGCCATTATCTCGTTAGGTTTCCATGGACAGTACACATCTATCGTTCGGGAGTTGCCGGCTACTCCAACATTGGCTGGGTTTGGGTCAAAAGTAGGATTAGGCATCGGCCTCATTGGTAACTGACGAGGGGTCGGCTCATCCCTAGCTAGTGTCTCAGTAGTACGTTCTAAGTTTAGTGATGGCAAGTCGTCTCCTGACTCTTCAGTTTCTGCGTCTCCAAGTCCCTGACTGTCCAATCTCTGATCTCTCTGCTGACTTAAACTAAGTGGGCTGACTGAGAATTTAAATGTTGGAGCCAATAATTCCCTAGTTTTACTTCTAGTACGGGAAGCAACCGGGGAGACAGTTTGAGGCATTATCACAGGGGTCTGAACAGTCTGTACCGTAGGCCCTGAAGAATAGATATTACTGTACTCAGGAGGGGCACTAGGACCCTGGGGAGCTACACGGGACCTACAATTCCACTCATCCAAATCATCATCGTCTCCCCCAGCCAAGGCAAGGCCAATCATTGGATTACATAATCCACTTTTCTCAACCAGTTTGGGCTCGCCCGAAGTCTTTTCAGACCTCTTTTTAGAGCACTTTTCATGAGCACATTCTCCTTTTAGGACCTCTACGGACTTGACCACCCCTCCTTCAGTGAGTCCTATCCCTAACTTCAACGCATTATCCTGCCAACTTGCTAATAACGAAGCTTCTTTCAGTTCTTGACAGTACTGTCTCCATAAAGCAATTAAATCTTTGGCTACTTTATTTCCGTTATTTTTCCAAATTAATTCCTGTGCTTTTATGGCAGTATCTAGGTCTTTAACTCCTCCCAATGGCCATTGACCATTCCCCAGTTTTTTATTCAACCCGCCTGACAATTGTCTAAATTGTTTTGCCTTGTCCGGATATTTTTCACACAAAGTCTGTAAGGCACTCCCTGGTTCTGCAGAGGTATCCAGACAACTACCCATTCTATGTCCCATTTTCCTTTACTCTTAGTCAACTAATTAATACAACCGTATTTGAACAGAATTCAAAGATGGACCTGACTCCTTGTGCCTCACAATCCCAAGTGCCTTTGGTCTCTACGCCCACTTCAGGGTCCTGACCTTCGCGTGGGGGATCTCCCCTCTTAACAACCGGTCGAAGGCTGCGCGTTGAGACAGGCACTTCCTCCCTTAGTCGATCAGCACAAGCAATCAGTTCCTGTTTATACCCACTCACCAGGAACTCGAACTCTAACTCTCAGTGATAATTTTAATCACTGACTCAAGATTCTGGTTTATAACCAATCACCAAAAACTCTAACTCTAACTCTCAGTGATAATTTTAATCACTGACTCAAGATTCTGGTTTATAACAAATCACCAAAAACTCGAACTCTAACTCTCAGTGATAATTTTAATCACTGACTCAAGATTCTGGTTTATAACCAATCACCAAAAACTCGAACTCTAACTCTCAGTGATAATTTTAATCACTGACTCATCATTCTAGTTCGATCACTGACCCGAAGTTCTAGTTCGATCACTGACCTACCGCTTACAAGTTATTCCCTCAGTCCCTGTACTGACCCTCAGTGATATTCAACCATTGACCTCTTTCTGCAATTTCTGTGTATTCGCCAGACTGACCTGAATCTCGTAAAGACGCCACACGAGTGTTAGCGATTGGATGATTCGTCGTCAGACTTAACAGATTTAGGAAAGCCGATATAGCAAAGAAAAGTTTACTCACACCGGGCGCGCCCTTCCCGTCCTCTGTGTCCAAGACAAACCGCCTCTTACTCCGCGAACTCTCAGTGAACGACCGTTGAAATCCCCGTAAGGGCCACCAAATGACGAACCGGATTCTTTCCCCTCAGTCTGGTTCAGCAAGAACTGATTCGAGTACACCGTAAAGTTCAAACAACTTTAATAGCAGATCTTAGTCTGTAGCTTCAATTCAGATTCCTGAGAGAATCCGAACGATTCTAACAGAATAAGGAGAGACAAAGACAAAGACAAAAACTCATACCTTTATACAAATCCATAGAGGTTGGAACATCATTAACACAAAAGTCAACACCAATCATAAGCCGGGCACAGGTTGCCATGCGGGGTTACATTATTTCCGGCCAATCATAGACAATCCATGTGCTGACCATGTTGCTATTAGACATCAAAGGGGATACTTCCTCACTTTCCAACTTGGAAGGTTCTTCCCTGTTCCTTCTATTCCTTATCTCCCAACCTGGAATGTCTTTCAACTTTGGCTAAGCTCGTTCCCTATATTGATCTGCCATAAACATGGAGACATTCAGACCAGTCCTTGACTCACATCAAAGACCTATCATTGATAAGACAATGCAGGCTGCTGACTAAGCAAACATATGGCCCAGCAGGAGGGCCAGGCCACTTGTATCAATCTCAGTTACTAACTAATTAACCCTTTCCAACCATTTTGCATTCTGCTTCTTTGCCACATAGGCATTTTAATATTTTACTAAAAACTGACCACGTAGGGATTCTCAAAAGGACGCCCCAATTCCGTGCACCAAGCAGTTAGACCTGTTGAAGGCAGTTCTGGACGCAGACGTGCCTGCACCTTGAAGCATTGATCAACGAGGTCACAGTGCCATCAAGCACAGATCAAAATGTGAACACGGGTTTTCCCTATAAAGATTGCAGAGGGAAACAATTCTGTTCTTTCCAAAAAGGAATCAAGTACAGTTCCATCAACCATAATCCTTTTCATCCACAGCAACCTCTCCACAATCAACATCTACATTGATCAGTACAACAGAGACATCAAACTTGTCACCAACACAATCATCTTCAACAGCAAGCACTACTGTGACATTAGCCACATCTGAAACAAGTAAGACAAAACAATTATACAACACTTTGGGTGACAACATTTTGCAGTCTGCTTTTTTACTTAATTCTGTGTTTTACAATGTGGAAATTCATGCAATACAGCAGCGTCGAATTCTGATTAATGCAACAAGAAACTGTATTTGTTACATCCATGCACAATATGAATGACAAAATTTACGTTCATAAATTATTCTATTCTATCAAAAGGTGCATCCATTGAAGCCACGTCAACATCTGCTGAGTCATCAGTTACAACATCTGCACAGGCAACACCCTCATCTGGTAGTACAGTGCAGGCTGAAAATTCCATATCAACAACACCAAGCTCAGCAACACGAGCATCTTCACCAAGAAGCACGGCAGTGACATCTGTTACCAGTCAAACAGGTAGGATGAAAACCATTGCACTACTTTGTCGAACATGATTCGTCACTGCAATGCGTTGTGAAATTTGGAAAAGATGTTTTTAAAAGTTCATTAACACACATGTTACTGTTCTTTCAAAAGGCGCGTCAATTACAGCAGCATCAACTCCAATCACATTATCTCCAGCAACAACGGCGCTATCAACAGCGTCATCCGTCAGTGCAAGAGAGACAACAAATTCCCCAGCAACACAATCGTCTTCACCAATAAGCAGTACTGGGACATTAGTCACAGCTGAAACTAGTAAGACAAAGACAATTCAGCAAAACATGGTGTACAACATGGAATTAACAGTCCAGAAGAATAAATGATATTTTTTCTTTCTAAAGGTGCATCAAGTACAGTCCGATCATCTTCCATTGAGTCATCTCCAGCACCTCCACTGTCAACATTGTCATCTGCTGGTACAACAGTGACAACAAATTTGATATCAATAGCCCCAATTTCACAATCAGAATCATCTTCCCCGACACGCACAACAGTGACGCTTGCTACAACTGAAACAGGTACGATGGAAATGAAAAAAATCACAATTTGTAAATTACTGAAACTAAGGTTATTGTGTTCAGAAATTGTGAAAGGACGCCCCAATTCCGTGCACCAAGCAGTTAGACCTGTTGAAGGCAGTTCTGGACGCAGACGTGCCTGCACCTTAAAGCCTTGATCATCTAGGTCACAGTGCCATCAAGCACAGATCAAAATGTGAACACGGGTTTTCCCTATAAAGATTGCAGAGGGAAACAATTCTGTTCTTTCCAAAAAGGAATCAAGTACAGTTCCATCAACCATAATCCTTTTCATCCACAGCAACCTCTCCACAATCAACATCTACATTGATCAGTACAACAGAGACATCAAACTTGTCACCAACACAATCATCTTCAACAGCAAGCACTACTGTGACATTAGCCACATCTGAAACAAGTAAGACAACACAATTATACAACACTTTGGGTGACAACATTTTGCAGTCTGCTTTTTTACTTAATTCTGTGTTTTACAATGTGGAAATTCATGCAATACAGCAGCGTCAAATTCTGATTAATGCAACAAGAAACTGTATTTGTTACATGCATGCACAATATGAATGCCAAAATTCACGTTCATAAATTATTCTATTCTATCAAAAGGTGCATCCATTGAAGTCACGTCAACATCTGCTGAGTCATCAGTTACAACATCTGCACAGGCAACACCCTCATCTGGTAGTACAGTGCAGGCTGAAAATTCCATATCAACAATACCAAGCTCAGCAACACGAGCATCTTCACCAAGAAGCACGGCAGTGACATCTGTTACCAGTCAAACAGGTAGGATGAAAACCATTGCACTACTTTGTCGAACATGATTCGTCACTGCAATGCGTTGTGAAATTTGGAAAAGATGTTTTTAAAAGTTCATTAACATACATGTTACTGTTCTTTCAAAAGGCGCGTCAATTACAGCAGCATCAACTCCAATCACATTATCTCCAGCAACAACGGCGCTATCAACAGCGTCATCCGTCAGTGCAAGAGAGACAACAAATTCCCCAGCAACACAATCGTCTTCACCAATAAGCAGTACTGGGACATTAGTCACAGCTGAAACTAGTAAGACAAAGACAATTCAGCAAAACATGGTGTACAACATGAAATTAACGGTCCAGAAGAATAAATGATATTTTTTCTTTCTAAAGGTGCATCAAGTACAGTCCGATCACCTTCCATTGAGTCATCTCCAGCACCTCCACTGTCAACATTGTCATCTGCTGGTGCAACAGTGACAACAAATTTGATATCAATAGCCCCAATTTCACAATCAGAATCATCTTCCCCGACACGCACAACAGTGACGCTTGCTACAACTGAAACAGGTACGATGGAAATGAAAATTCACAATTTGTAAATTACTGAAACTAAGGTTATTGTGTTCAGAAATTGTGAAAGGACGCCCCAATTCCGTGCACCAAGCAGTTAGACCTCTTGAAGGCAGTTCTGGACGCAGACGTGCCTGCACCTTAAAGCCTTGATCATCTAGGTCACAGTGCCATCAAGCACAGATCAAAATGTGAACACGGGTTTTCCCTATAAAGATTGCAGAGGGAAACAATTCTGTTCTTTCCAAAAAGGAATCAAGTACAGTTCCATCAACCATAATCCTTTTCATCCACAGCAACCTCTCCACAATCAACATCTACATTGATCAGTACAACAGAGACATCAAACTTGTCACCAACACAATCATCTTCAACAGCAAGCACTACTGTGACATTAGCCACATCTGAAACAAGTAAGACAAAACAATTATACAACACTTTGGGTGACAACATTTTGCAGTCTGCTTTTTTACTTAATTCTGTGTGTTACAATGTGGAAATTCATGCAATACAGCAGCGTCAAATTCTGATTAATGCAACAAGAAACTGTATTTGTTACATCCATGCACAATATGAATGACAAAATTCACGTTCATAAATTATTCTATTCTATCAAAAGGTGCATCCATTGAAGCCACGTCAACATCTGCTGAGTCATCAGTTACAACATCTGCACAGGCAACACCCTCATCTGGTAGTACAGTGCAGGCTGAAAATTCCATATCAACAATACCAAGCTCAGCAACACGAGCATCTTCACCAAGAAGCACGGCAGTGACATCTGTTACCAGTCAAACAGGTAGGATGAAAACCATTGCACTACTTTGTCGAACATGATTCGTCACTGCAATGCGTTGTGAAATTTGGAAAAGATGTTTTTAAAAGTTCATTAACATACATGTTACTGTTCTTTCAAAAGGCGCGTCAATTACAGCAGCATCAACTCCAATCACATTATCTCCAGCAACAACGGCGCTATCAACAGCGTCATCCGTCAGTGCAAGAGAGACAACAAATTCCCCAGCAACACAATCGTCTTCACCAATAAGCAGTACTGGGACATTAGTCACAGCTGAAACTAGTAAGACAAAGACAATTCAGCAAAACATGGTGTACAACATGGAATTAACGGTCCAGAAGAATAAATGATATTTTTTCTTTCTAAAGGTGCATCAAGTACAGTCCGATCATCTTCCATTGAGTCATCTCCAGCACCTCCACTGTCAACATTGTCATCTGCTGGTACAACAGTGACAACAAATTTGATATCAATAGCCCCAATTTCACAATCAGAATCATCTTCCCCGACACGCACAACAGTGACGCTTGCTACAACTGAAACAGGTACGATGGAAATGAAAAAAATCAAAATTTGTAAATTACTGAAACTAAGGTTATAGTGTTCAGAAATTGTGAAATGACGCCCCAATTCCGTGCACCAAGCAGTTAGTCCTGTTGAAGGCAGTTCTGGACGCAGACGTGCCTGCACCTTAAAGCCTTGATCATCTAGATCACAGTGCCATCAAGCACAGATCAAAATGTGAACACGGGTTTTCCCTATAAAGATTGCAGAGGGAAACAATTCTGTTCTTTCCAAAAAGGAATCAAGTACAGTTCCATCAACCATAATCCTTTTCATCCACAGCAACCTCTCCACAATCAACATCTACATTGATCAGTACAACAGAGACATCAAACTTGTCACCAACACAATCATCTTCAACAGCAAGCACTACTGTGACATTAGCCACATCTGAAACAAGTAAGACAAAACAATTATACAACACTTTGGGTGACAACATTTTGCAGTCTGCTTTTTTACTTAATTCTGTGTTTTACAATGTGGAAATTCATGCAATACAGCAGCGTGAAATTCTGATTAATGCAACAAGAAACTGTATTTGTTACATCCATGCACAATATGAATGACAAAATTCACGTTCATAAATTATTCTATTCTATCAAAAGGTGCATCCATTGAAGCCACGTCAACATCTGCTGAGTCATCAGTTACAACATCTGCACAGGCAACACCCTCATCTGGTAGTACAGTGCAGGCTGAAAATTCCATATCAACAATACCAAGCTCAGCAACACGAGCATCTTCACCAAGAAGCACGGCAGTGACATCTGTTACCAGTCAAACAGGTAGGATTAAAACCATTGCACTGCTTTGTCGAACATGATTCGTCACTGCAATGCGTTGTGAAATTTGGAAAAGATGTTTTTTTTAAGTTCATTAACATACATGCTACTGTTCTTTCAAAAGGCGCGTCAATTACAGCAGCATCAACTCCAACCACATTATCTCCAGCAAAAACGGCGCTATCAACAGCGTCATCCGTCAGTGCAAGAGAGACAACAAATTCCCCAGCAACACAATCGTCTTCACCAATAAGCAGTACTGGGACATTAGTCACAGCTGAAACTAGTAAGACAAAGACAATTCAGCAAAACATGGTGTACAACATGGAATTAACGGTCCAGAAGAATAAATGATATTTTTTCTTTCTAAAGGTGCATCAAGTACAGTCCGATCATCTTCCATTGAGTCATCTCCAGCACCTCCACTGTCAACATTGTCATCTGCTGGTGCAACAGTGACAACAAATTTGATATCAATAGCCCCAATTTCACAATCAGAATCATCTTCCCCGACACGCACAACAGTGACGCTTGCTACAACTGAAACAGGTACGATGGAAATGAAAAAAATCACAATTTGTAAATTACTGAAACTAAGGTTATTGTGTTCAGAAATTGTGAAAGGACGCCCCAATTCCGTGCACCAAGCAGTTAGACCTGTTGAAGGCAGTTCTGGACGCAGACGTGCCTGCACCTTAAAGCCTTGATCATCTAGGTCACAGTGCCATCAAGCACAGATCAAAATGTGAACACGGGTTTTCCCCATAAAGATTGCAGAGGGAAACAATTCTGTTCTTTCCAAAAAGAAATCAAGTACAGTTCCATCAACCATAATCCTTTTCATCCACAGCAACCTCTCCACAATCAACATCTACATTGATCAGTACAACAGAGACATCAAACTTGTCACCAACACAATCATCTTCAACAGCAAGCACTACTGTGACATTAGCCACATCTGAAACAAGTAAGACAAAACAATTATACAACACTTTGGGTGACAACATTTTGCAGTCTGCTTTTTTACTTAATTCTGTGTTTTACAATGTGGAAATTCATGCAATACAGCAGCGTCAAATTCTGATTGATGCAACAAGAAACTGTATTTGTTACATCCATGCACAATATGAATGACAAAATTCACGTTCATAAATTATTCTATTCTATCAAAAGGTGCATCCATTGAAGCCACGTCAACATCTGCTGAGTCATCAGTTACAACATCTGCACAGGCAACACCCTCATCTGGTAGTACAGTGCAGGCTGAAAATTCCATATCAACAATAGCAAGCTCAGCAACACGAGCATCTTCACCAAGAAGCACAGCAGTGACATCTGTTACCAGTCAAACAGGTAGGATGAAAACCATTGCACTACTTTGTCGAACATGATTCGTCACTGCAATGCGTTGTGAAATTTGGAAAAGATGTTTTTAAAAGTTCATTAACATACATGTTACTGTTCTTTCAAAAGGCGCGTCAATTGCAGCAGCATCAACTCCAATCACATTATCTCCAGCAACAACGGCGCCATCAACAGCGTCATCCGTCAGTGCAAGAGAGACAACAAATTCCCCAGCAACACAATCATCTTCACCAATAAGCAGTACTGGGACATTAGTCACAGCTGAAACTAGTAAGACAAAGACAATTCAGCAAAACATGGTGTACAACATGGAATTAACGGTCCAGAAGAATAAATGATATTTTTTCTTTCTAAAGGTGCATCAAGTACAGTCCGATCATCTTCCATTGAGTCATCTCCAGCACCTCCACTGTCAACATTGTCATCTGCTGGTGCAACAGTGACAACAAATTTGATATCAATAGCCCCAATTTCACAATCAGAATCATCTTCCCCGACACGCACAACAGTGACGCTTGCTACAACTGAAACAGGTACGATGGAAATGAAAAAAATCACAATTTGTAAATTACTGAAACTAAGGTTATTGTGTTCAGAAATTGTGAAAGGACGCCCCAATTCCGTGCACCAAGCAGTTAGACCTGTTGAAGGCAGTTCTGGACGCAGACGTGCCTGCACCTTAAAGCCTTGATCATCTAGGTCACAGTGCCATCAAGCACAGATCAAAATGTGAACACGGGTTTTCCCCATAAAGATTGCAGAGGGAAACAATTCTGTTCTTTCCAAAAAGAAATCAAGTACAGTTCCATCAACCATAATCCTTTTCATCCACAGCAACCTCTCCACAATCAACATCTACATTGATCAGTACAACAGAGACATCAAACTTGTCACCAACACAATCATCTTCAACAGCAAGCACTACTGTGACATTAGCCACATCTGAAACAAGTAAGACAAAACAATTATACAACACTTTGGGTGACAACATTTTGCAGTCTGCTTTTTTACTTAATTCTGTGTTTTACAATGTGGAAATTCATGCAATACAGCAGCGTCAAATTCTGATTGATGCAACAAGAAACTGTATTTGTTACATCCATGCACAATATGAATGACAAAATTCACGTTCATAAATTATTCTATTCTATCAAAAGGTGCATCCATTGAAGCCACGTCAACATCTGCTGAGTCATCAGTTACAACATCTGCACAGGCAACACCCTCATCTGGTAGTACAGTGCAGGCTGAAAATTCCATATCAACAATACCAAGCTCAGCAACACGAGCATCTTCACCAAGAAGCACAGCAGTGACATCTGTTACCAGTCAAACAGGTAGGATGAAAACCATTGCACTACTTTGTCGAACATGATTCGTCACTGCAATGCGTTGTGAAATTTGGAAAAGATGTTTTTAAAAGTTCATTAACATACATGTTACTGTTCTTTCAAAAGGCGCGTCAATTGCAGCAGCATCAACTCCAATCACATTATCTCCAGCAACAACGGCGCCATCAACAGCGTCATCCGTCAGTGCAAGAGAGACAACAAATTCCCCAGCAACACAATCATCTTCACCAATAAGCAGTACTGGGACATTAGTCACAGCTGAAACTAGTAAGACAAAGACAATTCAGCAAAACATGGTGTACAACATGGAATTAACGGTCCAGAAGAATAAATGATATTTTTTCTTTCTAAAGGTGCATCAAGTACAGTCCGATCATCTTCCATTGAGTCATCTCCAGCACCTCCACTGTCAACATTGTCATCTGCTGGTGCAACAGTGACAACAAATTTGATATCAATAGCCCCAATTTCACAATCAGAATCATCTTCCCCGACACGCACAACAGTGATGCTTGCTACAACTGAAACAGGTACGATGGAAATGAAAAAAATCACAATTTGTAAATTACTGAAACTAAGGTTATAGTGTTCAGAAATTGTGAAAGGACGCCCCAATTCCGTGCACCAAGCAGTTAGACCTGTTGAAGGCAGTTCTGGACGCAGACGTGCCTGCACCTTAAAGCCTTGATCATCTAGGTCACAGTGCCATCAAGCACACATCAAAATGTGAACACGGGTTTTCCCTGTAAAGATTGCAGAGGGAAACAATTCTGTTCTTTCCAAAAAGGAATCAAGTACAGTTCCATCAACCATAATCCTTTTCATCCACAGCAACCTCTCCACAATCAACATCTACATTGATCAGTACAACAGAGACATCAAACTTGTCACCAACACAATCATCTTCAAGAGCAAGCACTACTGTGACATTAGCCACATCTGAAACAAGTAAGACAAAACAATTATACAACACTTTGGGTGACAACATTTTGCAGTCTGCTTTTTTACTTAATTCTGTGTTTTACAATGTGGAAATTCATGCAATACAGCAGCGTCAAATTCTGATTAATGCAACAAGAAACTGTATTTGTTACATCCATGCACAATATGAATGACAAAATTCACGTTCATAAATTATTCTATTCTATCAAAAGGTGCATCCATTGAAGCCACGTCAACATCTGCTGAGTCATCAGTTACAACATCTGCACAGGCAACACCCTCATCTGGTAGTACAGTGCAGGCTGAAAATTCCATATCAACAATACCAAGCTCAGCAACACGAGCATCTTCACCAAGAAGCACAGCAGTGACATCTGTTACCAGTCAAACAGGTAGGATGAAAACCATTGCACTACTTTGTCGAACATGATTCGTCACTGCAATGCGTTGTGAAATTTGGAAAAGATGCTTTTAAAAGTTCATTAACATACATGTTACTGTTCTTTCAAAAGGCGCGTCAATTACAGCAGCATCAACTCCAACCACATTATCTCCAGCAAAAACGGCGCTATCAACAGCGTCATCCGTCAGTGCAAGAGAGACAACAAATTCCCCAGCAACACAATCGTCTTCACCAATAAGCAGTACTGGGACATTAGTCACAGCTGAAACTAGTAAGACAAAGACAATTCAGCAAAACATGGTGTACAACATGGAATTAACGGTCCAGAAGAATAAATGATATTTTTTCTTTCTAAAGGTGCATCAAGTACAGTCCGATCATCTTCCATTGAGTCATCTCCAGCACCTCCACTGTCAACATTGTCATCTGCTGGTGCAACAGTGACAACAAATTTGATATCAATAGCCCCAATTTCACAATCAGAATCATCTTCCCCGACACGCACAACAGTGACGCTTGCTACAACTGAAACAGGTACGATGGAAATGAAAAAAATCACAATTTGTAAATTACTGAAACTAAGGTTATTGTGTTCAGAAATTGTGAAAGGACGCCCCAATTCCGTGCACCAAGCAGTTAGACCTGTTGAAGGCAGTTCTGGACGCAGACGTGCCTGCACCTTAAAGCCTTGATCATCTAGGTCACAGTGCCATCAAGCACAGATCAAAATGTGAACACGGGTTTTCCCTATAAAGATTGCAGAGGGAAACAATTCTGTTCTTTCCAAAAAGGAATCAAGTACAGTTCCATCAACCATAATCCTTTTCATCCACAGCAACCTCTCCACAATCAACATCTACATTGATCAGTACAACAGAGACATCAAACTTGTCACCAACACAATCATCTTCAACAGCAAGCACTACTGTGACATTAGCCACATCTGAAACAAGTAAGACAAAACAATTATACAACACTTTGGGTGACAACATTTTGCAGTCTGCTTTTTTACTTAATTCTGTGTTTTACAATGTGGAAGTTCATGCAATACAGCAGCGTGAAATTCTGATTGATGCAACAAGAAACTGTATTTGTTACATCCATGCACAATATGAATGACAAAATTCACGTTCATAAATTATTCTATTCTATCAAAAGGTGCATCCATTGAAGCCACGTCAACATCTGCTGAGTCATCAGTTACAACATCTGCACAGGCAACACCCTCATCTGGTAGTACAGTACAGGCTGAAAATTCCATATCAACAATACCAAGCTCAGCAACACGAGCATCTTCACCAAGAAGCACAGCAGTGACATCTGTTACCAGTCAAACAGGTAGGATGAAAACCATTGCACTACTTTGTCGAACATGATTCGTCACTGCAATGCGTTGTGAAATTTGGAAAAGATGTTTTTAAAAGTTCATTAACATACATGTTACTGTTCTTTCAAAAGGCGCGTCAATTACAGCAGCATCAAGTCCAATCACATTATCTCCAGCAACAACGGCGCTATCAACAGCGTCATCCGTCAGTGCAAGAGAGACAACAAATTCCCCAGCAACACAATCGTCTTCACCAATAAGCAGTACTGGGACATTAGTCACAGCTGAAACTAGTAAGACAAAGACAATTCAGCAAAACATGGTGTACAACATGGAATTAACGGTCCAGAAGAATAAATGATATTTTTTCTTTCTAAAGGTGCATCAAGTACAGTCCGATCATCTTCCATTGAGTCATCTCCAGCACCTCCACTGTCAACATTGTCATCTGCTGGTGCAACAGTGACAACAAATTTGATATCAATAGCCCCAATTTCACAATCAGAATCATCTTCCCCGACACGCACAACAGTGACGCTTGCTACAACTGAAACAGGTACGATGGAAATGAAAAAAATCACAATTTGTAAATTACTGAAACTAAGGTTATTGTGTTCAGAAATTGTGAAAGGACGCCCCAATTCCGTGCACCAAGCAGTTAGACCTGTTGAAGGCAGTTCTGGACGCAGACGTGCCTGCACCTTAAAGCCTTGATCATCTAGGTCACAGTGCCATCAAGCACAGATCAAAATGTGAACACGGGTTTTCCCTATAAAGATTGCAGAGGGAAACAATTCTGTTCTTTCCAAAAAGGAATCAAGTACAGTTCCATCAACCATAATCCTTTTCATCCACAGCAACCTCTCCACAATCAACATCTACATTGATCAGTACAACAGAGACATCAAACTTGTCACCAACACAATCATCTTCAACAGCAAGCACTACTGTGACATTAGCCACATCTGAAACAAGTAAGACAAAACAATTATACAACACTTTGGGTGACAACATTTTGCAGTCTGCTTTTTTACTTAATTCTGTGTTTTACAATGTGGAAATTCATGCAATACAGCAGCGTCAAATTCTGATGAATGCAACAAGAAACTGTATTTGTTACATCCATGCAGAATATGAATGCCAAAATTCACGTTCATAAATTATTCTATTCCATCAAAAGGTGCATCCATTGAAGCCACGTCAACATCTGCTGAGTCATCAGTTACAACATCTGCACAGGCAACACCCTCATCTGGTAGTACAGTGCAGGCTGAAAATTCCATATCAACAATACCAAGCTCAGCAACACGAGCATCTTCACCAAGAAGCACGGCAGTGACATCTATTACCAGTCAAACAGGTAGGATGAAAACCATTGCACTACTTTGTCGAACATGATTCGTCACTGCAATGTGTTGTGAAATTTGGAAAAGATGTTTTTAAAAGTTCATTAACATACATGTTACTGTTCTTTCAAAAGGCGCGTCAATTACAGCAGCATCAACTCCAATCACATTATCTCCAGCAACAACGGCGCTATCAACAGCGTCATCCGTCAGTGCAAGAGAGACAACAAATTCCCCAGCAACACAATCGTCTTCACCAATAAGCAGTACTGGGACATTAGTCACAGCTGAAACTAGTAAGAAAAAGACAATTCAGCAAAACATGGTGTACAACATGGAATTAACGGTCCAGAAGAATAAATGATATTTTTTCTTTCTAAAGGTGCATCAAGTACAGTCCGATCATCTTCCATTGAGTCATCTCCAGCACCTCCACTGTCAACATTGTCATCTGCTGGTACAACAGTGACAACAAATTTGATATCAATAGCCCCAATTTCACAATCAGAATCATCTTCCCCGACACGCACAACAGTGACGCTTGCTACAACTGAAACAGGTACGATGGAAATGAAAAAAATCACAATTTGTAAATTACTGAAACTAAGGTTATTGTGTTCAGAAATTGTGAAAGGACGCCCCAATTCCGTGCACCAAGCAGTTAGACCTGTTGAAGGCAGTTCTGGACGCAGACGTGCCTGCACCTTAAAGCCTTGGTCATCTAGGTCACAGTGCCATCAAGCACAGATCAAAATGTGAACACGGGTTTTCCCCATAAAGATTGCAGAGGGAAACAATTCTGTTCTTTCCGAAAAGGAATCAAGTACAGTTCCATCAACCATAATCCTTTTCATCCACAGCAACCTCTCCACAATCAACATCGACATTGATCAGTACAACAGAGACATCAAACTTGTCACCAACACAATCATCTTCAACAGCAAGCACTACTGTGACATTAGCCACATCTGAAACAAGTAAGACAAAACAATTATACAACACTTTGGGTGACAACATTTTGCAGTCTGCTTTTTTACTTAATTCTGTGTTTTACAATGTGGAAATTCATGCAATACAGCAGCGTCAAATTCTGATTAATGCAACAAGAAACTGTATTTGTTACATCCATGCACAATATGAATGACAAAATTCACGTTCATAAATTATTCTATTCTATCAAAAGATGCATCCATTGAAGCCACGTCAACATCTGCTGAGTCATCAGTTACAACATCTGCACAGGCAACACCCTCATCTGGTAGTACAGTGCAGGCTGAAAATTCCATACCAACAACACCAAGCTCAGCAACACGAGCATCTTCACCAAGAAGCACGACAGTGACATCTGTTACCAATCAAACAGGTAGGATGAAAACCATTGCACTACTTTGTCGAACATGATTCGTCACTGCAATGCGTTGTGAAATTTGGAAAAGATGTTTTTAAAAGTTCATTAACATACATGTTACTGTTCTTTCAAAAGGCGCGTCAATTACAGCAGCATCAACTCCAATCACATTATCTCCAGCAACAACGGCGCTATCAACAGCGTCATCCGTCAGTGCAAGAGAGACAACAAATTCCCCAGCAACACAATCATCTTCACCAATAAGCAGTACTGGGACATTAGTCACAGCTGAAACTAGTAAGACAAAGACAATTCAGCAAAACATGGTGTACAACATGGAATTAACGGTCCAGAAGAATAAATGATATTTTTTCTTTCTAAAGGTGCATCAAGTACAGTCCGATCATCTTCCATTGAGTCATCTCCAGCACCTCCACTGTCAACATTGTCATCTGCTGGTACAACAGTGACAACAAATTTGATATCAATAGCCCCAATTTCACAATCAGAATCATCTTCCCCGACACGCACAACAGTGACGCTTGCTACAACTGAAACAGGTACGATGGAAATGAAAAAAATCACAATTTGTAAATTACTGAAACTAAGGTTATTGTGTTCAGAAATTGTGAAAGGACGCCCCAATTCCGTGCACCAAGCAGTTAGACCTGTTGAAGGCAGTTCTGGACGCAGACGTGCCTGCACCTTAAAGCCTTGATCATCTAGGTCACAGTGCCATCAAGCACAGATCAAAATGTGAACACGGGTTTTCCCTATAAAGATTGCAGAGGGAAACAATTCTGTTCTTTCCAAAAAGGAATCAAGTACAGTTCCATCAACCATAATCCTTTTCATCCACAGCAACCTCTCCACAATCAACATCTACATTGATCAGTACAACAGAGACATCAAACTTGTCACCAACACAATCATCTTCAACAGCAAGCACTACTGTGACATTAGCCACATCTGAAACAAGTAAGACAAAACAATTATACAACACTTTGGGTGACAACATTTTGCAGTCTGCTTTTTTACTTAATTCTGTGTTTTACAATGTGGAAGTTCATGCAATACAGCAGCGTGAAATTCTGATTGATGCAACAAGAAACTGTATTTGTTACATCCATGCACAATATGAATGACAAAATTCACGTTCATAAATTATTCTATTCTATCAAAAGGTGCATCCATTGAAGCCACGTCAACATCTGCTGAGTCATCAGTTACAACATCTGCACAGGCAACACCCTCATCTGGTAGTACAGTACAGGCTGAAAATTCCATATCAACAATACCAAGCTCAGCAACACGAGCATCTTCACCAAGAAGCACAGCAGTGACATCTGTTACCAGTCAAACAGGTAGGATGAAAACCATTGCACTACTTTGTCGAACATGATTCGTCACTGCAATGCGTTGTGAAATTTGGAAAAGATGTTTTTAAAAGTTCATTAACATACATGTTACTGTTCTTTCAAAAGGCGCGTCAATTACAGCAGCATCAAGTCCAATCACATTATCTCCAGCAACAACGGCGCTATCAACAGCGTCATCCGTCAGTGCAAGAGAGACAACAAATTCCCCAGCAACACAATCGTCTTCACCAATAAGCAGTACTGGGACATTAGTCACAGCTGAAACTAGTAAGACAAAGACAATTCAGCAAAACATGGTGTACAACATGGAATTAACGGTCCAGAAGAATAAATGATATTTTTTCTTTCTAAAGGTGCATCAAGTACAGTCCGATCATCTTCCATTGAGTCATCTCCAGCACCTCCACTGTCAACATTGTCATCTGCTGGTGCAACAGTGACAACAAATTTGATATCAATAGCCCCAATTTCACAATCAGAATCATCTTCCCCGACACGCACAACAGTGACGCTTGCTACAACTGAAACAGGTACGATGGAAATGAAAAAAATCACAATTTGTAAATTACTGAAACTAAGGTTATTGTGTTCAGAAATTGTGAAAGGACGCCCCAATTCCGTGCACCAAGCAGTTAGACCTGTTGAAGGCAGTTCTGGACGCAGACGTGCCTGCACCTTAAAGCCTTGATCATCTAGGTCACAGTGCCATCAAGCACAGATCAAAATGTGAACACGGGTTTTCCCTATAAAGATTGCAGAGGGAAACAATTCTGTTCTTTCCAAAAAGGAATCAAGTACAGTTCCATCAACCATAATCCTTTTCATCCACAGCAACCTCTCCACAATCAACATCTACATTGATCAGTACAACAGAGACATCAAACTTGTCACCAACACAATCATCTTCAACAGCAAGCACTACTGTGACATTAGCCACATCTGAAACAAGTAAGACAAAACAATTATACAACACTTTGGGTGACAACATTTTGCAGTCTGCTTTTTTACTTAATTCTGTGTTTTACAATGTGGAAATTCATGCAATACAGCAGCGTCAAATTCTGATGAATGCAACAAGAAACTGTATTTGTTACATCCATGCAGAATATGAATGCCAAAATTCACGTTCATAAATTATTCTATTCCATCAAAAGGTGCATCCATTGAAGCCACGTCAACATCTGCTGAGTCATCAGTTACAACATCTGCACAGGCAACACCCTCATCTGGTAGTACAGTGCAGGCTGAAAATTCCATATCAACAATACCAAGCTCAGCAACACGAGCATCTTCACCAAGAAGCACGGCAGTGACATCTATTACCAGTCAAACAGGTAGGATGAAAACCATTGCACTACTTTGTCGAACATGATTCGTCACTGCAATGTGTTGTGAAATTTGGAAAAGATGTTTTTAAAAGTTCATTAACATACATGTTACTGTTCTTTCAAAAGGCGCGTCAATTACAGCAGCATCAACTCCAATCACATTATCTCCAGCAACAACGGCGCTATCAACAGCGTCATCCGTCAGTGCAAGAGAGACAACAAATTCCCCAGCAACACAATCGTCTTCACCAATAAGCAGTACTGGGACATTAGTCACAGCTGAAACTAGTAAGAAAAAGACAATTCAGCAAAACATGGTGTACAACATGGAATTAACGGTCCAGAAGAATAAATGATATTTTTTCTTTCTAAAGGTGCATCAAGTACAGTCCGATCATCTTCCATTGAGTCATCTCCAGCACCTCCACTGTCAACATTGTCATCTGCTGGTACAACAGTGACAACAAATTTGATATCAATAGCCCCAATTTCACAATCAGAATCATCTTCCCCGACACGCACAACAGTGACGCTTGCTACAACTGAAACAGGTACGATGGAAATGAAAAAAATCACAATTTGTAAATTACTGAAACTAAGGTTATTGTGTTCAGAAATTGTGAAAGGACGCCCCAATTCCGTGCACCAAGCAGTTAGACCTGTTGAAGGCAGTTCTGGACGCAGACGTGCCTGCACCTTAAAGCCTTGGTCATCTAGGTCACAGTGCCATCAAGCACAGATCAAAATGTGAACACGGGTTTTCCCCATAAAGATTGCAGAGGGAAACAATTCTGTTCTTTCCGAAAAGGAATCAAGTACAGTTCCATCAACCATAATCCTTTTCATCCACAGCAACCTCTCCACAATCAACATCGACATTGATCAGTACAACAGAGACATCAAACTTGTCACCAACACAATCATCTTCAACAGCAAGCACTACTGTGACATTAGCCACATCTGAAACAAGTAAGACAAAACAATTATACAACACTTTGGGTGACAACATTTTGCAGTCTGCTTTTTTACTTAATTCTGTGTTTTACAATGTGGAAATTCATGCAATACAGCAGCGTCAAATTCTGATTAATGCAACAAGAAACTGTATTTGTTACATCCATGCACAATATGAATGACAAAATTCACGTTCATAAATTATTCTATTCTATCAAAAGATGCATCCATTGAAGCCACGTCAACATCTGCTGAGTCATCAGTTACAACATCTGCACAGGCAACACCCTCATCTGGTAGTACAGTGCAGGCTGAAAATTCCATACCAACAACACCAAGCTCAGCAACACGAGCATCTTCACCAAGAAGCACGACAGTGACATCTGTTACCAATCAAACAGGTAGGATGAAAACCATTGCACTACTTTGTCGAACATGATTCGTCACTGCAATGCGTTGTGAAATTTGGAAAAGATGTTTTTAAAAGTTCATTAACATACATGTTACTGTTCTTTCAAAAGGCGCGTCAATTACAGCAGCATCAACTCCAATCACATTATCTCCAGCAACAACGGCGCTATCAACAGCGTCATCCGTCAGTGCAAGAGAGACAACAAATTCCCCAGCAACACAATCATCTTCACCAATAAGCAGTACTGGGACATTAGTCACAGCTGAAACTAGTAAGACAAAGACAATTCAGCAAAACATGGTGTACAACATGGAATTAACGGTCCAGAAGAATAAATGATATTTTTTCTTTCTAAAGGTGCATCAAGGACAGTCCGATCATCTTCCATTGAGTCATCTCCAGCACCTCCACTGTCAACATTGTCATCTGCTGGTACAACAGTGACAACAAATTTGATATCAATAGCCCCAATTTCACAATCAGAATCATCTTCCCCGACACGCACAACAGTGACGCTTGCTACAACTGAAACAGGTACGATGGAAATGAAAAAAATCACAATTTGTAAATTACTGAAACTAAGGTTATTGTGTTCAGAAATTGTGAAAGGACGCCCCAATTCCGTGCACCAAGCAGTTAGACCTGTTGAAGGCAGTTCTGGACGCAGACGTGCCTGCACCTTAAAGCCTTGGTCATCTTGGTCACAGTGCCATCAAGCACAGATCAAAATGTGAACACGGGTTTTCCCGATAAAGATTGCAGAGGGAAACAATTCTGTTCTTTCCAAAAAGGAATCAAGTACAGTTCCATCAACCATAATCCTTTTCATCCACAGCAACCTCTCCACAATCAACATCTACATTGATCAGTAAAACAGAGACATCAAACTTGTCACCAACACAATCATCTTCAACAGCAAGCACCACTGTGACATTAGCCACATCTGAAACAAGTAAGACAAAACAATTATACAACACTTTGGGTGACAACATTTTGCAGTCTGCTTTTTTACTTAATTCTGTGTTTTACAATGTGGAAATTCATGCAATACAGCAGCGTGAAATTCTGATTAATGCAACAAGAAACTGTATTTGTTACATCCATGCACAATATGAATGCCAAAATTCACGTTCATAAATTATTCTATTCTATCAAAAGGTGCATCCATTGAAGCCACGTCAACATCTGCTGAGTCATCAGTTACAACATCTGCACAGGCAACACCCTCATCTGGTAGTACAGTGCAGGCTGAAAATTCCATATCAACAATACCAAGCTCAGCAACACGAGCATCTTCACCAAGAAGCACGGTAGTGACATCTGTTACCAGTCAAACAGGTAGGATGAAAACCATTGCACTACTTTGTCGAACATGATTCGTCACTGCAATGCGTTGAGAAATTTGGAAAAGATGTTTTTAAAAGTTCATTAACATACATGTTACTGTTCTTTCAAAAGGCGCGTCAATTACAGCAGCATCAACTCCAATCACATTATCTCCAGCAACAACGGCGCTATCAACAGCGTCATCCGTCAGTGCAAGAGAGACAACAAATTCCCCAGCAACACAATCGTCTTCACCAATAAGCAGTACTGGGACATTAGTCACAGCTGAAACTAGTAAGACAAAGACAATTCAGCAAAACATGGTGTACAACATGGAATTAACGGTCCAGAAGAATAAATGATATTTTTTCTTTCTAAAGGTGCATCAAGTACAGTCCGATCATCTTCCATTGAGTCATCTCCAGCACCTCCACTGTCAACATTGTCATCTGCTGGTACAACAGTGACAACAAATTTGATATCAATAGCCCCAATTTCACAATCAGAATCATCTTCCCCGACACGCACAACAGTGACGCTTGCGACAACTGAAACAGGTACGATGGAAATGAAAAAAATCACAATTTGTAAATTACTGAAACTAAGGTTATTGTGTTCAGAAATTGTGAAAGGACGCCCCAATTCCGTGCACCAAGCAGTTAGACCTGTTGAAGGCAGTTCTGGACGCAGACGTGCCTGCACCTTAAAGCCTTGGTCATCTAGGTCACAGTGCCATCAAGCACAGATCAAAATGTGAACACGGGTTTTCCCTATAAAGATTGCAGAGGGAAACAATTCTGTTCTTTCCGAAAAGGAATCAAGTACAGTTCCATCAACCATAATCCTTTTCATCCACAGCAACCTCTCCACAATCAACATCGACATTGATCAGTACAACAGAGACATCAAACTTGTCACCAACACAATCATCTTCAACAGCAAGCACTACTGTGACATTAGCCACATCTGAAACAAGTAAGACAAAACAATTATACAACACTTTGGGTGACAACATTTTGCAGTCTGCTTTTTTACTTAATTCTGTGTTTTACAATGTGGAAATTCATGCAATACAGCAGCGTCAAATTCTGATTAATGCAACAAGAAACTGTATTTGTTACATCCATGCACAATATGAATGACAAAATTCACGTTCATAAATTATTCTATTCTATCAAAAGGTGCATCCATTGAAGCCACGTCAACATCTGCTGAGTCATCAGTTACAACATCTGCACAGGCAACACCCTCATCTGGTAGTACAGTGCAGGCTGAAAATTCCATACCAACAACACCAAGCTCAGCAACACGAGCATCTTCACCAAGAAGCACGACAGTGACATCTGTTACCAATCAAACAGGTAGGATGAAAACCATTGCACTACTTTGTCGAACATGATTCGTCACTGCAATGCGTTGTGAAATTTGGAAAAGATGCTTTTAAAAGTTCATTAACATACATGTTACTGTTCTTTCAAAAGGCGCGTCAATTACAGCAGCATCAACTCCAATCACATTATCTCCAGCAACAACGGCGCTATCAACAGCGTCATCCGTCAGTGCAAGAGAGACAACAAATTCCCCAGCAACACAATCGTCTTCACCAATAAGTAGTACTGGGACATTAGTCACAGCTGAAACTAGTAAGACAAAGACAATTCAGCAAAACATGGTGTACAACATGGAATTAACGGTCCAGAAGAATAAATGATATTTTTTCTTTCTAAAGGTGCATCAAGTACAGTCCGATCATCTTCCATTGAGTCATCTCCAGCACCTCCACTGTCAACATTGTCATCTGCTGGTGCAACAGTGATAACAAATTTGATATCAATAGCCCCAATTTCACAATCAGAATCATCTTCCCCGACACGCACAACAGTGACGCTTGCTACAACTGAAACAGGTACGATGGAAATGAAAAAAAATCACAATTTGTAAATTACTGAAACTAAGGTTATTGTGTTCAGAAATTGTGAAAGGACGCCCCAATTCCGTGCACCAAGCAGTTAGACCTCTTGAAGGCAGTTCTGGACGCAGCCGTGCCTGCACCTTAAAGCCTTGGTCATCTAGGTCACAGTGCCATCAAGCACAGATCAAAATGTGAACACGGGTTTTCCCTATAAAGATTGCAGAGGGAAACAATTCTGTTCTTTCCGAAAAGGAATCAAGTACAGTTCCATCAACCATAATCCTTTTCATCCACAGCAACCTCTCCACAATCAACATCTACATTGATCAGTACAACAGAGACATCAAACTTGTCACCAACACAATCATCTTCAACAGCAAGCACTACTGTGACATTAGCCACATCTGAAACAAGTAAGACAAAACAATTATACAACACTTTGGGTGACAACATTTTGCAGTCTGCTTTTTTACTTAATTCTGTGTTTTACAATGTGGAAATTCATGCAATACAGCAGCGTCAAATTCTGATTAATGCAACAAGAAACTGTATTTGTTACATCCATGCACAATATGAATGACAAAATTCACGTTCATAAATTATTCTATTCTATCAAAAGGTGCATCCATTGAAGCCACGTCAACATCTGCTGAGTCATCAGTTACAACATCTGCACAGGCAACACCCTCATCTCGTAGTACAGTGCAGGCTGAAAATTCCATATCAACAACACCAAGCTCAGCAACACGAGCATCTTCACCAAGAAGCACGACAGTGACATCTGTTACCAATCAAACAGGTAGGATGAAAACCATTGCACTACTTTGTCGAACATGATTCGTCACTGCAATGCGTTGTGAAATTTGGAAAAGATGTTTTTAAAAGTTCATTAACATACATGTTACTGTTCTTTCAAAAGGCGCGTTAATTACAGCAGCATCAACTCCAATCACATTATCTCCAGCAACAACGGCGCTATCAACAGCGTCATCCGTCAGTGCAAGAGAGACAACAAATTCCCCAGCAACACAATCGTCTTCACCAATAAGCAGTACTGGGACATTAGTCACAGCTGAAACTAGTAAGACAAAGACAATTCAGCAAAACATGGTGTACAACATGGAATTAACGGTCCAGAAGAATAAATGATATTTTTTCTTTCTAAAGGTGCATCAAGTACAGTCCAATCATCTTCCATTGAGTCATCTCCAGCACCTCCACTGTCAACATTGTCATCTGCTGGTACAACAGTGACAACAAATTTGATATCAATAGCCCCAATTTCACAATCAGAATCATCTTCCCCGAAACGCACAACAGTGATGCTTGCTACAACTGAAACAGGTACGATGGAAATGAAAAAAATCACAATTTGTAAATTACTGAAACTAAGGTTATTGTGTTCAGAAATTGTGAAAGGACGCCCCAATTCTGTGCACCAAGCAGTTAGACCTCTTGAAGGCAGTTCTGGACGCAGACGTGCCTGCACCTTAAAGCCTTGGTCATCTAGGTCACAGTGCCATCAAGCACAGATCAAAATGTGAACACGGGTTTTCCCTATAAAGATTGCAGAGGGAAACAATTCTGTTCTTTCCGAAAAGGAATCAAGTACAGTTCCATCAACCATAATCCTTTTCATCCACAGCAACCTCTCCACAATCAACATCGACATTGATCAGTACAACAGAGACATCAAACTTGTCACCAACACAATCATCTTCAACAGCAAGCACTGCTGTGACATTAGCCACATCTGAAACAAGTAAGACAAAACAATTATACAACACTTTGGGTGACAACATTTTGCAGTCTGCTTTTTTACTTAATTCTGTGTTTTACAATGTGGAAATTCATGCAATACAGCAGCGTCAAATTCTGATTAATGCAACCAGAAACTGTATTTGTTACATCCATGCACAATATGAATGACAAAATTCACGTTCATAAATTATTCTATTCTATCAAAAGGTGCATCCATTGAAGCCACGTCAACATCTGCTGAGTCATCAGTTACAACATCTGCACAGGCAACACCCTCATCTGGTAGTACAGTGCAGGCTGAAAATTCCATATCAACAATACCAAGCTCAGCAACACGAGCATCTTCACCAACAAGCACGGCAGTGACATCTGTTACCAGTCAAACAGGTAGGATGAAAACCATTGCACTACTTTGTCGAACATGATTCGTCACTGCAATGCGTTGTGAAATTTGGAAAAGATGCTTTTAAAAGTTCATTAACATACATGTTACTGTTCTTTCAAAAGGCGCGTCAATTACAGCAGCATCAACTCCAATCACATTATCTCCAGCAACAACGGCGCTATCAACAGCGTCATCCGTCAGTGCAAGAGAGACAACAAATTCCCCAGCAACACAATCGTCTTCACCAATAAGCAGTACTGGGACATTAGTCACAGCTGAAACTAGTAAGACAAAGACAATTCAGCAAAACATGGTGTACAACATGGAATTAACGGTCCAGAAGAATAAATGATATTTTTTCTTTCCAAAGGTGCATCAAGTACAGTCCGATTATCTTCCATTGAGTCATCTCCAGCACCTCCACTGTCAACATTGTCATCTGCTGGTACAACAGTGACAACAAATTTGATATCAATAGCCTCAATTTCACAATCAGAATCATCTTCCCCGACACGCACAACAGTGACGCTTGCTACAACTGAAACAGGTACGATGGAAATGAAAAAAATCACAATTTGTAAATTACTGAAACTAAGGTTATTGTGTTCAGAAATTGTGAAAGGACGCCCCAGTTCCGTGCACCAAGCAGTTAGACCTGTTGAAGGCAGTTCTGGACGCAGACGTGCCTGCACCTTAAAGCATTGATCATCTAGGTCACAGTGCCATCAAGCACAGATCAAAATGTGAACACGGGTTTTCCCTATAAAGATTGCAGAGGGAAACAATTCTGTTCTTTCCAAAAAGGAATCAAGTACAGTTCCATCAACCATAATCCTTTTCATCCACAGCAACCTCTCCACAATCAACATCTACATTGATCAGTACAACAGAGACATCAAACTTGTCACCAACACAATCATCTTCAACAGCAGGCACTACTGTGACATTAGCCACATCTGAAACAAGTAAGACAAAACAATTATACAACACTTTGGGTGACAACATTTTGCAGTCTGCTTTTTTACTTAATTCTGTGTTTTACAATGTGGAAATTCATGCAATACAGCAGCGTCAAATTCTGATTAATGCAACAAGAAACTGTATTTGTTACATCCATGCACAATATGAATTCCAAAATTCACGTTCATAAATTATTCTATTCCATCAAAAGGTGCATCCATTGAAGCCGCGTCAACATCTGCTGAGTCATCAGTTACAACATCTGCACAGGCAACACCCTCATCTGGTAGTACAGTGCAGGCTGAAAATTACATATCAACAATACCAAGCTCAGCAACACGAGCATCTTCACCAAGAAGCACGGCAGTGACATCTGTTACCAGTCAAACAGGTAGGATGAAAACCATTGCACTACTTTGTCGAACATGATTCGTCACTGCAATGCGTTGTGAAATTTGGAAAAGATGTTTTTAAAAGTTCATTAACATACATGTTACTGTTCTTTCAAAAGGCGCGTCAATTACAGCAGCATCAACTCCAATCACATTATCTCCAGCAACAACGGCGCTATCAACAGCGTCATCCGTCAGTGCAAGAGAGACAACAAATTCCCCAGCAACACAATCGTCTTCACCAATAAGCAGTACTGGGACATTAGTCACAGCTGAAACTAGTAAGACAAAGACAATTCAGCAAAACATGGTGTACAACATGGAATTAACGGTCCAGAAGAATAAATGATATTTTTTCTTTCTAAAGGTGCATCAAGTACAGTCCGATCATCTTCCATTGAGTCATCTCCAGCACCTCCACTGTCAACATTGTCATCTGCTGGTACAACAGTGACAACAAATTTGATATCAATAACCCCAATTTCACAATCAGAATCATCTTCCCCGACACGCACAACAGTGATGCTTGCTACAACTGAAACAGGTACGATGGAAATGAAAAAAATCACAATTTGTAAATTACTGAAACTAAGGTTATTGTGTTCAGAAATTGTGAAAGGACGCCCCAATTCCGTGCACCAAGCAGTTCTAGACGCAGACGTGCCTGCACCTTAAAGCCTTGATTATCTAGGTCACAGTGCCATCAAGCACAGATCAAAATGTGAACACGGGTTTTCCCTATAAAGATTGCAGAGGGAAACAATTCTGTTCTTTCCAAAAAGGAATCAAGTACAGTTCCATCAACCATAATCCTTTTCATCCACAGCAACCTCTCCACAATCAACATCTACATTGATCAGTACAACAGAGACATCAAACTTGTCACCAACACAATCATCTTCAACAGCAAGCACTACTGTGACATTAGCCACATCTGAAACAAGTGAGACAACACAATTATACAACACTTTGGGTGACAACATTTTGCAGTCTGCTTTTTTACTTAATTCTGTGTTTTACAATGTGGAAATTCATGCAATACAGCAGCGTCAAATTCTGATTGATGCAACAAGAAACTGTATTTGTTACATCCATGCACAATATGAATGACAAAATTCACGTTCATAAATTATTCTATTCTATCAAAAGGTGCATCCATTGAAGCCACGTCAACATCTGCTGAGTCATCAGTTACAACATCTGCACAGGCAACACCCTCATCTGATAGTACAGTGCAGGCTGAAAATTCCATATCAACAATACCAAGCTCAGCAACACGAGCATCTTCACCAAGAAGCACAGCATTGACATCTGTTACCAGTCAAACAGGTAGGATGAAAACCATTGCACTACTTTGTCGAACATGATTCGTCACTGCAATGCGTTGTGAAATTTGGAAAAGATGTTTTTAAAAGTTCATTAACATACATGTTACTGTTCTTTCAAAAGGCGCGTCAATTACAGCAGCATCAAGTCCAATCACATTATCTCCAGCAACAACGGCGCTATCAACAGCGTCATCCGTCAGTGCAAGAGAGACAACAAATTCCCCAGCAACACAATCGTCTTCACCAATAAGCAGTACTGGGACATTAGTCACAGCTGAAACTAGTAAGACAAAGACAATTCAGCAAAACATGGTGTACAACATGGAATTAACGGTCCAGAAGAATAAATGATATTTTTTCTTTCTAAAGGTGCATCAAGTACAGTCCGATCATCTTCCATTGAGTCATCTCCAGCACCTCCACTGTCAACATTGTCATCTGCTGGTACAACAGTGACAACAAATTTGATATCAATAGCCCCAATTTCACAATCAGAATCATCTTCCCCGACACGCACAACAGTGATGCTTGCTACAACTGAAACAGGTACGATGGAAATGAAAAAAATCACAATTTGTAAATTACTGAAACTAAGGTTATTGTGTTCAGAAATTGTGAAAGGACGCCCCAATTCCGTGCACCAAGCAGTTCTAGACGCAGACGTGCCTGCACCTTAAAGCCTTGATTATCTAGGTCACAGTGCCATCAAGCACAGATCAAAATGTGAACACGGGTTTTCCCTATAAAGATTGCAGAGGGAAACAATTCTGTTCTTTCCAAAAAGGAATCAAGTACAGTTCCATCAACCATAATCCTTTTCATCCACAGCAACCTCTCCACAATCAACATCTACATTGATCAGTACAACAGAGACATCAAACTTGTCACCAACACAATCATCTTCAACAGCAAGCACTACTGTGACATTAGCCACATCTGAAACAAGTGAGACAACACAATTATACAACACTTTGGGTGACAACATTTTGCAGTCTGCTTTTTTACTTAATTCTGTGTTTTACAATGTGGAAATTCATGCAATACAGCAGCGTCAAATTCTGATTGATGCAACAAGAAACTGTATTTGTTACATCCATGCACAATATGAATGACAAAATTCACGTTCATAAATTATTCTATTCTATCAAAAGGTGCATCCATTGAAGCCACGTCAACATCTGCTGAGTCATCAGTTACAACATCTGCACAGGCAACACCCTCATCTGGTAGTACAGTGCAGGCTGAAAATTCCATATCAACAATACCAAGCTCAGCAACACGAGCATCTTCACCAAGAAGCACGGCAGTGACATCTGTTACCAGTCAAACAGGTAGGATGAAAACCATTGCACTACTTTGTCGAACATGATTCGTCACTGCAATGCGTTGTGAAATTTGGAAAAGATGTTTTTAAAAGTTCATTAACATACATGTTACTGTTCTTTCAAAAGGCGCGTCAATTACAGCAGCATCAACTCCAATCACATTATCTCCAGCAACAACGGCGCTATCAACAGCGTCATCCGTCAGTGCAAGAGAGACAACAAATTCCCCAGCAACACAATCGTCTTCACCAATAAGCAGTACTGGGACATTAGTCACAGCTGAAACTAGTAAGACAAAGACAATTCAGCAAAACATGGTGTACAACATGGAATTAACGGTCCAGAAGAATAAATGATATTTTTTCTTTCTAAAGGTGCATCAAGTACAGTCCGATCATCTTCCATTGAGTCATCTCCAGCACTTCCACTGTCAACATTGTCATCTGCTGGTGCAACAGTGACAACAAATTTGATATCAATAGCCCCAATTTCACAATCAGAATCATCTTCCCCGACACGCACAACAGTGACGCTTGCTACAACTGAAACAGGTACGATGGAAATGAAAAAAATCACAATTTGTAAATTACTGAAACTAAGGTTATTGTGTTCAGAAATTGTGAAAGGACGCCCCAATTCCGTGCACCAAGCAGTTCTAGACGCAGACGTGCCTGCACCTTAAAGCCTTGATTATCTAGGTCACAGTGCCATCAAGCACAGATCAAAATGTGAACACGGGTTTTCCCTATAAAGATTGCAGAGGGAAACAATTCTGTTCTTTCCAAAAAGGAATCAAGTACAGTTCCATCAACCATAATCCTTTTCATCCACAGCAACCTCTCCACAATCAACATCTGCATTGATCAGTACAACAGAGACATCAAACTTGTCACCAACACAATCATCTTCAACAGCAAGCACTACTGTGACATTAGCCACATCTGAAACAAGTAAGACAACACAATTATACAACACTTTGGGTGACAACATTTTGCAGTCTGCTTTTTTACTTAATTCTGTGTTTTACAATGTGGAAATTCATGCAATACAGCAGCGTCAAATTCTGATTGATGCAACACGAAACTGTATTTGTTACATCCATGCACAATATGAATGACAAAATTCACGTTCATAAATTATTCTATTCTATCAAAAGGTGCATCCATTGAAGCCACGTCAACATCTGCTGAGTCATCAGTTACAACATCTGCACAGGCAACACCCTCATCTGATAGTACAGTGCAGGCTGAAAATTCCATATCAACAATACCAAGCTCAGCAACACGAGCATCTTCACCAAGAAGCACAGCATTGACATCTGTTACCAGTCAAACAGGTAGGATGAAAACCATTGCACTACTTTGTCGAACATGATTCGTCACTGCAATGCGTTGTGAAATTTGGAAAAGATGTTTTTAAAAGTTCATTAACATACATGTTACTGTTCTTTCAAAAGGCGCGTCAATTACAGCAGCATCAACTCCAATCACATTATCTCCAGCAACAACGGCGCTATCAACAGCGTCATCCGTCAGTGCAAGAGAGACAACAAATTCCCCAGCAACACAATCGTCTTCACCAATAAGCAGTACTGGGACATTAGTCACAGCTGAAACTAGTAAGACAAAGACAATTCAGCAAAACATGGTGTACAACATGGAATTAACGGTCCAGAAGAATAAATGATATTTTTTCTTTCTAAAGGTGCATCAAGTACAGTCCGATCATCTTCCATTGAGTCATCTCCAGCACCTCCACTGTCAACATTGTCATCTGCTGGTACAACAGTGACAACAAATTTGATATCAATAGCCCCAATTTCACAATCAGAATCATCTTCCCCGACACGCACAACAGTGACGCTTGCTACAACTGAAACAGGTACGATGGAAATGAAAAAAATCACAATTTGTAAATTACTGAAACTAAGGTTATTGTGTTCAGAAATTGTGAAAGGACGCCCCAATTCCGTGCACCAAGCAGTTCTAGACGCAGACGTGCCTGCACCTTAAAGCCTTGATTATCTAGGTCACAGTGCCATCAAGCACAGATCAAAATGTGAACACGGGTTTTCCCTATAAAGATTGCAGAGGGAAACAATTCTGTTCTTTCCAAAAAGGAATCAAGTACAGTTCCATCAACCATAATCCTTTTCATCCACAGCAACCTCTCCACAATCAACATCTACATTGATCAGTACAACAGAGACATCAAACTTGTCACCAACACAATCATCTTCAACAGCAAGCACTACTGTGACATTAGCCACATCTGAAACAAGTAAGACAAAACAATTATACAACACTTTGGGTGACAACATTTTGCAGTCTGCTTTTTTACTTAATTCTGTGTTTTACAATGTGGAAATTCATGCAATACAGCAGCGTCAAATTCTGATTAATGCAACCAGAAACTGTATTTGTTACATCCATGCACAATATGAATGCCAAAATTCACGTTCATAAATTATTCTATTCCATCAAAAGGTGCATCCATTGAAGCCACGTCAACATCTGCTGAGTCATCAGTTACAACATCTGCACAGGCAACACCCTCATCTGGTAGTACAGTGCAGGCTGAAAATTCCATATCAACAATACCAAGCTCAGCAACACGAGCATCTTCACCAAGAAGCACGACAGTGACATCTGTTACCAATCAAACAGGTAGGATGAAAACCAGTGCACTACTTTGTCGAACATGATTCGTCACTGCAATGCGTTGTGAAATTTGGAAAAGATGTTTTTAAAAGTTCATTAACATACATGTTACTGTTCTTTCAAAAGGCGCGTCAATTACAGCAGCATCAACTCCAATCACATTATCTCCAGCAACAACGGCGCTATCAACAGCGTCATCCGTCAGTGCAAGAGAGACAACAAATTCCCCAGCAACACAATCGTCTTCACCAATAAGCAGTACTGGGACATTAGTCACAGCTGAAACTAGTAAGACAAAGACAATTCAGCAAAACATGGTGTACAACATGGAATTAACGGTCCAGAAGAATAAATGATATTTTTTTCTTTCTAAAGGTGCATCAAGTACAGTCCGATCATCTTCCATTGAGTCATCTCCAGCACCTCCACTGTCAACATTGTCATCTGCTGGTACAACAGTGACAACAAATTTGATATCAATAGCCCCAATTTCACAATCAGAATCATCTTCCCCGACACGCACAACAGTGACGCTTGCTACAACTGAAACAGGTACGATGGAAATGAAAAAAATCACAATTTGTAAATTACTGAAACTAAGGTTATTGTGTTCAGAAATTGTGAAAGGACGCCCCAGTTCCGTGCACCAAGCAGTTTGACCTGTTGAAGGCAGTTCTGGACGCAGACGTGCCTGCACCTTAAAGCATTGATCATCTAGGTCACAGTGCCATCAAGCACAGATCAAAATGTGAACACGGGTTTTCCCTATAAAGATTGCAGAGGGAAACAATTCTGTTCTTTCCAAAAAGGAATCAAGTACAGTTCCATCAACCATAATCCTTTTCATCCACAGCAACCTCTCCACAATCAACATCTACATTGATCAGTACAACAGAGACATCAAACTTGTCACCAACACAATCATCTTCAACAGCAAGCACTACTGTGACATTAGCCACATCTGAAACAAGTAAGACAAAACAATTATACAACACTTTGGGTGACAACATTTTGCAGTCTGCTTTTTTACTTAATTCTGTGTTTTACAATGTGGAAATTCATGCAATACAGCAGCGTGAAATTCTGATTAATGCAACAAGAAACTGTATTTGTTACATCCATGCACAATATGAATGCCAAAATTCACGTTCATAAATTATTCTATTCCATCAAAAGGTGCATCCATTGAAGCCACGTCAACATCTGCTGAGTCATCAGTTACAACATCTGCACAGGCAACACCCTCATCTGGTAGTACAGTGCAGGCTGAAAATTCCATATCAACAATACCAAGCTCAGCAACACGAGCATCTTCACCAAGAAGCACGGCAGTGACATCTGTTACCAGTCAAACAGGTAGGATGAAAACCATTGCACTACTTTGTCGAACATGATTCGTCACTGCAATGCGTTGTGAAATTTGGAAAAGATGTTTTTAAAAGTTCATTAACATACATGTTACTGTTCTTTCAAAAGGCGCGTCAATTACAGCAGCATCAACTCCAATCACATTATCTCCAGCAACAACGGCGCTATCAACAGCGTCATCCGTCAGTGCAAGAGAGACAACAAATTCCCCAGCAACACAATCGTCTTCACCAATAAGCAGTACTGGGACATTAGTCACAGCTGAAACTAGTAAGACAAAGACAATTCAGCAAAACATGGTGTACAACATGGAATTAACGGTCCAGAAGAATAAATGATATTTTTTCTTTCTAAAGGTGCATCAAGTACAGTCCGATCATCTTCCATTGAGTCATCTCCAGCACCTCCACTGTCAACATTGTCATCTGCTGGTACAACAGTGACAACAAATTTGATATCAATAGCCCCAATTTCACAATCAGAATCATCTTCCCCGACACGCACAACAGTGACGCTTGCTACAACTGAAACAGGTACGATGGAAATGAAAAAAATCACAATTTGTAAATTACTGAAACTAAGGTTATTGTGTTCAGAAATTGTGAAAGGACGCCCCAGTTCCGTGCACCAAGCAGTTTGACCTGTTGAAGGCAGTTCTGGACGCAGACGTGCCTGCACCTTAAAGCATTGATCATCTAGGTCACAGTGCCATCAAGCACAGATCAAAATGTGAACACGGGTTTTCCCTATAAAGATTGCAGAGGGAAACAATTCTGTTCTTTCCAAAAAGGAATCAAGTACAGTTCCATCAACCATAATCCTTTTCATCCACAGCAACCTCTCCACAATCAACATCTACATTGATCAGTACAACAGAGACATCAAACTTGTCACCAACACAATCATCTTCAACAGCAAGCACTACTGTGACATTAGCCACATCTGAAACAAGTAAGACAAAACAATTATACAACACTTTGGGTGACAACATTTTGCAGTCTGCTTTTTTACTTAATTCTGTGTTTTACAATGTGGAAATTCATGCAATACAGCAGCGTGAAATTCTGATTAATGCAACAAGAAACTGTATTTGTTACATCCATGCACAATATGAATGCCAAAATTCACGTTCATAAATTATTCTATTCCATCAAAAGGTGCATCCATTGAAGCCACGTCAACATCTGCTGAGTCATCAGTTACAACATCTGCACAGGCAACACCCTCATCTGGTAGTACAGTGCAGGCTGAAAATTCCATATCAACAATACCAAGCTCAGCAACACGAGCATCTTCACCAAGAAGCACGGCAGTGACATCTGTTACCAGTCAAACAGGTAGGATGAAAACCATTGCACTACTTTGTCGAACATGATTCGTCACTGCAATGCGTTGTGAAATTTGGAAAAGATGTTTTTAAAAGTTCATTAACATACATGTTACTGTTCTTTCAAAAGGCGCGTCAATTACAGCAGCATCAACTCCAATCACATTATCTCCAGCAACAACGGCGCTATCAACAGCGTCATCCGTCAGTGCAAGAGAGACAACAAATTCCCCAGCAACACAATCGTCTTCACCAATAAGCAGTACTGGGACATTAGTCACAGCTGAAACTAGTAAGACAAAGACAATTCAGCAAAACATGGTGTACAACATGGAATTAACGGTCCAGAAGAATAAATGATATTTTTTCTTTCTAAAGGTGCATCAAGTACAGTCCGATCATCTTCCATTGAGTCATCTCCAGCACCTCCACTGTCAACATTGTCATCTGCTGGTACAACAGTGACAACAAATTTGATATCAATAGCCCCAATTTCACAATCAGAATCATCTTCCCCGACACGCACAACAGTGACGCTTGCTACAACTGAAACAGGTACGATGGAAATGAAAAAAATCACAATTTGTAAATTCCTGAAACTAAGGTTATTGTGTTCAGAAATTGTGAAAGGACGCCCCAGTTCCGTGCACCAAGCAGTTTGACCTGTTGAAGGCAGTTCTGGACGCAGACGTGCCTGCACCTTAAAGCATTGATCATCTAGGTCACAGTGCCATCAAGCACAGATCAAAATGTGAACACGGGTTTTCCCTATAAAGATTGCAGAGGGAAACAATTCTGTTCTTTCCAAAAAGGAATCAAGTACAGTTCCATCAACCATAATCCTTTTCATCCACAGCAACCTCTCCACAATCAACATCTACATTGATCAGTACAACAGAGACATCAAACTTGTCACCAACACAATCATCTTCAACAGCAAGCACTACTGTGACATTAGCCACATCTGAAACAAGTAAGACAAAACAATTATACAACACTTTGGGTGACAACATTTTGCAGTCTGCTTTTTTACTTAATTCTGTGTTTTACAATGTGGAAATTCATGCAATACAGCAGCGTGAAATTCTGATTAATGCAACAAGAAACTGTATTTGTTACATCCATGCACAATATGAATGCCAAAATTCACGTTCATAAATTATTCTATTCCATCAAAAGGTGCATCCATTGAAGCCACGTCAACATCTGCTGAGTCATCAGTTACAACATCTGCACAGGCAACACCCTCATCTGGTAGTACAGTGCAGGCTGAAAATTCCATATCAACAATACCAAGCTCAGCAACACGAGCATCTTCACCAAGAAGCACGGCAGTGACATCTGTTACCAGTCAAACAGGTAGGATGAAAACCATTGCACTACTTTGTCGAACATGATTCGTCACTGCAATGCGTTGTGAAATTTGGAAAAGATGTTTTTAAAAGTTCATTAACATACATGTTACTGTTCTTTCAAAAGGCGCGTCAATTACAGCAGCATCAACTCCAATCACATTATCTCCAGCAACAACGGCGCTATCAACAGCGTCATCCGTCAGTGCAAGAGAGACAACAAATTCCCCAGCAACACAATCGTCTTCACCAATAAGCAGTACTGGGACATTAGTCACAGCTGAAACTAGTAAGACAAAGACAATTCAGCAAAACATGGTGTACAACATGGAATTAACGGTCCAGAAGAATAAATGATATTTTTTCTTTCTAAAGGTGCATCAAGTACAGTCCGATCATCTTCCATTGAGTCATCTCCAGCACCTCCACTGTCAACATTGTCATCTGCTGGTACAACAGTGACAACAAATTTGATATCAATAGCCCCAATTTCACAATCAGAATCATCTTCCCCGACACGCACAACAGTGACGCTTGCTACAACTGAAACAGGTACGATGGAAATGAAAAAAATCACAATTTGTAAATTACTGAAACTAAGGTTATTGTGTTCAGAAATTGTGAAAGGACGCCCCAATTCCGTGCACCAAGCAGTTCTGGACGCAGACGTGCCTGCACCTTAAAGCCTTGATCATCTCGGTCACAGTGCCATCAAGCACAGATCAAAATGTGAACACGGGTTTTCCCTATAAAGATTGCAGAGGGAAACAATTCTGTTCTTTCCAAAAAGGAATCAAGTACAGTTCCATCAACCATAATCCTTTTCATCCACAGCAACCTCTCCACAATCAACATCTACATTGATCAGTACAACAGAGACATCAAACTTGTCACCAACACAATCATCTTCAACAGCAAGCACTACTGTGACATTAGCCACATCTGAAACAAGTAAGACAACACAATTATACAACACTTTGGGTGACAACATTTTGCAGTCTGCTTTTTTACTTAATTCTGTGTTTTACAATGTGGAAATTCATGCAATACAGCAGCGTCAAATTCTGATTGATGCAACAAGAAACTGTATTTGTTACATCCATGCACAATATGAATGACAAAATTCACGTTCATAAATTATTCTATTCTATCAAAAGGTGCATCCATTGAAGCCACGTCAACATCTGCTGAGTCATCAGTTACAACATCTGCACAGGCGACACCCTCATCTGGTAGTACAGTGCAGGCTGAAAATTCCATATCAACAATACCAAGCTCAGCAACACGAGCATCTTCACCAAGAAGCACAGCATTGACATCTGTTACCAGTCAAACAGGTAGGATGAAAACCATTGCACTACTTTGTCGAACATGATTCGTCACTGCAATGCGTTGTGAAATTTGGAAAAGATATTTTTAAAAGTTCATTAACATACATGTTACTGTTCTTTCAAAAGGCGCGTCAATTACAGCAGCATCAACTCCAATCACATTATCTCCAGCAACAACGGCGCTATCAACAGCGTCATCCGTCAGTGCAAGAGAGACAACAAATTCCCCAGCAACACAATCGTCTTCACCAATAAGCAGTACTGGGACATTAGTCACAGCTGAAACTAGTAAGACAAAGACAATTCAGCAAAACATGGTGTACAACATGGAATTAACGGTCCAGAAGAATAAATGATATTTTTTCTTTCTAAAGGTGCATCAAGTACAGTCCGATCATCTTCCATTGAGTCATCTCCAGCACCTCCACTGTCAACATTGTCATCTGCTGGTACAACAGTGACAACAAATTTGATATCAATAGCCCCAATTTCACAATCAGAATCATCTTCCCCGACACGCACAACAGTGACGCTTGCTACAACTGAAACAGGTACGATGGAAATGAAAAAAATCACAATTTGTAAATTACTGAAACTAAGGTTATTGTGTTCAGAAATTGTGAAAGGACGCCCCAATTCCGTGCACCAAGCAGTTCTATACGCAGACGTGCCTGCACCTTAAAGCCTTGATTATCTAGGTCACAGTGCCATCAAGCACAGATCAAAATGTGAACACGGGTTTTCCCTATAAAGATTGCAGAGGGAAACAATTCTGTTCTTTCCAAAAAGGAATCAAGTACAGTTCCATCAACCATAATCCTTTTCATCCACAGCAACCTCTCCACAATCAACATCTACATTGATCAGTACAACAGAGACATCAAACTTGTCACCAACACAATCATCTTCAACAGCAAGCACTACTGTGACATTAGCCACATCTGAAACAAGTCAGACAACACAATTATACAACACTTTGGGTGACAACATTTTGCAGTCTGCTTTTTTACTTAATTCTGTGTTTTACAATGTGGAAATTCATGCAATACAGCAGCGTCAAATTCTGATTGATGCAACAAGAAAATGTATTTGTTACATCCATGCACAATATGAATGACAAAATTCACGTTCATAAATTATTCTATTCTATCAAAAGGTGCATCCATTGAAGCCACGTCAACATCTGCTGAGTCATCAGTTACAACATCTGCACAGGCAACACCCTCATCTGGTAGTACAGTGCAGGCTGAAAATTCCATATCAACAATACCAAGCTCAGCAACACGAGCATCTTCACCAAGAAGCACAGCATTGACATCTGTTACCAGTCAAACAGGTAGGATGAAAACCATTGCACTACTTTGTCGAACATGATTCGTCACTGCAATGCGTTGTGAAATTTGGAAAAGATGTTTTTAAAAGTTCATTAACATACATGTTACTGTTCTTTCAAAAGGCGCGTCAATTACAGCAGCATCAACTCCAATCACATTATCTCCAGCAACAACGGCGCTATCAACAGCGTCATCCGTCAGTGCAAGAGAGACAACAAATTCCCCAGCAACACAATCGTCTTCACCAATAAGCAGTACTGGGACATTAGTCACAGCTGAAACTAGTAAGACAAAGACAATTCAGCAAAACATGGTGTACAACATGGAATTAACGGTCCAGAAGAATAAATGATATTTTTTCTTTCTAAAGGTGCATCAAGTACAGTCCGATCATCTTCCATTGAGTCATCTCCAGCACCTCCACTGTCAACATTGTCATCTGCTGGTACAACAGTGACAACAAATTTGATATCAATAGCCCCAATTTCACAATCAGAATCATCTTCCCCGACACGCACAACAGTGACGCTTGCTACAACTGAAACAGGTACGATGGAAATGAAAAAAATCACAATTTGTAAATTACTGAAACTAAGGTTATTGTGTTCAGAAATTGTGAAAGGACGCCCCAATTCCGTGCACCAAGCAGTTCTGGACGCAGACGTGCCTGCACCTTAAAGCCTTGATCATCTCGGTCACAGTGCCATCAAGCACAGATCAAAATGTGAACACGGGTTTTCCCTATAAAGATTGCAGAGGGAAACAATTCTGTTCTTTCCAAAAAGGAATCAAGTACAGTTCCATCAACCATAATCCTTTTCATCCACAGCAACCTCTCCACAATCAACATCTACATTGATCAGTACAACAGAGACATCAAACTTGTCACCAACACAATCATCTTCAACAGCAAGCACTACTGTGACATTAGCCACATCTGAAACAAGTAAGACAACACAATTATACAACACTTTGGGTGACAACATTTTGCAGTCTGCTTTTTTACTTAATTCTGTGTTTTACAATGTGGAAATTCATGCAATACAGCAGCGTCAAATTCTGATTGATGCAACAAGAAACTGTATTTGTTACATCCATGCACAATATGAATGACAAAATTCACGTTCATAAATTATTCTATTCTATCAAAAGGTGCATCCATTGAAGCCACGTCAACATCTGCTGAGTCATCAGTTACAACATCTGCACAGGCGACACCCTCATCTGGTAGTACAGTGCAGGCTGAAAATTCCATATCAACAATACCAAGCTCAGCAACACGAGCATCTTCACCAAGAAGCACAGCATTGACATCTGTTACCAGTCAAACAGGTAGGATGAAAACCATTGCACTACTTTGTCGAACATGATTCGTCACTGCAATGCGTTGTGAAATTTGGAAAAGATATTTTTAAAAGTTCATTAACATACATGTTACTGTTCTTTCAAAAGGCGCGTCAATTACAGCAGCATCAACTCCAATCACATTATCTCCAGCAACAACGGCGCTATCAACAGCGTCATCCGTCAGTGCAAGAGAGACAACAAATTCCCCAGCAACACAATCGTCTTCACCAATAAGCAGTACTGGGACATTAGTCACAGCTGAAACTAGTAAGACAAAGACAATTCAGCAAAACATGGTGTACAACATGGAATTAACGGTCCAGAAGAATAAATGATATTTTTTCTTTCTAAAGGTGCATCAAGTACAGTCCGATCATCTTCCATTGAGTCATCTCCAGCACCTCCACTGTCAACATTGTCATCTGCTGGTACAACAGTGACAACAAATTTGATATCAATAGCCCCAATTTCACAATCAGAATCATCTTCCCCGACACGCACAACAGTGACGCTTGCTACAACTGAAACAGGTACGATGGAAATGAAAAAAATCACAATTTGTAAATTACTGAAACTAAGGTTATTGTGTTCAGAAATTGTGAAAGGACGCCCCAATTCCGTGCACCAAGCAGTTCTATACACAGACGTGCCTGCACCTTAAAGCCTTGATTATCTAGGTCACAGTGCCATCAAGCACAGATCAAAATGTGAACACGGGTTTTCCCTATAAAGATTGCAGAGGGAAACAATTCTGTTCTTTCCAAAAAGGAATCAAGTACAGTTCCATCAACCATAATCCTTTTCATCCACAGCAACCTCTCCACAATCAACATCTACATTGATCAGTACAACAGAGACATCAAACTTGTCACCAACACAATCATCTTCAACAGCAAGCACTACTGTGACATTAGCCACATCTGAAACAAGTAAGACAACACAATTATACAACACTTTGGGTGACAACATTTTGCAGTCTGCTTTTTTACTTAATTCTGTGTTTTACAATGTGGAAATTCATGCAATACAGCAGCGTCAAATTCTGATTGATGCAACAAGAAAATGTATTTGTTACATCCATGCACAATATGAATGACAAAATTCACGTTCATAAATTATTCTATTCTATCAAAAGGTGCATCCATTGAAGCCACGTCAACATCTGCTGAGTCATCAGTTACAACATCTGCACAGGCAACACCCTCATCTGGTAGTACAGTGCAGGCTGAAAATTCCATATCAACAATACCAAGCTCAGCAACACGAGCATCTTCACCAAGAAGCACAGCATTGACATCTGTTACCAGTCAAACAGGTAGGATGAAAACCATTGCACTACTTTGTCGAACATGATTCGTCACTGCAATGCGTTGTGAAATTTGGAAAAGATGTTTTTAAAAGTTCATTAACATACATGTTACTGTTCTTTCAAAAGGCGCGTCAATTACAGCAGCATCAACTCCAATCACATTATCTCCAGCAACAACGGCGCTATCAACAGCGTCATCCGTCAGTGCAAGAGAGACAACAAATTCCCCAGCAACACAATCGTCTTCACCAATAAGCAGTACTGGGACATTAGTCACAGCTGAAACTAGTAAGACAAAGACAATTCAGCAAAACATGGTGTACAACATGGAATTAACGGTCCAGAAGAATAAATGATATTTTTTCTTTCTAAAGGTGCATCAAGTACAGTCCGATCATCTTCCATTGAGTCATCTCCAGCACCTCCACTGTCAACATTGTCATCTGCTGGTACAACAGTGACAACAAATTTGATATCAATAGCCCCAATTTCACAATCAGAAATATCTTCCCCGACACGCACAACAGTGATGCTTGCTACAACTGAAACAGGTACGATGGAAATGAAAAAAATCACAATTTGTAAATTACTGAAACTAAGGTTATTGTGTTCAGAAATTGTGAAAGGACGCCCCAATTCCGTGCACCAAGCAGTTCTGGACGCAGACGTGCCTGCACCTTAAAGCCTTGATCATCTAGGTCACAGTGCCATCAAGCACAGATCAAAATGTGAACACGGGTTTTCCCTATAAAGATTGCAGAGGGAAACAATTCTGTTCTTTCCAAAAAGGAATCAAGTACAGTTCCATCAACCATAATCCTTTTCATCCACAGCAACCTCTCCACAATCAACATCTACATTGATCAGTACAACAGAGACATCAAACTTGTCACCAACACAATCATCTTCAACAGCAAGCACTACTGTGACATTAGCCACATCTGAAACAAGTAAGACAACACAATTATACAACACTTTGGGTGACAACATTTTGCAGTCTGCTTTTTTACTTAATTCTGTGTTTTACAATGTGGAAATTCATGCAATACAGCAGCGTCAAATTCTGATTGATGCAACAAGAAACTGTATTTGTTACATCCATGCACAATATGAATGACAAAATTCACGTTCATAAATTATTGAATTGCTTCAAAAGGTGCATCCATTGAAGCCACGTCAACATCTGCTGAGTCATCAGTTACAACATCTGCACAGGCAACACCCTCATCTGGTAGTACAGTGCAGGCTGAAAATTCCATATCAACAATACCAAGCTCAACAACACGAGCATCTTCACCAAGAAGCACAGCATTGACATCTGTTACCAGTCAAACAGGTAGGATGAAAACCATTGCACTACTTTGTCGAACATGATTCGTCACTGCAATGCGTTGTGAAATTTGGAAAAGATATTTTTAAAAGTTCATTAACATACATGTTACTGTTCTTTCAAAAGGCGCGTCAATTACAGCAGCATCAACTCCAATCACATTATCTCCAGCAACAACGGCGCTATCAACAGCGTCATCCGTCAGTGCAAGAGAGACAACAAATTCCCCAGCAACACAATCGTCTTCACCAATAAGCAGTACTGGGACATTAGTCACAGATGAAACTAGTAAGACAAAGACAATTCAGCAAAACATGGTGTACAACATGGAATTAACGGTCCAGAAGAATAAATGATATTTTTTCTTTCTAAAGGTGCATCAAGTACAGTCCGATCATCTTCCATTGAGTCATCTCCAGCACCTCCACTGTCAACATTGTCATCTGCTGGTACAACAGTGACAACAAATTTGATATCAATAGCCCCAATTTCACAATCAGAATCATCTTCCCCGACACGCACAACAGTGACGCTTGCTACAACTGAAACAGGTACGATGGAAATGAAAAAAATCACAATTTGTAAATTACTGAAACTAAGGTTATTGTGTTCAGAAATTGTGAAAGGACGCCCCAATACCGTGCACCAAGCAGTTAGACCTGTTGAAGGCAGTTCTGGACGCAGACGTGCCTGCACCTTAAAGCCTTGATCATCTCGGTCACAGTGCCATCAAGCACAGATCAAAATGTGAACACGGGTTTTCCCGATAAAGATTGCAGAGGGAAACAATTCTGTTCTTTCCAAAAAGGAATCAAGTACAGTTCCATCAACCATAATCCTTTTCATCCACAGCAACCACTCCACAATCAACATCTACATTGATCAGTACAACAGAGACATCAAACTTGTCACCAACACAATCATCTTCAACAGCAAGCACTACTGTGACATTAGCCACATCTGAAACAAGTAAGACAAAACAATTATACAACACTTTGGGTGACAACATTTTGCAGTCTGCTTTTTTACTTAATTCTGTGTTTTACAATGTGGAAATTCATGCAATACAGCAGCGTCAAATTCTGATTAATGCAACAAGAAACTGTATTTGTTACATCCATGCACAATATGAATGCCAAAATTCACGTTCATAAATTATTCTATTCTATCAAAAGGTGCATCCATTGAAGCCACGTCAACATCTGCTGAGTCATCAGTTACAACATCTGCACAGGCAACACCCTCATCTGGTAGTACAGTGCAGGCTGAAAATTCCATATCAACAATACCAAGCTCAGCAACACGAGCATCTTCACCAAGAAGCACAGCATTGACATCTGTTACCAGTCAAACAGGTAGGATGAAAACCATTGCACTACTTTGTCGAACATGATTCGTCACTGCAATGCGTTGTGAAATTTGGAAAAGATGTTTTTAAAAGTTCATTAACATACATGTTACTGTTCTTTCAAAAGGCGCGTCAATTACAGCAGCATCAACTCCAATCACATTATCTCCAGCAACAACGGCGCTATCAACAGCGTCATCCGTCAGTGCAAGAGAGACAACAAATTCCCCAGCAACACAATCGTCTTCACCAATAAGCAGTACTGGGACATTAGTCACAGCTGAAACTAGTAAGACAAAGACAATTCAGCAAAACATGGTGTACAACATGGAATTAACGGTCCAGAAGAATAAATGATATTTTTTCTTTCTAAAGGTGCATCAAGTACAGTCCGATCATCTTCCATTGAGTCATCTCCAGCACCTCCACTGTCAACATTGTCATCTGCTGGTACAACAGTGACAACAAATTTGATATCAATAGCCCCAATTTCACAATCAGAATCATCTTCCCCGACACGCACAACAGTGACGCTTGCTACAACTGAAACAGGTACGATGGAAATGAAAAAAATCACAATTTGTAAATTACTGAAACTAAGGTTATTGTGTTCAGAAATTGTGAAAGGACGCCCCAATTCCGTGCACCAAGCAGTTCTGGACGCAGACGTGCCTGCACCTTAAAGCCTTGATCATCTAGGTCACAGTGCCATCAAGCACAGATCAAAATGTGAACACGGGTTTTCCCTATAAAGATTGCAGAGGGAAACAATTCTGTTCTTTCCAAAAAGGAATCAAGTACAGTTCCATCAACCATAATCCTTTTCATCCACAGCAACCTCTCCACAATCAACATCTACATTGATCAGTACAACAGAGACATCAAACTTGTCACCAACACAATCATCTTCAACAGCAAGCACTACTGTGACATTAGCCACATCTGAAACAAGTAAGACAACACAATTATACAACACTTTGGGTGACAACATTTTGCAGTCTGCTTTTTTACTTAATTCTGTGTTTTACAATGTGGAAATTCATGCAATACAGCAGCGTCAAATTCTGATTGATGCAACAAGAAACTGTATTTGTTACATCCATGCACAATATGAATGCCAAAATTCACGTTCATAAATTATTCTATTCTATCAAAAGGTGCATCCATTGAAGCCACGTCAACATCTGCTGAGTCATCAGTTACAACATCTGCACAGGCAACACCCTCATCTGGTAGTACAGTGCAGGCTGAAAATTCCATATCAACAATACCAAGCTCAGCAACACGAGCATCTTCACCAAGAAGCACAGCATTGACATCTGTTACCAGTCAAACAGGTAGGATGAAAACCATTGCACTACTTTGTCGAACATGATTCGTCACTGCAATGCGTTGTGAAATTTGGAAAAGATGTTTTTAAAAGTTCATTAACATACATGTTACTGTTCTTTCAAAAGGCGCGTCAATTACAGCAGCATCAACTCCAATCACATTATCTCCAGCAACAACGGCGCTATCAACAGCGTCATCCGTCAGTGCAAGAGAGACAACAAATTCCCCAGCAACACAATCGTCTTCACCAATAAGCAGTACTGGGACATTAGTCACAGCTGAAACTAGTAAGACAAAGACAATTCAGCAAAACATGGTGTACAACATGGAATTAACGGTCCAGAAGAATAAATGATATTTTTTCTTTCTAAAGGTGCATCAAGTACAGTCCGATCATCTTCCATTGAGTCATCTCCAGCACCTCCACTGTCAACATTGTCATCTGCTGGTACAACAGTGACAACAAATTTGATATCAATAGCCCCAATTTCACAATCAGAATCATCTTCCCCGACACGCACAACAGTGACGCTTGCTACAACTGAAACAGGTACGATGGAAATGAAAAAAATCACAATTTGTAAATTACTGAAACTAAGGTTATTGTGTTCAGAAATTGTGAAAGGACGCCCCAATACCGTGCACCAAGCAGTTAGACCTGTTGAAGGCAGTTCTGGACGCAGACGTGCCTGCACCTTAAAGCCTTGATCATCTCGGTCACAGTGCCATCAAGCACAGATCAAAATGTGAACACGGGTTTTCCCGATAAAGATTGCAGAGGGAAACAATTCTGTTCTTTCCAAAAAGGAATCAAGTACAGTTCCATCAACCATAATCCTTTTCATCCACAGCAACCACTCCACAATCAACATCTTCATTGATCAGGACAACAGAGACATCAAACTTGTCACCAACACAATCATCTTCAACAGCAAGCACTACTGTGACATTAGCCACATCTGAAACAAGTAAGACAACACAATTATACAACACTTTGGGTGACAACATTTTGCAGTCTGCTTTTTTACTTAATTCTGTGTTTTACAATGTGGAAATTCATGCAATACAGCAGCGTCAAATTCTGATTAATGCAACAAGAAACTGTATTTGTTACATCCATGCACAATATGAATGCCAAAATTCACGTTCATAAATTATTCTATTCTATCAAAAGGTGCATCCATTGAAGCCACGTCAACATCTGCTGAGTCATCAGTTACAACATCTGCACAGGCAACACCCTCATCTGGTAGTACAGTGCAGGCTGAAAATTCCATATCAACAATACCAAGCTCAGCAACACGAGCATCTTCACCAAGAAGCACAGCATTGACATCTGTTACCAGTCAAACAGGTAGGATGAAAACCATTGCACTACTTTGTCGAACATGATTCGTCACTGCAATGCGTTGTGAAATTTGGAAAAGATGTTTTTAAAAGTTCATTAACATACATGTTACTGTTCTTTCAAAAGGCGCGTCAATTGCAGCAGCATCAACTCCAATCACATTATCTCCAGCAACAACGGCGCTATCAACAGCGTCATCCGTCAGTGCAAGAGAGACAACAAATTCCCCAGCAACACAATCGTCTTCACCAATAAGCAGTACTGGGACATTAGTCACAGCTGAAACTAGTAAGACAAAGACAATTCAGCAAAACATGGTGTACAACATGGAATTAACGGTCCAGAAGAATAAATGATATTTTTTCTTTCTAAAGGTGCATCAAGTACAGTCCGATCATCTTCCATTGAGTCATCTCCAGCACCTCCACTGTCAACATTGTCATCTGCTGGTACAACAGTGACAACAAATTTGATATCAATAGCCCCAATTTCACAATCAGAATCATCTTCCCCGACACGCACAACAGTGACGCTTGCTACAACTGAAACAGGTACGATGGAAATGAAAAAAATCACAATTTGTAAATTACTGAAACTAAGGTTATTGTGTTCAGAAATTGTGAAAGGACGCCCCAATACCGTGCACCAAGCAGTTAGACCTGTTGAAGGCAGTTCTGGACGCAGACGTGCCTGCACCTGAAAGCCTTGATCATCTCGGTCACAGTGCCATCAAGCACAGATCAAAATGTGAACACGGGTTTTCCCGATAAAGATTGCAGAGGGAAACAATTCTGTTCTTTCCAAAAAGGAATCAAGTACAGTTCCATCAACCATAATCCTTTTCATCCACAGCAACCACTCCACAATCAACATCTTCATTGATCAGGACAACAGAGACATCAAACTTGTCACCAACACAATCATCTTCAACAGCAAGCACTACTGTGACATTAGCCACATCTGAAACAAGTAAGACAAAACAATTATACAACACTTTGGGTGACAACATTTTGCAGTCTGCTTTTTTACTTAATTCTGTGTTTTACAATGTGGAAATTCATGCAATACAGCAGCGTCAAATTCTGATTAATGCAACAAGAAACTGTATTTGTTACATCCATGCACAATATGAATGCCAAAATTCACGTTCATAAATTATTCTATTCTATCAAAAGGTGCATCCATTGAAGCCACGTCAACATCTGCTGAGTCATCCGTTACAACATCTGCACAGGCAACACCCTCATCTGGTAGTACAGTGCAGGCTGAAAATTCCATATCAACAATACCAAGCTCAGCAACACGAGCATCTTCACCAAGAAGCACGGCAGTGACATCTGTTACCAGTCAAACAGGTAGGATGAAAACTATTGCACTACTTTGTCGAACATGATTCGTCACTGCAATGCGTTGTGAAATTTGGAAAAGATGTTTTTAAAAGTTCATTAACATACATGTTACTGTTCTTTCAAAAGGCGCGTCAATTACAGCAGCATCAACTCCAATCACATTATCTCCAGCAACAACGGCGCTATCAACAGCGTCATCCGTCAGTGCAAGAGAGACAACAAATTCCCCAGCAACACAATCGTCTTCACCAATAAGCAGTACTGGGACATTAGTCACAGCTGAAACTAGTAAGACAAAGACAATTCAGCAAAACATGGTGTACAACATGGAATTAACGGTCCAGAAGAATAAATGATATTTTTTCTTTCTAAAGGTGCATCAAGTACAGTCCGATCATCTTCCATTGAGTCATCTCCAGCACCTCCACTGTCAACATTGTCATCTGCTGGTACAACAGTGACAACAAATTTGATATCAATAGCCCCAATTTCACAATCAGAATCATCTTCCCCGACACGCACAACAGTGACGCTTGCTACAACTGAAACAGGTACGATGGAAATGAAAAAAATCACAATTTGTAAATTACTGAAACTAAGGTTATTGTGTTCAGAAATTGTGAAAGGACGCCCCAATTCCGTGCACCAAGCAGTTCTGGACGCAGACGTGCCTGCACCTTAAAGCCTTGATCATCTAGGTCACAGTGCCATCAAGCACAGATCAAAATGTGAACACGGGTTTTCCCTATAAAGATTGCAGAGGGAAACAATTCTGTTCTTTCCAAAAAGGAATCAAGTACAGTTCCATCAACCATAATCCTTTTCATCCACAGCAACCTCTCCACAATCAACATCTACATTGATCAGTACAACAGAGACATCAAACTTGTCACCAACACAATCATCTTCAACAGCAAGCACTACTGTGACATTAGCCACATCTGAAACAAGTAAGACAACACAATTATACAACACTTTGGGTGACAACATTTTGCAGTCTGCTTTTTTACTTAATTCTGTGTTTTACAATGTGGAAATTCATGCAATACAGCAGCGTCAAATTCTGATTGATGCAACAAGAAACTGTATTTATAACATCCATGCACAATATGAATGACAAAATTCACGTTCATAAATTATTCTATTCTATCAAAAGGTGCATCCATTGAAGCCACGTCAACATCTGCTGAGTCATCAGTTACAACATCTGCACAGGCAACACCCTCATCTGGTAGTACAGTGCAGGCTGAAAATTCCATATCAACAATACCAAGCTCAGCAACACGAGCATCTTCACCAAGAAGCACAGCATTGACATCTGTTACCAGTCAAACAGGTAGGATGAAAACCATTGCACTACTTTGTCGAACATGATTCGTCACTGCAATGCGTTGTGAAATTTGGAAAAGATGTTTTTAAAAGTTCATTAACATACATGTTACTGTTCTTTCAAAAGGCGCGTCAATTACAGCAGCATCAACTCCAATCACATTATCTCCAGCAACAACGGCGCTATCAACAGCGTCATCCGTCAGTGCAAGAGAGACAACAAATTCCCCAGCAACACAATCGTCTTCACCAATAAGCAGTACTGGGACATTAGTCACAGCTGAAACTAGTAAGACAAAGACAATTCAGCAAAACATGGTGTACAACATGGAATTAACGGTCCAGAAGAATAAATGATATTTTTTCTTTCTAAAGGTGCATCAAGTACAGTCCGATCATCTTCCATTGAGTCATCTCCAGCACCTCCACTGTCAACATTGTCATCTGCTGGTACAACAGTGACAACAAATTTGATATCAATAGCCCCAATTTCACAATCAGAAATATCTTCCCCGACACGCACAACAGTGATGCTTGCTACAACTGAAACAGGTACGATGGAAATGAAAAAAATCACAATTTGTAAATTACTGAAACTAAGGTTATTGTGTTCAGAAATTGTGAAAGGACGCCCCAATTCCGTGCACCAAGCAGTTCTGGACGCAGACGTGCCTGCACCTTAAAGCCTTGATCATCTAGGTCACAGTGCCATCAAGCACAGATCAAAATGTGAACACGGGTTTTCCCTATAAAGATTGCAGAGGGAAACAATTCTGTTCTTTCCAAAAAGGAATCAAGTACAGTTCCATCAACCATAATCCTTTTCATCCACAGCAACCTCTCCACAATCAACATCTACATTGATCAGTACAACAGAGACATCAAACTTGTCACCAACACAATCATCTTCAACAGCAAGCACTACTGTGACATTAGCCACATCTGAAACAAGTAAGACAAAACAATTATACAACACTTTGGGTGACAACATTTTGCAGTCTGCTTTTTTACTTAATTCTGTGTTTTACAATGTGGAAATTCATGCAATACAGCAGCGTCAAATTCTGATTGATGCAACAAGAAACTGTATTTGTTACATCCATGCACAATATGAATGCCAAAATTCACGTTCATAAATTATTCTATTCTATCAAAAGGTGCATCCATTGAAGCCACGTCAACATCTGCTGAGTCATCAGTTACACCATCTGCACAGGCAACACCCTCATCTGGTTGTACAGTGCAGGCTGAAAATTCCATATCAACAATACCAAGCTCAGCAACACGAGCATCTTCACCAAGAAGCACGGCAGTGACATCTGTTACCAGTCAAACAGGTAGGATGAAAACCATTGCACTACTTTGTCGAACATGATTCGTCACTGCAATGCGTTGTGAAATTTGGAAAAGATGTTTTTAAAAGTTCATTAACATACATGTTACTGTTCTTTCAAAAGGCGCGTCAATTACAGCAGCATCAACTCCAATCACATTATCTCCAGCAACAACGGCGCTATCAACAGCGTCATCCGTCAGTGCAAGAGAGACAACAAATTCCCCAGCAACACAATCGTCTTCACCAATAAGCAGTACTGGGACATTAGTCACAGCTGAAACTAGTAAGACAAAGACAATTCAGCAAAACATGGTGTACAACATGGAATTAACGGTCCAGAAGAATAAATGATATTTTTTCTTTCTAAAGGTACATCAGGTACAGTCAGATCATCTTCCATTGAGTCATCTCCAGCACCTCCACTGTCAACATTGTCATCTGCTGGTGCAACAGTGACAACAAATTTGATATCAATAGCCCCAATTTCACAATCAGAATCATCTTCCCCGACACGCACAACAGTGACGCTTGCTACAACTGAAACAGGTACGATGGAAATGAAAAAAATCACAATTTGTAAATTACTGAAACTAAGGTTATTGTGTTCAGAAATTGTGAAAGGATGCCCCAATTCCGTGCACCAAGCAGTTAGACCTCTTGAAGGCAGTTCTGGACGCAGACGTGCCTGCACCTGAAAGCATTGATCATCGAGGTCATAGTGCCATCAAGCACAGATCAAAATGTGAACACGGGTTTTCCCTATAAAGATTGCAGAGGGAAACAATTCTGTTCTTTCCAAAAAGGAATCAAGTACAGTTCCATCAACCATAATCCTTTTCATCCACAGCAACCTCTCCACAATCAACATCTACATTGATCAGTACAACAGAGACATCAAACTTGTCACCAACACAATCATCTTCAACAGCAAGCACTACTGTGACATTAGCCACATCTGAAACAAGTAAGACAAAACAATTATACAACACTTTGGGTGACAACATTTTGCAGTCTGCTTTTTTACTTAATTCTGTGTTTTACAATGTGGAAATTCATGCAATACAGCAGCGTCAAATTCTGATTGATGCAACAAGAAACTGTATTTGTTACATCCATGCACAATATGAATGCCAAAATTCACGTTCATAAATTATTCTATTCTATCAAAAGGTGCATCCATTGAAGCCACGTCAACATCTGCTGAGTCATCAGTTACACCATCTGCACAGGCAACACCCTCATCTGGTTGTACAGTGCAGGCTGAAAATTCCATATCAACAATACCAAGCTCAGCAACACGAGCATCTTCACCAAGAAGCACGGCAGTGACATCTGTTACCAGTCAAACAGGTAGGATGAAAACCATTGCACTACTTTGTCGAACATGATTCGTCACTGCAATGCGTTGTGAAATTTGGAAAAGATGTTTTTAAAAGTTCATTAACATACATGTTACTGTTCTTTCAAAAGGCACGTCAATTACAGCAGCATCAACTCCAATCACATTATCTCCAGCAACAACGGCGCTATCAACAGCGTCATCCGTCAGTGCAAGAGAGACAACAAATTCCCCAGCAACACAATCGTCTTCACCAATAAGCAGTAGTGGGACATTAGTCACAGCTGAAACTAGTAAGACAAAGACAATTCAGCAAAACATGGTGTACAACATGGAATTAACGGTCCAGAAGAATAAATGATATTTTTTCTTTCTAAAGGTACATCAGGTACAGTCAGATCATCTTCCATTGAGTCATCTCCAGCACCTCCACTGTCAACATTGTCATCTGCTGGTGCAACAGTGACAACAAATTTGATATCAATAGCCCCAATTTCACAATCAGAATCATCTTCCCCGACACGCACAACAGTGACGCTTGCTGCAACTGAAACAGGTACGATGGAAATGAAAAAAATCACAATTTGTAAATTACTGAAACTAAGGTTATTGTGTTCAGAAATTGTGAAAGGACGCCCCAATTCCGTGCACCAAGCAGTTAGACCTCTTGAAGGCAGTTCTGGACGCAGACGTGCCTGCACCTGAAAGCATTGGTCATCTTGGTCACAGTGCCATCAAGCACAGATCAAAATGTGAACACGGGTTTTCCCTATAAAGATTGCAGAGGGAAACAATTCTGTTCTTTCCAAAAAGGAATCAAGTACAGTTCCATCAACCATAATCCTTTTCATCCACAGCAACCTCTCCACAATCAACATCTACATTGATCAGTACAACAGAGACATCAAACTTGTCACCAACACAATCATCTTCAACAGCAAGCACTACTGTGACATTAGCCACATCTGAAACAAGTAAGACAAAACAATTATACAACACTTTGGGTGACAAAATTTTACAGTCTGCTTTTTTACTTAATTCTGTGTTTTACAATGTGGAAATTCATGCAATACAGCAGCGTCAAATTCTGATTAATGCAACAAGAAACTGTATTTGTTACATCCATGCACAATATGAATGACAAAATTCACGTTCATAAATTATTCTATTCTATCAAAAGGTGCATCCATTGAAGCCACGTCAACATCTGCTGAGTCATCAGTTACAACATCTGCACAGGCAACACCCTCATCTGGTAGTACAGTGCAGGCTGAAAATTCCATATCAACAATACCAAGCTCAGCAACACGAGCATCTTCACCAAGAAGCACAGCAGTGACATCTGTTACCAGTCAAACAGGTAGGATGAAAACCATTGCACTACTTTGTCGAACATGATTCGTCACTGCAATGCGTTGTGAAATTTGGAAAAGATGTTTTTAAAAGTTCATTAACATACATGTTACTGTTCTTTCAAAAGGCGCGTCAATTACAGCAGCATCAACTCCAATCACATTATCTCCAGCAACAACGGCGCTATCAACAGCGTCATCCGTCAGTGCAAGAGAGACAACAAATTCCCCAGCAACACAATCGTCTTCACCAATAAGCAGTACTGGGACATTAGTCACAGCTGAAACTAGTAAGACAAAGACAATTCAGCAAAACATGGTGTACAACATGGAATTAACGGTCCAGAAGAATAAATGATATTTTTTCTTTCTAAAGGTGCATCAAGTACAGTCCGATCATCTTCCATTGAGTCATCTCCAGCACCTCCACTGTCAACATTGTCATCTGCTGGTACAACAGTGACAACAAATTTGATATCAATAGCCCCAATTTCACAATCAGAATCATCTTCCCCGACACGCACAATAGTGACGCTTGCTACAACTGAAACAGGTACGATGGAAATGAAAAAAAATCACAATTTGTAAATTACTGAAACTAAGGTTATTGTGTTCAGAAATTGTGAAAGGACGCCCCAATTCCGTGCACCAAGCAGTTAGACCTCTTGAAGGCAGTTCTGGACGCAGACGTGCCTGCACCTTAAAGCCTTGGTCATCTAGGTCACAGTGCCATCAAGCACAGATCAAAATGTGAACACGGGTTTTCCCTATAAAGATTGCAGAGGGAAACAATTCTGTTCTTTCCAAAAAGGAATCAAGTACAGTTCCATCAACCATAATCCTTTTCATCCACAGCAACCTCTCCACAATCAACATCTACATTGATCAGTACAACAGAGACATCAAACTTGTCACCAACACAATCATCTTCAACAGCAAGCACTACTGTGACATTAGCCACATCTGAAACAAGTAAGACAAAACAATTATACAACACTTTGGGTGACAACATTTTGCAGTCTGCTTTTTTACTTCATTCTGTGTTTTACAATGTGGAAATTCATGCAGCGTCAAATTCTGATTAATGCAACAAGAAACTGTATTTGTTACATCCATGCACAATATGAATGACGAAATTCACGTTCATAAATTATTCTATTCTATCAAAAGGTGCATCCATTGAAGCCACGTCAACATCTGCTGAGTCATCAGTTACACCATCTGCACAGGCAACACCCTCATCTGGTAGTACAGTGCAGGCTGAAAATTCCATATCAACAATACCAAGCTCAGCAACACGAGCATCTTCACCAAGAAGCACGGCAGTGACATCTGTTACCAGTCAAACAGGTAGGATGAAAACCATTGCACTACTTTGTCGAACATGATTCGTCACTGCAATGCGTTGTGAAATTTGGAAAAGATGTTTTTAAAAGTTCATTAACATACATGTTACTGTTCTTTCAAAAGGCACGTCAATTACAGCAGCATCAACTCCAATCACATTATCTCCAGCAACAACGGCGCTATCAACAGCGTCATCCGTCAGTGCAAGAGAGACAACAAATTCCCCAGCAACACAATCGTCTTCACCAATAAGCAGTACTGGGACATTAGTCACAGCTGAAACTAGTAAGACAAAGACAATTCAGCAAAACATGGTGTACAACATGGAATTAACGGTCCAGAAGAATAAATGATATTTTTTCTTTCTAAAGGTACATCAGGTACAGTCAGATCATCTTCCATTGAGTCATCTCCAGCACCTCCACTGTCAACATTGTCATCTGCTGGTGCAACAGTGACAACAAATTTGATATCAATAGCCCCAATTTCACAATCAGAATCATCTTCCCCGACACGCACAACAGTGACGCTTGCTGCAACTGAAACAGGTACGATGGAAATGAAAAAAATCACAATTTGTAAATTACTGAAACTAAGGTTATTGTGTTCAGAAATTGTGAAAGGACGCCCCAATTCCGTGCACCAAGCAGTTAGACCTCTTGAAGGCAGTTCTGGACGCAGACGTGCCTGCACCTGAAAGCATTGATCATCGAGGTCATAGTGCCATCAAGCACAGATCAAAATGTGAACACGGGTTTTCCCTATAAAGATTGCAGAGGGAAACAATTCTGTTCTTTCCAAAAAGGAATCAAGTACAGTTCCATCAACCATAATCCTTTTCATCCACAGCAACCTCTCCACAATCAACATCGACATTGATCAGTACAACAGAGACATCAAACTTGTCACCAACACAATCATCTTCAACAGCAAGCACTACTGTGACATTAGCCACATCTGAAACAAGTAAGACAAAACAATTATACAACACTTTGGGTGACAACATTTTGCAGTCTGCTTTTTTACTTAATTCTGTGTTTTACAATGTGGAAATTCATGCAATACAGCAGCGTCAAATTCTGATTGATGCAACAAGAAACTGTATTTGTTACATCCATGCACAATATGAATGCCAAAATTCACGTTCATAAATTATTCTATTCTATCAAAAGGTGCATCCATTGAAGCCACGTCAACATCTGCTGAGTCATCAGTTACACCATCTGCACAGGCAACACCCTCATCTGGTAGTACAGTGCAGGCTGAAAATTCCATATCAACAATACCAAGCTCAGCAACACGAGCATCTTCACCAAGAAGCACGGCAGTGACATCTGTTACCAGTCAAACAGGTAGGATGAAAACCATTGCACTACTTTGTCGAACATGATTCGTCACTGCAATGCGTTGTGAAATTTGGAAAAGATGTTTTTAAAAGTTCATTAACATACATGTTACTGTTCTTTCAAAAGGCACGTCAATTACAGCAGCATCAACTCCAATCACATTATCTCCAGCAACAACGGCGCTATCAACAGCGTCATCCGTCAGTGCAAGAGAGACAACAAATTCCCCAGCAACACAATCGTCTTCACCAATAAGCAGTACTGGGACATTAGTCACAGCTGAAACTAGTAAGACAAAGACAATTCAGCAAAACATGGTGTACAACATGGAATTAACGGTCCAGAAGAATAAATGATATTTTTTCTTTCTAAAGGTGCATCAAGTACAGTCCGATCATCTTCCATTGAGTCATCTCCAGCACCTCCACTGTCAACATTGTCATCTGCTGGTGCAACAGTGACAACAAATTTGATATCAATAGCCCCAATTTCACAATCAGAATCATCTTCCCCGACACGCACAACAGTGACGCTTGCTACAACTGAAACAGGTACGATGGAAATGAAAAAAATCACAATTTGTAAATTACTGAAACTAAGGTTATTGTGTTCAGAAATTGTGAAAGGACGCCCCAATTCCGTGCACCAAGCAGTTAGACCTGTTGAAGGCAGTTCTGGACGCAGACGTGCCTGCACCTTAAAGCCTTGGTCATCTTGGTCACAGTGCCATCAAGCACAGATCAAAATGTGAACACGGGTTTTCCCTATAAAGATTGCAGAGGGAAACAATTCTGTTCTTTCCAAAAAGGAATCAAGTACAGTTCCATCAACCATAATCCTTTTCATCCACAGCAACCTCTCCACAATCAACATCTACATTGATCAGTACAACAGAGACATCAAACTTGTCACCAACACAATCATCTTCAACAGCAAGCACTACTGTGACATTAGCCACATCTGAAACAAGTAAGACAAAACAATTATACAACACTTTGGGTGACAAAATTTTACAGTCTGCTTTTTTACTTAATTCTGTGTTTTACAATGTGGAAATTCATGCAATACAGCAGCGTCAAATTCTGATTGATGCAACAAGAAACTGTATTTGTTACATCCATGCACAATATGAATGACAAAATTCACGTTCATAAATTATTCTATTCTATCAAAAGGTGCATCCATTGAAGCCACGTCAACATCTGCTGAGTCATCAGTTACAACATCTGCACAGGCAACACCCTCATCTGGTAGTACAGTGCAGGCTGAAAATTCCATATCAACAATACCAAGCTCAGCAACACGAGCATCTTCACCAAGAAGCACAGCAGTGACATCTGTTACCAGTCAAACAGGTAGGATGAAAACCATTGCACTACTTTGTCGAACATTATTCGTCACTGCAATGCGTTGTGAAATTTGGAAAAGATGTTTTTAAAAGTTCATTAACATACATGTTACTGTTCTTTCAAAAGGCGCGTCAATTACAGCAGCATCAACTCCAATCACATTATCTCCAGCAACAACGGCGCTATCAACAGCGTCATCCGTCAGTGCAAGAGAGACAACAAATTCCCCAGCAACACAATCGTCTTCACCAATAAGCAGTACTGGGACATTAGTCACAGCTGAAACTAGTAAGACAAAGACAATTCAGCAAAACATGGTGTACAACATGGAATTAACGGTCCAGAAGAATAAATGATATTTTTTCTTTCTAAAGGTGCATCAAGTACAGTCCGATCATCTTCCATTGAGTCATCTCCAGCACCTCCACTGTCAACATTGTCATCTGCTGGTACAACAGTGACAACAAATTTGATATCAATAGCCCCAATTTCACAATCAGAATCATCTTCCCCGACACGCACAATAGTGACGCTTGCTACAACTGAAACAGGTACGATGGAAATGAAAAAAAATCACAATTTGTAAATTACTGAAACTAAGGTTATTGTGTTCAGAAATTGTGAAAGGACGCCCCAATTCCGTGCACCAAGCAGTTAGACCTCTTGAAGGCAGTTCTGGACGCAGACGTGCCTGCACCTTAAAGCCTTGGTCATCGAGGTCACAGTGCCATCAAGCACAGATCAAAATGTGAACACGGGTTTTCCCTATAAAGATTGCAGAGGGAAACAATTCTGTTCTTTCCAAAAAGGAATCAAGTACAGTTCCATCAACCATAATCCTTTTCATCCACAGCAACCTCTCCACAATCAACATCTACATTGATCAGTACAACAGAGACATCAAACTTGTCACCAACACAATCATCTTCAACAGCAAGCACTACTGTGACATTAGCCACATCTGAAACAAGTAAGACAAAACAATTATACAACACTTTGGGTGACAACATTTTGCAGTCTGCTTTTTTACTTAATTCTATGTTTTACAATGTGGAAATTCATGCAATACAGCAGCGTCAAATTCTGATTAATGCAACAAGAAACTGTATTTGTTACATCCATGCACAATATGAATGCCAAAATTCACATTCATAAATTATTCTATTCCATCAAAAGGTGCATCCATTGAAGCCACGTCAACATCTGCTGAGTCATCAGTTACAACATCTGCACAGGCAACACCCTCATCTGGTAGTACAGTGCAGGCTGAAAATTCCATATCAACAATACCAAGCTCAGCAACACGAGCATCTTCACCAAGAAGCACAGCATTGACATCTGTTACCAGTCAAACAGGTAGGATGAAAACCATTGCACTACTTTGTCGAACATGATTCGTCACTGCAATGCGTTGTGAAATTTGGAAAAGATGTTTTTAAAAGTTCATTAACATACATGTTACTGTTCTTTCAAAAGGCGCGTCAATTACAGCAGCATCAACTCCAATCACATTATCTCCAGCAACAACGGCGCTATCAACAGCGTCATCCGTCAGTGCAAGAGAGACAACAAATTCCCCAGCAACACAATCGTCTTCACCAATAAGCAGTACTGGGACATTAGTCACAGCTGAAACTAGTAAGACAAAGACAATTCAGCAAAACATGGTGTACAACATGGAATTAACGGTCCAGAAGAATAAATGATATTTTTTCTTTCTAAAGGTGCATCAAGTACAGTCCGATCATCTTCCATTGAGTCATCTCCAGCACCTCCACTGTCAACATTGTCATCTGCTGGTACAACAGTGACAACAAATTTGATATCAATAGCCCCAATTTCACAATCAGAATCATCTTCCCCGACACGCACAACAGTGACGCTTGCTACAACTGAAACAGGTACGATGGAAATGAAAAAAATCACAATTTGTAAATTCCTGAAACTAAGGTTATTGTGTTCAGAAATTGTGAAAGGACGCCCCAATTCCGTGCACCAAGCAGTTCTGGACGCAGACGTGCCTGCACCTTAAAGCCTTGATCATCTAGGTCACAGTGCCATCAAGCACAGATCAAAATGTGAACACGGGTTTTCCCTATAAAGATTGCAGAGGGAAACAATTCTGTTCTTTCCAAAAAGGAATCAAGTACAGTTCCATCAACCATAATCCTTTTCATCCACAGCAACCTCTCCACAATCAACATCTACATTGATCAGTACAACAGAGACATCAAACTTGTCACCAACACAATCATCTTCAACAGCAAGCACTACTGTGACATTAGCCACATCTGAAACAAGTAAGACAAAACAATTATACAACACTTTGGGTGACAACATTTTGCAGTCTGCTTTTTTACTTAATTCTGTGTTTTACAATGTGGAAATTCATGCAATACAGCAGAGTCAAATTCTGATTGATGCAACAAGAAACTGTATTTGTTACATCCATGCACAATATGAATGACAAAATTCACGTTCATAAATTATTCTATTCTATCAAAAGGTGCATCCATTGAAGCCACGTCAACATCTGCTGAGTCATCAGTTACAACATCTGCACAGGCAACACCCTCATCTGGTAGTACAGTGCAGGCTGAAAATTCCATATCAACAATACCAAGCTCAGCAACACGAGCATCTTCACCAAGAAGCACAGCATTGACATCTGTTACCAGTCAAACAGGTAGGATGAAAACCATTGCACTACTTTGTCGAACATGATTCGTCACTGCAATGCGTTGTGAAATTTGGAAAAGATGTTTTTAAAAGTTCATTAACATACATGTTACTGTTCTTTCAAAAGGCGCGTCAATTACAGCAGCATCAACTCCAATCACATTATCTCCAGCAACAACGGCGCTATCAACAGCGTCATCCGTCAGTGCAAGAGAGACAACAAATTCCCCAGCAACACAATCGTCTTCACCAATAAGCAGTACTGGGACATTAGTCACAGCTGAAACTAGTAAGACAAAGACAATTCAGCAAAACATGGTGTACAACATGGAATTAACGGTCCAGAAGAATAAATGATATTTTTTCTTTCTAAAGGTGCATCAAGTACAGTCCGATCATCTTCCATTGAGTCATCTCCAGCACCTCCACTGTCAACATTGTCATCTGCTGGTACAACAGTGACAACAAATTTGATATCAATAGCCCCAATTTCACAATCAGAATCATCTTCCCCGACACGCACAACAGTGACGCTTGCTACAACTGAAACAGGTACGATGGAAATGAAAAAAAATCACAATTTGTAAATTACTGAAACTAAGGTTATTGTGTTCAGAAATTGTGAAAGGACGCCCCAATTCCGTGCACCAAGCAGTTCTGGACGCAGACGTGCCTGCACCTTAAAGCCTTGATCATCTTGGTCACAGTGCCATCAAGCACAGATCAAAATGTGAACACGGGTTTTCCCTATAAAGATTGCAGAGGGAAACAATTCTGTTCTTTCCAAAAAGGAATCAATACAGTTCCATCAACCATAACCCTTTTCATCCACAGCAACCTCTCCACAATCAACATCTACATTGATCAGTACAACAGAGACATCAAACTTGTCACCAACACAATCATCTTCAACAGCAAGCACTACTGTGACATTAGCCACATCTGAAACAAGTAAGACAACACAATTATACAACACTTTGGGTGACAACATTTTGCAGTCTGCTTTTTTACTTAATTCTGTGTTTTACAATGTGGAAATTCATGCAATACAGCAGCGTCAAATTCTGATTGATGCAACAAGAAACTGTATTTGTTACATCCATGCACAATATGAATGACAAAATTCACGTTCATAAATTATTCTATTCTATCAAAAGGTGCATCCATTGAAGCCACGTCAACATCTGCTGAGTCATCAGTTACAACATCTGCACAGGCAACACCCTCATCTGGTAGTACAGTGCAGGCTGAAAATTCCATATCAACAATACCAAGCTCAGCAACACGAGCATCTTCACCAAGAAGCACAGCATTGACATCTGTTACCAGTCAAACAGGTAGGATGAAAACCATTGCACTACTTTGTCGAACATGATTCGTCACTGCAATGCGTTGTGAAATTTGGAAAAGATGTTTTTAAAAGTTCATTAACATACATGTTACTGTTCTTTCAAAAGGCGCGTCAATTACAGCAGCATCAACTCCAATCACATTATCTCCAGCAACAACGGCGCTATCAACAGCGTCATCCGTCAGTGCAAGAGAGAAAACAAATTCCCCAGCAACACAATCGTCTTCACCAATAAGCAGTACTGGGACATTAGTCACAGCTGAAACTAGTAAGACAAAGACAATTCAGCAAAACATGGTGTACAACATGGAATTAACGGTCCAGAAGAATAAATGATATTTTTTCTTTCTAAAGGTGCATCAAGTACAGTCCGATCATCTTCCATTGAGTCATCTCCAGCACCTCCACTGTCAACATTGTCATCTGCTGGTACAACAGTGACAACAAATTTGATATCAATAGCCCCAATTTCACAATCAGAATCATCTTCCCCGACACGCACAATAGTGACGCTTGCTACAACTGAAACAGGTACGATGGAAATGAAAAAAAATCACAATTTGTAAATTACTGAAACTAAGGTTATTGTGTTCAGAAATTGTGAAAGGACGCCCCAATTCCGTGCACCAAGCAGTTAGACCTCTTGAAGGCAGTTCTGGACGCAGACGTGCCTGCACCTTAAAGCCTTGGTCATCGAGGTCACAGTGCCATCAAGCACAGATCAAAATGTGAACACGGGTTTTCCCTATAAAGATTGCAGAGGGAAACAATTCTGTTCTTTCCAAAAAGGAATCAAGTACAGTTCCATCAACCATAATCCTTTTCATCCACAGCAACCTCTCCACAATCAACATCTACATTGATCAGTACAACAGAGACATCAAACTTGTCACCAACACAATCATCTTCAACAGCAAGCACTACTGTGACATTAGCCACATCTGAAACAAGTAAGACAAAACAATTATACAACACTTTGGGTGACAACATTTTGCAGTCTGCTTTTTTACTTAATTCTGTGTTTTACAATGTGGAAATTCATGCAGCGTCAAATTCTGATCAATGCAACAAGAAACTGTATTTGTTACATCCATGCACAATATGAATGACGAAATTCACGTTCATAAATTATTCTATTCTATCAAAAGGTGCATCCATTGAAGCCACGTCAACATCTGCTGAGTCATCAGTTACAACATCTGCACAGGCAACACCCTCATCTGGTAGTACAGTGCAGGCTGAAAATTCCATATCAACAATACCAAGCTCAGCAACACGAGCATCTTCACCAAGAAGCACGGCAGTGACATCTGTTACCAGTCAAACAGGTAGGATGAAAACCATTGCACTACTTTGTCGAACATGATTCGTCACTGCAATGCGTTGTGAAATTTGGAAAAGATGCTTTTAAAAGTTCATTAACATACATGTTACTGTTCTTTCAAAAGGCGCGTCAATTACAGCAGCATCAACTCCAATCACATTATCTCCAGCAACAACGGCGCTATCAACAGCGTCATCCGTCAGTGCAAGAGAGACAACAAATTCCCCAGCAACACAATCGTCTTCACCAATAAGCAGTACTGGGACATTAGTCACAGATGAAACTAGTAAGACAAAGACAATTCAGCAAAACATGGTGTACAACATGGAATTAACGGTCCAGAAGAATAAATGATATTTTTTCTTTCTAAAGGTGCATCAAGTACAGTCCGATCATCTTCCATTGAGTCATCTCCAGCACCTCCACTGTCAACATTGTCATCTGCTGGTACAACAGTGACAACAAATTTGATATCAATAGCCCCAATTTCACAATCAGAATCATCTTCCCCGACACGCACAACAGTGACGCTTGCTGCAACTGAAACAGGTACGATGGAAATGAAAAAAATCACAATTTGTAAATTACTGAAACTAAGGTTATTGTGTTCAGAAATTGTGAAAGGACGCCCCAGTTCCGTGCACCAAGCAGTTTGACCTGTTGAAGGCAGTTCTGGACGCAGACGTGCCTGCACCTTAAAGCATTGATCATCTAGGTCACAGTGCCATCAAGCACAGATCAAAATGTGAACACGGGTTTTCCCTATAAAGATTGCAGAGGGAAACAATTCTGTTCTTTCCAAAAAGGAATCAAGTACAGTTCCATCAACCATAATCCTTTTCATCCACAGCAACCTCTCCACAATCAACATCTACATTGATCAGTACAACAGAGACATCAAACTTGTCACCAACACAATCATCTTCAACAGCAAGCACTACTGTGACATTAGCCACATCTGAAACAAGTAAGACAAAACAATTATACAACACTTTGGGTGACAACATTTTGCAGTCTGCTTTTTTACTTAATTCTGTGTTTTACAATGTGGAAATTCATGCAATACAGCAGCGTCAAATTCTGATTAATGCAACAAGAAACTGTATTTGTTACATCCATGCACAATATGAATGCCAAAATTCACGTTCATAAATTATTCTATTCCATCAAAAGGTGCATCCATTGAAGCCACGTCAACATCTGCTGAGTCATCAGTTACAACATCTGCACAGGCAACACCCTCATCTGGTAGTACAGTGCAGGCTGAAAATTCCATATCAACAATACCAAGCTCAGCAACACGAGCATCTTCACCAAGAAGCACGGCAGTGACATCTGTTACCAGTCAAACAGGTAGGATGAAAACCATTGCACTACTTTGTCGAACATGATTCGTCACTGCAATGCGTTGTGAAATTTGGAAAAGATGTTTTTAAAAGTTCATTAACATACATGTTACTGTTCTTTCAAAAGGCGCGTCAATTACAGCAGCATCAACTCCAATCACATTATCTCCAGCAACAACGGCGCTATCAACAGCGTCATCCGTCAGTGCAAGAGAGACAACAAATTCCCCAGCAACACAATCGTCTTCACCAATAAGCAGTACTGGGACATTAGTCACAGCTGAAACTAGTAAGACAAAGACAATTCAGCAAAACATGGTGTACAACATGGAATTAACGGTCCAGAAGAATAAATGATATTTTTTCTTTCTAAAGGTGCATCAAGTACAGTCCGATCATCTTCCATTGAGTCATCTCCAGCACCTCCACTGTCAACATTGTCATCTGCTGGTACAACAGTGACAACAAATTTGATATCAATAGCCCCAATTTCACAATCAGAATCATCTTCCCCGACACGCACAACAGTGACGCTTGCTACAACTGAAACAGGTACGATGGAAATGAAAAAAATCACAATTTGTAAATTACTGAAACTAAGGTTATTGTGTTCAGAAATTGTGAAAGGACGCCCCAATTCCGTGCACCAAGCAGTTCTATACGCAGACGTGCCTGCACCTTAAAGCCTTGATTATCTAGGTCACAGTGCCATCAAGCACAGATCAAAATGTGAACACGGGTTTTCCCCATAAAGATTGCAGAGGGAAACAATTCTGTTCTTTCCGAAAAGGAATCAAGTACAGTTCCATCAACCATAATCCTTTTCATCCACAGCAACCTCTCCACAATCAACATCTACATTGATCAGTACAACAGAGACATCAAACTTGTCACCAACACAATCATCTTCAACAGCAAGCACTACTATGACATTAGCCACATCTGAAACAAGTAAGACAACACAATTATACAACACTTTGGGTGACAACATTTTGCAGTCTGCTTTTTTACTTAATTCTGTGTTTTACAATGTGGAAATTCATGCAATACAGCAGCGTCAAATTCTGATTGATGCAACAAGAAAATGTATTTGTTACATCCATGCACAATATGAATGACAAAATTCACATTCATAAATTATTCTATTCTATCAAAAGGTGCATCCATTGAAGCCACGTCAACATCTGCTGAGTCATCAGTTACAACATCTGCACAGGCAACACCCTCATCTGGTAGTACAGTGCAGGCTGAAAATTCCATATCAACAATACCAAGCTCAGCAACACGAGCATCTTCACCAAGAAGCACAGCATTGACATCTGTTACCAGTCAAACAGGTAGGATGAAAACCATTGCACTACTTTGTCGAACATGATTCGTCACTGCAATGCGTTGTGAAATTTGGAAAAGATGTTTTTAAAAGTTCATTAACATACATGTTACTGTTCTTTCAAAAGGCGCGTCAATTACAGCAGCATCAACTCCAATCACATTATCTCCAGCAACAACGGCGCTATCAACAGCGTCATCCGTCAGTGCAAGAGAGACAACAAATTCCCCAGCAACACAATCGTCTTCACCAATAAGCAGTACTGGGACATTAGTCACAGCTGAAACTAGTAAGACAAAGACAATTCAGCAAAACATGGTGTACAACATGGAATTAACGGTCCAGAAGAATAAATGATATTTTTTCTTTCTAAAGGTGCATCAAGTACAGTCCGATCATCTTCCATTGAGTCATCTCCAGCACCTCCACTGTCAACATTGTCATCTGCTGGTACAACAGTGACAACAAATTTGATATCAATAGCCCCAATTTCACAATCAGAATCATCTTCCCCGACACGCACAACAGTGACGCTTGCTACAACTGAAACAGGTACGATGGAAATGAAAAAAATCACAATTTGTAAATTACTGAAACTAAGGTTATTGTGTTCAGAAATTGTGAAAGGACGCCCCAATTCCGTGCACCAAGCAGTTCTGGACGCAGACGTGCCTGCACCTTAAAGCCTTGATCATCTTGGTCACAGTGCCATCAAGCACAGATCAAAATGTGAACACGGGTTTTCCCTATAAAGATTGCAGAGGGAAACAATTCTGTTCTTTCCAAAAAGGAATCAATACAGTTCCATCAACCATAACCCTTTTCATCCACAGCAACCTCTCCACAATCAACATCTACATTGATCAGTACAACAGAGACATCAAACTTGTCACCAACACAATCATCTTCAACAGCAAGCACTACTGTGACATTAGCCACATCTGAAACAAGTAAGACAACACAATTATACAACACTTTGGGTGACAACATTTTGCAGTCTGCTTTTTTACTTAATTCTGTGTTATACAATGTGGAAATTCATTCAATACAGCAGCGTCAAATTCTGATTGATGCAACAAGAAACTGTATTTGTTACATCCATGCACAATATGAATGACAAAATTCACATTCATAAATTATTCTATTCTATCAAAAGGTGCATCCATTGAAGCCACGTCAACATCTGCTGAGTCATCAGTTACAACATCTGCACAGGCAACACCCTCATCTGGTAGTACAGTGCAGGCTGAAAATTCCATATCAACAATACCAAGCTCAGCAACACGAGCATCTTCACCAAGAAGCACAGCATTGACATCTGTTACCAGTCAAACAGGTAGGATGAAAACCATTGCACTACTTTGTCGAACATGATTCGTCACTGCAATGCGTTGTGAAATTTGGAAAAGATGTTTTTAAAAGTTCATTAACATACATGTTACTGTTCTTTCAAAAGGCGCGTCAATTACAGCAGCATCAACTCCAATCACATTATCTCCAGCAACAACGGCGCTATCAACAGCGTCATCCGTCAGTGCAAGAGAGACAACAAATTCCCCAGCAACACAATCGTCTTCACCAATAAGCAGTACTGGGACATTAGTCACAGCTGAAACTAGTAAGACAAAGACAATTCAGCAAAACATGGTGTACAACATGGAATTAACGGTCCAGAAGAATAAATGATATTTTTTCTTTCTAAAGGTGCATCAAGTACAGTCCGATCATCTTCCATTGAGTCATCTCCAGCACCTCCACTGTCAACATTGTCATCTGCTGGTACAACAGTGACAACAAATTTGATATCAATAGCCCCAATTTCACAATCAGAATCATCTTCCCCGACACGCACAACAGTGACGCTTGCTACAACTGAAACAGGTACGATGGAAATGAAAAAAATCACAATTTGTAAATTCCTGAAACTAAGGTTATTGTGTTCAGAAATTGTGAAAGGACGCCCCAATTCCGTGCACCAAGCAGTTCTGGACGCAGACGTGCCTGCACCTTAAAGCCTTGATCATCTTGGTCACAGTGCCATCAAGCACAGATCAAAATGTGAACACGGGTTTTCCCTATAAAGATTGCAGAGGGAAACAATTCTGTTCTTTCCAAAAAGGAATCAATACAGTTCCATCAACCATAACCCTTTTCATCCACAGCAACCTCTCCACAATCAACATCTACATTGATCAGTACAACAGAGACATCAAACTTGTCACCAACACAATCATCTTCAACAGCAAGCACTACTGTGACATTAGCCACATCTGAAACAAGTAAGACAACACAATTATACAACACTTTGGGTGACAACATTTTGCAGTCTGCTTTTTTACTTAATTCTGTGTTATACAATGTGGAAATTCATTCAATACAGCAGCGTCAAATTCTGATTGATGCAACAAGAAACTGTATTTGTTACATCCATGCACAATATGAATGACAAAATTCACGTTCATAAATTATTCTATTCTATCAAAAGGTGCATCCATTGAAGCCACGTCAACATCTGCTGAGTCATCAGTTACAACATCTGCACAGGCAACACCCTCATCTGGTAGTACAGTGCAGGCTGAAAATTCCATATCAACAATACCAAGCTCAGCAACACGAGCATCTTCACCAAGAAGCACAGCATTGACATCTGTTACCAGTCAAACAGGTAGGATGAAAACCATTGCACTACTTTGTCGAACATGATTCGTCACTGCAATGCGTTGTGAAATTTGGAAAAGATGTTTTTAAAAGTTCATTAACATACATGTTACTGTTCTTTCAAAAGGCGCGTCAATTACAGCAGCATCAACTCCAATCACATTATCTCCAGCAACAACGGCGCTATCAACAGCGTCATCCGTCAGTGCAAGAGAGAAAACAAATTCCCCAGCAACACAGTCGTCTTCACCAATAAGCAGTACTGGGACATTAGTCACAGCTGAAACTAGTAAGACAAAGACAATTCAGCAAAACATGGTGTACAACATGGAATTAACGGTCCAGAAGAATAAATGATATTTTTTCTTTCTAAAGGTGCATCAAGTACAGTCCGATCATCTTCCATTGAGTCATCTCCAGCACCTCCACTGTCAACATTGTCATCTGCTGGTACAACAGTGACAACAAATTTGATATCAATAGCCCCAATTTCACAATCAGAATCATCTTCCCCGACACGCACAACAGTGACGCTTGCTACAACTGAAACAGGTACGATGGAAATGAAAAAAATCACAATTTGTAAATTACTGAAACTAAGGTTATTGTGTTCAGAAATTGTGAAAGGACGCCCCAATACCGTGCACCAAGCAGTTAGACCTGTTGAAGGCAGTTCTGGACGCAGACGTGCCTGCACCTTAAAGCCTTGATCATCTCGGTCACAGTGCCATCAAGCACAGATCAAAATGTGAACACGGGTTTTCCCGATAAAGATTGCAGAGGGAAACAATTCTGTTCTTTCCAAAAAGGAATCAAGTACAGTTCCATCAACCATAATCCTTTTCATCCACAGCAACCTCTCCACAATCAACATCTACATTGATCAGTACAACAGAGACATCAAACTTGTCACCAACACAATCATCTTCAACAGCAAGCACTACTGTGACATTAGCCACATCTGAAACAAGTAAGACAAAACAATTATACAACACTTTGGGTGACAACATTTTGCAGTCTGCTTTTTTACTTAATTCTGTGTTTTACAATGTGGAAATTCATGCAATACAGCAGCGTCAAATTCTGATTAATGCAACAAGAAACTGTATTTGTTACATCCATGCACAATATGAATGCCAAAATTCACGTTCATAAATTATTCTATTCTATCAAAAGGTGCATCCATTGAAGCCACGTCAACATCTGCTGAGTCATCCGTTACAACATCTGCACAGGCAACACCCTCATCTGGTAGTACAGTGCAGGCTGAAAATTACATATCAACAATACCAAGCTCAGCAACACGAGCATCTTCACCAAGAAGCACGGCAGTGACATCTGTTACCAGTCAAACAGGTAGGATGAAAACCATTGCACTACTTTGTCGAACATGATTCGTCACTGCAATGCGTTGTGAAATTTGGAAAAGATGTTTTTAAAAGTTCATTAACATACATGTTACTGTTCTTTCAAAAGGCGCGTCAATTTCAGCAGCATCAACTCCAATCACATTATCTCCAGCAACAACGGCGCTATCAACAGCGTCATCCGTCAGTGCAAGAGAGACAACAAATTCCCCAGCAACACAATCGTCTTCACCAATAAGCAGTACTGGGACATTAGTCACAGCTGAAACTAGTAAGACAAAGACAATTCAGCAAAACATGGTGTACAACATGGAATTAACGGTCCAGAAGAATAAATGATATTTTTTCTTTCTAAAGGTGCATCAAGTACAGTCCGATCATCTTCCATTGAGTCATCTCCAGCACCTCCACTGTCAACATTGTCATCTGCTGGTACAACAGTGACAACAAATTTGATATCAATAGCCCCAATTTCACAATCAGAATCATCTTCCCCGACACGCACAACAGTGACGCTTGCTACAACTGAAACAGGTACGATGGAAATGAAAAAAATCACAATTTGTAAATTACTGAAACTAAGGTTATTGTGTTCAGAAATTGTGAAAGGACGCCTCAATTCCGTGCACCAAGCAGTTAGACCTCTTGAAGGCAGTTCTGGACGCAGACGTGCCTGCACCTGAAAGCCTTGATCATCGAGGTCATAGTGCCATCAAGCACAGATCAAAATGTGAACACGGGTTTTCCCTATAAAGATTGCAGAGGGAAACAATTCTGTTCTTTCCAAAAAGGAATCAAGTACAGTTCCATCAACCATAATCCTTTTCATCCACAGCAACCTCTTCACAATCAACATCTCCATTGATCAGGACAACAGAGACATCAAACTTGTCACCAACACAATCATCTTCAACAGCAAGCACTACTGTGACATTAGCCACATCTGAAACAAGTAAGACAAAACAATTATACAACACTTTGGGTGACAACATTTTGCAGTCTGCTTTTTTACTTAATTCTATGTTTTACAATGTGGAAATTCATGCAATACAGCAGCGTCAAATTCTGATTAATGCAACAAGAAACTGTATTTGTTACATCCATGCACAATATGAATGACAAAATTTACGTTCATAAATTATTCTATTCTATCAAAAGGTGCATCCATTGAAGCCACGTCAACATCTGCTGAGTCATCAGTTACAACATCTGCACAGGCAACACCCTCATCTGGTAGTACAGTGCAGGCTGAAAATTCCATATCAACAATACCAATCTCAGCAACACGAGCATCTTCACCAAGAAGCACGGCAGTGACATCTGTTACCAGTCAAACAGGTAGGATGAAAACCATTGCACTACTTTGTCGAACATGATTCGTCACTGCAATGCGTTGTGAAATTTGGAAAAGATGTTTTTAAAAGTTCATTAACATGCATGTTACTGTTCTTTCAAAAGGCGCGTCAATTACAGCAGCATCAACTCCAATCACATTATCTCCAGCAACAACGGCGCTATCAACAGCGTCATCAGTCAGTGCAAGAGAGACAACAAATTCCCCAGCAACACAATCGTCTTCACCAATAAGCAGTACTGGGACATTAGTCACAGCTGAAACTAGTAAGACAAAGACAATTCAGCAAAACATGGTGTACAACATGGAATTAACGGTCCAGAAGAATAAATGATATTTTTTCTTTCTAAAGGTGCATCAAGTACAGTCCGATCATCTTCCATTGAGTCATCTCCAGCACCTCCACTGTCAACATTGTCATCTGCTGGTGCAACAGTGACAACAAATTTGATATCAATAGCCCCAATTTCACAATCAGAATCATCTTCCCCGACACGCACAACAGTGACGCTTGCTACAACTGAAACAGGTGCGATGGAAATGAAAAAAATCACAATTTGTAAATTACTGAAACTAAGGTTATTGTGTTCAGAAATTGTGAAAGGACGCCCCAATTCCGTGCACCAAGCAGTTAGACCTCTTGAAGGCAGTTCTGGACGCAGACCTGCCTGCACCTTAATGCCTTGATCATCTAGGTCACAGTGCCATCAAGCACAGATCAAAATGTGAACACGGGTTTTCCCTATAAAGATTGCAGAGGGAAACAATTCTGTTCTTTCCAAAAAGGAATCAAGTACAGTTCCATCAACCATAATCCTTTTCATCCACAGCAACCTCTCCACAATCAACATCTACATTGATCAGTACAACAGAGACATCAAACTTGTCACCAACACAATCATCTTCAACAGCAAGCACTACTATGACATTTGCCATATCTGAAACAAGTAAGACAAAACAATTATACAACACTTTGGGTGACAACATTTTGCAGTCTGCTTTTTTACTTAATTCTGTGTTTTACAATGTGGAAATTCATGCAATACAGCAGCGTCAAATTCTGATTAATGCAACAAGAAACTGTATTTGTTACATCCATGCACAATATGAATGACAAAATTCACGTTCATAAATTATTCTATTCTATCAAAAGGTGCATCCATTGAAGCCATGTCAACATCTGCTGAGTCATCAGTTACAACATCTGCACAGGCAACACCCTCATCTGGTAGTACAGTGCAGGCTGAAAATTCCATATCAACAATACCAAGCTCAGCAACACGAGCATCTTCACCAAGAAGCACGGCAGTGACATCTGTTACCAGTCAAACAGGTAGGATGAAAACCATTGCACTACTTTGTCGAACATGATTCGTCACTGCAATGCGTTGTGAAATTTGGAAAAGATGTTTTTAAAAGTTCATTAACATACATGTTACTGTTCTTTCAAAAGGCGCGTCAATTACAGCAGCATCAACTCCAATCACATTATCTCCAGCAACAACGGCGCTATCAACAGCGTCATCCGTCAGTGCAAGAGAGACAACAAATTCCCCAGCAACACAATCGTCTTCACCAATAAGCAGTACTGGGACATTAGTCACAGCTGAAACTGGTAAGACAAAGACAATTCAGCAAAACATGGTGTACAACATGGAATTAACGGTCCAGAAGAATAAATGATATTTTTTCTTTCTAAAGGTGCATCAAGTACAGTCCGATCATCTTCCATTGAGTCATCTCCAGCACCTCCACTGTCAACATTGTCATCTGCTGGTGCAACAGTGACAACAAATTTGATATCAATAGCCCCAATTTCACAATCAGAATCATCTTCCCCGACACGCACAACAGTGACGCTTGCTGCAACTGAAACAGGTACGATGGAAATGAAAAAAATCACAATTTGTAAATTACTGAAACTAAGGTTATTGTGTTCAGAAATTGTGAAAGGACGCCCCAATTCCGTGCACCAAGCAGTTCTGGACGCAGACGTGCCTGCACCTTAAAGCCTTGATGATCTAGGTCACAGTGCCTTCAAGCACAGATCAAAATGTGAACACGGGTTTTCCCTATAAAGATTGCAGAGGGAAACAATTCTGTTCTTTCCAAAAAGGAATCAGGTACAGTTCCATCAACCATAATCCTTTTCATCCACAGCAACCTCTCCACAATCAACATCTACATTGATCAGTACAACAGAGACATCAAACTTGTCACCAACACAATCATCTTCAACAGCAAGCACTACTGTGACATTAGCCACATCTGAAACAAGTAAGACAAAACAATTATACAACACTTTGGGTGACAACATTTTGCAGTCTGCTTTTTTACTTAATTCTGTGTTTTACAATGTGGAAATTCATGCAATACAGCAGCATCAAATTCTGATTAATGCAACAAGAAACTGTATTTGTTACATCCATGCACAATATGAATGACAAAATTCACGTTCATAAATTATTCTATTCTATCAAAAGGTGCATCCATTGAAGCCACGTCAACATCTGCTGAGTCATCAGTTACAACATCTGCACAGGCAACACCCTCATCTGGTAGCACAGTGCAGGCTGAAAATTCCATATCAACAATACCAAGCTCAGCAACACGAGCATCTTCACCAAGAAGCACGACAGTGACATCTGTTACCAGTCAAACAGGTAGGATGAAAACCATTGCACTACTTTGTCGAACATGATTCGTCACTGCAATGCGTTGTGAAATTTGGAAAAGATGTTTTTAAAAGTTCATTAACATACATGTTACTGTTCTTTCAAAAGGCGCGTCAATTGCAGCAGCATCAACTCCAATCACATTATCTCCAGCAACAACGGCGCTATCAACAGCGTCATCCGTCAGTGCAAGAGAGACAACAAATTCCCCAGCAACACAATCGTCTTCACCAATAAGCAGTACTGGGACATTAGTCACAGCTGAAACTAGTAAGACAAAGACAATTCAGCAAAACATGGTGTACAACATGGAATTAACGGTCCAGAAGAATAAATGATATTTTTTCTTTCTAAAGGTGCATCAAGTACAGTCCGATCATCTTCCATTGAGTCATCTCCAGCACCTCCACTGTCAACATTGTCATCTGCTGGTACAACAGTGACAACAAATTTGATATCAATAGCCCCAATTTCACAATCAGAATCATCTTCCCCAACACGCACAACAGTGACGCTTGCTACAACTGAAACAGGTACGATGGAAATGAAAAAATTCACAATTTGTATATTCCTGAAGGTAAGGTTATTGTGTTCAGAAATTGTGAAAGGACGGAGTAGAAGACTAAATGCCCCAATTCCGTGCAACAAGCAGTTAGTCCTCTTGAAGGCAGTTCTGGAAGCAGAAGTGCCTGCAGCCTTAAAGCCTTGATCACCTGGACCACAGTGCCATCGAGCACAGATCAAAATGTGAACACGGGTTTTCCCGATAAAGATTGCAGAGGGAAACAATTCTGTTCTTTCCGAAAAGGAATCAAGTACAGTTCCATCAACCATAATCCTTTTCATCCACAGCAACCTCTCCACAATCAACATCGACATTGATCAGTACAACAGAGACATCAAACTTGTCACCAACACAATCATCTTCAACAGCAAGCACTACTGTGACATTAGCCACATCTGAAACAAGTAAGACAAAACAATTATACAACACTTTGGGTGACAACATTTTGCAGTCTGCTTTTTTACTTAATTCTGTGTTTTACAATGTGGAAATTCATGCAATACAGCAGCGTCAAATTCTGATTGATGCAACAAGAAACTGTATTTGTTACATCCATGCACAATATGAATGACAAAATTCACGTTCATAAATTATTCTATTCTATCAAAAGGTGCATCCATTGAAGCCACGTCAACATCTGCTGAGTCATCAGTTACAACATCTGCACAGGCAACACCCTCATCTGGTAGTACAGTGCAGGCTGAAAATTCCATATCAACAACACCAAGCTCAGCAACACGAGCATCTTCACCAAGAAGCACGGCAGTGACATCAGTTACCAGTCAAACAGGTAGGATGAAAACCATTGCACTACTTTGTCGAACACTATTTGTCACTGCACTGCTTTGCGAAATTTAGAAAAGATGGATTTAAAAGTTCATTAACATACATGTTACTGTTCTTTCAAAAGGCACGTCAATTACAGCAGCATCAACTCCAATCACATTATCTCCAGCAATAACGGTTGAATCACCAGTGTCATCCGTCAGTCCAAGTGAGACAACAAATTCCGCACCAACACAATCGTCTTCACCAACAAGCAGTACTGGGACATTGTTCACAACTGAAACAAGTAAGACAAAGACAATTACGCAATACATTCTCAATTATTCTTCTTCAGTGGATAAATTCAGGATGTCAGCATGTTGAACAATTTTTTGCAAAAGAATATTTCATAAATTCTGTGGAATGCAAAATGTAAATTCCAACAGTAAGGTCCTACAGTGATATTTAATTTGTTTAATGAATAACTGAGCAATAATTAATTTAAGACAAAATTGTCCAATGCCACAGAATCTAGGAAGTTTTACTCTCAGGTGGGAATGTGGCAAACGAACCGTGTGCCCTTCCGGGAAAGGTATATAATTATGACCTTTTGGCATCCGCAGCTCCCCAGTAACACCAAGGCCCTAATTGAAATTGGTTTGGGTCTTCTGTCATCCAATTTGGGCAGGAGATGCAGTCGCTCCACCGACTTTGTGCCTGTTTCGGGTGATCGAAGATTGTCCTCCTTGCCATCAATGTTATGCTTTTGAGTCTTAACTCTGGTGAGTACTGGGTCCATGGAGCCAGCGGGGAGCCTCGCTTGCTGCTAGTGTCAGCTGTGGCTCAATCGTAACATTCTCGTCTCTGAATTAGATGGGTTTTGGGTTCAAGTTCCACTCCAGAGCCTTGAGCACATAATCTAGGCTGACACTACAGTACAGTACAGAGTGAGTGCTGCACTGTGGGAGGTGCCTTCTTTCATATGAGACATTAAACCCTCCCAGGTACACGTAAAAAGATTGCATGGCACTATTTGAAAAAGAGCAGGGGAGTTCTCCTGGTGTCCTAGCCAACATTTAATTTGTTGTTGCTTGTGGGATCTTGCTGTGCACAAACGGTCTACACTTCAAAAGTTCTTCATTGGCTGTAAAGCACTTTGGGATGCCCTGTGGCCGTGAAAGGTGCTGTATAAATGCAAATATTTTCTTTTTTAGTGCACATTGGAAATTGTGACCAATCATTCATTTTAATAGTTGGAAAATGATGCACATTGCACGTCCATGAGCCAGGCCACATGGCACCACAACATCAGGCAATTAGAAAAATGGTTTCTAAGTACATGTAACCTTGAAATAAAAATTAAAATGATTATTATGATTGATTTTGTTTTGTACAAGTCCTTTGAATAATGAATTTAAAATTCCCGCCTTCACGCACTGCTGTCACATCCCCAACAGAGCATTTGGCAGATCGCAGTGGTAGTGAGCACCGTATAATGGGGCTGCAAACTGCATCTGGTGAACCTGTTTATTTGCTTATAAGTCACCAAACTACTGGAATAATATTGTTGAGCATCTCAAATACTGTTTATTTATTTTGTATTCTTTTACATTTTAATAAACATAAGCAAGAGCTACATGTTTTCTGTTTAATATTTTATTTTATAGTGGAAGCACCAATTATAATACAAACACACAATCCAAACCAGGCAGCACTGCCGATTAATTTTCATGTGACCTTCATTATAATTACGCCACCAATCAACATGGGTTTACAAAATCCTGGTTCAATGCTACACAGTTTTACATCGCACGCTATTATTGATAAGGTGAGTTTCCAGCACTACATTCTTAAATATTATTTTTTAAATCTGGTTTCTCTTATTTTTGCTTCTAAAACCTGAAACATTTGTCCCACCAGCTCAACAATCTGTACAGTCAGAGCAGTATAAAGTCTACCTTCTCAAGTTGCACAACTGTCTATCTCCGGTAAGAATAATTCCTTTTAATACGACAGTGGAAGTTTTCAAACTGTTCAGAATGACTTGTGTTTTTGGGATATGGAAACAGATTTTCAAAGAAATGTACAAAAAAAAAGAATTTTGTTTAGAGAGTGCAACTAGTAAAGGATAGTTATATGATTGAATGCCATTCACTCAACCACATTTCTATATGTAATGGAAATAAATTTACCACATTGCTTTCAGAAGCCTGTGTGATAGAAATTAGTAAGTTTGAAATATTGCAAAGGAAATATAATGCTCAAAGCATTAAAACTATCAAGTTGAATTTACAGCAGTTTGTTGGGGACACAAGTCAAATAATCCAAACTGATCCAAATTTCATCAATCGCAGGAAAAATAGATGCACAATATATGACCCTAGTCTACAATCTATTGCCGAGAAAATTTTTAAACTTAGCCTGTCCTCTCATAATATTAAAAATAATATACTCCTCTGTTGCTGAGCTCAGTGCTCGGCGTAGCTGACAGTGTGACTCAGATCTGCTGGTTGCATATCAGTGGAATGCAGTCTGAAACCAGCATCTCTGGTATAAAAGCAGCCCAAAGATGTTTACAACCCTAGTCAACATGTTTATTAATGATATGAATTTGATATTTATTTTCAATGCATTCTTGAGACCAATAACATCTTTTGAAATAAAGTTATTCATAATTTAGCTTAATCATTGTTTTTATTTGTCAGTCTTGCAAATAATGGCAGTACTGAAGTGGAGGCACTCTGTATCTTCAAAAAATCCATTCTGGGTCAGCAAGTTGATAGAATTGATGTCTACCAGGAGTTCAGAGACAACACGAGGAACATCTCCACCTTAGGAGTGTATTCACTGGACAGCAACAGCCTCTACGTAAATGGTAGATTTTCATTCATACCAAATATCTTATTTCCGTCATTACATTGTGCCACTGGGAATAATTAATACTCATTTGATCTCAATATCAACACCAAACAGAAAAACCTAAAAATGGTTACATCCCAGAAATTGCAAATTTTTAGCTTATATCATTCTAACCCTACGGTCTTATATTTCAGGCTACCACGAATCAACTCCTTCACCCAGTGAGTGTTTTATAAGTTACTTTGTTCTGTGAATTATATGTGTTTATGATGCAGGACAGCAGCAAAGCAAAGAAATGAATTTACAGTCTTATTTAAAAGTATCAAATTCAAGAGTGAGTTGACTTTAATATATGGTCAGTTCTATGAGCATTTAGAGCAGGGAATATATATTTGTACATGTATTTAAACCAGTATTTATCCCAGTAATCTACAGCTGGGTTTGGTTCAGTATGTGAGTTAATTTTATATTTATAAGTATGCTTTCAAAATACTAGGATAGCTACTACAAGCAGCAGCAAATTCTACTCCTTAGTGGGAATGCAGGATCAAAGAATTAGCCCTTAAAACTCTATGCATTATTAAAGTATTCTTGATGAACCTATTTAATACTCTATTTATTAAAATGTTGTACATAAATCAGCAACATCAACTTATTTCTGTACACTCCTCACTAAAGAGAGACATCTCACAGTGCTTTCCAGTGCAGTGAATACTGAACAGGAAGGAGAGACAGGAAAGAGAAGTCAGGTGGGAATGAAAGCATTTATAAAATGAGGAGGAACTTTAGGAGGCTTTTGAAGGCACAGGGTGAGGTGGATATGCTGAGAAATAAGACTGAAGGACAGAAAAAACCAGCTGACCCATCAAGCTTGTCAGGTAAATGGAGTTGAGGTACAGATCAGCCTTGATCTAATTGAATGGCGGAACAGGTTGTTGGGGCTGAATGGCCTACTCCTGTTCCTTTGTTCCTATGTCAAATGTCATTATGAGATGAATGTATACGACAACCCCATCCGCCCTCCCGCTCCCCACCCTCCCCCACCAACCAGTCACACAATCTCTCCTCTGGGAGAGGCAAAGAAACCAAGAAAAAAACACTAGGCAATTTAGGGGAAAGAAAACTCTGGGAAATTCCTCTCCGATTCCCAAAAGAGAGCAAACAAGCTCCAGAAGACCGTCGTGACTGGGAAACATATTTCCCAATGCTCCACTTATCTTTTGGGGAATTAGATGGTTATTTTAAAAGAAGAATATTAAAGAGTATGGGAAGGAACCAGAAGATTGGAATTAGACTAGGTGTTAGGAATGTAGGAATTGCTAGAGTTGACGATAAAAGACCAAGGTCTATCTAGTTCACCCTCTGCCATCCTGGCAGTCGCATAACAGAACAAGGTGGAGAAAAACACTGGTGTAGACTTGATGAGCCAAATGACTTGTTTCTGTGCTGTAATGTTTTATGAATCTATGAACTGTCACTCTCTACATAATGTGGACTGCAACAAATGAATATTGTTCTTTTGAAAAGTTGCATCGAGTGGAGCACCATTAACAACTACTCAGTCCCCTCCAGCAACATCAACTACTACTCAGTCATCTCCAGCAATATCTGGACATCCAACCACCACAAATACTGTGGCAACGTTGAGAACAACATCCCTGACTACTTCACCAACCTCTTCACTTCAATCAACAACAGTTACAGGAGCATCAGTCACCAGTGAAACAATGAGTAAGATTAATGTTATTATATACTAAATAGATAGGGATAGTTGATTAGTAACCATCTGATAAAATGTTTGACATGAAAAGTAAGTCAAAATAATATCTAAAGCTGAATAATGCCACTTAAGGTTGTAATGTTTCATAATCTTACTACATTAGGAATTATTTTCCTTTCCTCTCTCCACCACTGCACTATGTTTATTATTGCTTGGGCACCATTGCAGTACCATTTTGTTGGGAAATGTTGGGGGAAGCCTTGTGATGCTCTGTTTTGGGCAGTCCTTGATTGGCAGCATTGTTGGACCTTCCTGTCTGTCTCCTGTTCCAATCAATCTGCACTCTTACAAAGCTAGGAGGCACAACAAATTCACTTACTGAAGTCAATGGGTATGATACTTACTATATAGACAATCCCAGCCTATCTATGTATATTTATTATATTTTGAATATTAAATGGTAAGAATTATTTACACTAGCAAAGAATAGATTGTTGTTTTCATATAAATTAATGGAATGTTTTGGTTTATGCATTTCAGTTACAAATTTATTTATTTAGACTTCTTTTCTTATAATTAAAAAGACAAATAGTTGAAGAGATCATTCACTTCTAATTCAATAATTCCTTTGTGCTTCTTTTCAGCAACAGAACCAATTGTGGTGGTAACACAAAATCCAAATCAGGGAGCACTGACAACAATATTCAATGTGACCTTTATTATTACCAACCTGGCATTCACGTCAAATCTAAAAAATCCTAATTCTCAACCCTACCAGTCCACATCAAAGATTATTGCTAACAGGGTAAGATTGTGGTAGCAGAATTATCAGAATTTTAAAAAAATCATGCACCAGGCTGTTTGGAAGATTATGATTTGCAGCTTTAGGGAAGTAGATTTTGGGGCTATGAGAATCACTCTAAGTAGAGTTAAGTAGGAAGCAGACGAAAGGCATATACTCGTGAGAAACAAGAGAACAATAGATATAGACCAAGATGGCTAAATAAAGATATGGGCCCTGAAATTCCACAGGGATCTGTCGATTTCCTGCCATAACTCCAAAGGGAGTCCGGCGAACCCCCAAGGAAATGGTGGAGACCCAGTTATGCCGGATCTCTGCCATTTCTGGGAGTTTCCTCAGTGATTTCTAAGAGGTGGGACTTCCATCCATCCCTGACAAGGTAAATGACAGGCAAGGGGTGTGGCCAAGGGTGGGGACTCCCTAAACTGTGAATTCCTGCTCCTCCTCCACAGTGTGGCAGCCAATATGCCAAACGAATAGAAGTGTATCGACCTCCACATGTTGAACGGACCCCTAAAGAATTAAAACTTTTTAAAAAATTAACCAGATCAGCGCCTTTAATCAGGGGGGTGACAGGAACATTTGGAGGCCTGGGAAACCCCTAACCCACAAAGGTGGTCAGTTGTGGGAGTTTCCATGGGCATGGGGCAGGTTTTGAGGCTGTGAGAATCACTCTAAGCAGAGTTAAGTAGGAAGCAGAAGAAAGGCATATGGAAAGAAAATATATACTCGCAAGAAGCAAGAGAACAGACGTAGACCAAGATGGCTAAATAAAGAGATGCACCACCTGCCCCATATAAAAGATGCATCCTTCCACTGACCTCGCAAACTGCGTTGGGATCAGTGCTGGAGGGCATCATCATGCATGATCTCAGTGTAATCATTGGGATCGTGACTGTAGGAAATTTGAAGGCAATCCAACCCAATTACCAGAGACAGCTGTCACACATCGAAATGTATAAATAAAAAGCAACACATAGTAAAATGAATGGAATTATAACTTCATTCATTTAGGTGTGTGCTATTTTTCATTCATATCTTCAAAAGATTAACACTATTGCTTCATCTTCCTTGCATAATTGCCCTGTCCATTTTAACAGTTGCTGACTTGTCAGCTGCAACTTTGTTCATTTTAGTGCATCAGCTGTTTCTGGCAGTGGGACTGGGGATCCTGACTGACAGTGGGATAGAGTTAGGATCATGGATGTTTGCTGGCTTAACAAGTGTAAACAGACCATTCTACTAGGTGTGTACTCATTAGTCTTAGTAGAAGTGAACTGTCCAATGGATTCAAAATGCATGCAGCAAATTAGAGGAAATTGCAGTTCTCTCTACACAGGTACATTCCTCCCATAGAAACCAAGGCTATTAACCTGTTGCCCAAAAAATATATGTGGCTGCTGAGTGCAAGTTATCTTAAAAATTATATTTGAAGCATAGATAATTCAAGTGCTTAGTACTGCCAACTATCAGGAGAAACTCACAGAGGTGATTTTGTTGTCACTTGAGAGAAACAAAACTTAAAAATAATGGATGAAAAATTGGGTGGGACGTATTGAGCTATACACCCAAGTTCCTTTCCTGTGAAGCTCCTGTGTCAGGAGCACTAATTCATAAATCTACCCCTCAGGTTGAGATGATCCAATTCTCCATGTTAATGCTGTGCTGACAGTATCAGCGTAGTGTTATCATCTGTGGAAGGCAAAAGTCCAACATTGAATAGTGGAAATGTAGAGGTGAATAAATATTCTGAGGGTTTACCTGATTATGGTAGATTGTATTTTATGAAAATAACTGGGTTTCTTATTCAGTGCTTTCTGATTTTTTTCTACATTTTCAGCTTGATAACTTGTATAGCAACAGCAACATCAAATCAACATTCTTAGGTTGCAAAACAGAATCTCTCAGGTAATAATTTTTGCTCTTAATGCAACTCACTGTTTGGTGCTTGTTTTTAACTGTCCTTTTAGTGATTATTCTAATATTTTCACCACAAATAAAATAAGAACAGGAGAAACAGGTCGGAAATGCCCAAGTACATTGAGACAATGGTTATAAAACATCAAAAGTGTTGCAGACAAGAGGGGAGCTGGAGGGATAGCCCCTTGGGAATTTTCTGCCACATTCCTTTGGAGTTACACCAGCTTTCTGGCGTAACTCCAGTGGAAATTCCAGGCCAATATCGATATTCTGGAGCTTTGTGTATCAAAACAAGTTGGCCTATTTTCAGTGAGTGTACTTGGTTTTCAATCCTACAAGTGCCTTTGAATATCGTAGGCAAAAATGCTTTATTTTTCAAACAAAAAAATATTGAATTTAAATACCAAAAAGCTGTTGTTTTTATTGAACTTCCTAGATATATAAATATAGCAGTAATATCATTAATTTGTGTTCCACAATAAATACACACTTACGCTCTCACTAAATTACACTGGAAAAGACTGAAGGAACCATAAATAATAGTGCCTATGATATTTAAAATGATCAGATGCAAGAGGTAATATTCATGTTTTTTTACATTCCTATGGTTATTACTCTTTTTATGGCACAAATTAACTTTGAGGTTGATAATATTGTTATAATGTTTCGCTTTTCATGGCTTGTTTCATTAATCGGCTCTTTTTATTCAGCAGCGCTGCAAATGTTGGTAGCACAACAGTGTACGCAGTCTGTACTTTCAAAAAAGGTGCTGCTGCTCAGCAGGTTGATAAAGTTACCATTTACCGTGAGTTCAGGGAGAACACAAAGAAGATCTCTGCTTTAGGACCTTATTCACTGGACAACAACAGCCTCTATGTGAATGGTATTGATCCTTTCAAACTAAATACTCCTTTTTGTTAAAGTGTGCTCTGTGTCGTTGAGGATTGTGGCCCCAAAAATGCGCCAGCCAGTGATCCTGGCTCTTACACTGGGATCGTGACCATTGTCAGGTTTTGCTGGTCACCCCAGGTGGGCTCCATTTCTGTCCCGTACTTCTGGTCTCATATCCGCCAGCCATCCACTGGGAAACTCAGAAACAGGAACTCAGACGTGTGAAGTCCCCATTTCTGCCCCCTTGAACATCACTAGCCATATTTGGGGTGGGCATGGTTTCTGTCCGTTTTGACATAATCCACCAGTTACAGCGGGAGTTTGCTGGAGTGGCCAGAGATTTTCACAGCCACATGCATTTTTTGATGTTAGCCTTAACTCAGAGTGATTAAATTTATTTATTGTTTAAAGAGAAATAATTAACTGAGTTTGCTTATTAAACCAAATCTTCTTTGTTTCTCAGGTTATCACGAGTCAACTCCTTCAATCGGTAAGTATAATTTTTGAAAAAATATTTTCGGGATTTTTATTTTGGAATATTATTTTATTGTTTTTTTCAAGTACATATTAAACATACCAGTCATTTAACCATGATAGGGAGCTATTGAGCTTTTACTTGATATATTTTCTCCTGTTCAGAATCTCAGATGGATTCAGACAGACTATTTAACTGGAACATGATAGGCTGAGAAATACATTACAAAATTTGACTGGGTCAAAAGAAATTTAAATATGTGTCTCTGTAACTGAAGAAGAGCTGCCAACAAACAAAACCCGTAAGATTGTATTTGGTTTGAATGGCTTGGTCCCTCCCTCAGATACCTGACACAGACATAGGAACCAATTTTCCTGATCCCCTCTGACCTTCACAAGTAAATAGGCGTAGTATGTTGACACAGTGCTGCACCAGTCCAGGAAAAGAAGTGTCTGAATTTGGTATTGGCTAACATGACCCCAATTGAGAAGCGAAGCTGGGTACTGCCCCTCCTGTTCCTTTAACATAGTAACGTAGGACCTGCACCTATTGCAGTTCTGGGCCCTGCTTCATCCCTCTGGGGAAGCCCTGGAAATTCTGAAGTCCCATAAGGAGGGGGGACATCAGGCGTAATAGGTCTCTCCCACCTTTTTCCAGATTTTGTGCCCAGGGTACAGGTGTCCTGACATGTGCACCTGGAGGCAACGGCAAGAAAATGTCTAGTCATTTCTGTTTATTTTCCCATGAATGAACCTGGTTTTTAATACCGTATGTACCATGACATATGCTGACAACAGTAATTCCTAAGTATAATCAGTATCTGGGCGCTGGTGTGTGGAGCTCTGTTTTACCTAACCAGAGTGATGGCAGCAGTATAACTTAGCACCAGTGTCAAAATATAACAGAATCATAGAATCATAGACAGGTTACAATATGGAACGAGGCCAATTAACCTGTTTTGGTGATGTTGGCTGAGGGATATATGTTGGTCAGGACAATTTATCTGCTCTTTTTTAAATAATACCATTGGATCTTTTACATCCACCTGAAAAGGCATACGGAGCCTCAGTTTAATATACATTCCAAAAGGCAACACCTCTGACAATGCAGTGCTCCATCTGTTATGGCAGGAGCACACAGCAAGTACTACAGATTTTAAGCCCTAATGTATTTGAAGAGCAAATACATTTTTATTGTGTTTTTAGTTTAATACTTTACTTTTGTCTCTTTGTAGCAGAAGAATCAACAACATTCAATGTGACCTTCATTGTTACTAAACTGCCATTCACATCACTACTAAAAAACCCCAATTCTCTGCTCTACAAGTCAACGTCAATGATCATTGTTCACCATGTAAGCTTTTAGAAAAAATACTTTTTGTCAAATTGCATTTTTTTATTGACACGCTTTATGTGTCAAGTTATTTCTTCTCATACATTATTTTGCTTTGTTCCTCCAGCTTGACCATTTGTATAAAAACAGCAACATCAAAGCAACATTCTTAGGATGCAAGATAAAATCTCTCAGGTGAGAATTCTTGTCCTTACCATTCCAATAAATAAAAACAGTCAGAAGAAACCAGGTGAAAATATTCCTGTTACTTCAGACAATGGTGATAAGAAGTTAACACTGCTGTTATACGTACCAATCTAAGACCAGTGGATTACGATGTGCACTTACAGACCAGAGTTATGCTGCACATTGCTAAGTCTTGCAATGAATTTAGTCAAAAGAGAACATTCTTCGTGTGTGCTGAACACACATTTAAAAGGTCCGCTCCCTGGCTGGCAAATTTTTATTGTTTTCGGTGTGCAAAAGGAAGAATCCACACTCTCATAACTTTAAAAAGAAGCCGTTTCAGTTTATAGTATTCACACTGTCCAACAGACTGTCTGCATAATGCCTGGACACCTTTGCAAAATGACTTCATACAGCACCTGAGTTAAACTAAACCTAGCATAAAACTAGAGGGATATGGTAGTGGGACCTTCTTGGTCTCTGTGGCTCATAGGAACATAAGAATTGTTAGATGAAAAAAGACCCAGATCCATCTCGTTCGCCTTCTACAACGATAATGGAGTTGCTGACTAATCATGGTAATCAATCTCTATCAATTAGTCTACAACAGACCCAGACTTGAGGTGAGGAAAATGTCCAGTGGTGGAAAGCTTTTGGAACCATGGCCTCGAAATGCGATGGCATCACCCTCATTTTTCAGGTGCAAAACAGGCACCTTAGCATCCAATATAACGGGTGAGGTGCACGCATTCATTACTCATGGAGGTGCATCACCTGCCATATTGGTGAAGGCAGAAAAAGAGACATCCAGGACCAGGGCCTGAAACAGACATTGGCTCCCTATTTGCAGATGCAAAAGACCGAAGGGCATTTGAAGCCCTCTATGCAAAATTGGGCTGCCCTGAACGCAGCCGGCACCAGAAAAATGAGGTGATGTAGGATGGTGTGAGTCTTGAGTGGTATGAGGCACCTGTCAAGGCAGAAAGCAACAGGGCTGCAGCTTCTGGATCATAGAGGGTGAGAGGTTTGCCTGCGGAAAGTGCGATGAGTAGGCTGTTGTTTAAGAGAATAACTCATCATAATACTCTAAATTTTATCTTTTCGATGGCAGTGAGCTGTGACAGATGCCTGTAACTTCACTAAATCTCTCCACTTTTCCCTCTTCCCCATCTGCTTAGCATCCACTGTTTCTCCTTCCATTATTATCGACTTTGAGATGTCTTCTTGGACATGAAGAACCCAGTAGAAAGGCTAGTTGTATTGAATTTCTGGGTGCACATCCAGAATGAGTAACAATGTAATCATGGAAATGCTGCACAGCGAACAGAGACTGATTGCTTCACTAAGTTACAGAATAAAAGGAAGATAATGTAATAAATCAATGTGCATTCATAACTCAAAGTTATTCAAATTTGATAGTGTATAAACAGTTGTATGGAATTTATTTATGATCCTGCAAGTCTTAGTTATTTTGTGGAAAAAAATCTATTTTTGAGCTTTTTAAAATTGTGTTGATATGTTATGTTTAATGGCTTGTTTCATTAATGGCTTTTTTTACTTGGCAGTGGTGTAAATGGTGGTAACACTAAAGTGGACGCCATCTGTGCTTACAAAAATGAAGCTGGTGTTCAGCAGGTTGATAAAGTTACCGTTTACCGTGAGTTCAGAGAGAACACGAAGAAGATCTCTGCTTTAGGACCTTATTCACTGGACAGAGACAGCCTCTATGTGAATGGTATTTATGTATTCAAATTAAATATTCCTCCATGTTAAAGCATAGTCTCTGTAGTTAAAAGTTATGCTTTAGTTCATCCTGTTAAGAATACTTATACCAAATAAAATGTAATGATTTCACTGTTATAAGGGAAATAATTCACTGAATTAAGTCATCCTGTTTCTGATCCACAGATTATCATGAATCAACTCCTCCAACCAGTAAGTGTGATTTTTTTTTGGCAGTATTATATTTTAATGTGGGAGATCATAATCAAACCAATTAGTGACTATTCGAAACAGCAGCTCACCTCAGCCAGTGGTAGAAAGAAAGAAGGAACTTACATTTATATAGCGCCTTTCACGACCTCAGGATGTTCCAAAGCACTTTACAGCCAATGTAATACTTTGAAGTGTGTTCACTGTTGTAATGTAGGAAATGCAGCAGCCAATTTGTGCACAGCAAGATCCCACAAACAGCAATGAGACAAATGACCAGATAAGCTGTTTTTAGGTGTTGGTTGAGGGATAAATGTTGACATCGGGAGCACTCCGCTGTTCTTCTTTGAAATAGTGTCATGCGATCATTTACGTCCACCTTAGAGGGCAGATGGGACCTTGGTTTAACGTCTCATC